>NC_068414.1:29294831-30014831 GCF_023724105.1 Carassius gibelio
GATGAATGGATGTTTAGCATCAACTAATAAAAAGATGCTTCATTTTTATGATGTATAAATAACTCGTATGTAAATTATTATTTTATTTTTCGTTATAGAATTTGATTTGATATAACTTATTATTGCTTGTTCATTGTTCAGGAGACTGCAGTATAAGAATGAAAAAAAAAAAAGTATCGTAAGTATGTTTATTTTTAATGGTATGAGGCTGATAAAGAAATCGGATATAACACGGAAGAAACAGATGATTTTATGGCAACTGTAAGAAAAGAAGTCTCGCCTTTCAATTGAATGATTAAAAAAAAAAAAACACAAAAAACAGCCTATAAGCCATTTCACTGATTTGCAAAGACAAACGTGTATGTACAGTATTTAAGCATATTGTAACAATTTATGATATTACTCATTTGAAATGTTATCTTTCTTTGATTTTTTGAGCTTATTGGAGTAGACTTGTGTAGTAAGCTTATCCAAATTGTCAATAGCTTATCTGTAACCAAACTCCGTACTGACAAGCATTAACAAATTACCTCAATAAAATAGTTGTAATCACTTGCGAGTTTTCATGAGACGTTTAGAAAGCTTATAATATGTGATCACATGATACCTGTAACAGAGTCCTGGTCGCTAGGAGCTTGGCACAGGGCTTTTGCTGGCATCATCTGATCCTGAAGAGAGAAGTGAACAGATATTAGCATGTGTAGAGATCTCTCTTGACCTCCTGTTCTCTGAGGAAGTGTTTTAAGCAGAATCATTACCTTGTGTTGTGTCATCAAGATGATCTGGTTCATCGTGTGTTTTAGAAACGGCGTCTGTAAAAAAGAATGTGATGATTGCTATCGTTGTTCTTTAAATCAAAAGCACAGGTTTAAATATGAAGTATTACAGCAACTGTCTCATTTAAGTCTCTGAGTGACTTACCTGTGCCGCCTTCAACCCCGAGCTCATCATCATGGACATCAGTGTTATCATCATCTAAACAGAAAGAAGTATGCAAAGGAATTAAGACAGCTTTCACTTCACAATTTCCCAGGATTCGATCCACTCTGAGAGTAGCTGGTAACAGCTACTTTTACGATCATTAATGTCTATAGCACAAATGGTCTGAATTACATGCCAACATGTAATACTTGGGGTTAGGGAAACTCAAAATCAAGTGCTTTAGACCTATGAGACGTACCGTCTGCAACATCATGGCTGTCTGCATCAGTGTGTTCTTTAGAGATGACAGAAAATTGAAAGGACGTACATTTAATACTTTTTGCATGACAAAGGCATCATTTTATTCTTACATGACTGAGCTCATAAACATATTTACCATTTGATGTCGTAGCATCTGCTGAGTCATTGTCATGGTCATCTAGAAGAAGAAAAAGATTAATACTGCATCAGTTTTGTCATCTTACATGTTTCAGTAACACCACATCTCGCAATTGTGATTTTATCTCTGAAACTGACTTTGACATTTCATCACACAATATGACTTTATATTTCAACATGTGACTTTAAATCTTCAGCTGTTGTTTATTCTCTGTCCATGCTTGAATCAGAAATGCTGTGTGATGTAACTTCGTTCACCATTCGTAAGAAACTAATACATTTTTTGCAAACAACATACTTCGATAAAACTCGTGGAGAAGAAGGTATTTATTACATCACATCTGGTTCACAGTTAGCACTGAAATAAAGGTGTTTTGTGAAGAATGAAAGACCACTAACATGTGAACAGAAAATGTTGTGCTTTGTCATTTGTCTCTGGTGATGCCCCGTCAGGAGACTCTGTATGTTTGGATATTCATACGTTAGAAATGACCAGATATTCTTTTTCACAGTGACTTTATATCTCCATTTATGACTTTGTCATCTTATTATGACTCTTTATGCTGAATTGTGACTTTATACCTCACAATGTGACTCTATATCTTCAAAAAGTAGTTTATATCTCACAATATTAATCTTGACTTTTTATCTTCAGTTATAACTTTATATTTCACAGTTGTGGCTTCATATCTTCAATTACTTTATATCAACTGTGACTTTAATGCTTTACATCTCACAAAGTGTACACCTCTCTATTGTGGCACAATGTCACTTTATTCTTATTTTAAACATTCTTAAAATTATCTGATGTATTTCATATTCTGAGGTAGATATGGGCCTCCATATTTATCAGTAAATACCTTGTTTCTCCTTTTCCACGCTGGAGTCATTGTCTTCATCAGTATCTGTAGGCATAAGAGATCATTAATAAGTTGACTGATGTGATTTGATGAATGTAACACACGGAGGCAATATTACAGTCATGACTTTTCATCTTCACTTTATATTTCATAGTTGTGACTTCATATCTTCAATTGTGAGTTTGTCTCAATATGTGACTACTTTATATCGTCAGCTGTGACTTTAATAAAATACAGTTTTACTCTACATCTCACAATTTTGACAAAATGTACACCTCTCTATTGTGGCACAATGTCACTTTATTCTTATTTTAAACATTCTTGCAATTATCTGGTGTATTTTATATTCTGAGGTAGATATGGGCCTCCATTTTTATCAGTAAATACCTTGTTTCTCCTTTTCCACGCTGGAGTCATTGTCTTCATCAGTATCTGTAGGCATAAGAGATCATTAAGTTGACTGATCTTGTGAATTGATGAATGTAACACACGAAGGCAATATTACAGTCATGACTTTTTCATCTTCAGTTTTAACTTTATATTTCACAGTTGTGATTTCATATCTTCAATTGTGAGTTTGTCTCAATAAATACAGTTTTACTCTACATCTCACAATTTTGACAAAATGTGCACCTCTCTATTGTGGCACAATGTGACTTTATTCCTAATTTTAACATTCTCGCAATTTTCTGGTGTATTTTTTTTTTTTTTACTTTTGCTCTAAATACCTTGTTTCTCCTTTTCCACGCTGGAGTCATTGTCTTCATCAGTATCTGTAGGCATGAGAGCATTAATAAGTTGCCTGATGTTGTAATTTGATGAATGTAACACACAAATGCCTGAATCTTTACCTGTTTCTAAGCTGTCCGTGTCACTCTTGCTGCCGCTGTCAGAGCTTTCTGTGCTGTTCTTCTCTTTGTCCTGCTCTTTATCTCTGCTGTCAGAGTCCGTGTCTGAACTTGAGTCTAGACTGGAGTTGTCAGAATCAGGTTTGTCTTCTTGCTTGTCTTCTGTCATTTCCTCCAGTGGACTTTCGTCAGACTGACTGGCTGTGGTGTCTTCTTTTGAGGTGGCGTCTGGTTTGGATTCGTCCTCTTTATCTTTACCCTCATCACTGTCGCTGCCAGTCTCATTGGTGTCCTCCTTCTCGCTGTCTCCATCATCTTCAGTGTCTTTGGAGTCACTGCTGTCCTTGTCTTTATCCTCGGTGCTATCCTCGGGGAAATCTGTCGTGTCTCGAATGCTGCTGGTGTCTGCGTCGCTGTCAGAGTCCTGGTCTTTCTCTTTCTTCTCCGTGCTGTCGGTGTCTTTTGAATCTGAATCCTGGTCTTTGGATTCATCTGAACCTTTCACCTCATCAGTGTCCGAGTCGCTGTCTGTGTCGATTTTGTCTGGTGTATCAGAGGTTTCTTGACCCTCGTCTTCTGAGTCTTTACTGGAGTCATCGCTGGTGTCTTTGTCGTCTTTCTTGTCACTCTTTTCATCGGAGTCTCCATCTGATTTGTCTTTGTCAGAATCTGCATGTAAAAAAAAAACAGGTTTTCATCATTACACATCATTAAACTGACATAAATCATTTTAATTACACAGACAAATGTCTTGAAACTCAACTTACAGGCAAATGAAATGAAAAGGGTTACACATTTTGAGGACTGCATCAGATTATCAACTCGTGTGAATAAATGTATAATTTAAATGAATTTCTCATAACCAGATTAGATGTGATAGATACTAAAACAATTAAAAAAGTTTGTTACTTGAAATAAAATAAGATATTAAATATAAAACTATTTGCCAAAGTAACATTTCTCAATTGCATTTAGTTTATCTTGATGTACAAAAATAAAGCTAAAATAAAAATGAATGAATTAAAATGAAATAATTAAAACACTAAAATTACTACAATTATAAAATCTAAATGAAAACAGATCATATAAAATTCAAACAAATTCAAAATATGAATAAAAACTAATAAATCAATTGAGTCAGGACAAAAAATAGTACTGAAAACTTTTACATTGTGCCTTGTTAGTACGAGCAGATTAATTATTATTTTAAAGACCGAGTGATAATCATAATATTGTTTTTTTACATTTAAACTGAATTTCATTTAAGCTCACCATCCGAGTCCTGCTGTTCATCTGTGTCTGAAGAATCCTTGTCAGATGAATCATCTGTATCTTCTTCATCAGAGCAAAAACACAACTGATATTAGTTACCAACTACTGGCTAAATCAGACAGGAACATTATTTCAAAGAAAAGTTTTAGTTTGTAAGAAGATCAAACTTTTGAAGCTTTAATTTTGAAAGAAAATACCAAAATGAGTAAAAATAAAAATAGATTAAAGCTAAATTTAACTCACACACACACACACACACACACACACACACACACATATTTATACAAATGACATAAAATTGATGCTAAACCAACACTGATTTGACAGTTTGATTTGGAAAAGTTTCTGCATTGATTTGAAATACCTGTAGAGGTTTTATTTGCATCATCAGATGCATCAGCAGAATCTTTCTTTTCCACACTAGCAGAATCCCCGTCTGAAAATACATCCATGTGTCATTTCAGAAGAATATGATTTTACAGGGAGAAAGGAATGACTGTGCCACGTGTTCCTGGAACATCTTTTGTTAGTGCTGGAACAATGTTTATGTCAGCAGTGTGATACTCCTCACCCTAACCAGAGGTTTGATAAGAGTGATTTAAAGACCCACGCTTGAGCCTAACATTAACCCTTAAATCTGAGTGGTTGCTATGACTGTTGTTCAATAATCAACAGGATGTTGTTACAGGAACATGTTCTGCTTGAAGCATGAGAAATCCCTACCTGAGCCGTCTGAATCACTGTCTGCCTTTTCATCCGTGTCTGTGAAGCAGAGGTTTAAATAGTGAGTCAGGAAATCATTATGTATCACACACACACATCCTTGGGAATATAACAGGGAGGTTTAATTTAGAAACATTGAATGCATTTCAATATTGTTGTCTGAATCAAGATGTAAACCCATAAATTATATTTCTGTAATTATTTTCTTTTTTTTGTTTCAAACCTGATTTTTTTTTCCATTTCACACAAATGAAGAAATGTGTACATTTTCCTTTGTAAAAATAGATAATATCATACATGTTTGGAACAGTATTAAAGTGAGTAAATAATATACAAATTATTTGTTAATATTGTCTTTATTATTATTATTTGTAGTTGTGTTTTCAGTTGTCATTTAAGTTTTAGTTTAAGTTTTATATAAAAAGATTTTTTTTATTTTTATTAATTAATTAATTTTTTACATATTTTACATATTTTAAGAACCTAAAAACAATATGAGACGAAAAGCAGTTCATATTTATATTCATACACATTGGTAAATAACTGACAAAATTAGCATTTATGGGTGATGGAAGTTATCCTTTTATATTTACATATACATGTTATTCAGTTAGTGTGTTGGTTCACCTGTAGATTGCTCTTCTTTTGAATCTGTATCAACATGATCTGCATCTGAAATAGTATACAACATATCTAAATCGATGGTCTCATGATGCGATCTGTCTGATTTGTCACGTTTGTTTCTGTGATTTCTCATACCTGAGCTGACCTCCGCTGATGGTTTCTCATTGTTCTCGTCTGCAGAAGATAAAGGAAAGTCTTTTATTGAGAGTATATTGCACACGTGTGCATTCTGTATCTTATGAAAATAGATTTTTGGCTTTTACCCACCTGAATCGCTTGTCGTCTCCTGCGATGCATCTGTTCCTGTATTCGTGTCTGTGTCAGTATCTGTTGTGTCTGATAAAGATATTTAAATCAAATTGCATATTGCATAACAAATACATGTATTTACAATTTGCACTTGTTATCATTAGTATGCATGTCTTTTATTGATTGGTTTCAAAGTTGATTCACTTTTCATCAGACAGTCTTTACAAAAAATCTTTGTTAATATATTGGTATTTAAATGGGGTAAAATGTTTAAGGAAATGTGTTTTTTTTAACAAGTGAGGGAAGCATTTTCAGATTTGTACGAAAAGAGCTGTTGTTGTTCTGTGTTTAAGAAACTGATGCACAGGTTATGTTGTACCTATTGAATCTGGGCCGCTGGTGGCTTCATCCAGGGGTTTGTCATCTGAAATGTGTCGAGCTGTTAGATAGAGCAATACTTCACTCAAATATATCACAAACAATAGTGAAGGCCATGAGATGAGTCTTACTGTTTGTATCTGATGTGTCAGGAGTACCATCAACCTCTTAAAACAAAGAACATTTGTAGAAAAGACAATTATTTCTTTATGCCGGTGTCATTCCTAAAGTCTTTATAAAGTGGTTTTCATGCCTTATAATGCTGCTAACGCAAGTGTGGGGTATGGAGGCTTGTTAAGAAGGTGCAATGTCAGAATTGTGAGATGGAAACTTGAAATTACAAGATACAAACTCCCTATTCTGAGGAAAAAAAGTTATAAGTAGGAGATATGAACTTCAAATTGTGAGGAAAAAAGAAAGAATTGTGAGATAAAAAGTAAATTAACCTTATTTTCTGTATAATCATAACTAAAAATGTAATCACTTTATGGAGTTTATATCAAAACATCACCCTGCTTTTCATAAATGCACTGATTTTCATTATGTTGAATGTTAATGTTGGAGTGTGACACTTATGAAGGGGTTTCTTACTCTGTATTTTTGCCCTTTTGGTTTTTCAGTTCAAATATTTGCACATTCCTCAAGATCAGGATTAATTTACTTGAAGTAAAATGACTTGAGGTATTAAGAATTGATCAAATTGAGTTTATTCTTTAAAAAAACTCAGTGACTGAATCAAAATTTACTTAATTTTAAGCATTCATTTAAAATTCTTGTATTTAATCAGTATATTGATGCTGAACGCACAGCAGTTAAAGATTAACCAGTGTGTTATCACACTCATTCATGTGTTATCTTTATGTGGATGCACAGGTGGTGTTCTGTGAAAGCTGTGTGATTCAGTGGTCAGGTCATGAAGTCTTTCTTTCTTTTATCTCCTGTATATCTAGACTGTTGATAGCAGAAACTGACCTGGTTTCTCAATGGTGTCAGACGAGTCAGTGGGATCTGAAATCAAAGAAGAGTTTTAACACAGTCGGCTGATTCTTATCTGTTTTCTTGTTTGGGATTTTGGATTCAACTCGAACTGTCTCAGAAACGTCTTCAGAATGAAAAAAGTGTTTCTTACCTCCTTGTTTCTCTGCTGAATTTTCCCCATCTGTAGTCCCTGTTTAAAAGAAGCTTTTAAAATGTATTTTCATTTGATAATCTTTATGTATTTAGAATAATTGTTATATACTATTATGGTATTTTTTGAATTAGCTTAAACCTTTTTAATTTATTTTTCAAAAACAAATTGCTTTTTCTTATGTTTCTATATTTTAGATATTTATTTTAGTAATTTTAGTACGTATTTGCCAAAGCAAAATCTTTAATTTTTATTTGTTTTAGTTAATTTAATAGGTTTTAGTCAATTTTCATTTTCTTTTCTAATTTTTATTAGGTTATATATATATATATATAGGTTTATTTAAATTTTAGCTTTACTTTAACTTCAACTTAAATTTTGTTGTAGTTAGTCACCAAGGCAACATTTCTAATTCTATTTTTAGGTTTTTAAGTGTATTTTTTTAATCTAAGTTTTGTTGTTTTATATTTTTCAGTTTATTTCAAGTAATTAAAATGTTTTTAATTTAAGAAATGTTTTTAACTTAAGTTTTTAGTTTCAGATAATATTAACACGTTTTTTTTCCATCCTCTCTCTCTCTCTCTCTCTCTCTCTCTCTCTCTGTGTATATATATTAACTTTATATCTTCAATTTTTATACAGGTTTAATATTTTTTTTATATAGTTTTAGTTAACAATTAAAAAAATAATTTGTTAACAAAAACAACAATGCTGACTGTTTAGGTCCTCTATGTTGAAATTCAAGTTCATGTTCATGTTATTAGACTTTCTGATTATATAACATATTTCACAGGTAGACTTCATCATATAACAGCCAGACCAACCTGAGTCTCCATTTCCAGGGATTGGAGTTGGAGGAGCTGAAAAAAGAGAGAAAAACAGATGACCTGCAAAAGAAAACCCTTTTATGGTAAATTGATTTATGCAGAAATAGAGCTTGAATTGATTGCACCTTACCACTGAGGATCCCTAGAGCTGCAGCCGCCTCTGAGATTACAAGTGAGAAGAAAACACAATCAGTGACATAAACCAGATCATATTCAGTTTGAAGAAGACACTTCTTGTCCTCTTTATAACTATAGCTGCCTGCCCAGAGGATGCATAGAGCTATGAAATCAATGTGCAAAGCAACTCGCATCATTTGAAATGATCAGAAATGAGTTCACACTGAGTTCTTTAACTGTTGTCTAATTGCAGACTGGGGCATTGCTGAAATCACCTCTGAAACTCACATGAGATTACTGGGGCCTTTTCCTAAGGAAAAGTAAGTCTAATTTCACCCAATTTCTGTTCAGAAGAAAAAACTGGGATTAAAGAGGGATTTTTCTGTCTATAATGGCTTTCTTGAGCAATTGTAGTAGTACAATGCAGTTCATTGTTCTTACACAGCTCATGCATTCAAAGGCAATAATTAACACAAAAGTCACCATTTGCATTATAATTAAGGTTCATTTGTATAAGAGCCTCTTTCTTACCATCGTTATCTGTTCCATCTGTATTAAAACAAAAGACAAGACAGTCAGTCAGTGGTCTTGAGTGCATTGAGCTGTAAGAGTCCTATATCTCCTATAGAGGCCCAGCACAGGTGAACAGAACTCTTTTGTGTTCAGTGAAGGACTCTGATTACACTCTCTGCTTCCTGTTACTTAGAAAGAAGTGCTGGTGCATGGCACTGATGATAATTTAGGGATTCGGGGTCATCTGTAATGGTATATTTGTGAGCTATATGCAAGAAATGTAATGATGTCAGACAACATCCTTACCGTTTATGGGTGCAGAAATAGAGACACCCACTAATGCAAAGATCAACGGAACAACCAGCATCCTATATAACAAGACAAAAAAAGACAATTCAGAAAAAAAAAAATCTCTAAATTAATTACGATCTTAGTTTTTATTTTTATAGAATGTATATTTATGAATTAATATGATTTATTAATGTATACTGATGTATATTTATTTATTTATTATAGAATTATTATTTTCTGATTTAAATTCATATATTAAATAATATATTTATACACCCACATATAATGTATCTTTTAAATTTTGGAACATTCTAGAAAATTATGATATAATTATAAAAATTATAATATAACAATTTCTATAAACAAACAAGTAAAAAGTTCAACATGTATAGCAACAAAAAAAGTTAACTCTTTATTTAAATTGAGGACAATCCTTGATACAATAAAAATTCGGTTTCCTGTTGGTTAACATTATAATTTTTGCACACAATCGAAAAGTTTGGTAAAAAAAAAAAAGTATATTTCAAATCCTTTAATTTATTCTGAACTTTTGTTCAGACACTGTAGCTGAAAAACTTTAATTTAGGACTAAAGGTCTGGCTTTAATGACTTCTAAAATCCTTGCTGCAGATACACAGACATTGTACTAGTTTAAAACGGTTTACTACTTACAGAGTTAGCCTTTGTCAATATCAGTTATTATCCATTGCATTTGCAGATTTACCTAATAATCATTAAATAATCATAAAAAATTACAGCACATAGAAAAAACAAGCAGGCCAGGAAAATGAATGTGAAGCAGAGACTGGTACTCACCGGGACAGCATTGCAATAGCACAGAAATGCAGTGTGGGATTGGCAAAGGTACAGTAATGCAGGTCTGAAGCCTGAGTGAGTGGAGCTGCTCTCAGATCTTTTATACCCTGTGTGTTTCCTGGCCTCTGAGGGGGTTGAGCTAAAGACAGAGGCGTTACATGAGAACCTCTAAAGTTCCTCTCATTAGAACAGGGTTATGAAGTCAGGCCATCCTGCTATTGTTTGTGTTTTCAAACAGCCTTTGTAAATAGAGTAGCTTCTATGTCTGTGTCTCAATGGGTCCCATTTGATTTCTGTGATTCGAGGTGTTCTTCTTGGAAAGCAAACAGAGGGTTGCTGGGCAGGACATACTCGTGGCTTTTGTGTCTGTCTTTATTTTCTATGGTACAGAAAGAAGTCTGTTCTGCCGTAGAAACCGTATTCGTGGAAAAGCCAGGCATCAAATTTCATTTGGATTTCTTTAATGCACTACTTTGTGTGAACAATAACTGCTGGTTATACGTCAGAGATGATGGGCTATTGTTGAGTTGCCAGGGTGTTGCAGTGGTTGCAGGGTTTTCGAGCTCCAGCTACTTTAGTGAAAACCTTTAACAACGACACACAGTCATAGTCATGTGACTTGTGTTTTTGCTTTGGTTAATTGTGTGTGTGTTTTTTAAGTGATATATTTGTATTGCCATTTGTGTATTATGCTTTTTTTTTCTTATAATATAAGGCGATCTTAAATTATTAAACCATACATTTTTGGCAATTTGTTTATTATTATTATTTATTTAGTCTGTTTGGTAATCTTAATTTAACTGATTAATGGATTCATTACTTATTTGTCTGTTTTTATTTTCTTGCTTGCTTGTTTAAGTAGTCTGCAAGGTAATCTTAATATTTAAATTATTAATAAGGAATTTTTTTATTTGCTATTTATTATTTTTACTATGCAGTAATTATTTATTTATTTATTCATTCGTTTATTTATTTGCTTGCGTAAGTAATCTTTATTTATATTATTAATAAGCATTTTTAATTAACCATGCAGTTTATTTATTTGCTAACACAGAATCTTAATCTTAATAAAAACAAAAACAAAAAAAAAACTGCTATGCAGTTTATTATTAGTATTATTGTTATTTATTTGTTTGTTTATGTATTTGATTGCTTATTGCAAGGCAATCCTTATTTTTGTGGCAATTTATGATTCAAGATTCAAGATTTTATTATCCGTCACAAACACAATTATATAGAGAATATAACCAGCAGTGAAATGTGAGATTTTATATTCCCATGTATGTTTTTAATTGAATCACTTGTTTCTTTATACTTCAATTTAACCATTCATTTATTTGTCTGCGTTAGATTACGGCGAGGAGTCTTGAATTACATGTACTGTCTCAATCTGGTTTTGTAAACAGAAGTCATCAGGTCAGAAGCCTGGAAAAGCTTGAGTTTCTCTGTAATGTCTGCTGTGCTTAGAAATGATGTTCTGCACACAAAGCCTCTTTGTTTTTACCATTGAGAATTTATTGAGTTTTAAAACATCCTTGTTGAGCACTAGAGCACATATTCCTGTTAAAGATGAATAGTTCGTTTATTTCTTCACACATCTATTCATATTCAACAAGCTGTTGATGCATCAAAGCAGCTTTACGTGTTTTTTATATGCAAATGGTCAGGATGGTCAGTTCAGTTTAAGCACTAGATGTAAATGAGGTTTTAAAGAGGTTTAGGAAATGTTTCTAAATGTTTCTCTGTAGGTTCCTGTGGCCTTTCTAAAGGATGGCGGGGTTTCCCTGCTGCTCTTCTGAGACAAGCGGGCACAGCCTTCAGACGGGTGCTCATGACATCAGTGCTGGCTAAATTGGGAAACTTGTCGTTTTGTAACAAAGCACCCATTGGAAGTGTTAACTTGAGCACTTTTATCCCTGGAATCATCATCATCATGGGAAACTCCATCACACACTGATAATCCACAGACTGGAGATGATGTTCCCCTGACCCAGCCTTGAATCACAACATGAGAGAGAGAGAGTCAAGTCACTGTTGTGTCGGTTCTTGACTTGAATCATTTATTCATTTCAGGAGTTCTCCTGTCCATCCAGTTCTGATGGTTAATGGTGAACAAACTTGGCTTGGTTTGAACCCAAGGAATAGAGGAGGAGATGGGGAGGTGGAGGGACGCTGGAACGGTGCAAAGAGAGCTGATTAATAATTATTATAGGCTCATAATGATGATTGACAGGACTGAATGATTTGGCTTCTCCTGAACCTACGTTTGGAACTTCATTCAGAATAATCATTATTAGTGTAGTTTACGTGCAAGTAATTCTTCCTTGTTTCCGCTCACTTTTTTCTACCTCACTTCATTTTCTTTCTTTCTAGCTTGCTTGCTTGTGTTCATTCCTTTTTTATCTCCCTTCATTGTTTTCTTCTCTTTTCCATCCTTCCTTCTTTTTATGTTCTGTTTGGTTTGTTGTGAATATTTTTTTCTTCGTTTTCCATCCTTTATTTTTCTTCCTTCTATTTTCCTCCTTTCCTTCAATTTCTTCCTTCTTTTTAAATTCCTTCCTTGTGTATTCCTCTATTCCTTCCTCTTTTCCTTTCCTCCTTTCTTCCTTTCTTAATTTTTCCATTTTTTACTCCCTTCTTCCTTCCCTTTTTCTCCCTTCATTTCTCTGTTACATTTTCCTTCTTTCCTTTCTTAATTTTTCTTCTGCCACTTTGTCTTATTTTCCTTTTTCTTCCTTTCCTCATTTATCATCTTTCTTTGTTTCCCTTCCCTTTTTCCTACTTTCATTTTATCCTCCTTTCATTTTCCTTTCTTGTATTTGTGTTCCTTTCCTTGTTTCATTCATTCTTTTTGATTTATCTGTCACTTAACTCTCAATACCTTTTTTGTCCTTTACTGTTTAATTTATTCCTTTCTATTCTTCCATCTTTCCTTCATCTTCCCGTCCTTTCTCCCTTCACAGTTTTTTCCATTCCGTCTCTTCCTCTTTCATCCATCCATCCATCCATCCATCCATCCATCCATCCATCCATCCATCCATCCATCCATCACTTAATTGCCCCTTGCAATTGAGATAAAAGCACTAAATAATGTAAAATTGTTATTCTACAACTGATTTAAACCTGATTTTCCTCTCATTGACCTGCACTCGTCCTCGTCTCCATCTGGTTAAGATCTCATGACCGTGATCCAGGATGAATGACCCGCTGACCTGTTAAACACTCTCACAGGATCCTGTAAACTCCTGAGAGCCGATCGGGACTGTCTCTGACTGTGCCTGCCTGCCACCTCTCTTCCTGACTTTTGAATTCTTGCTTTAAATCAACATGAATGCCATTGTTTTTCCATTTAAACATCTTTTGTTTGGTGCTTTTTGATGAATAAAAGGGTGATGAGAAGTCTGAAAAGAGAGACTTTATTGTACAATAATGGCACAGTAGTTTTAGTTATGTCACTTTTCCCAGAACCTTCACTCCTCAAAAACACAGGCTACAGACGGTCAGTAGAAGGATGCAGGATTCAGTAACGTCCCGTGGCATTGTGTGAGCTTTAAATTTACGTGACATTTCTGTGGACAACAGCCAGTGATCATTGATATTCTGTGTTGGTCTCCTAAAATCCAACCGCTAGCTTTTAAACACTAATGCTTTTACTCCGCAAACAACGACAAGGACAACCATGCTACTTTCTTAATTTTGTTGACTTTAATCATAATCAGATTTCCTTCACATTTTTTTTTTTGCTTATTAACAAAATGTAAACACACTTTTTGATTATAAAGTAGCAAAAAACAAAACAAAAAACAACAACATTTAAGACAAATTATATACAGTTGCCAAAGCCTTGCAGAACTAATACTAAATAATAATAATAAATGTTTTTATTATTTTAATTATTATTATACAAATTCCACTATAAATCAAATAGTATAATAACAATAAATAATAATAACCAGAGCTCCTTTTTGTTTAATTATAATTATAATGCAAACTGAATTGTATTGTACTGTATATTTGTTCATTTATGTCTCATAGATTCTGTAGTTTTCTATGGTGTAACTAAGGTCTTTTGGCTGGTTGCTAGGTGTTTTCTTTCTGTATTGGCTCATGTATGACTTTAGGCTATCCATTTTTTCACCTGTTTTATTGTCCAGTAGGTGAACAAAGGTGTGTCTGGTTACTTCAAATGTGTGTGAAGAGGTGTGCTGTAGTTTTATTATCTCCTTCTGTGAATCCGAGGTGGTTCAGGGTTTCTGTTATGTTGAGATGTGTACGGTGTGTGATTTTCAGGTCTTCCCGAGCCACTCATCCGTTTGAGAGGGAGTCAATGGTAACAGCATCTGAAATGTAAGAATGTCTCTCAGCTCTGCTCAGTAAAAAGGCCGTTTGTGCTTAAGTTCTCTGACAAATCCATCTCTCCGTGACGTCGATTGAGTCTCCCTCCCATGATAGGGATGTTATCCAAGTCGCTTCTGTAAAATAAGCCGTGTTTATAACAGTTTGCCCTACTCAAAATCCAGTCTCAATGGATTTATACCATCATTTGGAATTATGCATGGGATTTATGGAATTATATAATCACAAAAAAAAGATTTGATTTTTTTAGAATAAAAAAACAAAACAAACTATGATTCCCAATAAGACATTACAAAAGATTTTGTGGTTGTTTAAATGTATTGCGATGCATGCATTTTATTTATTTATTTTATTGATTATTTTCTATTATTAGTCTAATAATAATAGAAATAATATGAAGAAGAAGAATTAAAAGCACATTTTTGTGATTAATCAAATGCATAATATTATTAATATTATATGAACTATTTTTCATTTGATCTTTAAGGCTTTGGCAATTTTATTTTATTTGTGTTAAGTGTTGAAAAAAAAAGAACAGTAAAAATGTGGTTATAAAATTGTGTACATTTTAAAATTGAATAGGTCACAAAAATAAATTTAAAAGAAAATGTAAAACTCCTTTTGCATGTGATTTACTCTTGAAGTGTTCTTTAGCAAGATATGATTCTAGTTTAAGTAAAATTATGATAAGTTTTACACAATATCAAAACCATATCAATAAAATAGGAAGAATCAAGTAATAATACAAATAAATCCTGCAGATATTTAGTAAGATCTAATTAGATTCGTATTTTTCCTGTTTACGAATCCGTTAGGATTTGTTCAAAATTATGATAAAAAAATATATTCCAACAGGAATCATGTATATTCCTGTAGTGTGAAAAATACAAATAAAACAAATAAATATAATGTTTTTTTAAAGTGTTTAGATGTCATTATTTAATAATATTTATAATTATATTGAGCATCTCATTATGTAATTTATGTGTAATTTAACACTACATCATTTATTTCACATTGTGAATTTTTCAGGTTTGCTGTAGTACCTCATAACACCATAAGGAGGCAGCAGTGAGCTGACACATTCAGAGTCTGTAGTGAACGTGCTCTCCATCCAAATGAAGAACTTAACAAGTGTGACACGTTCCTCACAATTTCAAGTCAGTCATCTAAAGAGAGGCTGAAGTATTTTCATCGCTCGTGGTTCCAGTGAAGCTCAGAAGCTGATACCAGAGGAGACCTGATTCACGGCGCTGCTGAACAGAAGGCCTTTGTTAGCGGCCACTGAATAAAACTCCTGCACGTCTGAGATAATGTCCCCTCCAAAACACTTAACAGCTTGTTTTTCGTCTTCATTCAGTTCAAGTGATGTTTTTGTGATTGTAACTAATAGCTGCACTTGAAACAAGCTTTTGAAAGTCGATCATTTAAAGTTTGATTAGAAATAGCAGATTGGTTGATTGGATGAATCTGGTTATAGAGTGAGTGTTGGTCAGGGTTATTATTGTTATTATTATTATTATTAAAACAAAAGCTAAGGAGCATTAACTGAAAAAAATTAGACATTTTATTTCAACTAGTTACAAGACCGTTTCCCCCAATTTAGTTTAAATTACACCTCTAAAATAACTAAAGCTATATAGACTAAATATAATCATAAAAAGCTATAAAGATAATACAAAATTAAAATATTATTTGAATTTATGCATTTGTGGCTATATTTTGTTTCTGTTTTTCTTTCTGTTAGTTTATATTAATTAAATAACAACATAATTAAAATTCTTTTAGTTAACATTATTATTTAGACATGGATTTGTGGCCATATTTTGTTCTTTGCTTATTCTTTGTTGATTTCATTTATTTAAAAAAAGTAAATAAATAAATACAAATAAAACCGTAATCAAATAAAATAACTGAAGAATAATAATACACTGAAAAAGTGTTTAATTCATCCAGTTAAAGTGAAATTAGGATAATGATTCACATTTATTTTTGCCTATGGGCAAGTTATTTATTTTTCATTGGCTCATGTTAAAAAATATAGATGTGAATCATAACCCTACATTTTTTAATTGGATGAATGAAACACTTTTTTAAATGTAATAACCATGACTTTGAAAAGTACACAGCTGCTAATGGAGAAACTTGCTGTATTTCACAATAAAAGAAAGTGCAGGTCATCTGAAAATGAAATATGTCATCATTTACCCAGCCTGTATGATTTACAGCGTTTAGTTTTTGACTATTTTTGTCCGTGATCTACAGCCCTACACTGAATGATTTGTCTGGGACGCACAACAATAGCAGAATTCCCAGGAATCTGTCTTCAGTGCTGTGTATGTGAGCGTCTGTGTTGATATTCTAGAAGGTATATCCTCTTGCTGTAACATGTGAGCTTATGAAAAGCATCACAGTCATAACCTTTGACTTTCACAGACGAAAGGTTGTGTATTGATGTGAGAACAGAGCTGTGGGGCGCTGTGGACGTCACAGGAGAAGCCCAGAAGCCCACACAGGTATCAGCTTTAGCGGAAGAGAACAGCCTGACCTTTAACAGTCCCGGATACATACAGTGTAAGAGGAACGTATAGATGCTTGCAGGAAAGCTCCCGATTGTCTCAGACATCAGTGTTTCTTTACAGCTTTCACTGAGCAGCTCAGGGTGATTTCAGGCCATGGAGCTGCCTAAAGCACATTATAAATACAACATTCTTAGCAAATAGAAATTGTTATCAAGGAATTTTGGTAACACTTTAGAATAGGCAACACTTGTTAACTATTAACTACGAAATTTCTCTCTATAAATTATTAATTTTCTGCTTATTAATAGTTAGTAAGGTAGTTGTTAGGTTTAGGTATTGGGTAAGATTAGGGATGTAGAATAAGATCAAGTAGAATAAGGCATTAATATGTTCTTAATTAGCACTAATACATGGCTAATGTTCTAGTAATATGCATGCTAATAAGCAACTAATAGGTGTTACATATTCTAAAGTGTTACTGGAATTTTGAAAAAAGCATTTGTAATGCAACATATACTTTATTTTCCCTCTAAAAAGTTATTTTTATCTATTGATTTACTTCTGTTTTATTTTTTATAATATTGATTTTAGTGATTTAAACTAGATAATAATTTTTTTATGCATTTACTATGGTATGTAATTATTTTTACTATGCTAAGTAAAAGTAGACTGTAATTAATATAATAATGTAATTGTAATGTTTTATATATATCTAACTCTTTATAAAAGTGGTTGAATTTATGCAGTTTCTTTTCATATTTATGATATTATATTATAGGCTATATACTAATGATTTTAATTATTAAAAAATAAGTTTTTGATAGATGTCATTATGCATTTGCTTTGTTGTTGTTTTGTAGGTTAATTAATAGTATATTATAATTAACAATGTAATTGAAATGTAATTATGTATTATATTATTTTTTATCATGACAATTTTTTTTATTGTATCTAATTTTGCTATATATGTATGTGTGTGTGTGTGTGTGTGTGTGTGAGCAATAAGGTTTCGAGGCTGTGCTGTATTGTGAATAAATCACGGCGTTGTTATGGAAGCAAGTGGAGTGCCTGCAACCAAAGATTATTGCTGAAGTGAAAGCATTTAAAAAACAATTAAGTATAAAAAAGTTATAAAAGTTTACATAAAGATAATGTAGGATACTTATTGTTTTTAATTGATATAAAATAAATATTTTATTAAATATGTTGCACTCTAAAATTGCTATAAAATCAAAGCCGTATGTCTAGCCGATGTATGTTCCAAATTTGAAGTTGATATCACTAAAATTGTGGTTGCTGTGAGATTTTGTTCAGGCACTACAGCATAAACAACCAATGGGTAACACCCAAACCCTATAGATTTTCTTATGCATTTTTCTGTTACAGTATGACTTCTATTACAAAACAAATATGGAATCTAGACTGTCTGACCTTTCCAAAGATATGTGTTTTGTCAAGATTACACAAAGATTTGCTTTTCTAAAGTCACACAGTCTATATGTATATTTTATATTTTGATTTATTCCCATAAAAGGGCGATGTATCCCCTGAGATACAAACATTTAGAGACGAAAAAAAAAAAAAAAAGCATTTAATTTATAAAAGTTCCCTCCAAATATGTGAACAAGACCAACATGTATTGGAGGGTGAGTATTTGCCACTGCAGGCAGCCTTGCAGTTTTAAATACTGCCCGTGAGCTAAATAAAGAATGAAGAAACAAAAGTCACTTCATCTGAATATTCACAACAAACACCTTTTCAAGATGAAACCAAGAAATGAGACCTACACTTTCACTGCTTCTCCCCACAGCTTCTCAAATGTTTGTGTCCCCCAGGATATTTCACCCCTTGAAGGCAAACAGTTAATTTTTCAGAAATACATTTTTTTTTTTTTTTGCAACGAAACCAGTCTTAAGTCGCTGGGGTATATTTATAACAATAGACCAAAAAACATAGTTTGGGTCAAAATTATCGATTTTTCTTTTATGCCAAAAATCATTAGGATATTAATCAAAAATCATGGTCCATGAAGATATTTTGTAAATTTCCTACCTTAAATATATCAAAACATAATTTTTGATTAGTAATATGCATTGCTAAGAGTTCATTTGGACAAATTCAAAGGTGATTTTCTCATTATTTCGATTTTTTTTGCACCCTCAGATTCCAGATATTCAGCTGTATCTTGGCCAAATATTGCTTTTAATAAACCAAATATCAATGGAAAGCTTATTTATTCAAATTGCGAAAAATTGACACTTAAGATTGGTTTTGTGGTCCAGGGTCTCACACACACACACACACACACACAATATTTTGTGATAACCAAATGTAGTATCATAGTGAAAGAGACACGTGGTTGCAATTTAGCATATTCATTGCTTAGAGTTTTATTTAAGGGTACAATAAAAGGAAAGAAATGTTTCAGAATAACATGTTATTGATTGTAATATTTGTAAATTCAATAATGTTAAATACTTTGTGTATAAAAAAAAAGTTACTGAAAACAAAGAGAGAAACACTTTTGATTGAAACACTGACATTGTGAGGAGAGCGAAGGCTTTTGTGTTTGCTAGTCGCTAAAGTCATGGCACATCTGAGCACAATGTCATCAGGCTGCCAGCACCGGTTTTATCAAGTCTGAGATTTATAGATTTCAATTGATCCTGTAATTAATCAGGCAAAAAAAAAAAAAAAAAAAAAAACTGAACCGTCTATACATTTTCAGCTTATTACTATATCAGATTTAACTTCTAGTCTGATCTGAAATGAAATCAATCATATAAAGTGTCCATGTCAGCCTTGCCTCTGGGTAAAGTCTGGAAGAATATTTGGCAAGAACAATCATGTAGCTCACATTAACAGAGGTCATACGCATTCACACCAACACAAACACACAGTCAAACACACAAACCGATCAGTACATCACAGAAGATACAGTCTAGTTCAAGATTCTCAAACAAAAAAAAAACAAAAAATGCCACTGAACACTTTTATATCGCTTGTTTTTCTCCTTCTTCTATTACTGCCTTGTCATTGCAGCTTTGCCCTGTTTCTCTCGCCACAGTTCACGTCTCAGGGACGGAGGTTTCTTGATCTCTTTTTTGAGGCAGGGACGGGCTTGCTCCGCTTGCGTGCTGATGCATTATTGGATTTGGTTGCACGCTGGACTGGGACCGGAGCGGGTTTCACAGCCGCTGCCACCGCCGCTGCCTCCTCTGAGTCTGGAGCTTCATCCTCTGCACACACAGAAACTTTAGACCTTTCATTCACAAGAGTACATTCAGGGGTTGCATGTGTGTGTTTATGATGGGACATTTACCATCAGGCTCTTCCATGCTGGATTTAGCTGCATCTAAAGATTAAAAAAAATAAAACATGCATGAGATTTTTTAAGCAAATTCATATTTAATTAATAAAAGTGAGTTATAATAATCTCCTGCAATTATTAAAAAAATACATTTTGCATTAATATGGATCTTTGGCTAATCAAGATGAAATACAAAATAAATAAATAACAACAGAATCAATCAAACCACAAAAGAGCGACAATATTTAATTGCAATAAAGTACAAAGTATTATTTTTTGAATAAAAAGAATAAAAAGTAGATAGAAAAGAAAAGAAAGGGTTCTATACTTTTCCCCCATTTATTGCAGCAATGAGAATAATATAAAGAAAATAATATAAAGAAAATATGCTTAATTTTCATTGAAGTCATGCAATGTTACAAATATCCATAAACAAAAAGTCAAAACCATGAGCTGACATTCTTGCAACAATTAAAATATTTCAGACTATATTTTTATCCAATATTATGCATAATAAAAATAACTTACCAGCTTTGGGCACATCCTTTACTTGAGGTGCTGAAAAGAAATTAAACATACATTTTTCTATTATTTAGTCTAAAATATTGAGCAATGATATGTCATTTATTATATCGTTCATATTTTCCATGAATAGACCTGATACTCACCACTGTTTCCTGCCTCGGCACTGGTGCTGCTCGCATCTAAATTAGACAGTTTGACTTAAAATAAGCATCATATTTATTTTTAATTGTTTGAATGCTTAGTCAAAGTTGTGGTGATGGTGAATCAATACTTTTTTATGTACATAGTTCTTCCTTATACTTCAGAAGCTCATCCATAAGAAAGAGAAATCAGAAATGAAATCTCTTAACTGTCTATCTATTTCTTTTAGACACTACTCAGATTAAATGGAGAGCAAACTGAACTCTCAAAGCAAGAAACTCTCCTCTAGGTAGACCAGAATAGAAAAAAATGGTTTTAAAATGTGTATGTGGGTTTAGACTCCACCAGATGGCAGACTTGTAAAGTCTAACTCAAAAACTTCCAGCAGCTTGCTTGTTATATGACTCTTTGGATATTAAAAAAAGATCTTGGTGTTTCATTACAGGTTATTCAGATCAGTGTTTTGGTTTATTTCATTTGTATTTTTTATATAGCACCAGGACACATATGGACTCCTTAAGAACTATAGAATAAGAAATGTATCATGAAAACAGTTGCTTGATCTCTCATGTTCTCGTATCATTCTGTGAGTCAGGCTTCAAAAGCTCTGTTAGGCAATGAGCTGAAACCTTCAGTTTAACCCTCAGGGCGACATGTCAGACGTGTCTCAACACTTCACACATTGTCCCTTCCCAAACTAACAATCATTCTCTCTTGTTTATCAGGAACGTCAGCTAGTCTGGTGCTCAAATCAAATCCAAAGTTGATAAGAAACAGCTTCTGTCCTGCATGCGAAGCAGTGATCACTCACCATTGGGCAGGTCGGGTGAGAGCAGGTTCATGCTTTCTGTCAAAGAAAACACAAAACACTGCAGTGAGAATCTGTCCGGCTGACATCCTACAGTCTGTGATTCTGAAACAGAGAAAGTGGGTGAAAACTCACCAGTTGGAGCTTCATCTGAGGTTGAATCTGGATCTGTGGATTAATGGAAGGATTCTTAGTGAAAGCTTTATTTGCCTTCGGCGACATGTTTTCATGTTATTGATTTCAGATTTACCTGTAGCAAACATGGCATGGGACCCTCCGTCAGCTGCAATGTTCAGTTGCAGGTTTTAGTTTTTAAATAATTCATGTCGTAGTCACATTCCACTTACATAGAATATACAGATTTATCACAATAAACTGTAAAACATTTTTTGGCTATACACACTACATTATTATTCATGAGAGTTTAAAGATATTTCAAACTCTGAGTTCTCTGAATTAGAATAATTATTCTCTGTTCTGATATCGTTCTACTGTAGATAATATTTGTGACTTATTTATGTTAACTCTCTTATATTACAGGAAAAAAAAATATATATTGACCTGCTTCAAGGTCCGCTTTAACCAGTACCAGTGCTAATGAGCAGAGGATGAGAATGTTCCTGTGACGAAATAAACAAAAATCAACCATCAAATCATTTCCTGACACAATAAATCACAAAAAGGAGCTGTTTTTCATAAATTATATTTGTAGTGAACGAGTTTGATTTAAATAAACCACTGACACAATATCAATATTCTGGATTAAAAACAAACAAAAAAACGATTAATAATTTATTAAATAATAATAATTAAAGTCAACTATATCATGTATCAATTACATCAATATTATGTGTTTATATTTAAATATTAAATTACTACAATCAATTGCATGTTAGAAAAATAATAGCCTTATATATATTATAATAGCATATAAAACCAAATGTAATATTATTTATTAATAATTATTATAAATCAATTTGGTGGAACTTTCCAGAATGAAAGAGTGACAAAAACAAATTTTCTTTTTTTAAAGACTGTATATAAAAAGTGATTTGCATTATGAAAGGTGTTGATATTTACCTGGTCATCATGGCTGGAGGTCAGAGACAGGGTCTGGCGGTGTACAGTACACAATGTAGTATTGCACTAGAACTGGTCCTGTGGCGACAGCGGCCGTCAAGGCTTTTATACCTCCTCAAATGCCACTGAGAATGTGTGAGGGGAGGGTCTCTTATTGTGCGGAAAAAACGGCTTCATCTTGGATTACATTAATTGCATGGCTTAATGTAAGGATTCATATGTCTCCCTCCCATGTACATTCCCACCAAAAGATTCTCCGTAAGGGGAAAATCTTACCTTACAGAGAACCTTTTGTTACCTGCTGCATATTTAAAAGTTCCTCTCCCCCACAAAACAAAAAAAGAAGTCCTGCCAGTGGAGGGTTCAGGTAAAGCACAATGGCAAGGTCGTCATATTTGCCCTGCTTGACCTGCCAATCGGACGAGCGTGGCGTGGTGAAAGGCACTCAATGCTGGGGATTCCCTGGGTCACTGAGGCCAGTATTTGGGGAGAAATGCAAACCTAATTGCGCTGTAAATCAATAGCAGGCTGGCAGGGCATAAATAGAATTTTTCCTCTTTAAAAGGTTGGTGTTGGGGAAATGGCGCTTGTTTTTTTGGCCTCTTGTTGTCAAGATGCCAGCGATAAGGTTGCTGCTGATGGAGGTATTAGTGCTCACTGCTGCGGGAAAGACTCTGGGATCAGTGTTCAGGAAATTCCACTTTTTTCCCTCTAGCTTTCCTCAAGATTAATTTTGAGAGAAAGACAGTGTCGGGTGACATCCTGGACCGAACGCATGACCTGTCGTACACTAAGTTCCAGAACTGTTACCAAAAGGTCGGGAATTTACCCAGAAAGGTTAGAAATCTACGCCAAGGTCAGGTTTAGATTCGGAAGGAGTTGGGATTGGAGACGTATGATGTAACAAAGGGACTCAGTGATGACAAAAACTGATTTTTTAAATGATTTTTTTTAGATGCGCTTCCAAAACTATGCTAATTATTGATTGATATCACATAGCAATGATTGAACGTTATTCAGGATTGAATACATTACAGGACTCTTAAAATCAGAATACCGCATTTTTCGGAACTATAAGTCGCACCTAAGTATAAGTTGCATCAGTCCAAAAATACGTCATGACGAGGAAAAAAACATATATAAGTCGCATTTATTTAGAATCAAGAAAACATTACCGTCTACAGCCGTGAGAGGGCGCTCTATGCTGCTCAGTGTAGACTACAGGAGCACAGAGCAGTATAGAGCGCCCTCTCACGGCTGTAGACGGTAATGTTTTCTCTTGGTTCATTTCTCTCGGTTCATGTCAAATTAATTTTGATAAATGAGTCGCACTTGATTATAAGTCGCAGGACCAGCCAAACTATGAAAAAAAGTGTGACTTATAGTCCGGAAAATACGGTAGATAAGTCAAGATATGATGTAACAAAGGGACTCCTTGATGACAAAAAATTTCAAGATAATTTCCTAAACAATTTAAATTACCGAACAACAACGCATAGCAATGATCATTATGGCTGGAAGACTTTTAAACATTGGAACAGATTTTAAGACAGTAGATATCATACACTTAATGACTTTGTAAATGGTTACAGATTAGAAGTCGGGATTCAAGATATAGCTACGATGTAACAAAAAAAATATCTATACAAAAACTGCTTTTTTGATCATTTACCAAATTAAAGGGGGGGTGAAATGCTCGTTTTCACTCAATATCATGTTAATCTTGAGTACCTATAGAGTAGTACTGCATCCTTCATAACTCCAAAAAGTATTTAGTTTTTTTATATTCATAAGAGAAAGAAAGAAAGAAAAACACGAGCGCCTGGAGGCGTGACGTGTGGGCGGAGCTAAAGAATCACGAACGCCAGTTGCTTTGAGAGCGTTTGGAAGCTGTGACAGCAGTGAAGGCTGAAACTGAATGAGAGCAGCAGCAGCAACAACTCGCTCCGAGCGGGGCTCGAACCCGGGTCTCCGATGGGAGGCGGACGCACTAACAAGGAGGCAGAGATATTTTAAGCAGTTTTACTCACCGCCTGTGGTTCCAACACACAATCCTGACCCTTTTTCGTTGGGATTGCATCATCCTTAAGAAATAAACGATGTGCAAATCCATCGTCAAACTGGGCTTTGTTTGTAAAACAAGCATTTTAGAAATGCAGGGAACAAACACAAACACTTGCACAACTCCGTTGATGCTCTGTAAAAATAAACTCCATCCACTGGTCCCTTAATGCTGTTTTTTCTTTGGTAATCTGTGCAGGGTTGTCTTGCCCTGGCAACCAAAAACACACTCCTTTTGTGACATTTCGCGACGCTCTCGCTCTGATCAGTGATTGTCTGTGTACAGCCTCTCTCTGCTCTGCTATACGGGAGCGCGCACTTACAGAAGCTTGTTTCCACCATGGATATAAACAAAAACGGTAATTGCAAGTTTTTATCTCAAATTTATTCTTTTTTTTTTTTCCTCAAATTTTTTTATGTCTCACAATTCAGATTTGGGGATTCAAAAGAATTGCGAGATGTAAAAAATGTCAGAATTCTGGATTTATGTGTCAAAATTATTATAATTATAATTAAAACCGATTTTGGATTTTGTACTCAGTACTGTGAGAAAGTCTGCAATTAACTTTTTACATTTTTACTGCTGGATGGTTTGAATGAAATTTATTCTGATTATAACCATTGAAAATATATTTTTATTGCATATCATGTCATATCTGTTCTGTGTGACGGCCACTATAGGGGGCGAAATATGACAATCGTGTGCAAATGAAGGAGCTAGTCACTTAAAAACGTCAAAAAATCTGTGCAGAAAATAATGCATTCCAGCCTTAAAATGAAGAGAAGGCGAAAATTACAAATGTGAACGATTTCACTAACTCGCAAAGCTAAGACTAAACCCCTTGTACATCCCAAGCACAGACTCATCCGTCCGTGGACATTCGATCTGTTGGCTATTTTTCCCTTTTATCAGACGGAACTACTGCCAATGGAAATGAATGGTCCATCGCTAGACAAGACAGGAAGTCTACCCATCTGGGTTTTACCTTTCCTGGATTTCTATGGGTGCCTGTGGTAAAATGGACCGGGCCGCTATGGAGCAGAACAGGGGTTAGAGTTTTGATAATGGGAGAAAGTGGTCCTGTGTAATAGAGTTACATTTGACATGTCCTCCACTCTGGTATTTAGGAGCAGCACTGCCTACTATCAAAGAAGTCCTCTGTGTGCACGCTAAAAGGATTTTTCTCTTTAAAAGCGTAAATGGATAATTAACCGTTGAGGATCCCTCACTAGGCCACATTATGGCCGCTTAGCTGTCTTTTCAAGAAACACTCGTGAGGGAAGTCTTTGAAAGCTGGTAAGGTCAGATTTACATGTGTATGTGAAAAAGGCCCAAGGGCACACGGGATCCCAGGATTTTCCTTTTAAACATGGAGGCTGAATGGAAATTGTGAGCATCATGAGGTACAGAACGTACTCTCATGCTTGACGGAAAAAAGAAATGCTCCGCGGCACTTTACATTAGGGAGAACAAGCTTGCTCGGGTTACAGGACTATCAAGACCAGCTTGAACTTAGAAACCTCTGTTTGTTGTGGCACTGGTCACGATTTACAGAGAGAAGCCATCAATAAATGAAACATTTGAAATAAAACTGAAGTGTCAGATTTTTCTCTGTTTTAAAACGATTTTTTTTCTGTGCCAGCCTAAAAATATTTGTAATAGATTCTTTTAAATAGTTATGTCTATAAACTACGGGATACAAAAATAGGTAATTGCAATTTTTAAATCTCACAATTAGGCCATTTTTGTTGTGATTCTGAAGAAAAAAAGTCAGAATTTATTGTGTTACTATCTAGAAATCTTATTTTATACAAAAATTATTATATATTTAAATTATGCATAGTTTAGAGATTAATATTAAGTGCCATATAATCTCCTCAAAATACAATATATTAAATAAAAAACTTCTGAGATAAAATCGACATTAATTTCATTAAAGGAGAAAGTTAGGCAGTGTTTTGACTATTAAGGACTTCAAGTGTGACTTATTGTATTCTTGTTCATCAATGTTCCAATACATCGGACCAAAAATATTAATGACTCATCTTGCACTCACAGTTTTTAGACATTTTTTTGTTCAGTAAAATGTATATTTTTCTTGCTGAAGGCACAGATGTTTTATTCTGTTGGCTACTGGATTACAAATGAAACTTTGAAATTCCCTGCCACTACATTCTTTTTCAAAAGAAAATGTCAACACAAATTGCCATTTATCTTTAACAACCTATATATGACCAAAACAACATAAACATGATTTGAAATTGTGACCTTGCTAGAATCTCCATTTCCATCCATCATCAAAACATGAATGCGATATCAAGGTTTGTGTATCTGGTTGGTAAGCAGCTTAGTAAATGAACAGTCATAATTTCAAAGCAGTTTCTCTTGCCTTCCATCATCATGAAAAATTACACTCTTTAACCAGCACATACCAGACAGGATTTATTCAGAGGCTGACGGGATTGAATAGCTTTTTAATATAGACAGAGTATCACATGAGACCTGTCTGATGCCCCTTAATGTGGGAAGAATAATCTGTGGACAACACACAGCATTTTAGTTAAGTTTTAATTTTCAGTTATTATGCTATGACTTCCTTATTAATATTTCAGATTATTGGTGTGATTATTGACAACAATAGGCTGAGTCTGACTGAACAAGATGAATGATGAATAAAATATATTCTGAAAAAAGCACACTGAATATATCTAAATATATGCATATACAGTTTTTATGCTGCTACTGTATATTAAAAAAAAAAAAAATTTCCCATTCAAATGAAGTGAAATTCTTTTTTTTTTTTATCTGAATCAATTAAGGTTCTTCCATCACTTGCCTGTTGAGTCCAAGTGTCCATTATCTTGGATTATGAATGGTTAAATATGTGCGAATGAGTTAGCTGTCATCAGGTAAATTAGCCGATAACACCCGTTTTCTTGACAGTTATCTATTAAGTTGTCAGACAGGCATTCATAGCCTGCTAATATTCCCTGTGCTCTGGTGTGTCCCACTTCAGTGCTGTAATTCTGTCCTCTTAATTAATGCTGGAGAAGATGATGCCAAAGACACTTTAAAGAGAAAAAAGATCTTTGAATCTTATAGGCCTACGTTCCATTTTAAGTCACATGATGCTCAACGGAACTTATGATTGGCTGAAGCAAATGCCATTCTGATATACTCAGCTGTAATGTCAACATTCCTTAATACCTGTATGTGTTAACAGTCAGAATGCATTGTATCTACGACTTTTAACTATAGATATATTAAATATGCTTTAAAAATGATCTATTATATATTTTTTTCGTTTAATACCACATTCTACACTTTAAATGCAGATATTACACTTTGTGTAACTTCCCAAAGATATTAAATATTGCACAACATAAATACAAACAGGTTAATTTGCTTTCTTGTCCAAAGTTCATAAAATACTAAATATTGAATTCTAAACAACTTTCAATAATTAAAAAAAAAAAAAAAAAAAATTTAGGTGAAAATGTTTGAAACATTTCAAAAGCTTGAACTTCAAGAAGCTCACGAGGAAGTTTTCATAGTTTTGAGGGCTTCTGGGTCATGTTATAATATTTATGCATTTATGTAATTACAGAAAGAAATACCAAGTTATGAACATCATCCACAACTGCAAAACTGAATGGCGTTGCTAAAATATTCTCATATTTTTTTCTGAACACACTCTCAATGCAGCCTCTATTGTCTGCGCAGATATTTATTATGTATTATTATTTTATTTAATAAAAAAGTACCAGGGAGGAGTAATAATATAAAAATTAGAATAAGGTAATCAGGTGTAGAAATTTAGAAATATGTAAAAGAATAAATTAAAATAAATACTTTGCATGACTAGTGTACAGACTTACTTCAGTTTCAAAACATAAACATAAAGTTGGGTTTTTATTATTAAACACATTTATGGATGTGAAATTCGGTTAAAATATAAGCAAGTTAATCATAAGCCTGTGCACATAGTGGGAGGACCAGTAGCAACTTTGACCGGAAGTCAGGATCAGCGCGAGCGCCATTGATACGCGCCCCCTGCAGGACCGGAAGAGCGTCGCGTCTCCTCGCGCTAACCTCGCCGCGGCCATATTAACACAGAGCTGAGAGGTAATACAAACCGCCCTTTAGACTAATACTTTGTATGTTTCAATGTAAACTTTTAACATATATGTGATCTTTAAATCATTGTAATGAAGATGATGGGGTTTTATATGAGGTATTATGGCTTCTTGTGTCTTTAGAAATGTGTTTATTGTGTGGACGATGGAACGTTAGCATGGCTGTGGCTAACGTGATTATATGCTAATGAAATATGAGATAAACTCGATGATTTAATGGGGTTTGAATAGTTTAACACTTAAATGTTATTGAGAATGTGCTTAAGTGTAGATTTATTTGAAAATAAACTAGCTGAGTGGTTACGAGTGTGTACAATTTAGACAGACTTTTAGTTTAGCTCCTAACTGATGCTCTACATCCTGAACTGAATGAGGGTTTGAGCTCCATTTATGATTTTGGTCGTCATTCTTATATTTAATCTCTTATTCCTTCATAAATCTGTAGAAACCTTCGTAATGGTTTTAAAATATTTAACACCCTGATTGGATCTTGTGTGGTTTTTGAAAAGGCTGCAAATTATGTTTTAAGCTCATCAGAGATAATTTTTTATTGAGATCAAGTCAATTTAATTTAAATTGAAAAAGGTTTATAAGTTATTTTCATGAAAACAAATTAGCTTTATATGAGGTTAAAGGTTTAACTGTGTGAAAACCTTTTATTTAAATCTATTTATCTAGGATCATTCTGCATTGTGGTGAACTGGTTTGTTGGGTTAATCAATGGAGGCTCTGATCTCAAAAGCATAATTGAATAAAAAAATCTAGTGTGCTAACGATCTAGCCAGCGTTTTTAAACATTGTAGAAAAATTTAAAACAAGTCTGTGTTGGTCAAAAAAAATCTAGACAAAAAGGTAAAATACAGGCAAAAAGGTGATTGGTCAAATAGGCTAAGTGTTATACTATTACTAGGCTAAGTGTTTTTTTTAAGAGTAAGTTACTGAGACCGTCTTGTTATTAGGTAAATGCACTGATTGTTCCAACAATTATAGGATACTTGGAAATATAAAAACTGTGATATAAGGTAGGTATTGACACACATCCTGCTTTATGTCTCGGTTTATCTACTGATGTTTGTTTGGATCTAGATTGATCTCCAGGAAGTACCTACATTGTGGTAAGTGGTTGGAAACAATACTGTTATATGCTTATTTAATTAAAGGAAATTTATACTAAACGATACCAAAATATTTTTTGATTGGGCACGGATTTCTTCTGTCCCTCCATTGAAAATCTATGTACGGTAAACTGTCCATGTCCAGAAAGGTAATAAAAACATCATCAAAGTAGTCCGTGTGACATCTGATGGTCAGTTCGAATTTTTTGAAGCATCGAAAATACATTTTGGTCCAAAAAATAGCAAAAACTATGACTTTATTCAGCAATGTCTTCTCTTCCGGTCTGTTGTGAGCACGTTCACTGCAGTGTAGTGATATCCGGTTTGCAAATGAATCACTCGATGTAACCGGATCTTCTTGAACCAGTTCACCAAATCGAACTTAATCGTTTGAAAATGTTCGTGTCTCCTATAAGCATTAATCCACAAATGACTTAAGCTGTTAACTTTTTTTTTAATGTGGCTGACACTCCCTCTGAGTTAAAACAAACCAATGAAACAAAACACTGACTGAACTGCTGTGAAGAGAGAACTTAAGATGAACACCTTGCCGAGCCAGACAACGAACGAAAGATTGACTCGTTCTCGAGTCATTGATATTTGGGTGAAGTAACCCTTTAAGCGCAAGTGATTTACCTGTTAAGTCAATGCAAAGATGCGAATAGACATCCTGCGGCACGATTTGCACGAATCATGCGGTATGCACATCAAAACGACCATCATTCGCACCCCAGGATGTCTATTTGCATCTTTGCATTGACTTAACATGCAAAATTTGCACCACATTAACCAATCAGGAGCTTGCTCTAGTAGTGACGTGATTACAATTAAGCGGAGGTAAAACCTGAAACAACAATGGAGGAATTATAGTTTTATGTTTAACCACAAAAGATACATCAGAGACAGCGGCAAATGTCAGAAAAACTAGCCGAGACGAGACTGCTCTTGTCTGTAACATGAGCACGGAGCTGATCTCCGAAATCGGTGAAAAACCTTTATAAATAGGCGCTATCATTAAACATTTTAAATTTTAAATTATCAGAATAAATGGTATTTGAAATCACAATGCTTCGTGAACTCAACTGGCAGAAGCCCGTCCCATGACGCAAATTCGTGTCTGTTGTGAAGAGAGTTTCACGTGCGAATTAAGCGAGTAAACTCCAAATGTTTTCAACTGTCCAACAATGTTATGTATGTTTTAGTGTGAACGCCCGTTAAATTTGCGCAATTGGAATATGGCCTAATGTGATTATTAAACTTTATCTGGAAATGGTTTAAAGTAGGGCTGCACGATAAATTTCTCATGCGGATCATGACAGTAAAGCCGGTTCTGTGATTAGAAGTAAATCTCCAGCACGTGCATTCAGATCGAGCAGCATTTACTACACAGAGCCATTGTTCACTGACAAGATATGCAAAATCGCATTCATAATCGCAGATGAATCGCCTGTGATTATAAACTGCGATTATGAAATTCATAATGGACTTACAGTATGCATTTTATTTGTGCTGGTCCAAAAATGTCTTAAATTTGCTGATGTCCTTGTTACATCCTAGTGTGATCCAATGTAGATTTGGATCCCTATCTGTGCACTAGTGATTGAGATCCACTCATTTCTGACCGACAGATGGAAAATGGCTGCATGTTTCCTAATGAATGTTTATGATTGTATTTTTGACTGCATCATCACTTGATGTGTTCATTACACATGTTGCTTTGAGTTTGTCAGTGGCCTGGTTTGGCTGCACACAACCGGTTTTGTTCATACAAACAACCAAACATCTTTGCAAATCAAATACTGACGTCAGTGTCGATTCTTAAAGTTATTTGTTTTGCTTTGCCTTGCAGGTGTTTGGAGCGTCACCCTCGTGTAAAATCATTGCAAGATTCCCCAAGGCTGCCCACAAGTACAATTTTAGGTGAGTCAGGGTTAAATTACCATTGTGTTCTTTGAAACCTCATTTGACACATTGAGGAGTTAAAATGCGTCTACATATTTGGTCCACGTCCATCTGTTGATTAGATCCATGTCATTTTTGGTCTGAGATACGAGTAATGGCTGCTACTGAATGCAGGCTTTGTGAATCATGTGATATCAGGTTCAGTGTTCTTCTGAGGTGGCCGTCGGAGGAGGCAGGAATCTTTGGAATGGTGATCAAACCAAAATCCCATCTGGCAAAACAAAATTATCCATTGTTTCTGATGGTAGTTTCCCATACACGCCATCTAGCATCAATGTGTTTTGTGTTCCAATATCCCTGCTTGATTTCTTTAGCATTCATAAATAGGGATGTGCCAAATACGTTTAAAAACCAAGAGTTGGTGAGTTTCTTGAATGATTAGTTTATTAATTGGTTTCGGGGAAACCATGAATAATTAGGCTGATTTCATGATTTTTTTTAACCTGATCTGATGCATTACTTAAGTCGGATTTACATATGACATGCTAAAAATCATCTGGGTGGACGTTTTATTTTTAAGTTTGGCTGTTTTTAACTTAATACGCCTTCTTAAAAACAACACTTGTTGACAACTTAAAAAAAAAAAACTGTAAGAAACAGTGCAATGGGCAGAGATGTCCTTCTGAATATGTAGTTGTAAAGCTTTCAAGGGAATTGATAAAAATAAAGTTTTCTGAGAGGGAACTGAATGGTTTTTAAGCAGATTCTGTTCTAAGTTGTCTCTAATATGGCTTCACAATGGGGTTAGGGTCACCAAGTGATGATTTGGTTTTCACAATAAGCCAGTTAAGCCAAATTACAGGAGAACAGACATCTGAAATCTTAATCATGTTATGGTCCTCTGCAGTCCAGTCTCCATTACAGCACTGATCCCAGTACTGTATCAAAATGGTTGTTCATTAAATCAGGAGGTTCCTTTTTTCAATAGGGCTTTTCGCACCGCAGGAACCTTTTCATAGTACCAGAACTAGTTGTGGAACTACCCACTTTTGGGTGTTTTCGAACCGCAGGAACTAGGTGTGATTTTTAGTACCGGACTACCTTATTCGAGAACCAAATTTGCTCCTACTCAGGAGCAGGGTCTAACCAGCACAACTGGTACTAACAGTGACGTAAGTAGACTCTGATTCGCCAGACGCGTTCAAAAACACCCTCACCCGGCATGATTTAAAACACAGTGTAACATTCTGTAAACATTGTCAACTTATTTCGCAAGTGTGATGGACAGCGATAAATATAGGGACGCTGAAGTGCAGGCACTTCTTGCAAATGTAGCACAGCCAGTTGTCATTGGAGATTCCTTCTTTCCTTTCTATCAATCGCTTCATTATTGTGAAAACAGCGAGACACAGCTCTGATCACAGCGTCTTCCATCCTCTTGTTAACGTTATTCTTCTTCGTTAATGTTGTTGAATGCCCCGCACAAATGACGTCGCTGTCGACCAGCTTACGTCACGTCCTAGTACCCACATCCAGTGCGAATGCAACCCTTTAAATAGTACTTATGTGGCCCTTATGTGATGAGACTCATTCAGAGCTGCCGTAAAATAGATTGATTTTCTATTTATTATACCTTGTATAATTTATTCATAGATTGCCATGAAAATACCCTTTATGCTGGCATGGCGTTAAAAGGTAAATAAATAAATAATTACTGAAGATTTGTTCAGCATAAGCAATAGCTACAAAATATTATTTTGGAGTTCCTATTTGCCCCAGTAGCAAAATATAACACTTAAAATTATAAGTTTGATATAAATGTCCTCACCCTCAGGCCATCCAATATGTAGAGGGGTTTGTTTCTTGTTCCATATTTGGAGAAATGTAGCATTACATCATTTGCTCATCAATAGATCTTCTGCAGTGAATGGGTGCTGTCAGAATGAGAGTCCAAACAGCTGATAACTGGACTCCAGTCCATCAATTTACATCTTTTGTTATCATTGTTGTTGACTTGAAACCATTCCTTTTAAACAAAATAAGAGTCCTCCATACGTAACTTCTACCTCAAATCACATGGCAGATTTAGAACTGTGATTTTACTAAAAAGTGGTTTTCCACTGGTGGATGATAAAATAGTAATGAAATACGAACATGAGTTGCAACCACCCACTATCCTGAAACATCCAGTAACCACCTGGAGCTCTTTCATGGTTAAGTTCAGCATTCTCTTTTGTTATATGTAGAGTATACAACTCTAATTGATCTAATTTAAATGTATGAAAAGCCTCAAAGAAATCAGTATTGTGTCCTCAAGCCATTTTGTGTGTTTTCAACCCTGAAAGAATGTGCTGACACCTTTTGGACTGCAGTGGTCTAGTCTTCCTCGGTCTGCTTGCATCTAGATTAAAACTTTCCTCTATCTGGGCAGAGATTCAGAACTTTAATCCAGTTTATCAGACAGTCAGGGGTCCGTGTCGTGGCCGGGGGCCTGTAAAACCAAACATCCCAGTTGTAGATTCATCTTCCCTTTGATTCTGTACCAAATCCACGTGCAAATGAGGCCACAGATTTCAGGCCCCAAGCCTTTTATTTCAGTCGATCTTATGAGTGCAGATTGGCCTGATAGTGCTGTCCCTCTATTGATTGTTTTTTTTGTTTGTGTTCACAGCTCTGGCAAGAGCAGCCATACGTCCAGATCATGTCCAGCCCTGTCACAAGTCGATCCCGTGTTTATCCAGACGTCAACACACAGAGACCACGGGAATACTGGGACTATGAATCTCACGTCGTAGAGTGGGGGTGAGTGATGAGATAAAAAAAAAAAAAAAAAAACAGATCTGGATTTATGCAGTTTGGGTTAAATTCCAAGACATCTGGATAGCTGAAGATCACCAAAGATTAAGGAAATTACAGGGTTACCATAGTCATAAGAAAACCTGAAAATATCTTTGTATTTTAAAAATGTATTTTCCAGGCCGGGAAAACTCTGAATATACACCACTTTAAGTTTTGGGTCAGTTTAATTAACACTCAATCTGCAAGCATGCATAAAATTGCTCAAAAGAGCAAAAAAAGCTTTATATTTATCAAAGAATTCCTCACAAATTTTATGCAGCACAACATTTAGAAAAATCTATTTTAAGTTGTGTGTGTTAAACAAGTGCATTGCTGTGGAAAACTATTTCCCTTTGGTGACAAAGTTAATCAACCAACCAACAGTTTTCAGCATTTATAATATGAAATAATTGATGATAATAAATGTTTCTTGAGCTGTAGATCAGCATATCAGAAGGATTTCTAAAGGATCATGTGACACTGAAAACTGGAGTGATGATGCTGAAAATACAGTTTTGCACCACAATAAATTTACATTTTAAATACATTCAATCACTTGTTTCAAACTGTAGAAATATTTCACAGCACATTACTGTTTTTTACTATATTTTCAATCTAATAAATGCAGCCTTCACAAGCATAAAAGACTACTTTCAAAAACATGAAAAAATCTTGTTGACCCCAACCTGTTCAATGTAAAATGGCTTTTTTTTTCTAAGTAGGCTCATCTTTTATTTCATTCTTGCTCACAAGCCATAATTGATGTCTGATTTGTAAGTGAATCATTCTGTTTAGTTGGCTTTGTTGAATAATTTAGTTTAACAGCTTCAGAAATTTCTCTGAATAATTAATTAGTGAATTAAAAAGGGATATTATTGTGCCAGTGCAGTATTTATACATTGCAATACCTTACATTAGTTTTTATTTATTTTACAGATTCTTATCATTTTCAGTAATACAGAAATGGATGTAATTTAAATAATATAACTCCGAGACCAATGTTTTCATGAAACTGCTTCTATGAGTTATTGAAACTAAAACCCAGAATTGGCTGTTTTTAATCTTAATTCAACTGAATTTAACACATTACAGGGGTCTCAAGGGCCTTATTGTTGATTGAAACCAACATACAGGCATCATGCAGTGTAGTGTGAAATATTTCTCTGCAGGTTTACAGGGCTGATGTCTTTATTTGTCTGGACTGCCATTTCATTTGCACTTGTATTAACAGCTGTCGGTCTTGTCAACAGGAATCAAGATGACTACCAGTTGGTACGGAAACTTGGCCGAGGAAAGTACAGTGAAGTGTTTGAAGCCATCAACATCACAAACAACGAGAAAGTAGTCGTCAAAATACTCAAGGTGACGAGTGTTGTTGTTGTTCCAGACTGCTTTAACAGCACTCTGACCAGTCCTCGGTCAAGTCAGGTTAAATTCAGTGGGACGGTAAAGACCCTAGGACTTCACGTCCTCTCCAGCTTCTCATTTTCTGAGTAGTTGAGGAGAACGCCTGCTGAGATGAGGCTGTTTACGGTAGGCAGCGGATGGTATCGAAACCAGAAGCTGCTGGCCGGCGTTCAGATTAATGGGCGCCTGGCGAATTCTTTCCTCGCCCCCTCCTCCTCTTAACCAGAGAGAGCTTTAGATTCTAGCGATAACACACGACAAACTGAGAGCTGCTTTTCAAGCTAAGTGACAAATAGTTTTGAAGATTAGCACCGTTGTCCTGTAATGTAGCCATTCGTGTGCAATGAACTTCCCCTGCCTGGAGACACGAAGGATGAAGCCGCTCGGATTGAATCTAGACTTGGTCAGATTAGATGTCTTTGCGTCAAATTCATCTGTACTGCAAGACTGAGGCCCTGTTTACACTAGTGTGTTGCTGTTTTAAAACGTAGAACTTTTTTGTAAGTTTACACTACTCCAGTGTTTTCCACTTTTCAAAAACAGAGACTTGAAAATGCTGCTGACACCATTTTAGTTTGAAAAGTCTTTTGTGTGTTTGTGTAAATGGACCAAAATGGAGACTTGAAAATGATGGCGTGGCAACACACGTGATCTTTGCGTATCCTTGATGACTGTGTAACCTTATCATGAACCATAATTATGCTCTATTGTTGAACCTGCCAGTGACTAGCCACCGACTTTTTTTGTGTACACTTTTACGTGTTCCTGTGTTTTTTGGAGTGTACGGAGATTGTTTTGGAACGCAGCAAAAACGCCATTGTAAACGTGGATCGTTTTAATTCTAAAATGCCATTTTAAAATGTAAACGCACTAGTGTAAATTGGACCTAAGTGAAATCTAAATTTACATTTTTACATTTACGTTCTTAATATCTCTGAATGGAGCGATAATATAGTTGTGCCTGTGGGGGCATAAGTTCGAGTTTGGATTGATATTCTTGAAGCTGTCCCTTTTGAAAACCGTTATCGGAGTGAAACAAATGTTTTGATCTGATGTAGGCAGTGGGTGGTTGAAAAAAACAAAAACAAACTGATAATCCTAGAACCCACTTTTTATGACCGTTCCAAAATTCTTTGTGCAAGTAAAGATTTTTAATATTTATCCTTAAATTTGATAGATTTTCTACATATATAATTTATATATTTTAAAATTAGATTAAATTCTATAGAATATAGAAAATATTTCTTACATTTTTTTATCCAGAAATCATAAATTAGTGGAAATGTACTTATTGTACACTTTTCTCCACTGAATATTCAGTTCAATTCTGAAATGTCAGGTTATGAAGTTAAGATTGATTTTGTCTTTAATGGTTTTGTGTTGCCTTTTTATCTTTATTTCCATATGTAGCCAGTAAAGAAGAAGAAAATCAAGCGGGAAATTAAAATTTTGGAGAATTTGAGGGGCGGCCCTAACATCATCTCACTTCTAGACATTGTCAAGGATCCTGTGGTCAGTTGGCTTTCTTCAAGATGTAGTTGAGAATGCAGCATGTGAAATCAAACTTCTAGCTACAGAAGCTACATTCATGTACCTAGTGTTTAAAATGTGTCTCTAACTGAAGTCTCTTGCGCTTCTCCCTGAAGTCTCGAACCCCAGCTCTGGTTTTTGAACATGTGAACAACACAGACTTCAAGGTAAATCCAGTATCTGCTTCATTAATTCTGCCACCTCAATTAAAAGTAACAAAAAAAGTTCAGGTTCAGTCAAACTCAAGCATCCTTTTGTTCTGTTATGCAGCAATTGTATCAAACGCTATCGGACTACGACATTCGGTTCTACATGTTTGAGATCCTAAAGGTAAGTTCTTTCTGATATTACCTTAAAGTCCGTACCTAAATTAGTTTTTTTTATGCCAAAAACTCTCCCCTCATCAGCCAACAAACAGGGGATCTCATCTCTGTGTATTGGCACACCATCGGGCCACTTTCTATGTTTTTGTTTGGTACTAATAGATTGCTCAGATGTTACACACTTCACCTATAAGTGTTACTCAACAGCTTCTTATTGCTACAGTTATAGCACATTGTTCATGTACACTTGCTGTTAGTCAGCTGTGTGTGAGAAAATTAAAAAACTGATTTTTGTTTGTTATAAAATAAACATTGTTTTGAGTATTAATAAATGTAATGAAAATTCTGATAGACCATTTTCTTTTTGATAATTTTTCAATATTGTATTCAAAGATTCTACTAATATTCCATTAATATTTCATCAGCTACTTTTAGTTTTTATGTTAATAAATGATTTATTTGTAATGTCATGTCCAGTTGTGAGATTGTCTCTTTTTCTTTGTCAGGCTTTGGATTACTGCCACAGTATGGGAATTATGCACAGAGATGTGAAGCCACACAATGTAATGATCGACCATGAACACAGAAAGGTACTGCCCATTTATTACTCACGCCAGCAGTTGTTACGCCATTCCATTCTGCAAGTTTGATTGGCTGAATTATGATGAGCTCGCATACATGCACCAATCAAAAATTAGAGTTAGCTGTAGTGAAAGAGAAGCATTGTTTGCTGCTGTGACGTCGAGCACATTTAACCAAGATCGAATTTAAATGTCTACAAATTGCGCGTTCTCTGTGTCAACACTGACGCTGATGTGAGATGTTGAGTGAATCACACAAATTATGAAACCCAATTGACAAAGTACATTTGATTCTTTTCTGTTTGTGTGTGTTTTGTCATTTAGCTGCGTCTGATTGACTGGGGCTTGGCTGAGTTTTATCACCCTAGTCAGGAGTACAATGTCAGAGTGGCATCTCGATATTTCAAAGGACCTGAACTGCTGGTGGACTATCAGGTGAGAATGACACGAGAAATGAGATGTAGACTAATGTGACTAATGTACAAGCATCTGGTAAATAAACGTGCACATCTTTTATAGCTCATGTTGCTTTTGTCCCACAGATGTATGACTACAGTTTAGACATGTGGAGCTTAGGCTGCATGTTGGCGAGTATGATCTTCCGGAAAGAGCCTTTTTTCCATGGACACGACAATTATGATCAGGTGAGACCTGCTGCTTTAGGTCTTTTCAAATATTCATTGTTGCCTTGATTTTAATCAAATACATGAGTAGTACCCCTTTGTGATTTCAGTAAATAAAAATACATAAAATGCATTAATATTGCCTCATGATTTTAACACAAGTAAACCAGGATGATGTTCATTTCTGGTTTGGCCATCAAAAGTAATCATGACTGCAGTGTTGTGTTTGTGCTGTCGAGAGGTGACCGCTGCCCTCTGCTGTTTTTAACCAGTTCTGTCTCTTTTTTTTCCAGCTTGTACGGATTGCCAAAGTTCTGGGAACAGAAGACCTCTATGACTACATCGACAAATACAACATTGAGCTCGATCCACGGTTCAACGACATTTTGGGAAGGTAACGTTGAGAGATGGGATAGTTTTCTATGCATGTACTACCTTTTAACTGCAATTTTGATTTGAATGTCTTTCATTCGTCCTCTTTCTCCAGACATTCCCGGAAAAGGTGGGAACGGTTTGTCCACAGTGAGAACCAGCACCTGGTCAGTACTGAAGCTCTGGACTTCCTGGACAAACTGTTGCGCTATGACCACCAAGCTCGTCTCACCGCGCGCGAGGCCATGGAGCATCCTTATTTCTGTGAGTGTCTGCTCTCTGTCTCAAAACACCACTGCGGTTAAAAGCAGAATGTATAGTGTTTGTGCTTTTTTTTCTAAAACACACATCATATTGTGCTGAAATGACTGTAAAGGTATTTAGCAGCGATGAAAAGGGTTGCAGGGCCTTATGAATTTTTTTTTCTCAATTTTTTTCCTGTTGTTTTTCAGGATTATATTTTAATGGATAAGTGTTATTAATCAAAGAGCATGTCTAATTAATTGAAATCCTGAAACTTTACAGTTTAAGATTACAGATGATTCTAGGGCCTTTATTTTCCCCTGATTTAATGTTTTAATTAAATTTGATAATAAAAAAACAAAGTCTTATCAATTGAGATCATAATTTTTTTTTTTTATATTATTCAGAAATAATAATGTAAAATGATTAAATAAAAATGTAGTAATTGATTACCATTTTAATAGGGCACTGTAAATGTAAGAAATTTAATTTTGCCTGTTTACATTTTTCTGAAATCATGATTTAATTAAAGCTATTTTTAATGTTTTAAAATGTAATCAAATTAAAATTTGTCATTTCCTGTATTTTGCAAACAGAGTGCAATACAACAGAGGGTTACTGTTAAAAAAAAAAAGAATAAAATTGTGTTATTCCTCAATGTTTTAACAATTTGATTATATTACTACTTTGAGAAGTACATTCTATTCTGCTATTGTAAATGGTAATATATTTTTGTCAAGTATAAAACGGATTACATTTTCTTGGGTTATCATTAAGACCTTTCAGTTTCTGGGTGTATATATGCCAAATAAAATTGTGAAATTCTCTTAAGATTCAAACATTGTCAAATTCCGTGACGATCCCTGTTCATTGCTATAAATTATATTTGTATTACTCAATTCTGTAATTCCATCCGCATTTCCTGTGTTGCAGAAATCTTTTAATATTTTAGCAAGAACTTTGAAATAGTTTGCACTGTCCTGAACATTGATTTCATCGCTGTGTTCATGTCTGGTGTCAGATCCCATCGTGAAGGAGCAGGCGAGGATGGGCTCCACTTCAGGACTGTCCACTGGCTCCACTCCAGTCAGCACGTCCAGTATGATCACAGGTCAGTGTGTGCTTTCTGAGTGAACTTACATTAGGAGATTTCACAAATGCTGACAAACCATTGTCTGTTTGCCTGTAGGAGGCGTCACATCCATGTCCTCGTCCCAGGCGATGGCCAGCATCGCAGGTTCTCCTGTCATCTCCTCTCCCAGTGCTCTTGCCACACAGGTTCCTGCAGCCACTGGTGCCCAGCCCTGAACAGACTCGCTCATGCTCTCTCTGCCCTGGGCCACATTTTTATGTTGAGTGTAAACAAACGATAGAAAAACTTTTTTTTTCCTTTTTTTTTTTTTTTTTCCTTTCTTTTTTCCATACAGTAATTATATATTGAAGCTCGGACACACAGCAGACAGTGATGTTGTGTCAGTGTCCAGCAGTCTTTCCTGATGATGGTGTCTATATAAAAGCCACTACAGTGTAGAAATTCAGAAAAATGGATAATAAAATTTATTTTATATGTCCCTACGTTGGCTTCCGTTTGTTACTTGAACAGTTGCTGTTAGTCTGCAGGTTTGGGGAAATAATATCATAAGGTGCAAGAAACATATTTCCATCTATGCTCTTTTCCAAAGTAATTTTATTGTAAATTAAAAAAGTTTACCAATAATACAGATGCCATATTTTTTCACAAACATGCCCACAACCTGGAAGCCCTGGGCCCAAAGAAAGTTCCTTATTTGTGATTACGACTTTGTGGTGGCATTCAACTCGAAAAAACAATATATATGTGTGTGTGTTAAAAGCAGAAACTGCTTTACATTTCATGCGAAGCTTACAGATGTTTCATTAAAAAGTAGTAATGAGCAATTGGCCAAAATCTATTCGGGAGCGGTGAACTAAACTGCTGCAGGAGCTTCACACACAAATCTTTTCTCTAGAAAACAGTAAGCATCCGACCAGAAATCTGTGTCTCTGATAGAACGTCCCAGACCAGCGCAGTCCTCACCATCCGGATGGTGTTTAGTCCAGTTATCAGGCTCTCTGATTCCGTTCTCTCGTTTAATCCAGAATCTGCAGTGGAGAAAAAAACGAAACTCATCTGCCTCTAGTATTGTTCTTTCAATTCAAAGATTGTATTTTAAACATGAATGTAGATCTTACTCTACTGAATCATTAACTGGCTGGTTGTTCACCCAAACCCAGTGACCCTCAGTGTCCAAATCATTGAGACCAATCCAATGGGATACTTTAACGTTAGAAGTAACAAAATCCTGAAGGAGAACAAATTGAACAGTGATCATGCATCTAGTGAGATCTGATGTAATGCACAAAAGGCTCAGAACAGATAAATGTATAGTATTTAAAGTCATGAAATCACAGCTGAGGTCATATTCACATTCCAGGTCATATTGTAAATTATTCATATTCTACTGAAAACACATCAAATTTCTGTACCATCAGTAAATAGTGCATAATTATTCCTTAAGAACGCACAAAGTTGCTCTCTACAAACATGAAAACAAGACACTTTCTCAACCAGTCTGCAGAGTCCTTTCAGGAAGCAGCTAAACCACAAATAAATGACCCCTGACTTCTTTATCTTGACATAAGTAAAACCGGTTCTGTTTCAAGTTGACTTTACTAGTCTAAGTTAGTGTATTTTTGTTTTACAGCTTAACCTTAACATTTTTAATCAGTGGATCTAAAAATGTCTTAATGTTGTCCAATAGAGAACATGCATGTTATAATTATGATTTGTTTCGATGTGAGCTATTTAACTGTAGAAGATGAAATTGAATCTCAGAAGGATGTATCAGTGGTGAACACACCTGTTCTGATTTGCTGTTTATGATCACTAGATGTCCTCCTAAAGTCACACAGTGATCTCGACTCTGTGTCCAGTTCATGTTGACTGTAGAGAAGTAGTAACACTTTCCTCCAGAATGAACCCAGTGGACGGCACAAAGAGCACAACCCGTACTGTCTTTAATAAAAGAGGTAGAGATGAATCAATTATTCATTATTTCAGACACATTTTCTCTTTATATTACAGAGTATGTAAAGACATACTATCTTAAGATCTTAAGACGTACAATTTAATCTGTTCAGCTTTCTAAGCGTCTCCTCATGCTGGTTATGAAGCGCATCAAACTGTGCTTTGTAATCTGCATCCAAAACAAAGAAACAGTGATGATGAGATTTGACAATTGACTGAACAAATTGGAATCAAATTGTTTTGGTTGCTTTATTTTCTTCTCACCTGTGGCATTGTGGTCCTGATCAGACACAGACATATTGAAGTTTGGATTATAAAAAGCAACATCTGCAAAACAAATCAATAGAATCTCAAATATTTCAGACCAGAAGACGTGTCTTGGATTCTTTTTTTTTTTTTTTTTTTGTAATTGCTTATGTTTAGGCATGAAACATTAGGCATGAGTTTAGAAGTAAAATTGAGTTACGTGTAGCATGTGTAAGAAGTATCGCCAGAGTACAAACTCCTCCGAAAGCAAAGACCAGACAGACACTGAGAACTATCAGAAGAACTTTAATCCGTTTATGAACAGTCACTTCTTTCTTGAGGGTCTCCTGGCCTGTGATTAGAAGTTTATAATAATTATTTATACAAGTCAAATGCTTGAAAAAGATCTAGATACAGTATATATATCTTTATGAGGAATATGTTGCTGTAAATGTACATTTTGTATTTTCTATCGCTTTACCTCTCGCACAAAACTACCGGAATTTTTTGATTTAAAAAAAAAAATCACGAGCTTGTTTTCTCATGGGGATCAAAAATGTCCCCACAAGGACACAGATTTTGGAAATTGCCATCTTTGTGGGGACATTTTGTCCCTATAACATAGAGTAGGCTATAACACACACACCATATTCTGTATGATTGGTAAAACCAGTTTAAACCAGAGTGAAATAAGGAGTATGATAAAGAATGAATCTGAACTTAGCCACAGTCCGTGATGCTTCCTTGAAGGAAGGAAATGTCACAATCTTACTCAGAAGTTTTATTTCTTTGTTTCTATTTCTCTAATAAAAGTTGTTTATAGTGCTGTTTGATGATTTTGATGTGAAGTTTTGATACAGAATGAATGAATGAATGAGAATTGACAGTACTATAGAGATTTGATCTTTTGTTTTAATCATCAATTAATCATCAGTGCAGAACTCTTATTAGAATACTACATGTAAAGTAAAAATGTATACTACAGTATATTTGAATAATGATTTTTGATTGATAAATTGTCTTACCTTTGTACTGGGAGCATTTGTTAATTGAAGCAGTTGTTGAACCTACGAGTTCAGAATTTGAATAGATTACATCCATTTCATTAAACTGGCAGATGTCTGAGTGACTGACTGTTAAGGAAGTCCAACAGACTATTTAAACAGACATCAGTGTAGCACAGGAAACAATCATTGGCAGACAGTGGAGCAGCAAATAAATAAAACTAGGCTAAATATGAAAACATTTCCAAAAGCTGAAATGAAAGAAGTCTAATGACAACTATGCCTTAAAAATACCCATTGCCTTATTTATTTGCTATGTGCACTTGCCTTATTTATTGCATTGGGATTGTCTCTTCTATTAAAGCAGTTTTCTATTTTGTTTTTGCACCTCAGACTGCACAAAAACATTTCAGTCAGATAATTACATACTGCATTTATCTGGCTTTGATTTTTGATTCCGAAGTTTATAAAATGTGCCATTCATCTTTATGTAATCAGCACCTTTAGTATATCACAAATTAATAATCCTATTGCTTCTTGTTAGGCCTATCATTTTCTGAGGTTTCACAATGAAAATGAAAACTATACAATATGAAAACTGTATAACTCTATTTCCCCTGTAAAATTTTAGGGAAGTAAGGTCATTTCAAAGAGAAAAGCATCTGAAATAAGAGTGCCAAGAGTGAGCGTGAAAAGACAGTTTGTATCAGACACAGAGGACATGGTTGCAGTGGTTTAAAAGAAATTGTCACTGGAATTCAGCGACAATCTTGTAGACCCTAGCGTTATATGGGCTGCATGCTTTTTTACTTTTTTAAGAGTAGAATGTGACCAAAGGGGACTAATCTAAATAAAAGAAAGGTTTCGGACAATAAAAACTGCAGATTAAAAATTAAAAGATTTAAGGCTTTCTTTTATTGTTTAAGCACTGATCTGTTAAAGATCCTGAATGAAGGCTCACTATTGAAAAAGCATGAATACGATGAACGTCAATCTAAGTGTATTTACGGTGTTTCTTCTTTTAGTTATCATCAATTAGGGTGAATGTACTTTTTTCATGTATGAACATTTTCTGCATTTTGCAAGAATTGTCAAACTATTAATAATAATAATAATAATAAAAAAATTCCCAGACTAGCACAGTTTTCTCCTGAAGGATTCATCTTCTTTCCAGTTATCTGGGTCACTCGGCCAAGATACAATTCACAATACAGGTGCATCTCAATAAATTAGAATGTTGTGGAAAAGTTCATATATTTCAGTAATTCAACTCAAATTGTGAAACTCTATTTCATGCATACTGAGTTTTTTACACTGTTAAAGAGTTGGATTCCCATGCTAAACATGGACAAAGTTTCAAAAATTAAGTTGTAGGTTTGAAGGAGTATTTCTGTTCCCAAAATACTCCTTCCGGTTTGTCACAAGTTTCGGAAAGTTTTTTTCGAGTATGGCTCTGTGTGACGTTAGATGGAGCGGAATTTCCTTATATGGGTCCTGAGTGCGTGTCTGCCGGAAGAGCGCGCGCTCCCGTATAGCAGAGATGCATTGTTGGTCTCTGTGATGCTTGTTGCCGTTCCTGTGCTAACTGTAATATCATGTTGCACAGCAGTTTGTAATTTGTCATAAAAATTTAACATCTTCAGGATCCTCCAAGAGTCTTTGTACCATTAAACATCTCCGTTCTTCATTTTCAATTATTAATAAATGTAATTGTGAGAAAAAAAAACATTTTTTAAACATATATTTGACAGTTTATTTTAATAAATATCAAAAATGTGAACTGTGCGCATTATAGTTGATACCTAGATTAACACTATACAGCTGTTTTTATGACTGTAAGACATTCTGCTCAAATGCATATTTTGCATTTGAGCCCATGGATTCAGTAGTGAAAAATAGCATTTTTTTTTTTTTACACATGATTTACAGTTTATTTGAATACATTTCAAAAATGTAAAAGGTGTGCATTATTTTTTGACATTTTACAAATGGATCAGATCTTAAGATGTACAATTTAATCTGTTTTCTAAGCGTCTCCTCATGTTGGTTAAGGATCGCATCAAACTGTGCTTTGTAATCTGCATCCAAAACAAAAGAAACAGTGATGATGACAATTGCCTGAACAAATTGAAATGAAATTGTTTTGGTTTCTTTATTTTTTTTTCTAACCTGTGGCATTGTGGTCCTCATCAGAGACAGGCAACTATCAGAAGAACTTTAATCTGTTAAGAACAGTCACTTCTTTCTTGAGGATCTCCTGTCCTGTGATAAGAAGTTTATAATAATTATCTATACAAGTAAAAATGCTTAAAAAAAGAACTAGATACAGTATAGATATATCTTTATGTACATTTACATTAATTCATTTAGATTAATCCTGGGTATAATTCAAAAACTTGACAAATATGTAAATAAATATTGGTTTGAGTTACACACACACACACACACACACACCATATTCTGTATGATTAGTAAAACCAGATTAAACCAGAGCAAATAGTATGATAAAAAAAATATTAGTCTGAATTTAGCCACAGTTCTTGATGCTTCCTTGAAGGAAGGAAATTTAATTTCTTTAATAAAATTGTTTCTTTTTGAAAGTGATGAAAAATGAAAGTGAAAGTTATAGTGCTGTTTGATGATTTTGATGTGAAGTCTTGATAGAGAATGAATGAATGAATGAATGAGAATTGAAAGTGCTAGAGATTAGGCCTGAGTTTCCCAAAAGCTTCGTAAGCCTAAGAAGTTCGTAAAAACGATCGTACGACTGGTCTTTTTCCCAAAAGCATCGTAACTTATGTAGCACTTAAGTCGTAGACCATCGTAGATCTACGAGTGCTCTGGAGCAATCGAAAAGCCCTGAGTGCATTGTAAGAAGACAGATTTATGCAGTCACCTCACCTGCAGGACAATCGGCAGATTACACCTTTAACTTGATTCAAGGTCAATGTGATTATAATACAAGGATTTGATGGTGCTTTATTGTACACCTAATGACTCGTTTTAAAATTAATTTAGAAATTAAAGAATTAAAAAGGGCAGAACAAATACAAATACACATTACAATTAAATGACTGAAAATAAAACGAATAAAAGAAGCAATTTAGGAAATGCTTCAAAGACGGGGGAACAAATCTGCCAATAACTTGCTGAAGTGCACGAAATCTAGCTATGTATTGGACCTGGAAATAAGGTCTGACTCTCTCTCTCTCTTTCTCTATACTGGATATAAAGTATATTATATATTATTATGTAAAGTATAATATTATACACTATAATTATAGTTATATTATTATTGTCTGTCTGGAACGCAGCATTAGGTTAACGTCAATAAACGATCGTGTACTACAATTTAGAGCCATTCTATGAGGTGACATTTCAGCACTTGACAAACAGACAGCGACTCCTAAGCAGCAGAAAGCACAGCTACGTGCGACCATAGACATATAAATAGCTAGACGCCTCATTGGCCGCTCGACCGCACGTGGCCGCCATATTGGAGCGGGCAACTCTCATAACTCTCACATCAGGACAGAAGAAAACATACCTTGCTCATCGACAGATTGGACACCTACAAACCGTCACACGATAATAAAAACAGATCTCGGGGTGTTATCTTTCACAGGTAAGACTCAGCTGTTCTTCCTCGATGTTTTTTGGTCATTTTTAACATTATGTTGACAGCTTAATTAACCACAAGTGTCAGACGATTAATAATATCGCTAGCGTAACGTTAGCTAGCAGAGAAAGCTGAGACTTTATAAGAATTCAAAGTTTAAATGAATTCTTATTACGTTTTAACTTATATTGCCGTTTATATAATAAACGAAATGGTGTTATGAGTTTAATATACAGAGTGAGCCCTTTGACTGTCTAGATTAATGATGGAGCTAAAGCTTCTCTCTTTAATTTCACTACCGTTACTTATTTACAAAGATTAAGTGGTTACACTTTAGAATAATGGTCCTTTAGTTAATGTTAGTTAATTCTTTAATGAACATGAAAAAACAATGAACAATACATTTATAAGATTAGATTAGATTAGATTCAACTTTATTGTCACTGCACATGTAGGTACAAAGCAACGAAATGCAGTTAGCATCTAACCAGAAGTGCAATAAGCAGTAAGTACAGAATAAAGGTCTATAATATGTACAATAACTATACAGGTAAGTATTATGGACATAATTTACAGATATTAAATACTATAAGCACGATATACAGATAGGTGTACTATGAACATACTATACAGATGGGCTATGTAAAAGTGTATGTACACTATAGGCAGAACTATGAACATAATTTACAGTATTGCAATGGACAGTAAAGTGCATAGAAAATATTTCAGTGTGCAAATGGATTATACAGTTTTCCTGGATGAACAGACAGTAGTGCAAGTAATAACAAGTTACTGTTTTTTGCTTGTTGTGAATAAATAAATAAATCAGAGTGTTGAAGACAGGGAGGAGTCTATGTGTGGTGTGGGGGGTGTTGAGGGGTGTCAGAGGGCAGAGTTCAGCAAGGAGACAGCTTTAGGGAAAAAGCTGTTCCTGAATCTTGTGGTCCTTGTCCAGAGGCTCCTGAAACGCCTCCCGGAGGGATGGAGGTTAAATATTACTGTATTTATTAATCTTTGTTCATGTTAGTTAATGAAAATACAGTTTTTCATTGTTAGCACAACTTTTGATTTAAATAATGCATTAGTAAATGTTGAATTGAACATCAACTAAGATTAATGAATGCTGCAGAAGGATTGTTCTTGCTTAGATCATGTTAACTAAAGTAGTTAACTAATATTAACTAATGGACCGTTATTCAAAAGTGTTACTGATTAAGTTCATCACTTGATTATAAGGATTTCATTGCTTTTCATAAAACTGTGAACTGATTCTATGTATTCTTTTTTCTTCCCTTTTAGCCATTTGCAAACAGGACAAGGACAGCCTTAAGGAAAGCTGAGGAATAAATGCATTTCCAAGAGACAAGACTATACCTCCCTATAGACTAATGTTGTGTTTGTAATAAACCCAGAGCAGCCCTGAATGAATCGACAGAATGACGCAGCTCATATTCTAATACTATAGACTGCATTTAAAAAGCTTTGCACAGGCTGTTTAATGCTGATCATGTACTGCGTGGGTCTTTACACAAAAACTACATGATGTTAATAGCCTAGAAATGAAAAACACAGGAACTCATAGTGAATCCAGCTGCAATAGCATGATAAATTCATTGTGATGTTGTTATAATTATTATTAATTTTGATTAATATCAAGTTTTTGAGGGGAGCATCTCATATTCTGGTCTGTGATAAACATAACTATACTTTGAGATTTTGTGGTACAAGGTAAACCTCACACAAACATTCATATGTGTTAACATACATGGAAAAATAAATCACTGTTTCAAAATGTGTGTGTTTTCTGCATGAGTGTGTGTAATGTGCATTATAGAACACACACACACACACACACACATATATATATATATATATATATTATACATGCATATATTATACTTAAGGAGCTCATTAATTAAACACAATTTGGAACTCATGTCCACAATTTTTTTGTATTGTGTCTTAATTTGATTAATAATTATTAAACAAATAGTATTTTAAAATTACATTTCAATTTTTTTTATTTTACTCTAATTAACTATTAATTTATTCTTCATTTTTGTCTATTCTGTATTATTCCACCCTTGATATTACATATTCTTCTTGCTATTGTTAACCTATTGTTGTTAAGTTATTTATTATGGTATCATTTATATTATACAAATAATTTTATACTATTATAAATCTATTATATCGAATATGTTATTGTAGAGTTGTACTCGCTTTTCATATTATTCACTTTACTTTAAGTTGTACTACATGTACTTTTTAATATAACATATCACTTTTCTACTGTGCACTGTGTCAGTGCATATTTTCATCTTCACTGGAACCATAGCTTCATCAGTTACATGTGTTATTATTTGTTTTGGAGTTCATCTGTAGGCTATAGTGTCACTTTTTGATTTGTATTTACTTGTTTTATTACATTTTCTCTACAATAGTAAATTATTAGTGTTTAAAGATGTATTACTTAGATTTTATCACAGAATTTCAAAGGGAATGAGCTGTGTTCTGATCTGAGCCACGAAAGAGAAAAAAAGAAAGAAAAATGTTGGGATTGAACACAGAGAAAGCAATAAAACAACTACATTTCATTTAATGTATGTTCAAATTAAATTACATGCATATGTCACAGTTATACTAAATCAGGGCTCTCAAGTCTCACGCATTGGGCGTGAGACTCACGCATTTCAACCCGTTCACACGCTCACACGCCACACCTTGTATTTCTCACGCAGAGACATTACGAGGACAACGCCCACCAAGTTGCGGCGCTATTTTTTTAAACAGTGAAACAGGTAACGTAGAGGAATCAAGTGAGTTCCCCGAAGGCCCTGACACGCACCTGCTAATCGAATAAAAAAAATATAGCTACCGATCAGCCAATCAGAAAATAGCATTGCTGTATCCGGGTAAGATTTTTACAGGCTCGTGTGCAACACAGATCCAGACGCTCGCTGAAGTAGGTAACGTTACGGTTACAGACTTGTCAAGACAATGACACAGATTTTCACTATATGTTTTTTTTTTATCAATATATTAATTTAACATTTTTTAAAAACAGTCTAAGATATGTTTTGGTCTGATGGTTATTATGACCCCGACACGCACGCAATTTTGGCCATTATACGTGGTCGGCCGTAGCTTTTGTGCCTATTATTAGCCCACTATTATTTTTTTATTGCCAAAGTTACACGTTGAAGAGGATGCGGGGCTACTCTGACAGTTTTATATAAGAGACTTCTATAATAGGCCTATCCATAATACTTGTATGGCAGTATCCATAATAGTTTAAAAAAAAAAAAAATTTCTTTCCTTTTATTTTTACTGCACCTCATCCTGGTCCCCATTTTCAAAACGTTTTGCCTAGGCTATTTCATTATATTTTATCCAATGTATAATATTGATTATTGCATTCGTCTATTTCAAAGATGTCAGGGAAGAGGCAAAGGAGCAATCTTTCATGCTTTGTTCTAAAAGATCTGGGCCCGTATTCATAAAGAATCTTAATGCAAAAAGTAGTTCCTAGTGACAAAATTCTAAGAAAATTCTTAGAAATGTGGGCGTTTACTTTTAAAATTAAAGAAAAAAATCCTAGTAAAGAAAAAAGTAATTCAGAAAGCATCTTATCCCTTAAAAGAGGTCTTAAGGTAAAATTTGTTATGAGCACAGACGAGGACTTTTAAGAGGCTTAAGAGTTTCTTTAGCAGAGGAGAAAATGGCAGAAAGATGAAGAGGCAGAAGAAATGTGTTGCAGACAATGGATGACAATGAGTTAATAAGACGGTATAGATTATATAATAATTTAATATAATATAATTTAATATATAAATTAAAGTAATCACTACATTACAATATTTGGCAACTGGGAACATGCAACAATGCAATAGTGATGATTTGGGTCTGTCACAACCTTCTGTAAGCAGAGTGATCACACAAACAATTACAGCACTTTCAGAACATCTTATTGTGTCGCAGTTCATTTCGTTTCCACTGGACATTCCCACCTTGCAGGCTCAAAAAACTGCATTTATGAATATAGCAGGCTTATAGGTGCGCACAAGAAGGGGGAATGAACCGTTAATAGTTTGTGCTATACGCTCCCATGTCTGCTTCTTGTCCCTTGCTGTGTCTGAATTTTCCTTTAAGAATGGCCTTGTGTTCATCCATTAACTGGGCTAACAGTAAACACTGTTCCTCTGTCCAGTTTGGCTTTCTCGCTCTTCTTGGCTTTGATTCCATGTTTGATACATTAAAACCAACACTCAAACCGCCACTTACATAGGACAGCAATCACTGTAACTGGAAAGAGTGGAACAATTTTTATCATTCTAAGCCAATCAAATACCTTATAGGAAATTAAAAGCATGGTAAATAAAAAAATAGAATTCATATACACACATATAATGTGTGTGTGTGTGTGTGTGTGTGTGAGAGAGAGAGAGAACGGTCAAATAGGAAAAATTACGCATGTAAATTTAAAGTGAGGATTAGAATAGACCCTATACTTAAAATCACTCTTTTTTTTCCTTCTTGGACAACCAGCCAATCAGAGTCTTCAAAAGATTGTGTCATACATAGCAACCGGTTCAACCCCGCCTCCTCACTAAGATAAACGTTTTTGTCTTTTCCTTACTCAGAGTTGCTCTCAGATCGGTCCCAAATCGCTTTTAAGCTAAGACTCCTACGTAAAAGTTTTTAAGCTAAATTAAGAGTTTTCTGAGAGGATTCTTAGAATCTTTATGAATGCGGGCCCAGCTCCCTAAAAAGGTGGCTAGGTCAGAGGAGGAGGCTGTGGAGAATACAGTAGGGGAGGGAGTTAGGGTGCCAGTAGAGGATGGGTGCATGGAAGAGACTGTGGAGGACCATAGAGGAAACAGTGGAGAACCCACTGGAAACAGGGAAAAAGGGAGGGTTATGTAGAGCAGCCACCTGTAGGTGTTCCTTTAAGAAGGAGTGGTCAACCCGATCACCATTCATCACAATGGGGAACCACCAGCTCTTTTTACTGGTGCTTAGTCTGCAGACAAGATAACTCCTGTGTCCATCAAGGTGTGAGGGACATAAGCAGGGAGGCTTTCTAAAATAGCTGCATTAGTGTTAGTGCTTGCTCATTCAAATACCTATGCTGAGAGGGTTTTCTCCATGGTGGGATTAAACAAGACCTAAACCAGGAACAGTTTAGCACTTGATGGAACTGTGAAAAATGGCTGGCCTGGAACCACAGTGATTCAAATGGGAGCCACCAACCCCTGGCCTCAAAACCAGCTTCCAACACCTACTATAAACAGCACTGACCATTTTTTCTCTCTCTCTCTCTCTCTCACACACACACACAAATAAATGCTGAATTAAATAAATATTATTTTATTTGTAAGAATATGTGTCATTTATGAGATCAGACACCCGTCCCCATCAAACCCCTGCCGCCATCGCGACCGCGGGCAAAATCTCACTCTGAACTCAGTTCAAAACTTGAGAGCCCTGCTAAATTAACATTAGAATTGTAAACCGAAAATAATCAACGAAATCAACAAGTGAGATAAATGTGAGCTTTCACAATTCCTTACGAAAATTAATAATTTTCCAAACCTAACTAAATAACTGGAGGCAAAGTTTTTAACAGCACATATATCACAAACCTGAAATCGGTTGATAAATGTGAACGTTATCGTGTTTTTATTCAGAAAAAACCGCAGCTCCCCGTTTCCTTCCATGTATTTTTAAGGCAGTCTTGCCCTCACTAACATGGCGGACGCGTTGACGTATCGCAGCAACGGCTCAGAGCGGCCAATGAGGCGTCTAGTTATTTATATGTCTATGCGTGCGACTGCTTTATGTGCATTTTTGGAAAACGCACGTGAAACAATAACAAAGATTGTAAAATTACTCGTAGAAAACGTTCTTAATCGCTAAGATCAATCATTATCGGGAAACCCGGGAAGCCGACGATCAAATAAAAGACTTACTGGATTTGAATGGTAAGTCCTAAATCATATTCAGACGAGTGGTCAAATCCAGTGAAACCTCGGTGTCAAAATCATTGAGACCAATCCAGTGAGGAATGTAATGTAACATATAATAGCATGTTTCACTGCTGAAATTACTTTCTTAGGTGATATTACACATCTAATTGATTGCTTTTGATGCATTTGTTCCCCTCCTGCCATTTACTGTCAGTGAACAAGCCGTGCCTTATGGTGGAACGAGATGCTAACCTTTACCCAGTCTGCCAAGACCATCAAAGACCTAATTAAACCAAAAACATAAACTGGAGAAAATATAGTTCCGTATGTTTAAGTTTTACCTTTGCTTTAGTTTGTGTAGCCTAGTTATCTGTTTTATACTTGAAACTTGGCAATGTGTACTGCAAATATTGTAACGTTTACTAGTGACATTTTGTTTGTGATGTTTCTTATTTTTAAGTAACTTTTAATAAAAAAATAAATAAAAAAAATCAATGAATCAATTCGAGATTAAATCAGTCCTGCCCCTTTTCTTGTTTAACAAATAGACCTTGCACACCTGTTCTGTTTTGCTGTTTATGATCACTAGATGTCCTCCTAGAGTCACACAGTGATCTTTTAAGTTTTCATAAAACTTACAGTTTAATCTGTTCAGCTTTTCAAGTGTCTCCTTATGATTGAAGTGGAGCACATCAAAATGTTCTTTGAAATCTGTGTGACAAAGGCAAAAAACGAGAAGAAAATAAGAAATGCAATCAAGATGGAATGATCCAGTGATCCATTCTTTAGATCTTGATTCTCTAAATCTGAACTAACTTAATTCGCTATTGTTAATGTGGAGATGTTATGTAACTCTGGTGTAATTGGCTGTAAGTTCATCAAGCTCTTTTGCCAAGACTGGTACAGAAACAGTTATGAATAAAATGTGGAAAGAAACAGACAAATCACCCATGTTGCTTTACTGGATCATGAAATATTACTCACTTGTGCCATTAGTTTTCAGGGCAGACAGCTGCATTGAAATTTTTACATCAGATTAAAGACAAAACATAAGCAGTAGTAGTAGCAGTGATGTTAATATTATGTCAAATATTTAAGTTAGACCTCCAAGAGCCAAAACCAGACAGCAAAAACGATCAGAAGAACTTTAGTCCACTTAAGCAGACAAACATCTCTTTCTTGTGAATGCTTTTCAGTGGAGATACCTGAGGTAGAAATCTGATGAGATGAAGGATATTGTTTCTGAATACTTGAATCAGTGTAGAATATCTATCAGTAACAATTTGGGAACTGATAAAACAGTTTAAACTTTCACTTAAAATCTAGCTTAACATGTAGCTTACTGTCTGTTTGTGATTTTTATTATGATATATCCTATTATATAAAAAAAAATATTATTGAAAGTTAATTGAAAATTAATAAATAGGGACAGTGGTATACTTAAACTCATGAATATACTTGCAGTATAAAACTACTAAACTAGTAGTTTACTGAGACTATACTTTAAAGTGTACAAAAATGCAAAAATAATGTAATTAGTAAACTATCAGTATACCTATATACGTTTACTTCTAGTATAGTTGTAGTACAAACTAAACACAGATGTAAACTAGTCGTGTACTCAAAGTTTACTACTGTTATACTTAAAGTATATTTAAAAATGTACTTTTATATACTAGAAAGTGGGCCAATTTAGTCCAAAGGAGTATAATAGTACACTTACAAGTATACTACTAGTACACTGATTTTTGTGTACTTACTACATAAAGTATACTTAAAAATATACTTGAACTTTGGATATACTTAATAAAATAAACTTGAAGTAGTTCTACTTACATTATAGAAATTAATAATTTTATTTAGCAAGTATGCTTTAAACTGATCAATACATTTTATGATGTTACAAAATATTTCTATTTCAGACAATTTCTGTTCTTATGAACTGGGACTTCAGGAGCCTGATCGAGACGGTTCGCAGCACGACGCCCGCGGCGACGATCGTCGTGTCAGGACCACTGCCCACGTATCGACGAGGACACGAAAGGTTCAGTAGACTTTTTGCTTTAAATGAATGGTTGTTGTCATGGTGTAAAGAACAGAAACTGCTATTTGTTAATAACTGGAATCTTTTCTGGGAGCGTCCTAGACTGTTTCGCGCTGATGGATTACACCCCCAGCAGAATCTGAGTGGATCTTCTCTCTGACAACATCTCCAGGACACTTCACTCCATGTGACTAGTAAGACAATTCTCAAATAACCATTATGATGAGTTTTGTTCCACCCGCTTAAATGCTAAAAATACTTGCGCTGTAAAACCTATTAAGACTGTGTCTGTTCCCCGAATAGTGTGGTCAAAATATAAATATAATGTAGGATCTAGAAAAAATCTTATCGTAATTAAACCAGAAAAATGTAAATTAAATGAACAAAAACAATCTTTAAAGTTTGGGCTCATAAATATTAGATCACTCACACCAAAAACAGGTATTGTAAATGAAATGATCACAGATAATAGTTTTGATGTACTCTGCTTGACTGAAACCTGGCTAAAACCAAATGATTATTTTGGTCTAAATGAGTCTACTCCACCAAACTACTCTTATAAGCATGAGCCCCGTCAGACTGGTCGTGGCGGGGGTATTGCAACAATATATAGTGATATTCTCAATGTTACCCAGAAAACAGGATACAGGTTTAACTCTTTTGAAATACTTCTGCTAAATGTTACTCTGTCAGACATGCAAAAGAAATCTAATGTATCTCTTGCTCTGGCTACTGTGTATAGACCACCAGGGCCGTATACAGAATTCCTAAAAGAATTAGCAGATTTCCTCTCAGACCTTCTAGTTGATAGGGCGCTAATCATGGGAGATTTTAATATTCATGTTGATAATGCAAATGATACATTAGGACTTGCGTTTACTGACCTAATAAACTCCTTTGGAGTCAAGCAAAATGTCACCGGGCCCAATCATCGTTTTAATCATACACTAGATTTAATTATATCGCATGGAATCGATCTTACTGCTATTGATATTACAGACCATTTCCTTGTATCGTGCATGCTGCGTATAACTGATATTAACTATATGTCGCAGCGATACTGTCTGGGCAGAACTATTGTTCCAGCCACCAAAGAAAGATTCGCAAATAACCTGCCTGATCTATCTCTACTGCAATTTGTACCCAAAAATACACATGAATTAGACGAAATTACTGACAACATGGGCACTATTTTCTCTAATACATTAGAAGCTGTTGCCCCGATCAAATTGAAAAAAGTTAGAGAAAAACGTACTGTACCATGGTATAACAGTAATACTCACTCTCTCAAGAAAGTAACTCGTAGTCTTGAACGCAAATGGAGAAAAACTAACTTAGAAGTTTTTAGAATTGCATGGAAAAACAGTATGTCCAGCTATAGACAGGCTCTAAAAACTGCTAGGGCAGAGCATATACACAAACTCATTGAAAATAACCAAAACAATCCAAGGTTTTTATTTAGCACAGTGGCTAAGTTAACAAATTACCAGACGCCACCTGATTCAAATATTCCACCAACGTTAAATAGTAATGACTTTATTAATTTCATCACTGATAAAATAGATAACATTAGAAATACAATAGCGAATGTAGATTCTACAGCATCTAACACTTCAGTTTCATCCATCGCACCCAAAGATAAACTGCAGTGCTTTACAACCATAGGACAGGAAGAGCTAAGTAAACTTATCACTGTATCTAAACCAACAACATGTTTATTAGATCCTGTACCCACTAAATTACTGAAAGAGCTGTTACCTGTAGCCGAAGAACCGCTTCTCAATATCATTAACTCGTCGTTATCTTTAGGACACGTCCCAAAACCATTCAAGCTGGCGGTTATCAAGCCTCTTATTAAGAAACCAAAACTAGATCCTAGTGTACTGGCAAATTATAAGCCTATTTCAAATCTTCCATTTATGTCTAAAATTTTTGAAAAAGTTGTGTCTGCCCCACCATAGCACAGAAACGGCACTTGTTAAAATTACTAATGACCTGCTCCTTGCGTCAGATCAAAGCTGCATCTCATTTCTAGTCTTACTTGATCTTAGTGCTGCGTTCGACACCATAGATCATGACATACTCATAGATCGATTACAAAACTATACAGGTATTCAAGGGCAGGCTCTAAGATGGTTTAGATCCTACCTGTCCGATCGCTACCATTTTGTTTACTTAAATGGGGAGTCATCTCATTTATCATCAGTAAAATATGGAGTGCCACAAGGATCCATCCTAGGTCCCCTTCTATTTTCAATATACATGTTGCCCCTTGGTAATATTATTAGAAAATAGGGAATTAGCTTCCACTGTTATGCTGATGATACTCAGCTATATATCTCAACAAGACCAGATGAAACTTCCCAATTATCTAAGCTAACAGAGTGTGTTAAAAATGTAAAAGATTGGATGACAAATAATTTTCTCCAATTAAATTCGGATAAGACGGAGATACAAATTATTGGACCAAAAAACACTACACAGAATCTTGTAGATTACAATCTGCAACTAGACGGATGTACTGTTACTTCCTCTACAGTCAGAAATCTGGGTGTTATATTAGACAGCAATTTGTCTTTTGAAAATCATATTTCCAATGTTACAAAAACTGCATTCTTCCATCTTAGAAACATTGCCAAGCTACGAAACATGTTATCTGTTTCTGATGCAGAAAAGCTAGTTCATGCATTCATGACCTCTAGACTGGACTATTGTAATGCACTTCTAGGTGGTTGTCCTGCTTCTTCAATAAACAAGCTACAGGTAGTCCAAAATGCAGCAGCTAGAGTCCTTACCAGGTCAAGAAAATATGATCATATTACCCCAATTTTACAGTCTCTGCACTGGCTACCTATTAAGTTCCGTATCAGTTACAAATTATCATTACTTACCTATAAGGCCCTAAATGGTTTAGCTCCTGTGTACCTAACTAGCCTTCTACCACGTTACAACCCATCACGCACCCTAAGGTCACAAAACGCTGGACTTTTGGTCGTTCCTAGGATAGCGAAGTCCTCTAAAGGAGGTAGAGCTTTCTCACATTTGGCTCCTAAACTCTGGAATAGCCTTCCTGATAATGTTCGGGGTTCAGACACACTCTCTCTGTTTAAATCTAGATTAAAAAACACATCTCTTTCGCCAAGCATTCGAATAATGTATCTTTTTAATTGTGAGTGTAGTTGCATCTGATCAAAGGTGCATTTTTATTCATTAGCTTGGGTTAAACTAATTTTACTTTGTTGGATCAGCAGCTATGCTAATGATGTCTGTATTTTTTTTCTATGTTTCCCCACGGGATTTACATCCCGTGGTAACTAGGATTTACACAAGCTCCAGTCTGGATCCAGAACACCTGAGAAGAGATGATGCTGACCCTCAGAGGACCCCAGATGATGCTACCCTGAATCAACAAACAGAACTAACAATTATTGCTAAATGTGTGACTGAATCATATAATAACTTAATTAATAATATTGATAGTTCATCGTCTAGCTGACTACGTCTTGTATTATTATTATTATTATTCTATTTTTTCTAAAATCCTGTCAAATGTGCACAAACTACTAGCTACTAAATATTGTAGAAACATAATTTTCTGTAAAGTTGCTTTGTAACGATTTGTTTTGTAAAAAGTGCTATACAAATAAACTTGAATTGAACTGAATTGAATTGAACTTGCTATTCATCAAAGAAACCTGAAAAACAATTATACTCATAAATGTTTTTTGAGCAGCAAATCCATTTCTGGAGGATTACTGGAGTAATGATGTTAAAATGTTGGCTTTGAAATCACAGGAAAAAAATACATTTGATATATATTCAAATAGAAAACAATTAAAAGCAGGCATCTTGAGCAGAAAAGACTTCTTTGAAAATCATTAAAAATTGTACTGTTCAAAAACTTGTGACTGGTAGTGTAATTCTTACACTGTTCAGCTGAAGGAAGTGTAATTGTGTGAACTATTTTGGTTATGAGAACATATGCACTTGACCACTGTTATGACACTACTCAACATACTCCTGTACACATATTTTAATAACTTGTTTTTGCTGCAGAATTCTCACCAGAGGATGTGGTCTATGCAATGCTTCTTCTGTTAGATTATTTAGATTGTAATATTTCTCAATATTACTGCTTTTTCTGTATTTAAAAGGCTCTCTGATTCAATTATCAGTGCATGCTATCACATAAAAAATACTTTTTTTCCAGCCAACATGACGTACAATTGAATCTGCAGAGCTATTGCAGAAGACTGACAGACTTCTGCAAAACTTAACTAAACCTCAACCATAAACAAAACCAATGTCTGTAACTACTCATGAAAACAAAATGTTCTCTATTTCTCTAAGTCTCCTTATTTCACCCCAGCATTAGCTTGTGTACTACTACTGTTTGTGATGTTCCTCATTAAGTTTAGAAAAAAGTGTCTACTAAAAGTCTTTTAAGTCCTGCAGTTTTTGTTCTACTTTGAGATGTCACGGGTAAAATATCTGAAGTGTTTAACTAGTGAACCCCTGCTTTTCTTGGTTGGTAATGACTAGTTAAAGATGTAGTGAGGATTCAATTATTCATTATTTCACATTAACTTTCTCCTTATTTTAGTAAATTGTGCTTAGTAGTGTTATTTTTTTTAATACTGTGTTTGACCCCCTTTGGCCTTCAGAACTGCCTTAATTCTACGTGCCATTGATTCAACAAGGTGCTAAAAGCATTCTTTAGAAATGTTGGACCATATTCAGTTGATGGAGATTTGTGGGATGCACATCCAGGGCATGAAGCTCCCATTCCACCACATCCCAAAGATGCTCTATTGGGTTGAGATCTGGTGACTATTTGGGCCATTTTAGTACAGTGAACTCATTGTCATGTTCAAGAAACCAATTTGAAATTATTCGAGCTGTGTGACATGGTGCATTATCCTGCTGGAAGTAGTCATCAGAGGATGGGTACATGGTGGTCATAAAGGGATGGACATGGTCAGAAACAATGCTCAGGTAGGCCGTGGCATTTAAACGATGCCCAATTGGCACTAAGGGGCCAAAAGTTTGCCAAGAAAACATCCCCCACACCATTTATGAGCAGTGAAGAAATATTGCTGAAAAGGCATGGAGAGAGTTATTTTTGTGTCTGGCTTTATTGAATATGCATTTTGAATTTTTCATTCAGATGCAAATTTTACAGGAAGAGAGTAGGCTGAATCACACAACCTGATTTACTAACATTTGCACTCATCAAACTGTAGGCCTTTTTGTATTTTTGTATCATTTAATGCCCAGAAGTCATGTCTTAAACTATTCTGAGCTTGAAATGGCGGCATTGGTAGATTTAGTCAGTAGATTGCATTGGTCATTATGGAAATAAGACGTGTCTGTGTTCTTTAGTTTGCACATTGTCAGTACATCACCTGCAGAAATTTACATTGTTTTGAAATTGTACTTTCGTGCTTATTTGCCCTGTTTAGTAGCCTTAAATCTGGCCCATAGTCTGTAATTGTAAAGATAGACACGTTACTGTTGGGGCATGTTAGAACGAGTCATTTTAGGGGTGTGTGGTTGACTGTTAACTTTTATAAAGAATATCTCTTTGGATATGAGACTTTAGTCTTTTCAACTTTAAAGATCTTTTTCATGCACCAAGAGCTTGTAACACTCCAAAGAGAAAGGAAAAAATTTAATCACATCATATGAACCCTTTAATCAAATCATGGCTCAAAGTGCAGAAATCTTGTGTTTAATCATGTCATGGGTCTTAAAGAGATGGAGCTTACCTTCATAAATTGACAGCTGTTTTCTAAATGTGGTGTAGTTGGCTGTAAGTTCCTCAATCTTTTCTGCCATGACTGGTACAGAAACAGTTATGAAGAAAGAGAAGAAAAAAACACAGACAACGTTAGTCGTGTCCTTGTTCTTTTACATATATACACATGCATACAACAAATTTATCAGTGTGACATCGTGAGGACATCTGCGTCACAATTCGAGTTTCTGCAGGGACCTTTTCATGTCAAGTTACTAATTGTCAGAAACAGTAGAAATAATTGTGTGTGGTATGTTTACAAGGAAACCTATTTCATATTTGCTGTAAGTTTATTACGGTGTTACTGATCTCTCTACTTTTTCTTATGCATAACAACAGGAAGTTCCCCTGTGACCGCAGAGAACTTTGTTTTCTGTTAACCAAGTCATAGTTACAGTTTTTCTCAGTCGCTTTGGTACATTTCTCGAATCAATTTTGAGATTTGCAAAACAGTAAGTGCATTTCTCAAAACAACTCGTACAAATAGCAAAACACCATGGATTACCTGCAAAAGCCAGTCTCTTGCTCTAAATCCTGAGTTCATCTCTCAAAAGTAAATATCTGTGTCAATGAACATATCAGTGCCATCAGAATGACAAGTCCTTGTGTCATAGTTTATGGATAAGACAGTCAAATTGCTTAGTCATATTGTCAATATAACAGTGTACTCTGGAGGGATGTTCTGATGTAAACCTCTGTATTGAACAGTATGCCATATGCTTATGTATGCCATATATCCCTTTCAAACGTACACATTTACACATTACTGTATGTGGGATATTGACTGAAAGAGACTGGATAGAATTCACAGTTACACTTTTACTAGTGGTCTGAGCAACAACAAAAAAAAAAACAACAACAACAACCTTTACAATGTCATTGTGATATAGAAAAGGAAAAAGAAATGTGGACACAAAGATGAAAATAAGTCAGTTGTCAGAATTTGTAACTCTTGTGTTGTCCTCTGTCTACAGTAAGCTTTCTAACTGAAGATTCATGAGATTTCAGAGAAATGGTTTATCATTGGTTTATCATCTACATTTTCTTCATTAGTCAAGATTCACTTGCACAATTCATGCCAAATTGACAAAAGTATAATAATAATGTGTAAAAATAAAAATAAAAAGTGTGCTTGGCAGTTTTTGACAACTAGATTAACCATTTTGCATTTAATGACTTATACGATGAACTAAAGACTAGATGTTTTGAGGGGTAAGACTGATGCACAGAAAACTATATAATACATTTTGAGCAACATGACATGAGCAACTGATAATGTAGGAAACAACAGATAAATGTGCGTAATCAATTGCATGAATGTACAAAAGCAATCGCAACTTGTTCGAAAGAATGAGAAACTGGTTTTATGATGTGTATAAATGACTAAATGATGTGGAGGTTGTACAAGTAGTTTTGAGAATTTCATTTCTGTTTTGAAAAATGCACCAAAGCGACTGAGAAAAACTGTAACAGCCACATCACCATCTTCTGTGATGCTCTGAAGTTGATGTTTGCTCCATACTACTGCTTGAACATTTTATATCCAGGAGACCAAGGAGGAATGTTAGAGTTAAAACACATACTCATAGACTCTCTCCCACACGCATCACACTCACACGCGTCCTCACACACACTCACTTACACAAATACTTTTTCTCCAAAAGACACTGACTCATGCATCCTTACATACGCTCACTCTCACATACACACACACACTCAAACGCTTCCGCACATTCTATTACATACTCTCACACACAGTCAAACACTTTCACATTCACTCTAACAAACACATTCTTATACTCTCAAACTCTCACATACAAATTTAGATACATTTCTTAATTGGTTCATGCCTATCAAGAACCGAAGTCCATCATACAAATATTTCCAAGCAGACTCGACATCGGGGATGAGGGAAATCCTTTCCCAGTCATAAGTAGCAAGGTCATGGAGAAAACATTGCTCATTAAAATATTTCAAACACCTTTTTGTAATGATACGTGATTTCTGTTTAGGTAGTTTTGTATCTCTAACTAAGGCGACAACACAGTGACCACTAACATCATTTGCAAATACAGAAGCCAATGAATATTTGTGTGGAACATTTGAAAAAATAAGATCAATTAATGTTGACTTTAAATTTAAAGTCCTTCAAATTTGGTCTAGTGGGCGTCTCAACTAGCTGAGAGAGGTTAAGAGTATCACAAATTAATTTAAGACCACCAGAAGCTGACTGCAACCAATTCACATTAAAATCACCCAGTATAAGAAGCTCCTTATAATCCAATGATGTCACTGTGTGCATCAGAGATGAAATGGCATCATTATTAGCTGAAGGAGGTCTATAGCATCCAACTACTGTAAGATGTAGTTTTAGAGACGATAAAAGTTAAAGCTAATAATTCATATTGTTTAGCCACTGATTCAGAAAGTAATACAGTAGCTTCAAATCTACCCTTGATATAAATTGCTACCCCACCTCCTCTTTTTGGCCTATCGGCCATATGGACATTATAGCCATCGATACCAATAGCTTTGTCTGTAACGGATTTATTAAGCCACGTTTCAGATAGTACTATAACGTCAGCATTGGTATTTTTTGCCCAGATACGCACCATGTTCAACTTAGGAAGCAAGCTTCTCACATTAATATGAATAAAACCCAAACCTGATCTAGATTTTAGATCAGTAGGAACATTAAAAACTGAACTGTCATAATAAGGTCCGGGATTTGATAAAACATTGCCAGATATCAACAACATAAGAATTATAAAACTCCGTCGTCTAAATGTTTTAGTTTCATTTCTGACAGATGGTGTCAAACATGTAGAGTGGTTGATGACACTGATTTCTTTTCCTACATGAACTGACTTTATAGAGTCCTCATACACAAAATTTGAAAATAACAGCTTTAGTCGACAGTCCCGAAAAATATGAATGTTTGTGTATAAAGTTACTCCAACATCTATCCAATTTGTCCAATTTAAAACTGTAGGGGTATCGTAATACGAGTCATACCAATTGTAAACCCCTGGTTTTCTACAGCATTGTCTTCTCTTATACGTGAGCGGGATATTGCTTGGGCAAAAGCTAGGCAATCTGATGTAGATTCTGATTGGACTATTTTCAGACAGCTTCAAAATATATGTACACTCGCCATCAGGAATGCTAAAGTAGTCTACTTTATTGCTAAAACTACGACTAATTTAAATAATCCTAAATTCTTTTGGCAGAATATAAAATATATAGCAGGGAACAAAAAATCATCCGATTTTCCTTCACGTATAAATATGGATTCCACTGTCATTTCTGATAAAGAGCAAATACTTAACCATTTTAATAAGCATTTTATTGATTCTGGGTCTTTATTCGAGTCATGTAATCTTTGGCCCTCAAAGAATGACTTTGTTAGTGCAGAAACTAGTTTTAAAAAGGAAGAGTTCTCTTTTGTTCACATAAAGAGTACTGATGTCCATAAAGCACTTAAATCGCTTGATATAAACAAATCTCCAGGCCCTGACTGTGTGGAAACTATCTATTTGAAAATGGCAGCTGATATCATTTCGACCCCTTTAACTTATCTTTTTAATCTTTCATTAGATACTGGTGTTATTCCTGAAATCTGGAAATCAGCTTTTGTTATCCCCTTAATAAAAGGGGGAGACTCTACTATACTAGATAATTATAGGCCAATCTCTAAGCTTTGTGTTCCATCAAAAATTTTAGAAAGTTTTATCAAGTGACTTGTTATTTGAATGCTCACAAAGTTCTATCTAGTAATCAATCTGGGTTTCGCAAAAAACACAGTACCACTACTGCCGTTATGAAAGTTTTAAATGACATCAGTGGATTAGTTGATTACTGTGCTTCTCTTTTTATCAATTTATCAAAGGCTTTTGACACAGTGGATCATGAGATATTGCTGCACATATTAAGGAGTGTTGGCTTATCAAAACATGTTATTTTTTTGTTTAAAAATTATTTAATTAATAGAACCCAATGTGTTCAGACTGAGGGCAAAAATTCAGGACTATTGGAGATTGTTAAAGGAGTTCCTCAAGGATCCGTGTTAGGGCCTCTTTTGTTTACTATCTACATAAACAGTATTGACCATGGTAATCAAGACGTTAATTTTCATTTTTACGCAGATGACACTGTTATGTATTGTGGTGCACCTTCAAAACAGCAAGCCTTAATTAAACTTCAAGCGGCATTTGATTTTTCAGTCACGGGTTCATACACTAAAACTTGTTCTGAATGCTGATAAAACTAAAATAATGTTATTCTCAAGCTCGAAAAAGGCGGTAGACAATCTTATTCCTCTTCAGACTTTGCAAGGTAACGTGATTGAGTTAGGGAAAGAATATAAATATCTTGGTATCACTATCGATGATAAATTATATTTTGGGTCTCATATAACTAATTTAACGAATCAATTAAAAATAAAGCTTGGGTTTTATTTTCGAAATAAGTTCTGTTTTTCATTTAATGTAAGAAAGAGGTTAGTTTCTGCTACTTTCCTGCCCGTACTCGGTGATGTGGTTTATCAATTTGGTTTATCTTCTCAACTTCTTTCTTCTTTGGATGCTGTTTATCACGGCGCTTTAAGATTTATATCAGATAGTTAACCTTTAACTCATCATTGTATATTGTATAATAGAGTATCCTGGCCATCTTTGTCTATTAGAAGGAAAATTCATTTTTACTTAATCATTTATAAAACTATTCTGGGGTTGTTGCCTTCATATTTAGGTTGTCTAATTCAAAAGAAAAGTGTTGGGAAATATTCCCTCCGGTCTGATAATTGTTTTACTCTCTCTTTCCCATTTGTGAGAACTGAACTGGAGAAAAGGGCTTTTATGTACGCAGCTCCATTTGAATTTACTCCAAACAAAATTAAAATTACAAATTTTGTTGCCTATGGAACATTTTAAATCTATTATTCGGTCATTTTGAAGAAGACTCATTGATTTGTAATTGTTTTTAAGTGTTTTAAATTGTACATTTTTTGTTTCAATTTGTAAGTTTGACTGTAACTGCTGTCCATTCTTGGCCAGGACTCTCCTGTGAAAGAGATTTTAATCTCAGAGAGATTTTCCTGGTTAAATAAAGGTCAAATAAAAAATAAATAAATTTATATTTCCTTCAATTCTGAAAAATAAATCTTTACCAAAATCCTTTTTTTCAGCAAATCTGGCAACTTACACCAACTTTTACTTAGAACATAGTTCAAAGTTTCAGGTAAAATCTACCTTCATCATAAATTTTATTTTATGATCTTTCATAATTTTATTATGATCATCTTTACCCCAAAAGCTGTGAGAAACAGTACTGAAGCTTTAGTTTGAAGGACAGAATTCACGAATATTATTTTAGTTTAGTTATTGTAATTTGCTCTTTGAAGATCTCTTTTCCAGGTCAGTTTTATTTCATGGCGTCTGCAGTGTGTGAGTTTTCGCTTAATCCATTACATAAGGAAATAATATCACTCCTTTAAAAGTTATGATGTTATGAGCCCGAATAAAAAATCTAGAAATTCCATGTTTGAATATGTAATGGTCTCTGAAAATAAGGAATATATAAATCTATTTGTGTGTGTGTGAGGAAAGAATGAGGATGGTGGTAAAAACATAGTAGAGATAAACTGTATACTCTGTCTTAAATCCTCATCAACTGTCTGTTGCAGTACAAGCCTTATATTTAAATTTTGCTGTAGCAAATTATGCAACTTCCTAAAATACCAACTTAATTTCAAACAGCATTTATGGGCAGGGGTTGTCAGGGTTTGACCATTCAGAAGTAGTTCTGATATTTCTGACATATGAATAGAATAGAAGTCATTAAAGCTGGAGAGGCTGCTTGTGTAGAAAACAATAAACATATATACAAAATGACAGATCAGGCAAAAATTGCAAGTTGTTAAAATGCAGATTTTATCAGATTAAATGCCATTCTCACAGACACCTAGTTTATTACATTTACATTATAAACTTATAGCACACATTATTTTAAATGCATACACAAAACAGATCTTGACAATGCTTATTTTAGTATTATAGCTATGCAGGGCTGCCATTTGCTGATCACAGTGGTTCCACAGATGATATTAAAGCATTTAATTACAGCATTGCATGTCCTTGTTATTTTAAAACGAGTAATGTGTGAGTTATCAAATCAGAAAGCTTTTATTTTATAAGGTAAATCTGCTTAAGATCTTCAATAAAATATGCAAAGTCAAAACAGGAGAAATGCAGCATTTTTTATTTGGGTAAAAGTAAGCGAATTCAATTTTGCTCTGCATATGTAGAGTACATGATGTATCATTGATGTTTTATTATGTGTTACTGATAAAGATAAATTAATAGATCTTTTCACAGATAAACATTTTCTGTTTTTTACAAGAAGCATCAAACCAAGATTGAAAGTTGCCGTTCTCATCTCCCAGAGCAGCACAGTTCTCTCCAGATGGATCCTGCTCTTTCCAGTTATCAGGTTGTCTTAGCTCCCCAATGAACCAGAACCTTTAAAAAACAAACAATAATACATTTGGTTAAAGTAAACCAAGTAAAATGTAAATAAATAACTGGTGGTTTTGCAACACTTATACACAGAGGTAATGATTGTAAAAATGTTAAGCAACCAAATAACAAAAGCAGAGTTCTTACTGTACTCCAGTTTCATTGAGAGTTTGGTTATTCACCCAAACCCAGTGTCCTTCAGTTCTACCAGAAAGACTCGGGAGATAGAGGAATGTACGAAGCATACATTTATTGACAGCTCAGCGAGCACAATTATAAATTTCTTTGGCGGAAGGCCCCGTCCATGGTTCGTAATCCGAGGGTAGCGAATCTGCATTTCCTGCCTGAAGACGAAGGCAGGGGCGCAGCAGACCCCCCCTGGAAGGTAAGGACAGGACCATCCTGGTGGTGGTGGGGAGGGTGGAGGTTGTTGTCGCGTTGGCATCTGCGAACTCAAACATGTGTAAGTACGATCTTTTATACAGGAGTATAAAGACGTGATTGGATAATGATGAAGGTAATTAGTGACGAAGTGATTGAGTCTTCCTGGCAGAACTTAGGCTAAAGCTTCCATTTTCCAGATCATTGAGACCAATCCAGTGAGTCTGTTTTATTTTAGAGACCAGAAAATCCTGATTGAGAAAAAAAAGTGATACAAAATAATTGTTGGTATAGGTAAAGGTAAAAAGAAAATCTATGTGATAAAAACTTAAATGACCTTGTAAAGTAGTTTTTATGAAACTGACAATGATGATGGCATAAATAACACAAATGCAGTTTATTTAGAACGTTGATGACCCAAAAACCTCACCAAGGTACAGTATGCCACACCGCTGTGTACTCAATAACTTAAAGGTTTGTTTTTTTATTGATCCTTAGATCTCTGTTGGACTGTAATGCTGGGGAACACTAAGGCCTCAGAGAACTTGCTAACATGAAGAAAACATCCAGAGGTCTGTAATTATACGTAATTCAGGAATTTTTGACTTAATTTAAACTTTAGTAATTTTAACTGCTTCAATTAATTTTATTGTTTAAGATTGCTGTGTGGTAATTATGGTTATGAGATAGCAATGTTAACGTTTAAGTGTTAATTCTTGAAAGAAAATTCTGAATTAAAATGTCCTTATTTTTGAGGGAAACATTCCAGGGTTTTTCTCTATATAGTGGACTTCAGTGGGGTTCACTGGGTGGAAGGTCCAAATTGCAGCTTCAGTGCAGCTTCAAATGGCTCTACAAGATGCCAGTCGAGGAAGAAGGGTCTTATTTAGCGAAACGTTAGATCATTAAAAAAACAAAAACTAATTTATATACTTTAACCTCAAACGCTTGTCTTGTCTAGCTTGTCGAAAACTCCCATCTCATTTTCTCTTCCAACTTCAAAATCACTTTAAGTCATCATATATTGCTGTTTAACCGATTTTTGCAAAGGCCTTCTTTGCATGTTCAACTCTGTAAACACTGGGTCGGTACTTTTTCTGTGATGTAGGACAATTTTGAAGTTGGAGAAAATGAAGATGGGAGTCTTCTAATTCCCCACAGTCAGCAGAAATGAGAGAAAAAGTGGTTATTACGTTTGGTTGAATTACAGTCCTAGAGGCTAGGACACATTTCTCAATACTTAGGTCACTTTTGCAAAACTCTTCACACAGTGAGCACAACAGAAGTCTATGTGGGCTAAACTGAGGATCGATTATCATTGCTTTGGCACAAAATGTATTCAATGACTACATCTCTCAAATTTCATGAATTCTTTTCTCACTCAGACACAACAACTGCCAAAACTCTTTGTACATACAAGCCAATTTGCACATGCTTACATACTGTTTTCAAAACTGTTAAACTTATGTTCAAAACAATTACATAATACAAAACTGGATAAGACAGCAATTTGCTAAATTTCTACAGTAATATTTGAATGAAATATATTTTAAATCTTAAAATTAAATTATATAAAAACGATTGGACAATTAGTAGATTAGCATTACTATTGTATCTGGATCAGTGGATGGTGTGTATACAAATTCTTGTATTTTGGAATTACTCAGTGCATAAAAATTAAAATAAATAAACTGCATAAAATATTGATGAATTCTGCATCTTGTCTGATTCATTCCAGTAACATATACTGCAGTGAATTATAAACAGAGATGTGTCCTTGTTTTACACAATAAAACATTTTATAATGCTACATGTTGTTAGTGTTTTTTAGGTCATTGTTTTGTGGGTGACAAAGTGTGTTTGTCGGCTGTCAACCTTTGCTAGTGTTCTGGAAGAATGAGTTGATTTGAGACCTGAATGAAGTGTTTTGGTAGTTGAAGTGCATTTTGAATGTGAAATGAACTGCTTTGCCAAGCTGAAAGTTGGTTAGGATAACTGTGTGAAGAGTTTTGCAAAAGTGACCCAAGTATTGAGAAACGTGTCCTAGCATCTGTAAAAAAACTGTAATTCACCACAGGGGGGCTTTATTCACCCCCCGGAGCTGCGTGAGCTACGTTTTATTACAGATGCGTGCACTTTATTTCACATCTTCTGAACAGTTGACAACAAACACCCTCTTTCCCCATTGAAAGGCTTGGAAGAGCAAGGACTTCGACTAGATTATTCTGGAAGAGGAATAATCGGATGCTTTGAAGGGGGTAGAAAATGGAAATTTTTTTTTTAAAACATTTAAACATAACTAGATATGTCACATAACCTGCTTTCTGGAATACGCCCCGGCTTTAAGTTAATTTTGTCTTTATTACACACTAGTATCAGTTAATTCATAATTGATCTGGCTTGCCTGTTCTATTTGGTTGGTTATGGTGACCAGCTTGGCATCTTTTGAAACACAGACATCTCGACTGCTTGACCAGTTCAGTTTATCAGAGCTGAATAAATACAGCTTTCCACGACAAGCTATCCAGCCATCCACAGAGAGATTACAAACCTGAGCTGTGATGAATGAATAAAGTGTAATCAAATCTTTCATTAAGGTAAGTCAAACTTCACAAAAATTGTGAAATTTTTTTTTATCACACTTTGAATGCAAACTGACACTCACCATTGTAAAATGAAAGCCAGTTTCTAAGTGTGTTGTATCTGGCTGTAAGGTCATTCAACTCTTTCATCATGACTGATGAAAAGACAATTAAAAACTGAGAAAACAAGCAGCCAATTCCTCTAGCTTTTCATCAGAACTTAAGAAAAAAAAAGTTGCTGTAAATGAAACTGGTTAGTGCTCTAATATTTATGAAACATTGTTTTCTCACTTGTGCTGTTGATCTGTTGAGCTGACAGTTCCACTGAAAGCATGTGCTGGTCATTCACTGATTCGTCAAGCTTGTTATTATCTGAATAAAGACAAAATGTTGGTAGATTTGAATATGACAACAATCATATCATTATTTATATCAAGACTTAAATTATCTAAAAACAAAAAACAAACAAACAACAACAACAACAACAAAAACCTTTGAATGGTGTTTATAAATTAAGGGCTAAATAACATTTTAGTTAAAATGGAGTTTAATGTTGAAAATTTGAAAAAGGCATTTGCTTTCCTGTCCTGAATCTTATCTTTCTTACCAAAAGTTTCATTTCCTAAAGTGGGAGAGGTTTCTCACACATAGACTGAAATAAAAAGACTTCCTCTTCCTTGCACTATAGAAAAGTGAAGCCAAAATGTCCCATATGTGGCTAACTAAAAGCAAAAAAAAAAAAAAAAAAAGAAAGAAAGAAAAGTAATTAAAGGGATAGTTCACCAAAAAATTTACATTTTGTAATTAATTCCTCACCCTCAAGTCATTCCAAATCCGTAAGACCTTAGTTTATCTTTGGAACACAAATTAAGATATTTTTGGTAATGCTGATGTATTCTGAGAGCTCTTTGATCCTCCCATAGACAGCAAGAATACTACCGTTATCAAGGTGCAGAAACATAGTAAGGACATCAGTAAAATAGTACATATGGCATTACTAGTTCTGAGGCAAAAATGTCTTAATTTCTCTTCTGAAGATAAACAAAGGTGAGTGAATAATGACAGAATTTTCATTTGAAAGTGACATACAGCCAAGTATGGTGACCCATACTCAGAATTCGTGCTCTGCGTTTAACCCGTCCAAAGTGCACACACACACACACAACGTGAACATTCACCCAAAGGAAGTCGTGGGAAGTCGTGGCCTAATGGTTAGAGGGTTGGACTCCCAATCGAAGGGTTGTGAGTTCTAGTCTCGCGCCGGACGGAATTGTGGGTGGGGGTCGTGCACGAACAGCTCTCTCTCCACCTTCAATACCACGACTTAGGTGCCCTTGAGCAAGGCATCGAACCCCCAACTGCTCCCCGGGCGCCGCAGCATAAATGGCTGCCCACTACTCCGGGTGTGTGCTCACAGTGTGTGTGTGTGTGTTCACTGCTCTGTGTGTGTGCATTTCGGATGGGTTAAATGCAGAGCACAAATTCTGAGTATGGGTCACCATACTTGGCTGAATTTCACTTCACTTAAGCAGAGGGCAGCCATATATGCTGCAATGCCCGAGGTGCTGTTGGTGGTTCTTGAGCAAGGGCACCTCAGTCATGGTATTGAGGGTGGAGAGAGCGCTGTACATTCACACCCCTCACCTAAAATTCATGCTGGCCCAAAACTCGGCAGCCAGCAGGGGGATCAAAATGTTTCGGCTTCACTTTTTAGGTCATGTGCGGCACATTTGGGCTGCGTTATAAGTTGCATACTTTTGAATAGGTACTTTTTTGATTAAGTAATTACTCCACAACTGAAAAGAATTGTACATTATGAATTATGAATGTAATGTGGATATAGCACATTCTCCCTGTTGTGATCAACCAGTATCAGTTGCTTCCCATCATAGCCACTCATAAATCCTCTCTCTTGGCCGCATAGGATAGTAAAATGTCCACCGTATGCACTCTTCAGAATTACGCTGGAGTAGTAAGTTGACCGGGTATTTATGCATACTATGAATTTTGGCATACATTTATCACGTATACTGTTTTCCCTACTATATAGTAGTGAGGTATGAGATTTTGGCTTTTACTCGTATGGTTAAGGAAGGGATAAAATAAGGTTGTATTTCTTACTCTGTCTCACTCTTTTTCTGTCTCTCTTCTTGAGAACAGAGCAAAGATCTAGTATCAGTTATACTCACAAAGCATCCCCAGTGCGCAGAGACCTCCGAGAGCAAAAACAAGAGAGAAACCCAGAACAATCAGAAGAACTTTAGTCGGCTTTGGGGAAGTAACTTCTCGCTCTCCTTCTTGCATTTGAGTGGCTGGGGTCAGAAATTTGATGAGATAAAGAAAATAAGAGAAAATATTTTTATATATTTCTGAACTCTTTAATCAGTCCAGCAAAGCTGTCTGAAACTATTACTGAATTAGCATTTTGTAAAGTGTAGTCTTGTAGTTAATCAAAATATACCACTGCTCATTAAAGCATCTTGAGAACATGGACACTTGGTCCACCCACAGAAAGCAAAAAGGCAAATTTCACACGAGTTCACACATCACTGCTACTTAAGCAAATATTTATGTATATTTATGTTTTTAGCAGATTTAAGTTTACATTTTTGGCAGATGCTCTTAATTATCTAATCCTGCATTTTACATTTACGTTCATGCATTAGGCAGATGCTTTTATCCAAAGTGCCTTACAGCGCATTCAGGCTATACATTTTATTTTTTACCTAACATTTTAAACTAATTGAAAGCATTTAATTGAAATACATGAACAGATAAGATAGGTCTACCTTGATGCAGTGTAAGATGTTTCAGACAAAGGCATCTGCCAAATGTGCAATTGTTGAATGAACATAATACAGTACCAATGCTAAACCTTTAAAATAGAAATTTCATTGCATACTGATAATACTCCTGTCTTACCGTTGCGTTGAGAGGGTTTTTCACCTGATGCAACTGTTGGAAGCATGAAACTAGAATTTGCATAAACTGAATCCATTTCATGAGCCTGACAGAACATGTGCACTATGAGACTGCTGCTTGAGATTGTTGAGAAAAAGGAAGTCATGAAGTGTCATTCTTATTAAAACAGGAACACAGCTGGGCAGATTAAATAAAAATTCCATTACTGATTACATGATGAAAACTGTAGTTAGTAACACAATCTACGTTACCCAGGTAATGCATTCAGACTTTTTTGATTACTTTTAGACTACTTTTTTAACTTTTAACTTGTTTTAAACTGACCATTGAATTGATATATATATATATATATATATATATATATATATATATATATATATATATATATATATATATATCGTCCCCTTGGAATTATAAGGTTCTATCTGACATTTTTGACAAAATTGAGTTATTCCCATAGTTTTATTCTGTGACAACTTATTTACATTTTGTGATAGATTTTGTTTATGTTGTATACATTATGGGATTTTTATAAAAAAAAAAAACTATCTACACAGTCGAATGGAATGCAAAAATTTTGAAGCTGAATATCTCAAAACTAGAATGCAGATAGAACCTTATAATTCCAAGGGGACGATATATATATATATATATATATATATATATATATATATATATATATATATATATATATATATATATGTATATGTATATGTATATATATATATATATATATATATATATATATATATATATATATATATATATATATATATATATATATATATATATATATATGTATATAATATATGTAAAAAAAAAAAAATTAAATCAACATCATAAAATGCATAACACATTATATTAAACCAGGTTTTCCCAAACTAGGCTTAATGTAGGAACTGCAGTGGGTTTGTAATTTGATAAAAAGCAAATAATTAATTAAACACTTAAAATAGAAATATTTAAATTGTTTACCTGCATGCTACTGTTACCATTAAGCGACATCAAATGGTAAATATGTGAATGTGTTGGTAAATTATTGAAATATTAACTTCCTCAGTGATGTAGTGGACAGCACATTCCAGGGCCCAGTTTATGGAGGGGCCCCTCTCTTACAATAATTGTGGACAAAGGTTTGCTACATTTTGACTGGATCTTGGTGGACTAACATCTAACTGTGCGTTCACACCGCCGCCGTCGATAGAGTCAAAAATCGCTCTTGCTGCCCTGCTAACAACACTGCAGAAAGACTTGTGAGTGCTCTGACGTAGATCGAATGCATATCTTGTATTTAAAGTGGCTGCAATTAAAACAAGCTTGTTGATCTCGTGCAGGATAACGTTATAAGTTAACCTCATTAAATATTGTTGTGTACGAAGTATTAAAGGGATAGTTCACCCAAAAATCTAAATTATGTCATTAATAACTCACCATCATGTCGTTCCAAACCAATAAGACCTCCATTTATCTTCAGAACACAGTTTTAAGATATTTTAGATTAAGTCTGAGAGCTCTCAGTCCCTCCATTGAAACCGTGTGTACGGTATACTGTCCATGTCCAGAAAGGTAAGAAAAACATCATCAAAGTAGTCCATGTGACATCAGAGGGTCAGTTAGAATTTTTTGAAGCATCGAAAATACATTTTGTTCCAAAAATAGCAAAAACTACGACTTTATTCAGCATTGTCTTCTCTTCCGTGTCTGTTGTGAGAGAGAGTTCAAAACAAAGCAGTTTGTGGTATCCAGTTCACGAATGAATCATTCGATGTCACCAGATCTTTTTGAAATAGTTCACCAAATCGAACTGAATCGTTTGAAACGGTTCGCGTCTCCAATAACCATTACACATGCTGAATACGTGAGATTGGCTATCCCTGGTAATGATGCTGCAGGAAGTAACAATGCAAAAAATTTGGTAATGCTTAGAATAATGGTTTGTCATTAATAGGTAACTATGCTGGAAGTAATGAAGGACGAATGTGTAGTACTGCAGTAACACTTCAGCTACTACTATCAACTAACATGGATAATAACTGAATAAATACTAAATGAGATTAAACTGATTAAAAACGATTAAATAACTACAAAATTGTATAATAAATACCAATTAATTATTTAGAACAGAATGGGCTAAAACTCAAATAGGGCAGAAAACGAAGGGCAGACAGATGATGAGGATAACTAAAAACCAGAAACAGGTGATCTAAAGGGATGAAGATTAAATAGTGTTGAGAATAGGAAATTATATGAGGACATACGGGAACAAACAGAAACCAACATGTGACACTAGTGATCCAGACCATTATTTTAAAGTTAAAAAATATAACACTTCAGTAATTAGTGTGCATTGTATGATCAGGTTCATAATTCACATATCAGACATGTGTTAATTTGTGATTAGTAACTGATTGGTAATTGGTGATAATTTGTAATAATTATCTTAATTTCAAGTGTATGACTCAAGTATACTTTAGTCAAGTCAAGTCACCTTTATTTATATAGCGCTTTAAACAAAATACATTGCGTCAAAGCAACTGAACAACATTCATTAGGAAAACAGTGTGTCAATATGCAAAATGACAGTTAAAGGCATTTAATCATTGAATTCAATGATGTCATCTCTGTTCAGTTTAAATAGTGTCAGATTGTGCAGAAGAATCATCTGTTTCCTGTGGTCTTGTCCTGGTGGTCCTCTGAGACAAGGTCTTTACAGGGGATCTGTATCTGGGGCTCTAGTTGTCCTGGTCTCCGCTGTCTTTCAGGGCAGTAGAGGTCCTTTCTAGGTGCTGATCCACCATCATGTCTGGATACGTACTGGATCCGGGTGACTGCAGTGACCCTCTGATCTGGACACAGACTGGATCTGGTGGCCACGGTGACCTCGGAATAAGAAAGAAACAGACAAATATTAGCGTAGATGCTATTCTTCTAATGATGTAGCAAGTACATAGGGTGTTATGGGAAGTGTTCCCGGTTCCGGTTTACCTAATTAATGCAGCCTAAAAATCCTTTGGATTTGGATATTAAACACATATAGGCTATGTTATGTGTAAGCCAGGTTAAAGAGATGGGTCTTTAATCTAGATTTAAATTGCAAGAGTGTGTCTGCCTCCCGAACAATGTTAGGTAAGTTATTCCAGAGTTTAGGCCCAAATAGGAAAAGTACTAAATGTACTGTAAATGTACTATTCTATTCTATTCTATTCTATTCTATTCTATTCTATTCTATTCTATTCTATTCTATTCTATTCTTTTAAGTATCAGAGATGTGTTTCTGCCAAAAAATATTGTGATTGTTCAAGCTTGTGTCTTTGGAAACATCATTGTCAGTAGCAATTTCTTTGAGTCACATTTGACCATATTTATATGTTACATTCACAGTAGAATGTCAAGTTGAGAATATTTGATATTTGAGTCTTATTTAATTGAAATACATTTTGAAGCAATTCTTCCCTAAAGTTCAGTTCAGATACAAATTTCAGAGTGACTATTTACACTAGCTGTCAAGTATACATTCTACAGAATGTTTCAGTAAAGCTGATTCAAAATATGTTGACCTAGGAACATATCTAACACAGCAAAATCAGGACGTGCTTCAGTGCACTTATAAAAAAAAAAGAGTCTCAATGAAACAGTTTCACAGAGCAGTTTATTTCCTGTTTGCACCATGAAAAGATGATGACTGCAGAAATGCTCCATAACAAAAGGCTAGTAAAGTATGTCAACATAAAGATATGACAAATATTTTTGGTACACATTATCTTTAAGGTGCCTAGGATTAATAAATGAATTTGCATATATTCAGCTTTGTTGAATGTGGTCAAAGAATGAGTAAACATCGTGATGGTCACAATAGTGTCTGGCTGGATAACATTAAACTTTTTAAAAGGTTTACAATATCAATCCAATTGCAGTTTCAAGTGAAAATGACACTAAAATGTTGCAATGACAAAATATTGAACTAAATAAAAAACAAAAAGTTGTAAAAAATTTACAATACTGATGCTGTAATACTGGGTTTCGGGGGGGGGGGGGGGGGGGGACTGTAAGTACATTCATTCTTCAAAATATGTCTTTGTGTTCCATTGAAAAATAAAAGTGAGCAATCGGCCAAAATCTATTCAGGAGCGGTGAACTAAACTGCTGCAGGAGCTTCACACACAAATCTTTTCTCTAGAAAACAGTAAGCATCCGACCAGAAATCCGTCTCTCCACCAGGATGTCCCAGACCAGCGCAGTCCTCACCATCCGGATGGTCTTTAGTCCAGTTATCAGGCTCTCTGATTCCGTTCTCTCGTTTAATCCAGAATCTGCAGTGGAGAAAAAAACGAAACGCATCTGCCTCTAGTATTGTTCTTTCAATTCAAAGGTTGTATTTTAAACATGAATGTAGATCTTACTCTACTGAATCATTAACTGGCTGGTTGTTCACCCAAACCCAGTGACCCTCAGTGTCCAAATCATTGAGACCAATCCAATGGGTTACTTTAACATTAGAAGTAACAAAATCCTGAAGGAGAACAAATTGAACAGTGATCATGCATCTAGTGAGATCTGATGTAATGCACAAAAGGCTCAGAACAGAGAAATGTATAGTATTTAAAGTCATGAAATCACAGCTAAGCACATTCTAGATCATATTGTAAATGATTCCTATTCTACTGACATCACACTCAAATTTCTATACCATCAGTAAAAAGTGACACATAATTCTTTAAGAAGGCACAAAGTTGCTCCCTAGAATCCTGAAAAAAAGACACTTTCTCAACCAATCTGTCCTTCCAAGAAGCAGCTAAAAAATGACTACACCACAACCACAAACAAATAAACTTACAATAATAACCCCTGTTAAAAAAAAGACTTAAGTTTCTGTTAAAAATATCTGCTAAATAAATTCCAGATGCACAAAATGAAGGCAAGACTTCTTTATTTTGAACTATTTCACCCAAAAATGTCACGTTACAGAAGTAAAACGGGTTCTGTTTCAAGTTGACTTGACCAGTCTGTCTGTTTAGTGTATTTTTGTTTCACAGCATAAAATTCTAATTTCAATCAGAGGACTAAAAATGTGTTAATGTAGGCCTATAGAGAACATGCATGTTATAATTATGATTTGTTTCGATGTGAGCTATTTAACTGTAGAAGATGAAATTGAATCTCAGAAGGATGTATCAGTGGTGAACACACCTGTTCTGATTTGCTGTTTATGATCACTAGATGTCCTCCTAAAGTCACACAGTGATCTCGACTCTGTGTCCAGTTCATGTTGACTGTAGAGAAGTAGTAACACTTTCCTCCAGAATGAACCCAGTGGACGGCACAAAGAGCACAACCTGTGCTGTCTTTAATAAAAGAGGTAGAGATTAATCAATTATTCTTTATTTCAGACACATTTTCTCTTTATATTACAGAGTATGTAAAGACATACTATCTTAAGATCTTAAGACGTACAATTTAATCTGTTCAGCTTTCTAAGCGTCTCCTCATGCTGGTTATGAAGCGCATCAATCTGTGCTTTGTAATCTGTATCCAAAACAAAGAAACAGTGATGATGAGATGGTGTGGGGCATTCGACAGTTTTTTGACTGCACAAATTGGAATGAAATTTGTTGGAATGTTGGAATGATGTCATGGTTGCTTAAATTTTTTCTCACCTGTGGCATTGTTGTCCTGATCAGACACAGACACATTGAAGTCTGAATTAAAAAAAAGCAACAGGTGCAAAACAAATTAATAGAATCTCAAATATATATATATATATATATATATATATATATATATATATATATATATATATATGTATATATATTTATATATTTATTTTAGGACAGTGCACATTAATCAACATTACTGTAAATGTGCCAGTGTTAGCCAGCAGGCTAATTTTCAAAGATGTTATACTAGGCACAAGATAACTAAAAAAATAACATATTAAGTAACACAACAACTGATATACGACAATAAAACATAATGCCATAGCTCTGGCTACATTAAAACATAAAATCATAAAGCATAAACTATATAAATTTATAAAGAACCATCTGTCCATCTATCTATCATACATATCATATCATCTGAATTATGTGTAGATATAATATAAGTGCTCATATTTAAGGATGAGTTTAGAAGTAAAATGAGTTACTGTACATGTAGCATGTGTAAGAAGTATCGCCAGAGTACAAACTCCTCCGAAAGCAAAGACCAGACAGACACTGAGAACTATCAGAAGAACTTTAATCCGTTTATGAACAGTCACTTCTTTCTTGAGGGTCTCCTGGCCTGTGATTAGAAGTTTATAATAATTATTTATACAAGTCAAATGCTTGAAAAAGAACTAGATACAGTAAAGATATATATTTTTATGAGGAATATGTTGCTGTAAATGTACATTTACATTTATTCAGATTAATCCTCTGTATAATACAAGAACTTGACAAATATGTTAATAAATATTGGTTTGAGTTACACACACAAACCTGCATGTTGGTTTGCATGTTTTGTGGGAATATTACATAGATGTTATGATTTTGTACAGTACAAACAGATTTAGGAAATTGGCATCTTTGTGGGGACATTATGTTCCCATAACTTAGTGTAGGCTATAACACACACACACACACACACACACACACGTTTGTTTTTGTGAAAAGTGGGGACACCCCATAGGCGTAATGGTTTTTATACTGTAAATACTGTATATTCTATGGCCCTACATCAACCCTACACCTAACCCTAACCTTCACACACAGGAAACTTTGTGCATTTTTACTTTCTCAAAAAAACTCATTCTGTATGATTTATAAGAGTTTTGAAAAATGGAGACATGGGTTATGTCTTCATAAGTCACCCTCTCCTTGTAATACCTGTGTCATACCCATGTCATTATACAGCTGTGTCCTGATATGTCACAAAAACATGCACTCTCACACACAGACACACACACACACACATGCACACGCACATGCACACACACCATATTCTGTATGATTGGTAAAACCAGTTTAAACCAGAGTGAAATAAGGAGTATGATAAAGAATGAATCTGAACTTAGCCACAGTTTGTGACGTTTCCTTGAAGGAAGGAAATGTCACAATCTTACTCAGAAGTTATTTCTTTAATAAAAGTTTATAGTGCTGTTTGATGATTTTGATACAGAACGAATGAATGAATGTATGAATGAATGAATGAATGAATGAATTAATTAATTAATGAAAATTAATAGTACTTTGGAGATTCAATCTTTTTAATTTATTTGAAGTGTATTTTATAGTGTAAAAGTATTTGTTCTGCTTCAATGTATAATTAATCATCAGTGCAGAACACTTATTAGAATACTACATGTAAAGTAAAATAAAGGCTACAGAATATTTGACTAATAAATAATATGATTCTAATTTTAAATAATAATAAATGGTTTATCAGACATAATTAGATTTTTGATTGATAAATTGTCTTACCTTTGTACCGGGAGCATTTGTTAATTGAAGCAGTTGTTGAACCTACGAGTTCAGAATTTGAATAGATTGCATCCATTTCATTAAACTGGCAGATGTCTGAGTGACTGACTGTTAAGGAAGTCCAACAGACTATTTAAACAGACATCAGTTTAGCACAGGAAACAATCATTGGCAGACAGTATAGCAGCAGCAAAAAAAAAAAAAAAAAAAAAAAAAAAAAACCTAGGCTAAATATGATGACATTTCCAAAAAAAGAAAATGACAGAAGTTTAATGACAATTATGTCTTTAAACAACCATTTCACTCACCCATATTTAGTTTTTCTGTCAAGCTGTCTTGTATTTCTTGCATTGGGCTTGTCTCTTCTATCAAAATAGTTAATAATATTGCTTCTTTCAAAAAACAAAACAAAAAAGAAGACATTTCTTGTACATAAACCCTTAGGTGCAGTGTGCAATGTTGACATGCTGACAGCAGTTGATAGACTATATGGGCAATGACCAAAACAAAAACAGAAATTCCAACATAAACAGCATGATTTGGTAATGTCTATTTAATTGTGGATGCTATTTTCTGTATTACCTCTTGAAATACAGAAGAGCAATTTCACAAGCAATAAAACATACTACAGGAATCAGTAGAGACTGCATTTAGTGATCTCTTGTTGAGAAAACAAACCAGAACTGGCAAAAACTGCATGTTGTAAACACACAAAATCAAATAAGCAGTGATTAAATAGTTAAATTTTTCACAGGGACCTATTGGGACTTAGCACACATTTACATTGTTAATTTATCTATAGCACTCATTATCTTCAGATGTCTGCAAAAAACTGATTTTGACTATACATTTATTTTAATCTTCAGTTTCAGAGATGATATTAAAGCATTGAATTACAAAATTGCATGTCATTTTGATGTTAAAACTGACTGCAAGATGAGTGAAGTATGAGCTATCAAATCAAAAAGCTTATGCTTTATTATTTAAATCTGCTTCAGATCTCATTTAGTATAAGACAGAACAGGAGAAATACAGCATTTTTAGTTGGGTAAAAGTAAGCAAATCCAAACCTGAATTTGTTCTGCATGTGTACAGTAGCTACATTATATATTACTGATGTTTCATTGTGTATCAATGATATAGGTAAATTAATATTTCTTTTCACAAATAAATTTTTTACGTTTTTTACAAGAAGCATCAAACCAAGATTGAAAATTGCCGTTCTCATCTCCCAGAGCAGCACAGTTCTCTCCAGATGGATCCTCAATTTTCCAGTTATCAGGTTCTCTTGGCCCCTCACTGAACCAGAGCCTTTAAGAAACAAACAATAATACATTTGGTTAAAGTAAAAAAATAAAATTAGAAAACATTACTGGAGGTTTTGCAATACTAATACACATGTGTAATCCCTTTAAAAATATAAGAAAACAAACAAACAACAACAACAACAAAAAACACTGGAAGGAAAAAGAAAACCACACATGCAGAGTTCTTACTGTACTCTAGTTTCTTTGAGAGTTTGGTTATTCACCCAAACCCAGTGTCCTTCCGTTTCCAGATCATTGAGACCAATCCAGTGAGTCTGTTTTATTTTAGAAACCAGAAAATTCTGATGGAGAATAAATACATAGGAAAGTGTAACAGTTTGCATAGGTAAAGGTATAAGTATAAATAAGTACATAAGTAAGTAAATAAATAAATAAATAAAAATGCTCTTAAAATGAACTTTCTTATGATTGAAATATAAACCATGTCAAGTCCCCGTCATGAAACAGACAATGATTATGAGGTAGAGAACCCAAGTGCAGATTATTTAGAATGCTGATGACCCAAAAACTTAAATTTAGATCCCTAAGAAACCTAGATCCCACAAAGTTGGACTGATGTGACACCCATCAGCTGTAAGTAAAGTTATTTGTCTCATAACACTTGCATGAAGTACCAATTAATTCATAATTGATCTGACTTGCCTGTTCTGATTGGCTGGTTATGGTGACCAGATCTGCTCCTTTTGAAACACAGACATCTCGACTGCTTGACCAGTTCAGTTTATCAGAGCTGAATAAATACAGCTTTCCACGACAAGCTATCCAGCCATCCACAGACAGATTACAAACCTGAGCTGTGATGAATGTGTAATAAAAAAGTGTAATTAAACATTCCATTATTTTGATCATAAGGTTAATCAAACTGGTTCCATGTGCAAAAATATGTGATCACACATTGTATGCAAACTGTTACTCACCATCGTAAAACGACAACCATTTTCTAAGTGTGTTGTATCTGGCTGTAAGACTTAAGAACTCTTTCTTCATTACTGATCAAAAGAATTAAAAAAGAAGAAACAAGCAGCTTTTTAGAGCATTGAACTCAGACTGAGGCAGTTTTGACTGCTGAACTCTGTATCTCTCTCTCTCTCTCTCTCTCTCTCTCTCTCTCTATCTTTTGATACAGTATATACAAATTAATGGAATTGACAACTCACCATCATGATGTTGAAAGTGTTCTCTAACTCTTGTGTAATTGGATTTACATTCCTCTAGCTCTCTAATCAGAACTTGGAAATAAATAAATAAAAACATACATAAATATAAAGAAAACAGATTAAGATACTACTGTAAATGAAACATGCTTATGCTCTACCATTAATGAAACGTTTTCTTACTTGTGCCGTTTATCTCTTGAGCTGACAGTTGCTTTGAAATCATGATGTGCTGATTATTCAGTGACTCAAAATCAGCAAGCTTTTGATTATCTGATTAAAGACAAAATAGACTATTGTTATATATATATATATATATATATATATATATATATATATATATATATATATATATATATATATATATATATATATATATTTATACAGTTTTTAAAAAATAAATCCATACCATGCACCTAAAACTAGAATTATCAAAAAAGAAAAAATAAATAAAAAAAAAAAAAACAGTTTGTAAGAGCTAACTTAATCACATCAAAGCTAACTCTATGAGCTTGATAAGAACTACCAAAAAAAAACCAAAAAAAACCTGACAAACAAAATTTGTATTTTTCCCAAGTATGGCTCACGTCCACTTCTATGGAGAGAGTGGGGTTTATGTCCTATACTGCAGCTAGCCACTAGGTGGCAAACAAAATATTTTGAGTTGTTTGTCTCTGTCTCTCTCTGTCTCTGGTAACTTTCCACATACATGCAGAGTAAAATTGACCATCTGTATGGAGCGAGCTCATTGTATATGTGCTATATGTGGATATAGACTCTCACAGGAACCTGTTCTGCCAGATTCTTATCAGAAACCGAGAAGCAAAATACTTATAGATTTTTTTGAGTGCTTACACTTACATTAGAATGAATTCAGTGATATACTTTGATAATGTAAATGTTCTTTGCGCGCTGTATAACTTTGTTGTTTGAATAATCGTGGACATGCTGTGTTTTAATTAACCTTAAAAAGTATTTTTATTAAACGTGATCAGGTTAAATACAAATTCAAACTTATTAAAATATTTTGTCATAATATGGTAGCCTACTTGACTAAAATGTTATGATGTCCGTAGTTAATGGAGTACAATTAGGCTACAGTGGTTTGAGCATGTTTTACCAGAGACTGGAGTGCAATTAAACAGCTGTGGTTATATGATGGACGGGGCGCCGTCTTGAGAAGCGAGAAAGTTTCGAAAAAATAATCATAAAAAGGACATGGTTTTTATAAGTCAGAATATAAAAGTATGGTAATATCGTGTGAACATTTCATTAGCTGACTGGCATGTCTGGCATGTCAGCATATTTAATTTTTTTTGAGAATTGGTGGGTTTTTGTTAGATGTGAGCCAAAATCATCACAATGAAAAGAACCAACTACTTTGTCCGTTTGCACTGAATTTCTTTAATACACGAGTTTCACAATTTGAGTTGAATTACTGAAATAAATGAACTTTTCCCATGACATTCTAATTTATTGAGAAGCACCTGTATTTAGCGGATCCATCCCCCGCTGGTCTGGTTTCATAGGCGGACCGGATTCAGTGCTATTGCACTTACATTTCATTCGTGAAATCCAATATTTACTTTTTAAATACTGAATGTGTTTCACTATTTTCAAATTCAACTTTCAAATTTAATACTATTTTCAAACATGCATCCTCACTGCATTGACATAATTGTGGGTGGGACTAATAGAAACTGACCAATTATTATTTTGACAACTGTATGGTATCAAATAGGAAGAGGGTAGGGCTTTTTTTGGACTGAAGGAATGCAACACCTGTTGACAGAGGTGAACAGAGTACACAGCTTCATTACTTGAGTAAAAGTACAGATACCCCTTGCTAAATTTTACTCAAGTACAAGTAAAAGTACTACAGTCAGATGTCTACTTAAGTAAAAGTAGCTACATGAATATCAAGAGTACAAGAGTATATTTTCTAAATATTGCATTACTATTGCCACAGTGCTTACATTTATGTACAGAAATGTCCTACATGGAGTTATGAAAAATGTTAATGTTAATACCTTGAAGAATGTAAAAGGAATTGAAAGTAAGTATTTTTACCATGTTGCTTTATTTAACATTTCTCACTTACCCACAAGGCAATAGCACAATGGCAATGCTCTGACAAACCTCTGCTAGAGTTTTAATGGATTTTTTGCACCCACATTAGAACCTGACTGTGTTTAACACACCGCATACTCAAGAACATCAAAGCAAATGCTCAGCTTACATTATTGTGTTATATCAGAAAAGAAAAATCAGCTAACAATTGTGTGTACATGTGAGTTTCAGTTTTTTCATCAATCAAATCAATAAACCTAAATTAGCAAAGAAGGCAATATAGCAATGTTCTGACACACCTCTGAACCTGACCTTGTTATACACGCAGCATAGAAGAGAAAATAATAATGATTAAAGAAAATCAGCTAATCAGCTGTGTTTAGGTCTGTGTACAAAGAAGGAAAAATAAAATTCCGCTCATTTGAGTGACAGTATTAAGCACTTTCCTCTCACATTGACATACAGACAAAGGCAGGAGAAAATACGGTTGCACATTATTTTACAGTACGTGTACTAACATGTACTTATAGTGTACTTAGAGTGTATTTACCTAAGAAAGTTCTGGTAACAGAAGGTAACTACAATGGGGTAGGGTTAGGTTTAGGGGTAGGTTCAGGGTTAGTACCTAGTTATTACATAGTTATTGTAATTACTATAATAAGTACACAGTATGTACATGAGGAACAGGACTGTAAAATAAAGTGCTACCGAAAATACTTTCAGCTGAATAATACTATTCTCACACACACAATCTGTGTGTGACAACTTTGTGTGTGTATGTGTGTGTACTGTGCTTCAATTAAATCAAATGTCATGAAGTATTTTGCGGAAAGCTGAATGTGATTGCTGATAGGCTGTCCCAATCAGTGGCGCCTGCACAATCCAATCACGTTTGAGAGGGAAACAATTAATTGAGGGTTTCAAGATTTTTCTTTTTTCCTTTTTTCTGTCCACACGGAGACGCATTTCTGTGAATACGCACAAATTTTTTTATCGGACAGGCATTTCGTCTTGACGGTGAATCCGTACATTTTCTGAAACAATGACGTCATCAGCTCACGTCTCGCCCCTAATCAGACACCGCTACGTCATGTAACAGCAACAAAAAAAAAAACATGAACAAACACTGAACGATTTTCAGTCCATGTCTTCTTCTCCGTTTTAAGTGTATCTCTGTGGCAGAATTACAGCACCACATGCTGGTCTGGCATGTATACAACATCGTTTTGTGGTTTTATGTGGACGTGGATATTTCTTGAGACAAGGGGAAAAAAAGATCAGATTGAGGTAAGCTCCGTCTCCTTATGGACGGAACCGAAGAAGTAATGGGTACTTACGGTTATGGATAGAAATGTAACGGAGTAAAGAGTACAATATTGGCCTCTCAAATGTACTTGAGTAAAGTCATGAGTACTCCCCAAAAATGATACTCGAGTAAAGTACAGATCCCTAAAAATTGTACCTAAGTGCTGTACTCAAGTAAATGTACTCCGTTACTGTCCGGCTCTGCCTGTTGATTACCATGAAACAGCTTGAAAGCTCAAAGACAATTTTTTAATAACTTAAAGGGATAGTTCACCCAAAAATGAAAATGATGTTATTAATAACTTACCCTCATGTTGTTCCAAACCCGTAAGACCTCCGTTCATCTTCGGAACACAGTTTAAGATATTTTAGATTTAGTCGCAGAGCTCTCAGTTGGACAGTGTTTTCTCTACTTCCTGTTGGCCTTCTGTAGCTAATCGTAGCTCCGTGTAGCTGTTTTTATTTTATTTTTTTCTCTAGAATCTTTATCTTACTATCACTCTCTGTTTTTTTAAAGAGGTAAAATATAACTTAATTCACACCATAGTTCTGATATTATTGATCAATCTTATCAGATTACCTTTGATCGTTCACTTTTATTTCATATCCGTGAGTGCAGTACACCTGCAAAGCGTTAGCACTCGTTAGCTTGTCATTAGTATTTTCTTTTCTCCTCTCCTCTCTCTCGCTCCAGTTTTTCACAAGTTCATCAAAAAACCGCAGGAAGAATATTTCATCAAGCAATGTGAGTAAGGGCTTCTCCTGCTATTGTTATTTGCACATCTTGCCACATGTACAGTTTATCTATCTCTGCTGCAGATGAGGGATTCACATGTGATAAATGCAGGGAAATAGTTAGGCTGACAGAGAAGATTTCAGAATTAGAGACACGCATCCAAACTTTAATTGAGGACAGTAAGAATGTTAGGGCTCTAGACACGGCTTTGGATGCGTCTAGCTCAGGGATTCCTGTACATTGTTCAGTTCCGGAAACAGAGCCCCTACAGCAGGGCAACTGGGTGACGGTGAGGCAGCGTAGTCGTGGGTCAAAACATTAAACAGGTTCTCCCCACTCAGTGATGCACCCACTGAGAAACCTGATGAAAGTGCTCTAGTTATTGGTGATTCTATTGTACGGAACGTGAATATAGAGACCCCAGCCACCATAGTCAAATGTTTACCGGGAGCCAGAGCACCTGACATCTTGGCAAATTTAAAAGTGCTGGCTAATGCTAAACGTAAATACAGTAAGATTGTTATTCATGCCGGCGCTAATGATGTTTGACTTCGCCAGTCGGAGATCACTAAAAATAACATTAAAGAGGTGTGTGAACTTGTAAGCATGATGTCAGACACTGTAATATGCTCTGGACCCCCTCTCTGCTTACCGTGGTGACGAGATGCATAGCAGATTGTCATCACTCAATGGCTGGATGTCTAAGTGGTGCCCACAGAATAACATAGGTTTCATAGACAATTGGGCGAGCTTTTGGGGCAGACCTGACCTGTTGAAAAGAGATGGTCTTAATCCCCCCTGTGGTGGCGCCACTCTTCTCTCTAGAAATATGGCAAATAGTCTTAGTGTTTATACTTGACTAACTGGGGCCCAGGTCAGGAAGCAGACAGACTGGCTAAACCGACCGTCTGCTAGCTGCCTCCCGTCACAGAGGTCAGTTAATTCTCAGCACATAGAGACTCTTTCACCTAGATATCACACTATAGAGACTGTGTCTGTTCCCCGAACTAGAAAATACAAAAAACGTCCAAACCAAGTTAAGGTTAACAATTTAATTGAGGTTCAACAAATAAAAAACAAATGCAATATGGATAAACAAATGATAAAGCTTGGCTTATTGAATATCAGATCCCTTTCTACGAAATCACTTTTTGTAAATAATATGATCACTGATCTTAATCTAGATGTGGTCTGTTTGACAGAAACCTGGCTAAAACCTGATGATTACATTATTTTAAATGAGTCCACCCCTCAAGATTACTGTTATAACATGAGCCGCGTCTAAAAGGCAAAGGAGGAGGTGTTGCTTCAATTTATAACAACGTTTTCAGGATTTCTCAGAGGGCAGGCTTCAAGTATAACTTGTTTGAAGTAATGGTGCTTCATATAACATTATCCCGAGAAACAAATGTTAATGATAAATCCCCTGTTATGTTTGTACTGGCGACTGTATACAGGCCACCAGGGCACCATACAGACTTTATTAAGAAGTGATTTTACATCTGAGTTAGTTCTGGCTGCAGATAAAGTTTTAATAGTTGGTGATTTTAATATCCATGTTGATAATGAAAAAGATGCATTGGGATCAGCATTTATAGACATTCTGAAGTCTATTGGTGTTAGACAACACGTTTCAGGATCTACTCATTGTCGAAATCATACTCTAGATTTAATACTGTCACATGGAATTGATGTTGATAGTGTTGAAATTATGCAGCCAAGTGATGATATCTCAGATCATTATTTAGTTCTGTGCAAACTTCATATAGCCAAAATTGTAAATTCTACTTCTAGTTACAAGTATGGAAGAACCATCACTTCTACCACAAATGACTGCTTTTTAAGTTATCTTCCTGATGTATCCAAATTCCTTAGCATATCCAAAACCTCAGAAGAAAACAAACATAATCCCAGGTATTTATTCAATAAAGTGGCTAAATTAACGAAAAATAAAGCCTCAACAAGTGTTGACATTTCCCAACACCACAGCAGTAATGACTTTATGAACTACTTTACTTCTAAAATCCATACTATTAGAGATAAAATTGCAACCATTCAGCCGTCAGCTACAGTATCGCATCAGACAGTGCACTAGACCACCTGAGGAACAGTTCCACTCATTCTCTACCATAGGAGAGGAAGAATTGTATAAACTTGTTAAATTATCTAAACCAACATGTATGTGAGACCCTATACCATCTAAGCTCCTAAAAGAGGTGAATGAAGATGTATCATATCGATCACAAGTGCAGTATGGAGTACCTCAAGGCTCAGTACTAAATTCTGAAAAAACAGGTGTTAATTATAGGACCTAAAAACTCCGCTTGTAACCTAGAACACTGTCTAAGACTTGATGGTTGCTTTGTCAATTCTTCGTCATCAGTTGGGAACTTAGGTGTGCTATTTGATCGCAATCTTTCCTTAGAAAGCCACGTTTCTAGCATTTGTAAAACTGCATTTTTCCATTTCAAAAATATATCTAAATTACGGCCTATGCTCTCAATGTCAAATGCAGAAATGTTAATCCATGCATTTATGACTTCAAGGTTAGATTATTGTAATGCTTTATTGGGTGGTTGTTCTGCACGCTTAGTAAACAAACTACAGCTAGTCCAAAATGCAGCAGCAAGAGTTCTTACTAGAACTAGGAAGTATGACCATATTAGCCCGGTCCTGTCATCGCTGCACTGGCTCTCTATCAAACATCGTATAGATTTAAAAATATTGCTTATTACTTAGCCCTAAAGCCCTGAATGGTTTAGCACCTCAGTATTTGAATGAGCTCCTTTTACATTATACTCTTAAAACTAACAGCTTAAGTCATTTGTGGATTAATGCATATTGGAGACGCAAACTGTTTAAAACGATTCAGTTTGATTTGGTGAACTGGTTCAAGAAAATCCGGTTACATTGAGTGATTCGTTTGTGAACCGGATATCACAAAACTGCAATGTTTTGAACTCGCTCACAACAGACACGGAAGAGAAGACAATGCTGAATAAAGTCATCATTTTTTTTGTTATTTTTGGACCAAAATGTATTTTCGATGCTTCAACAAATTCTAACGGACCCTCTGATGTCACATGGACTATGATGATATTTTTCTTACCTTTCTAACCATGGACAGTATACCATACACACAGCTTCAATGGAGGGACTGAGAGCTCTCGGACTAAATCTAAAATATCTTAAACTGTTCCGAAGATGAACAGAGGTCTTACGGGTCTGGAACGACATGAGGGTGAGTCATTAATGACATAATTTTCCTTTTTGGGTGAACTAACCCTTTATAACCCTTTTTAATAAAAAGTAAAAAATGTTGTATGCCCTGAACAGAGAAAAGATAGTATCAGCTACTCACTAAGCATCCACAGTGCAAAGAGACCTCCGAGAGCAAAAACAAGAGAGGAACCCAGAACAACCAGAAGAACTTTAATCCACTTTGGGGAAGTGACTTCTCTCTCTCGTTCTTGATCTTCAGTGGAGTTATCTGTGGTCAGAAATTTGATTAGATTAAAAAAAAAATTTTAATCCTTTTATGAGCTGTTTAATCAGTCCAGCATTGCTGTCTGAGACTATTCCTGAGTTTACGGTTCTTTTCTTCAAGATAAAGTTGCCCAACCTGACGTTTTCTACATTGTATCCTGCAGTAAACCAGATAAACATCTTGTGACAGCTAGCAACAACTTTCTATCAAGATACATGATAAAAGGTTAATTAAAGGGCTTCACAGCATTTTAAGAACATTCTGCGCTCATAGACAGGAAGTCAAATGGCAGACTTCACACCATCTCATACATCATTGTTGCCTTTGCAAATATATTTATATTTATGCTTTTGCCAGCTTTACATGTCTGCTTTTGGCAGATGCTTTTATTCAAATCATGTAATATTGCATTCAACACTGTGTTTGAACCAATGTCACTGCTGTTGATAGCACCATGATCTACTTTATCTGTCTAACATATAGAAAATTTGTATTTAATTTACAGCATTTGATTCCACTAAAATATATGAACAGATCAAATATAAATTTCAACCTCAATGCAGGTTAAGATGTTTTGGAGGCATCTGCCAAATGTGCAAAGGACATAAGAAAACCTTATATTGTAACAGTGTTAAATCTTTAAAATATAAATTGTAATGCATATTGTTATTGCTCCTCCCTTACCGTTACATTGAGAAGGTTTTAGACTGGAAGCAACTGTTGAAAGTATGAAACCTGAATTTTCATAGATCGAATCCATTTCATGAGCTGGACAGAAGACGTGCCCGATGAGACTTGAGTGCTGCTTGAGATTGTTGAGAATAAGGAAGTTATACAATGTGACATGCTTATACAATAGGAAGTTGTCTGAGTCTGAATAAAAAATCTAGAAACTGTATGTTTGAGTATGTGATGATCTCTGAAAATAAGGAATAATCAAATGTATTCTCCAAATAGTTAGAATGAGATCGGTGGCCAGAGGCGGACAGAGTACATGGCTTCATTGCAGTAAAAGTACAGATAGCCCTCAAATACTCAAGTACTACAGTCAGATGTTTTTAAAAGTACTTGAGTATCAAGAGTACAAGAGTACATTTTTTAAATATTGCATTACTACTGCCACAGTGCTTACATTTATGTACAGAAACGTCTTACATGGAGTTATGACATTTTTTAATGTTAATACCTTGGAGAATGTAAAAGGAACTGAAAGTAAAATGTTTCATGTTTTTACCATGATTCTTTATTTAACATTTCTCACTTACCCACAAGGCAATAGCACAATGGCAACACTCTGACAAACCTCTGCTAGAGTTTTAATGGATTTTGATCATCAATCAAATCGATAAACCTAAATCAGCAAAGAAGGCAATAGCAATGTTCTGACACACCTCTGAACCTGACCTTGTTATACACGCAGCATAGAAGAGAAAATAATAATGATTAAAGAAAATCAGCTAATCAGCTGTGTTTAGGTCTGTGTACAAAAAAGGAAAAATTAAAATTCCGCTCATTTGAGTGACAGTATTAAGAACCTTCCTCTCACACTGACATACAGACAAAGGCAGGAGAAAATACTTTCAGCTGAATAACACCATTCTCACACACACAATTAATAATGTGTGACAACCACTGATTTATATATATATAGATCAGTGGTGACAACTCTCTGTGTGTGTGTGTGTGTGTGTGTGTGTGTATTGTACTTCAATTCAGTCAAATATCATGAAGTCTTTGGCAGAAATCGATTAGATGATTTTGTAAATCGGCTGTAAAATGTTTTTAATCATTACGGAGCACATCAGTCTAACGAACAGATCAAGCTAACGTCAATGCTGTACATCAGCTTGATGATGAACACACTCAGCTCCTTATCCAGTGGAGAGTGGCTAATGAAGCCCTCTTCACTGGAAAGCGCAATGCTGCTATCAAAGGTTTTGAGTAAGCAAACAAATAATGTAAAATGTCATTCTGTACAGGTGCTGTTGACACTGAATGTAGTACATACTAACATTCCAAGTAAAGGTCTTACTGAATTCTTTTTGTGCTTGATTTCTGTGCATTTATTGTGACAGAGCTTTTGTGACAGAGCAGGGCCCGGTTTTTCAAAAGGTTTAATCCGGATAAAATTGATCTGGATTTAGTAATCCTTTTTTTTTTGCGATTCGTGATCACGTAATCCATCTTACTTTTGGAGCCAGTTTTTTAAAGCAACATCAGATTGGATTAATCTGATCCAGATAGGAACTTTTCAGGATCACCAAATCTGGATAACAAGTGCTGGATAACCAGTGCTCAAACAGGATAGGAAATCACAATGTAGAACTATAGATATGTAAAGAGCAACAAGTAGAATAGCCAGTGTGGTGTCAATATAAGTTTATTTTTATTTGAAATGAAAACCCACACATTTAAAAAAAAAACAAAAAAAAGAACAACCCCACCACATCCTCTTCCAGCAGTCCGCTCATCTGAGACACAAACACAACACAAACACTGTACATTGAGCATATTTATAACAACAAGTATCAAGTATAGATGTATTGAATAAAAAAAAAAAGACTTAATGTAAAAAAATATTTTTGATTGTGATGAATATATATATCTAGTGACAGAATAAAATTTATTGTTTTTGGTCAATTTTGACAGCTGTTTGGGGGATTATTTTATGACAGAGCATAAAATAATTGGCAAAGCGTTAGCACTCGTTAGCTTGTCATTAGCGTTTTAATTCGAACCTATCACTGTTTTCTCCTCTCCTCTCTCTCGCTCCAGTTTTTCACAAGTTCATCAAACAACCGCAGTAAGAATATTTCATCAAGCACGGTGAGTATGTCTGGATGCGTCTAGCTCAGGGATTCCTGTACATTGTCCGGTTCCGGCAGAGCCCCTGCAGCAGGGCAACTGGGTGACGGTGAGGCAGCGTAGTCGTGGGTCAAAACACCGCTCTTCTGTTCCGATCCAAACATTAAACAGGTTCTCCCCACTCAGTGATGCACCCACTGAGAAACCTGATGAAAGTGCTCTAGTTATTGGTGATTCTATTGTACGGAACGTGAATATAGAGACACCAGCCACCATAGTCAAATGTTTACCGGGAGCCAGAGCACCTGACATCTTGGCAAATTTAAAAGTGCTGGCTAATGCTAAACGTAAATACAGTAAGATTGTTATTCATGCTGGCGCTAATGATGTTCGACTTCGCCAGTCGGAGATCACTAAAAATAACATTAAAGAGGTGTGTGAACTTGTAAGCACGATGTCAGACACTGTAATATGCTCTGGTCCCCTCCCTGCTTACCGTGGTGACGAGATGCATAGCAGATTGTCATCACTCAATGGCTGGATGTCTAAGTGGTGCCCACAGAATAACATAGGTTTCATAGACAATTGGGCGAGCTTTTGGGGCAGACCTGACCTGTTGAAAAGAGATGGTCTTAATCCCCCCTGTGGTGGCGCCACTCTTCTCTCTAGAATTATGGCAAATAGTCTTAGTGTTTATACTTGACTAACTGGGGCCCAGGTCAGGAAGCAGACAGACTGGCTAAACCGACCGTCTGCTAGCTGCCTCCCGTCACAGAGGTCAGTTAATTCTCAGCACATAGAGACTCTTTCACCTAGATATCACACTATAGAGACTGTGTCTGTTCCCCGAACTAGAAAATACAAAAAACGTCCAAACCAAGTTAAGGTTAACAATTTAATTGCAGTTCAACAAATAAAAAACAAATGCAATATGGATAAACAAATGATAAAGATTGGCTTATTGAATATCAGATCCATTTCTACGAAATCACTTTTTGTAAATAATATGATCACTGATCTTAATCTAGATGTGGTCTGTTTGACAGAAACCTGGCTAAAACCTGATGATTACATTATTTTAAATGAGTCCACCCCTCAAGATTACTGTTATAAACATGAGCCGCGTCTAAAAGGCAAAGGAGGAGGTGTTGCTTCAATTTATAACAACGTTTTCAGGATTTCTCAGAGGGCAGGCTTCAAGTATAACTCGTTTGAAGTAATGGTGCTTCATATAACATTATCCAGAGAAACCAATGTTAATGATAAATCCCCTGTTAGGCCACCAGGGCACCATACAGACTTTATTAAAGAGTTTGGTGATTTTACATCTGAGTTAGTTCTAGCTGCAGACAAAGTTTTAATAGTTGGTGATTTTAATATCCATGTTGATAATGAAAAAGATGCATTGGGATCAGCATTTATAGACATTCTGAACTCTATTGGTGTTAGACAACACGTTTCAGGATCTACTCATTGTCGAAATCATACTCTAGATTTAATACTGTCACATGGAATTGGTGTTGAAATTATTCGGCCAAGTGATGATATCTCAGATCATTATTTAGTTTTGTGCAAACTTCATATAGCCAAAATTGTATATTCTACTTCTTGTTACAAGTATGGTAGAACCATCACTTCTACCACAAAAAACTGCTTTTTAAGTTATCTTCCTGATTTATCCAAATTCCTTAGCATATCCAAAACCTCAGAACAACTTGTTGATGTAACAGAAACTATGGACTCTCTCTTTTCTAGCACTTTAAATACAGTTGCTCCTTTACGCCTAAGGAAAGTTAAGGAAAACAGTTTGACACCATGGTATAATGAGCATACTCGCACCCTAAAGAGAGCACCTGGAGGAAAACAAAACTAGAGGTATTTCATATTGCTTGTCGGGAAAGTAACCTATCCTACAGAAAAGCATTAAAAACTGCTAGATTCAATTACTTTTCTGCTCTTTTAGAAGAAAACAAACATAATCCCAGGTATTTATTCAATACAGACCCTTTTCAGCTGGGACACATTGACATAAATTTTGTGTTTTGCTAAGTTTGCAGCTTAACCTGTCGTGGTGTTCATTCACATTGTTTCTAGATTATTGTTCAAAGTGATCAGATGCAATTTAAATAACTATTTTTTACTGTTTTTGATCATGACACAAAATGACTAGCTAACATGAATTGACTAATCATATAAGCAGCACATGTGAAAGTGTGAATGAATAGTCAGGTAAAGTCAGTATCATTCTAATTAGATTGTAAGAGCAGTCTGATTGAAATAAAAGGAGAGAAGTAGCGATTCCAGCCACTGTGTTCTTAGCAATGGTTTCCTCCAAAGACACATGTGCTTTCATCGCTTTGCATCAAAATGACCCACATGCAAGGAAATTGCTACAAAGAATATTTAAAGAATACTGAAAGAACCATTTACCGGATCATCAAGGACTTTGAGGAGAGAGGTTCTACTACAGTAAAGAAGGCTTAATAGCGTCCTCTTTTGGAGAATAGAAGGAATAACACTCCATTTTATTATTGTAGATCATTTTCATTTTACTAACTGTTCAACAAACTTGGAGCCCTGTGTACAAAATCTCAAAGAAAAAAGTTGGCACCAACTTCAGTTATTATAGATAGCAATTACATTGCCTGCTTTAGCCTTGTGGTGCAAAGTGAAAATAAAGAACAGTTTCCTTTTTGGTGTCTCCTCGATCTTGATTTTGTGACAGCGTGCCAGGCTGCCAGCTTGGTTTTTATTTGATGTTGAAGAGATTTTAAACACTTTTACCATTTATCTTCTTCAGTGCTGCAATACTAAAACCAGTTAAAAACTGTATTAAAAATACAGATTAAAAATATAAAATAAAAAAAATTATACTTTCTTTTATTGTTTAAGCACTGATTTGTTAAAATAAAAAAGCTCACTATTAAAAAAAACATTAATATGATGAACATCAATCTAAGTGTACGGTGTTCTTTTAGATATCATCAATTGGGGGGTAATGTATTTTTCTTTTCACAGATAAACTTTTCAGAATCAAACCATTCAAAAAACCATCCCAGTTTCCCAGACTAACACAGTTTTCTCCTGAATGATCGTCTTCTTTTCAGCTATCCGGGACACTTGGCCGAGATTCTCTCATGTGCCAGAACCTGTAGAAGCAGAAACAGGGAGTTTAAGTTGATGTGAAAAATGCATTAAGTGAAGTGAAGTGAAGTGACATTCAGCCAAGTATGGTGACCCATACTCAGAATTTGTGCTCTGCATTTAACCCATCCGAAATGCACACACACAGAGCAGTGAACACACACACACACACTGTGAGCACACACCCGGAGCAGTGGGCAGCCATTTATGCTGCGGCGCCCAGGGAGCAGTTGGGGGTTCGATGCCTTGCTCAAGGGCACCTAAGTCATGGTATTGAAGGTGGAGAGAGAGCTGTACATGCACTATCCCCACCCACAATTCCGTCCGGCCTGAGACTAGAACTCACAACCCTTCGATTGGGAGTCCTACCCTCTAACCATTAGGCCACGACTTCCCAAAGTCATAACAAAGTCATAAATCATAACATTTCAAGAAAAGACAACAGACTTCAGTATTTTGTATAGGTAAACAGGCAAGAAAATACAAGAAATATCTGTAATGCATCATACTGCAATTCACAATAGATTTAGAAAACCAAAGCCCAGCTCATTCACACATATATGCTTACTGTACTCCAGTTTCACTGAGAGTTTGGTTATTCATCCAAACCCAGTGTCAATCTATTTCAAGATCCCTGAGACCAATCCAGTGTTTCAGCATTTCTTTGTTGTTTCTGAAGACGAGATCAGCTTTTGATGCTACACATGAATCACGACTCTCAAATCAAGAAATAACACTTTCCACGATGTGCTGTCCAGCCATCCTCACAGGGCTGACAAGATGGAGTTACAAATCCTGGAAATTATGTTTAAAACCATAACTGATAATCTCCCTAGTGATATTAACTGAAAAACTATGATCATTGACTGCAAGCAACAGAGCAGAAAAATTAAATAAAGCACAGAATATGACAAAAGAAAGCAGTAAGTAAATTTTCTTGAAAGGATTTATCCACTCACCAGTGCATAAAGAGAGGCAGTTTTTGGCTGCATTGTACTTGTGCAAGAGCTTTTCTTAATCAGCGGATACAAAAAAACAAAACAAAACAAAACCACACTGCTTAAATGAACCAAGAATTTTTTGTTGTTGTTTTAGTGTAACCACAAGGCAATATGAAGGGAAATAACTTTATATCTCATAATTTACAGAGGCAGTCAGGATTCGATTTTTTATCTGCATTTGAACAAGAGGACCTCCGGAAAAAAAAACAGCCTCACAACATTAAAGGGGTCATCAGATGAGACAAGTTGTTTGAACTGAAATGTGTGCTCGCAGTTAATGTATACAACCACCTTATAATAATAAAATCCACTATGTGTTTTATTTCAATCTCGTTAAATCATTTCCCATTTCTCAAATCGAGAAGATCTCAGTTTCCTGTCTTTGTGACATCATAGATACAGGCCCCTCCCACAATAGTTTGATTGACAGTAGCGTTTCAGCATAGACTGGACTGGCATCTTAATTTAGACCCGCCCTGATTAAGCTGTCATCAGTCTGCCATTGTTTTGCCACCGGAGCAGATGTAGACAAGAATGACTCCTAAGCAATTGAGTGTTCTGTTGCTGGATGTAATAATAAACATTGCAGTTGTCATTTACTCCTGACATCTGAACCGCTGAAGATGCAGTGTATTTGTTTTTGAAGGGAATGAGCCCCCGATCTGCCTAAATGTGTGCAAATCATTCGGAATCTAGCTTCACCAACAGTAGGGAGTAATGAATCTTTGCAAATTGAATTTCCAAATAATGTGCAAATTAAAAAAGTTTCACGATGAATGCAGCTAAGTAAACAGTTTCGGGGGCAGGGGCGGGGTCAGCAGAGCTAATTTGCATTTAAAGGAAAATGCTACAAAACGGCTTGCTCTGAAAAGAGTAGTTTTTGACAAGTATACCCGGCTGCAGCCTGCAGATCATGGCGGGGCTCCATCTGAGGAGGGGTTGCATGTGTCGCCCCACCTCATAACTACTCTGATTGGTTTGATCGTCTTTCATAGCCATACATGATAGTAAATGTGTGCGTAGTTGGTATAGGATGTATGTTGTAAAAAAAAATCGAACCATTCGGTTCTCCACATACGGTTCGTCACGCGCTGGGACCGCGGTTTAACTTAAAATATGGTTTAAACATGGTATAAATAACATGTAAAACAAACAGGGTTCAGTTTCTTATGCATTGTTTCTGTTGATGGATGCACATTCTGACTTCCCAGAAAACAAAGCTATGATGTTTATGTTTATGTTTATTCAGTCATCACCCGGGTGCTGATAGCACGCGTGCACAGGTGAGACCTGAACAGAACACGTTGATTTTTGTGTTTAAACTAAACTCATTTGTGCTTTGTCAGTTTAAACATTTAAGAGCCAAAGGATTGCAAGCCTGCGTGTGCGGTGAGAAGATTTGTGCACTCATCCAAAGCGTGCCAACCTGCGCCTCAGAAAGTGTGCAAATATTTAGCTCTCTCTGTTCAAATGGACAAATTCATACAAAATTATGTCAAAATGCCCAAAATGTTTTGATAAGTATCCCACAGCAGACATAGCCGGCTGAACGTAGGCCTACTGTATCAGCGCACTCTCTTAAAGGGACAGTCTTTATATTAAAATAACAGTAACAACAAATAAATTATTTACTTTAATTTATACAGTCCAATATGCAATGTTGTTTTACATTTGATTACTTTATTCAATTTCTGTACCTAAAAAAAAACTAATGCTAGACCTCTCTCTCTCAAAAAACAAAACAAAAACAAAAACACTGAAAATCACAGTTTATTTTATTTGTATCTTTACTCGATTTTATTTATTTGTGCTGTTGCTTGTAGTTAGATAGATATACTTTTTAAGTTTCTCCATAAACATAGCACATACCGTACCGAAACCATGACTCTAAAACCGTGAAACAAACCGAACTGTGAAAATGTTGAACTGTTCCACCCCTAATTTGAGTTATACCTGGCTCCTAGAACCTGTGTTTTCATTGCTACACGGTAGGAGGCGCAAGTACACATCTTCTGTATAGCATTTCCATAAAACACATGAAGAAGAAACCGAAACAACAGATGGTTCCACAATCATCAGCCATAAAACAGCATCAAAACTGTGTAACGTTATGGGTTGTTGATCGACTCCATCCACATATTGATCTTTTTGTTCAAAATGTTATTTATTTTATATATTTTTTATTTATGAAACTTACCCACATTCAAGTGTTTAAAAAGAGATTGCATGAAGCTAGAATAAAATGTTTTTGTTTACAAGCAGATACCCTGTTCTTTCTTTTGATGTTTTGTATGCTATAACAAAATATATACAAATTAAAACTTAAATAGGGACATTACAGTATATTTAGGCCAGTTTCGCAAATGGGGCTTAGCTTCAGGCAGGGCTAGGGATTAGTTAAATTAAGTTAACTTTTACAAAAATGTCTTAGAAGAAAATATAACATTTAAAAATGCTACTACAAGTATTTGATTAGTTAACTATCATTATACTGTACTGTACAAGTTCACTTTTAGTATAGTTGTCGTACAAGCTAAAAACATTGATGTAAACTAGTTGTTTACTCAAAGTGTACTACTGTTATACTTAAAGTATACTTAAAAGCATATTTTTATATATCAGAAAGTGGGCCAGTTTAGTCCCAAGAAGTATTGAAACAATGCAAGTATACTACAAGTACACTGATATTTGTATACTTACTACAGAAACTGTACTTAAAAATATACTTGCATTTTACATAAGTATACTCAATAAAATACATTTGAAGTGTACTACTTTTTGGTAAGGGCTATACATATATGCACCTTTAACACCACACTCAACAAAAAATACTGGTCCTCATTTTCCTTTAGACGATGAATCTAATATGTGAACATTTGCACGAGCTTTGTTTGTTGAAGGATTGCACCATTCCTCTGTGTATTTGCTGGTGTCTGTTCTGAATTGAATTACCTTGAACTGGTGCTTCTATTTTTTTTTTTTCAGTGTATGGATTACTGTTTTTAATTACTTTATTAAAAGCTGCACTGGGATCTTTCACAGAGTCTGTTTTGTGACACTAACATGAAAAAAGCTAATTTTGCATTACTGTTCCTCATCCTGCAAGCAAAATAATGGATAGTATAATGTTTCTGGACCTTTCAGCTACTTTAATTTGGGTGTACATATTTATGTACAGTTGTTTTTAAACAGCTATATTGCTTTATGGTTTTTCACAGGAAAAAAAAGTCCCTGCATTTAATAAAATTGTCCATACGTTTAGCACCAGCTGCACAGAGGCATCATGGTAAACAGACTGACCTTTACCTGTGTTCAACTGAAATAACCATAAAGAAAATAACGTAAACCACCCTCTCTATACATGTAGACAGTTTTGCAACACACAAACTTTAATGGGATAGTTCACCCAAAAATGAACATTCTGTCAATAAGACCTTTACAGAAGACACAGAAACATAGTAAAGACATCGTTAAAATGGTCCAAGTGGTTCAACCTCAGTTTAATGAAGCTACAAGAATACTTTTTGTGCGTAAAGAAAACTAAAACAACTTTATAAACATTTACAATTTATAAATAGTTTCCACTTTAGATTGCATACTGCAAAAACGTTAACAAATAATTAATAAATTATTTAAGATGTGCAAGTTGAAGTCTACACAACAACCAAAGACCAAATATATAACATATAAAGACTGTGATTATAATTTAATGGATATATAAACATGAATAGTTTGTAAAGTGCTTAAAGTTCATAATTAAGCTACATTTTCACAACATTTGTAAATGTAAAAATAAGCATTAGTTAATATGTGAACTGAAGCTTAATGACACTTGTAAGCATTCAACAGTTCATTAACAAATAAACTTGTAATCATTGTATAATTTAAGCTACTGAACGTTTAAATATTTTGTACATTTTTTAAAAGCATTGAAAGTTTAATGACATTTGTAAACATTAACTCATGATCAGTTAAGCATTATATAATGTTTGTTAATGATTTATTAAAGAAGCTTTTAATCATTGTAAACCATCTGTCAAGATCATTTGAAGTTTTGTTTTCTTTTTAACTTTATGATAATTTGATTTGAATGTTGAATGACATTTGTAAGCATTTAAATTTACATTGATGATCTGTTAGTCACTTGGTAATGTTTAATAAATTAATTAATTAACATTAACAAGCACATTATCTTATATCTTCAGATTTCTGAATCTACAGTATATTAAGTAATGGTTAGTTAAACATTATATAGTGTTCACTAATGTTCATGTTTATTAATGTTTTATTGTTAAAGTTTTATTAACGAAAGTTATAAAGTGTTACCATGATTCCTTTGACAAATTGGTTTAGGCTATTGAGAATTTGGTTCAGAGAATGTGGTTTCATGTCTTAGCAAATGTCAAAAACTGTAAAAATTAGGTTAAACTTTATCAACTGAGAGTTGAGCTTGAAGTAGGGAGTGTGTGTAGGAGTTGACTCTGTTGTTGCACTATTTAACTGAGAGCAGAGAGTCCATTTAGAGAGCTTTCTGCATCCACATCAGCTTTTTTGGTTTGCGAGTCGGACCAGCATAGGTGAAGATGCGTTTTCTTTTTGTGTCGATGCTGCTGGTTTTTGGTTTTTCTTCCATCAAGACTGAACTTGTAGATTCATTCAGCAAATGCAGCGATTTCTTTTTAAATGAACAGCCTCCAGTGATTCCTGGCATTCTGGAAAATTCAATTTCACGGGATAACAATCGCTACAAACTAATCTGTCAGAAATATCAAAACGCTTACAGATTCGCAACTCTCTATGACACACAAACAAAGATCCCCGTTTTCTCAGCTTACAGATATACTGGGAGTTATAAAGGGAGACCACATATTCCATGGATGATTGAGCCACAGGTGATTTTTTGTTACATTTTCTATTTTTTTATTCCTGTTGTGTTTGAGAGAAACCATAAGGTAACACTTTACTTAAAGCTTTTATATATAATGCATTATGAAGGGTTATTAAAGGCTTTAATGCATTATAATTCTTCTTAATGTGCCTTGTAATACATCATATCTTGTCGTAAATAATCATAACTGAATTTAAAATGCATAGTGTAACAATGAATTGATAAGTGTTATAATGTATTAACTGTGGTTATAATTATTCAGTGCATTACAAGGCATTAATAAATGCATTTAAACTGTTTTTATAATGCATTATACAAAAAAGCTTTAAGTAAAGTGTTACCAACCATATTATTGTGTCTTAAAAATGTATTTTGTCTGTGCTTTATTTATATGGGTTTACTTTTTACATAGAGAAATATGGATAGAATATGATGAAATCAGGAACTAAATTATTTTTGTGTTTATAGCTTGAAACTTATGATGCTGCTATGCGTGAACCATGTGTCAACCAGGCCTTCCCAGGAGACTACTGGGCACAGAAACCAATGACTCAAGATAAGTTGACTCGCGGTCACTTTTTTCCCAATTGTCATGCAGCCGATAATATCACTGCTATATCTACATTCACACTGACCAATACTGCACCACAGTATGAAAGCTTTAATAAGGGTAGCTGGAATAAAACGGAGATAACAGTTAGAAGTACCATGAATTCTCACTGCCGTAACAAATCTGATCATATCTCGGCATTTGTGCTGACAGGAGCTGTGCCAAGCAATAAAAACCTCTTGAACAAAAGAGTAAACATTCCCTCATCAATGTGGACAGTGTTCTGCTGCTATAACTCCAAAACCAGCACATGGGAGTCCCAGGCTCACTGGGCTGATAACAAAAATGAAAAAAAATACGGAAAATACAATCAAACCAAGATCTGTGGAGGAATTACAGAAGTTTATGGAGAAAACATATGGTTCAGTATCACTGTTTCATGGTGTTGACTGTTCAAAAATTTTAAAAAGTAATAATTTATAAAGCAAGAATAATACAGGTCCATTATTAAATACATTGCAGTATCAGTTTGGACCTGATTATCCAGCTAAATGATCGCTGAAGTCATGCACATATAAGCTTAAAAACTTGCCAAAATTTGAAGGTTGTATAAAAGAATAACATTAACAGAATTCTGTTAGTCACCCTGACCCTGTTATTTCTTTGACCATATGCAATGCAAAACAAATAAATGCTTTTAAATCATGCAGATTAATCCAAGCCTCTGTAGTGATTTGACTTTGAATTTATGTCTCATCATGATCTGTTTATACTATTTTATATCTGGGGCACTACTGGGAAAACTTGAATGTCTGAATGTTTGAATGGCAGAATGTTTGAGGTCGTCTTTACAATTAATTGGAGATTTATACTGCCATGCTTAAAAAATCTATCCTTTTTTTAAGTGCCATATAAGTGCCATTTAAGTAAATAAACATACATACAATTTATTATTTTGTACAGAACAATTAAAGTTGCACAGTTAGACTGAAAATAAAAGACACCTCAGATCCATAGTCCTAGCCAGGGTTTGTGATGTCTGGGGTGGGGTTAAGAATTTTGTTATAATAACCCATACAAATACAACTCATATACATATAGAGGTGCATCTCAATAAATTAAAATGTGATGGAAAATTTCATTTATTCCACAATTTAACTCAAATTGTGAAACTCTTGTATAAATAGATTCAATGCACACAGACTGAAGTAGTTTAAGTCTTTGGTTCTTTTAATTGTGACGAATTGTTGGCCTTCTGGAAAGTATGTTCATTTACTGTACATGTACTCAATACTTGGTATGGACTCCTTTTGCTTTAATTACTGCCTCAATTCGGCGTGGCATGGAGGTGATCAGTTTGTGGCACTGCTGAGGTGCCAAGAGACAGATGATATTTGTGAACGTTTTCTCTGAATGATTGAGCATTATATCATATTGCATCATTACTGTAGGTTAGGGGTTTCAATGCAACAATACACATTACTGTTATAGTTTTCTTTAATTTGTCTGGTTATCGTGATTTGTCGTAAGACATGTTCCTGTTCCTGTCCAAAATTACTGTCCAAAAATATTGACTTAACCCAATCCCTACCCCTAAACCTAACTCTACTCCGAATGTGCATTCCTGTCAGCAAAAACATGTCCATGCTTTTGATTACTGTCAGTTTAAATTCCGGCTACTCATTGTTGCCAGATATTGCTATGAAAACAAATAAAAACCTAAAAATACATTTTTTAAATATACAAATATTAGTTAAAATTGCAACTTCCCACATTATTAACATTCTATAGTGTCAAATTAGGTAGAAAGGACAAGTCCTAAGATAATAAGAAAAGCTGGATCTGGCTGCGTCCTAATTTACATCACATAAGAAAACTAAACAGATGGAAGCTATGTAGATTTCAACCTTTTTTCTAAAATGCAAATGCACTAAACATGTTAAAGTGCTTGGTGAGTAGATGATGAAAGGAAACTCACACTCAAGCTCTAATTTTAAGGTTTGTGAGTTCACAGGATCTGTGTACGTGTTTGGGTGCATGTGTGTGTTAAATATTAACATCTCTACTACTAAGCCAGTTTCTAAAATTCAGGAAATCATAACAGCAACAAGTATGGCTGGAGACGTGCACTACTATTTTAAAACAAAAATCATTATTGATATAATATAAAGCAAGTATATATAAAAATAAATATACAGTGAAATATAAAAATTTTAGTCTGTTAATCCTGATCTAGATAGAAAGAAGAGCATTACCATAACAGCAATTCTTGTTTAAGGAAAAATTCCTAGGCTTATACTTGAATATCTCTCTTGAGTTCACCATATTTCCATTTGGCTGCCAGATGAGACCAAACAAGAAGGTAGATAGACCTTACCAATAGCATACTGGCTCAGTGATTCAGGTAAGTAGAGCTGGTAAGGAGCAGGGATGTGTGTATATATATATATATATATATATATATATATATATATATATATATATATATATATATATATATATATATATATATATATATATATATATATATATATATATATATATATAAATTTATTTAATTATTTATTTGCTGATGGACTGAGTTACTGTGTTCTACTGTACTTGATCTCTTATGTGTATCAGATGTATTTGTTGACTGAGTTCAGGCATGTTTCCTTTGGGTCATTTTGGACATCCTGTGGTCTTCTGGAGCTGTCCATGGTGCTGCTGATTGACTCAAGATCCTGCTTCTGATAGATGAAGAGCCAAAGCAGTGCTCCATGCTAAAAATACTTTTGTATTAAGTAATATATCTCTAATGCTCACAAAAAGCTGCATTTATTTGATGAAAAATACATCAATATTGTGAAATATTGTTCAAATTTAATTGCTTTGTTTTTTAATAAATGTATTTCTGTGATGGCAAAGCTGAACTTTCAGCATCATTAATCCAGTCATCAGAGTCATATAATCCTTAAGAGATCATTCTAATACATTGATTTTGTGCTCAAGCGGCATTATCGTGTTGAAAACAGTACATTGACAATATAATATATTCATTATTTGCGATACTGTAGCAAACAACAATGGGCCATAAATTAAGACTTGGTTGCTCAGCATGTGGTCAATTAGATCTGTAGGTAGATGCAGTAACTACACTATTCTACAGTCAAAAGGCATCTTTCCTCATTGACAACCTTTCCCTTTCTCATTTATTTACTTCATAGGCTACAACAGCAAAAAAAGCAGTATAGTTTTATGTTATTCTGAACTCAACTGTTTTGCATCATGATTGGAAAGTATGCTGCAATGTCGTTGCATGAATAAACACTACAGTAAGTCAGGGTCAAGGTGATGTTTTTTAGGCTAGATGAGTGCTGACCACAACGGACAAAACATGACATCACTCCAAAAAAGACGATCTGAGATGTAGGTTGCACTAGAGGGCGACAAACGCAAGCACAAAATGAGTCGTGAGCCATGAGATCTCCACATGCTAAGTTAATAAATTAAATCTTAAACCGATAGTGTTTTATACTCGTTTTGAAAGGATGATTTAAAAATAAAGCTGATTCATACTTACGTGAATAAACGCAATATGCCATACAACTAGCTTCCCACATTGACATCGAAACATAAGCTTACTGTTGACCACAGTTCTCCTCTTCCTCTTATGTCAGATGTTCGGAGTTATAAAGATCTGTTCTGGGTTACATTGTGACCAAAGTATGTTTTCAACATTATAAGTATTAAGATTAAGGCATTTATATTCATATACCACTACAAATATTTTGCTTGTCAGCTACACATTAGGAAATAGTCTATTAGAGATGCTACTGACTACAGTAAGTTTAAATGAGTTCAGTTGAAAAACTTTATTTGTCAGGGGGCAATTACGAGGCATGTTGAGCAGCATGTAAAGAAAAACAACACTTTTATAAATAAATATATAAATGTATAAAATAAAATTAATATTCCTAGAGAATGTAAACATGTAACTGGATAAATAAAATGCATACATTGTAAACAGGAGTTGTGGATTTACAGAAACTATGTATTTATAGAATTATTGCAATGATAGTGGTAAATAATAATAATAACAATAAATAACAGCGGAGGTAGTTTGGTAACTGTGTTTTGTTGAAGGGAGTCCTAAAGGTGCATATCAAAAATTTAAGGGGAACAGTCTTCAGTTAGTACATTTTTACATCACTTTCACCCAATTCAACCCAATTTGTCTCTTGTTTTGCTGTCCTTTGGTTTGGCATGAAAGTGAGTGTGATTATCAGGTACCTACACAGATTCAGATTTTTATCTCCTGAGTTTCACTAAACGGCATGGCAGGAACAGGAGGGATTCATCAGAGGTCAAAGTCATTAACCTTACTGCTGAAACACACTCTAGGAGTGTGAGCCAACATGGCATTTTCTACACCAAACACATCATAGGATCACATACCAAAACACTCTGTCAACACTGCACACACACACACACACACACAGACACACACCTTCCCGCTGCTGCTTCAGTCTCTCAGGATCTTGTATTTGCATTAGTCTAAATTCAATCAAAAATTCAATCAAGAAGTTTTCTCTATAACATTTGTAAACACATACATGTTTGTTTATTTTGTCTGCTTTGCTTTCTGTTTCTGAAATGCATTCACACTGTAGCCACTTAAGTGTTTGATTTCAGTCTATTTAGTCAGAAAAGGATGTTTAAAATGTATTTATTCAGGATTATTATTGGTTGTTAGTTTACATTTGGATTTTTTAGTATTTGTTTTTCATCCAGAGTGACAGACACAAAGTAGTTTCACATTCTGAAATGATAAAACAAGATAAAATAAGATCTCTTTAATCTTATTTTTTGACTGTGCTGAATCAATATTGAGCTGAATTAAACTGAATAATGACATTATTATATTCTGTACCTATAGAGGCGTGTGAAATGTGATTGAATTTCAGTCTCCAATAGAGTTTAGGGAGAGATCTCAAACATTTCCTATCAAATTCTTTCAAGCTAAAGTCTTCTGAGCTGCTATCAATTGTATAGATTAATAGTACTATTTTACTATTTTTTTTATGATTAACTAAAAACCCTAAAAATAATAAAATAAAATAAGCATTAACTGAAACTACTCTGCAATAACTCTGTCTTCTTAATTAACTTTGCAAATTTCCAGGATGCGGTTTAGAAAGTTATTTGGAAGGGATGTGTTTTTTTATTTACTGTTGGGGTCTTTCAGATCAGTTATGTTAATCCAGTAAAAGCCAGTCGAGGCAGGGTTTGTTTTGAGGAGCTTTGAGGCTTTCCATGTCAGCGAGAAGAAAGTGTGTCGCTCAGAATGTCAAAGCCATGTTTTCTGCTAAAGCTTAGCCACCAGGGTTGACCTTTGACCTTACACCCCTGCCCTTCAGCCTGCGGACCTCTGTCCACGCGTTAGAGAGATTGACTGTCAGGCGGAACCTTCCGGAACGCTCCCTTTCCTCGCTCTGATTGGTCAGGGATGTTGCCAGTTAAGCCTGTGGAACTAGAGGAGGAACAGATGAAAGAGAAACTGAAAGATGGAATAAAAATCAGATTAGTCTGGAGGAAAAGAGTAGAATAACTAGATTTTAGTAGCGTTTGCCTATACAGAAGTTGCCACCATGAGGTTTAGGTGTTGTAGATGGTTGTTGCTACTAAAGCATTTTAGTTCATTTCCATGTAGTTTCCTATTTTAGACAAGACTTGAGGTTAAGTTGCATGCAAAGGCTTACTAGGCTTTTTTGCAAATAAATTCCTAACTCTAAGTGTGCAAAATAATAAATTAATTGTGCAAATCAGCAGAAAGCCACTGAAATGCTCTTCCTTTCCTGTTAATGCTGCTGTTAGTAAAAACGTGCTGATGCTGCATTTATACTCTACTCAAACCTTATATAGTCACTATACTCACTTTTTAAATTTATTTTTATTTGACCTTTCCAAGAAACATATTTTTCCTCTAGAAGAATAAAATCATGCAATTTCCTTGGGTTATTTTTAAACACCATGGAATATGTTGCAATCCAGATTTAGAAAAAGCACAGATAATTCTAAGAAGACATACAGTTCCTATTAATGCTAATAATTGGAAATTGGTTCCAGATTCATTGAAGCTCACATAGTTTTTTAAACACCCATTCAACATACAAACATGATAATGCATTTATGCTCTTCTGATTCACTTCTTTATATATATATATATATATATATATATATATATATATATATATATATATATATATATATATATATATATATATATATATATATATATATATATATATATATATATATATATATTTTTTTTTTTACAAATTAAGAAGCACTTGAGCTTTGTAAGAAACAGAGAGTTCCTGTCTATAAGCAATTTCAGTGAGTTTCTTGGATAAATACTGTAATATTTGCTTTTCTAAGCGGTTGGATTTCGACCATAATAAAATGGACGCATCCAGTTGCCAGCATTTGTAATTTTAATTTAGCTTAAGTGTTTATCTAATATTTATAGTTTATTATATTTCAGCTTTATTTCAAGTTCTTTATTACAAATAAAATAAACTTCAAGTAACAATTGTGTTTTTAATAGTTTCAGTTTTAGTTAATGACCTGTCTGTGTTGCATGAAGAAGAAATGCCAGCCAGGCCCAGGCCTCTGCCAGCGTTATGCCATATATGCATGAAAAAACAAGCCATATCTTCAAAAGCTGTCGCCTGGTGACTCACAACACAGCCAGGGACCTCACTGCGTTGCAGACATGCTGCATTCCAGTGCTCATTCCACACAGTACAATAACTTCCTGGAATTCTTCGAAGTCTGGCCGACGGAGCCAGGGCACTTCCTGTTGTCCTTGTTGTAGCACTTCCTGAACGGCCAGCGAGATCTGGTTCTGTTGCTATGGTAAGGAGCAAACACCTCCAACCGGTTTATGCCAGAGCTTTTGGTCTTGAAGCAAACATCCAGTGCATGACAAATGTTAGAGCTGTACCAGGTGAAATTAAACAGATGATAAATCCAGTCGCCACTGTCACTGGATGTTTTCTAGAAGAAGACATCTTGTAAAAAGAGAATAAAAAACTATCATCTATCATACTACTAATTGATTTACAATGTATTTTGATTTCATGAGTGACACACTCCAGATTTACATTTAAAATATATTTTAAAATGTTATTTATTCCTGTGATGCGCAGATGAATTTTCAGCATCCTTACTCGTCTTCAGTGTCACATGATCCTTCAGAACTCATTCTGAAACACTGATTTGCATTTCTTATGATAACAGTTATCGACATCAAGGATAGAATGTTAAAAAAAAAAAAAAAAAAAAAAAAAAAAATATATATATATATATATAATTTTTTATTATTTTATATTTTTTTACAAATAGTGTGATAACCTTTGGTGAAAGAACTGCCTCAGACAAAGGGGTGTCAGAACTTAATTAACATACAGACTACAGCTGTTACAACAGAAGCAACTTCATACACATGAAGGGTAGTAAACTGAAAATGTATAAAAGGTTTGAGCTTAGGATGTTCTGGGTTCATTCTGACTCCATTGAACCCAAGGTACCCCATGTACAGTACTTTGTCACTGCTATGCTGTAATAATCATTTTCATCAAGATCTTCAACATCCTCATCTCTTTTACTTACATTGGCATCTTTTTTTTTCTTCTTTCCATAAATCATAAATTATATAAAGGCACCTGGGTCATTTACTTTTTTTGTACTGAATTTCTGCATGAAAAAACAAAACAAAATGCATGCAATTACTTAACACAACAAAATTAAAATGTAGAGAGGTTTCAAAAGAATCTGCAGTGCAGTATCCTCATTTAGTAGTCAATCTGTGTTTGGTAACTGTCCTGTGTTTATAAGTTCTAGTCTGTGTGTTTCTCCTCTGTCGGGTCTGCTCGTTGTGAACGTCATCCTTGTTCTCTGTGTCTCCCTATTGGATCATTAAAAAGACTCTTGTTTTGTGAAATCTCCACGTCGTTCCCGTGGTTCGTATTGTGACAGAAGATCAGACTGAATACATTTACCTCCGTGTGTCAACCCTCTTTTTTGTTTCCATTTTTTCTCTCAGCGTTTTAGCTTCGCTTGTGTTTCCCCTAATGGATCCCTTCCCCTGCTGGAGCAGGAGGACAGATCTCTCGAGGACCATACGACACTGTTCCAGTTGTTAGCCACCAGCTACCCAGACAATCAGCACATTCATCCAAAGATGGTCATCGAGAGAATTTCAATGCCTTCATGGAGTGGACACAATCTCCCGGCGGTGCGGAGCATTAGCCCGAGCCCACCAATGATGGAGAGCCATCATCCTCCAGCTGCACATACATCTCACCAGCTCCATTGGGCTCCTTCCACCTGCCAGCTTCACCTTGGTCCTCAGTCACTCTGGCTCCTCCACGGATCTCTGCCTCTCGGTCGTCAGAGCCCTCAGCTCCACCCTGACCCCTGGATCCTTGGCATCCTCCTGTCTCGTGATCTCGTGGCATCTCCTCCTGCTCCAAGTTCTTCCTGTTTCCTCCCTGGCTTACAGTTTTTATGTTTTTAGAGTTTTTATTACATTGTGCTATAATGGACTAAATGATCCTGTTGGAAGAGAACATGTGTTATTGTGTACATATGTAAGTATATTGTGTTAATGCATTCTTGTATTAAGAAAATTAGTGTTGGAGTTTTGTTTACAATGTGTTATTTTGAGCATGAAATGAACTGTTTTGACAATTGTGTGTTATAGGTGTATTGGTGCATTAAGAGTTTAGGAAAGTTGTTAAAAGTATTGAAAAAATTATCATAGTAATCGTAAAAAAACTGTAAATCAAACATGACTTAAACATCATAAATGAGATAAAATGGTTTAATATTTAATAATTGTCTCTTAACTGATGTCTAAATGCAACAAAGCATGTAATTATCTTTATAAGCTTTTCATCTTTTTAAAAGGAGACTACACTTGCATCCATTCAAACTGCCAGTTCATAAGTCACTTGTAGAAACTCAACAGGTTGCATGAAACAGTGTTAACGGTTTCACTTGTAAACAGTGCTTGATCCGTGCATATTTCTCTCCTGATTCAGACAAAATGACTAACTGTTTAATCATTTAAGTTTAATCATGACAACTGTCTGAAGATTTTATCATGGTGATGGGTACGACAATGTTAATGTATATGGTCTTGGCTGCTGCTGGTTATTGCTGTAGTTGTAGATTATTACTGCTGCTGCAAACAAATACAGGAAGTTGATCCTTAATATGCATACAGCGATAATATCCATGAACCAGTCAGCTTTTGACATTAATTGATGGACTGCAGGCATGAGGATTACTGGTGGATTACTGTAATGTTTTTATCATCTGTTTGGACTCTCATCCTGACGGCACCCATTCACTGCAGAGGATCCATTGGTGAGCAAGTGATGTAATGCTACATTTCTCAAAATCTGTTTCTGAAGAAACAAGCTCATTTCCATCTTTATTGGCTTGAGGGTGAGCACATTTTCAGCAAATTTTCATTTTTAGGTTAACTATTCCTTCAAGACATTTTTGCTTACTTTATATGATCAACAATTCTGAGACAAATCCAGCTCAAAACCACACACATATATATATATAGTTTTATATACAGGATCATTTTAAACCCTCCCTCAGGCTACGGTTTAAACCATGCGTCCTGGAACAAATCCAGTCGAGAACCAATGATCTATGCAGTTATAGATACATGATCATTTTTAACTCTCCTTCGGCATAAGGTTTAAACACACACACAAATTGATTGATAGCACCGGCTCGAATCAGACAAATCACTGTTAAGTTTGCCTTGGGCCTACATCCTGTATGCCAAACAAATTCACAGGAATGATTAGGGTAAGTATGCATGTTTGATGTGTCTTTACATGTGGTTTGTTAATGCTTGCAAAAGCTATGTATATATGTGCAAGAGGCCGCTTAAATGCATGAGTGTGCATGGTACTTCAGAATGTGCATGTAGATTTCAGCAGTATTTATACAGGTTGATTTTGCATTCCAGCCAAATTATTACATCAAACTGTGCTAGAACATGTTCAGTGATTTGCATTTTGGAACTCAACTGCTAAACTCTCCTAAAATTCTTCCTTAGAGGAGAGAATCAATTCAAACCTCATAATGCCAGATTATATTTAATGAAACTATGAATCGTTTCCACAGATCTCGCATATCTTCTGACACATTCCTGCAAATATTATGTAATGCTGGAGCTGAACTCATGCCAGAATTATGGAGAGACCCTCTTTTTACGCTGGACTAAAGCCATCTCTCCAAACCATGCTGATGGCCCAGAAGATAACACACTCACGGTTCTCATTTGAGGTGATTTTTTCATTATATTGCAGTTTGTTTTTTCCCCAGAATGCAAATATATATTTAAAAGCAATCATTCATTCATATAATTTTCTGTTATAAAAGACGATGCACTGTGTGTGTGTGTGTGTGTGTGTGTGTGTGTGTGTGTGTGTGTGTTCTGAGTCTCCCATCACTGTTCACTGCTGGCACATTTAGTGGTGTCTTGCTTTTCATAATTGCATACTTGTGGTTGACCTGCCATCTCAGATCCTTCAACAGCAAGAAAAACAGACACAAAAAAGTGCACTAAATACAAAAAGTGTTTGCATGCTTAAATATATCATTCAAAACCATTTATAAACTTACAATATAAAAACTAATATTTAATGTGATTTTTTTTTTTTTTTTTTTTTAAGTTTGCATTTTGAAATGTCCAGTCAGAGAAGAAAAAACATTATTAACCCATGTATATAATGTGCATTGTTTATTTTTTGAGGTAGTAGTAGTAGTAGTATCTTTTTGTTTTGCTAGAATCTGTTGTTTTGTAATGTGCAGTGTATTTTAAAAATATATTAATCGCAACAGGGTTATTTACCTTGACAGATGTCTGGAAGGGAATTCAACAACTACTGAGGAAAATATGATGGTGCAAAAGTTACCATTAGAGTGCCAGGTGTCGTGGGCAAATAGCTTGCTATAAATCATCTGTAATCAATCCGAGGTGATTTGTTGGTTTTAGCTGGTCTAATGGACATTATTATTGATAGTGAACTGTAAATTGATGGCAACAGCTCACACGCAGTTATGGATGCAACTCCAGTTCTGAGAGCTGCTCATAAGTTTAGAAAGCAGAGGGGAAAGGCTTCAAGCCCTCATGAAAAGAAGAGATGAAAAAGTCCCCTGACATCCATGGTGGAGCTTGGTTTTGGTGGATGATAATGGGTCTGAAAACATCCTCTCCTCACTTTAGCTAACACTATGTATAGTAAGCTACGAGGGACGTGTTTCTACAGCCATGCAGTAAACATGCTGGTAGAAATCTGACCCGAACATTCTACCTGTTTGTTTATTTATTCTCACTTGGTTTATGTCTTGACATCTCAAGAATCTATTTTCTGTTTGACACAATCTGCTATAATACTCCATGTTTTCATTTTTCTATAAAGCATTTGTTCTAAAACAGTAATTTATTTACTTATTTTAGGTCCGCTAAACAAAAAAAGTATTTTTTTTAAGCTTAATATACAATAAAAAATAATTACAAACTTTAATTTATATTATGCTACACAATTTTAGGAAAGAGGAAGTGACATCATTGGCCTCCAGAGGAGCCATGTTGAAAAACTTAAGTTGACAGTACTCTTCTTGTGTTGTTTTTCATGCTTGACAAGATTTCCCATGTCAACCTCATCACACAACAAATTCTAATCTGTTTATTGAACAGTCATATTGTCAACTCTTGCTAATGCTAGGTGGTTTAACACTTGATAACGGGGAAAGCAGTAGCCATTTTGGTTTGAAATCTCTTACCTGTTGAAAATCTACACGTTGAGGTTGAGTATGCAATTGTGTGGTATGTGTCATGTTTAAAATGCACAACCAGCACCCAACATTGATGCACAAAAGATTTTGCTTCAGAAATGCTTTCATGTTTATTTATTTAGTTCGTTTTCCAGGGGTGACCCCCAAATCGATGGTTTGATTCGAGGAGCCTGATTCGACTACCAATCTAACAGTCAAATATTCGCGGGGTGTTATTGATTATGCCATTTTGACTATATGAGGGAGCACAAATTTCACATATTTTCACATAGAACTAACGGTTTTCTCCCAATAAGTTAATGTACAGCCTATTATGATAAAGCTGTAAGAATCTGAAAAGAAAGAAGCTTCAAATGTTTTAAAGTGCTTGAATAAACCCAACCACCCCTATAGATTTCTGTCTCACTTTCCATAATCCGTGACCGACAGAGGAGCACTTTGGCGGCAGGGATTTAAAACTTTACCAAGACTCAAGTGAGTCAAGCGCTTCATTGTAGTACTACGGTGATATCTCTTTCTCTTCAGTGGACAGCACGAGCAGGTCGAACTACAATGCAGAATATTAATAACTATGACTGGGACTGTTATATACTGTACATACTATTATAATGAGAAGACCATTATACTAAAATGCTATGAATCTTTAGAGTTTAGCTGCCGTGTTTCTGCACATTGCTTCGTGAAGAACGCATCCACAAAAGGAGTTCATTCAGAGGCCCGTAGATATGTTTGTGTGCCTTTGGGCCCTTTTTGCAAATAGGCTATAAGTCTTAATATTAACATTATGTTGTATAAATAACGAAGCGTATTCTATATGAAATTATGAGTTTGAGTTAAATCCCATTGATTAAAAACTTGCTATCGAATGTGTGATCTTCAGCACAAGCAGCGCAAAACATTAACTGCTAACATTTTAGGCTAACGTTATTATGGTTTTGCCAATTATCTATCTGTTCACCAAAACATAAAACATTATTTGCCCCGTTCATATCTGCAAGGTGTTCGTTACATATTTTCCCTGTGTGTTAACATCAGTAATTATTTTAGTTGAATGTCTGACTTGACTCTTATTAATATATTTTTACCCGCCCCGAAAAAATATATTATTCGACTATCAGTCGAATACCGGCAAGATTCGAAATTTCCGATTCGACTATGAGAATCCTTAGTCGGGGCACCCCTATCGTTTTTACTAGTGAGAAGGATTTTGTATGTAATAGGGAGAAGGAAAATAAGAGTTAAGGCAGATTCATATCATTCTTTATAATTAATTTAGTTAATGAATTAAATTTTTCTTTACAAGGCAGTGTGCAATGATGTTATTCAGTTAGTTTGCATACAGTCTGTGATGGTGGGGCAAATAAGTTTTATTACACTAAGAGTAATATTTTGAAATATTATTACAATTTAAAACAAAAGTTTTCTATTAATATATTTAAATTTTTATATTCATTCCTGCAATTTAGAGCTGAATTTTCAGCATCATTAGTCTAGTCTTCAGTTGTCACATGATCCTTCAGAAATAATTTCAATATGCTGATGTTTCTGCTCAAGAATTTCTTACTCAAGTTTCTTTTATTTTTTTATTTACTTCTTTTTTTTAATACTGTGACACTTTTTACATTCATGTAAAATGTAGTAATGTGTTTGTAATAATATTTTTTATAAATTTTAATATGCATCCTTGCTGAATAACAACATTAATTATTTAAATAAAAGAAATGTCTTGACCCACTTTTGAATGGTGGTATTATATAATATGATATAAATAAAAAAGTCTTAAATTTAAACATGCCAAAATTCAAACTTGTTTCTTTCTTCTGTACTTTTGCTCTTTTGCATGCAGGTATTTTTGATGAGTGCATGTTCACCCTGTCTGATTCATTTGCCCTGTCCGATGTGATATGATGGGCAGCTCTCATACCCTAATCCCATGTGGGTGTTTGTGACTTCATAGCGTCCCCCATACAGGCAAGAGTCATGCATGAGGCTCTCTGTGCAATAACTGTGAACTCTGCAGCATGCCGTCCTTAAAGCAATCCCTTCTCAGTGGCATGAGTCCAGGAATGAAGCGTGCAAAGAGATTGGCTTCTCTAATCCCCTATGCAACCAGACATGGGCTCAGCAAATATTTATACACCCTCGGGGTCTAAGACGCAAAATGTAACCTTTACCTCAGTTTCTGCCAAAAACGCGAAGTGACGTGCTTGACTACGGTGTCACAGGAGAGTGTAAAGTCTGAAGATGTTTCTCTAGGCATCTGGGCTCCCTTTCAAAACCACATTGCTACCCACTTCCAGTCAGTGCCGTTTATTGTGACTCGGAAATGAAGGGCACGTTATTCACATGGATGTGCTGTCATAGGTCGTCCAGACTGACATGGATCTGGTTTTTGGTACTCTTCTCTGTTCAGTTGGTCTTCTGACTGGCACATGTTCAGCATACCGGGCTTGTTTTTATAGAAGCCATTGCCTCTACATGTCTTTTCACAGAATTGAAGTCTTGGAGAACATTATGCAAGATCTCTCTGACTTCCTATTTCGCTCTGATATTATCTACATTGAATATTTACAAAGAGCGTAATTTCATCATTTAAAATACTAACTGGTGAGTTGTCTGAATGAATAGTATGTTTTAGAGATGTTTTTGTATAATTAGAGAAATTTAGGGGCATGTGCATCACACACAGATGCTGATTGCATCTTAAAAACTGAAGTAGGGCTATTTAAATCTTTCATTTATGGTTGAAAATTAAATGCACAAACATCATTTTTGTGGCTGGTGCCAAAAGGAAATTTGCTTAAAATGTATACCCCCTCAAGCCATTCAAGATGAGTTTGTTTCTTTATGGGAACAGATTTGGAGAAATGTAGCATTACATCACTCTAGCTCACTAGTGGATCCTCTGCAGTGAATGGGTGCCATGAGAATGAGCGTCAAAACAGCAAATAAAAACATCACAATAATCCACGAGTAATCCACATGACTTCAGTTCATCGGTTAACATCTAGTGAAACAAAAAGTTGCATGTTTGTAAGAAACAAATCCATCATTAAGAAATTTTCAAGCCCTAATATTTGGCCAAAATACCCATAATTCATAATAAAGCTTCCTACAGTTTAAAGATCCATTCTCTGTTGTCCTAACAAGTCAAAATTTGGAAAAGATTTGGACTGTTTTCTCTTGTAAACAATTCTTGATCTGTGAATATTTCTCTCATGATTCAGACTTTTTTTTCCCCGGAGAAAGGAATTTTATGGATAGAGCACTCGAGTTTTAGCCAGAAGCAACAGTTTGAGGTTAAAAGACTCTTAATAATGGATTTGTTTTTACAAACTTGCAGTTTTCATTCCACAAGACATGAATTGATGGACTGGACCCATGTTGTGAATTAATGTGATGTTTTTATGAGCCATTTAAATTCTGATGGCACCCATTCACTACAGAGGATCCATTGGTGAGCAAGTGATGTAAAGCTAAATTTCTCCAAATCCTCTGCATCTTAGATGACCACAATGAATACATTTTCAGCAAACTTGCAGGATTTGTTCATTTTTCATTTAATTTTGTGTTTTCTTGAAGATTTGACATTTTGGGCTTGATCTGCTTGTTTTTGGCTTAAATCCATGCCTTATACAATGATGATGATCTCCTCAATTTTCAAAGCAATTAAAACAGAAATGGCAGAAATCATAAGAATGTACTTTAGGTCAGAGTATGCATGCAGGTGTCAGACATGCAGCAATCTCTAGCTGTCATGAATAGACTGTAAATGAGCTGCGGTTTGTCTGGGATCAGTCGAGTAGACAGCTGATCCATTTGAACTTGTATCGACCTGTTTGGAAATATACTTAACATGCACAGAACATCACAATCACATTTTGTTCTTTCTCTTGTTACAGGAAAAACTGTCCTCAGCAACATAACATCCCAAAACTACACCCCAGATGTAGAAGTTTCAAAGATGGAGTGAGTTGCTTTCCTGGGCAAATATGGATCACACAAACAGCCAAGAGCAGAGAGGCAAACATGGGCGTCATGCAGGGGCATTGTTATTCTGTCGGAGGAGAACACTTTGTTAGTTTACTCCAACCCTTTGGTTTTCCCGCATTTAGACATAAATTGTGAAAGGCCACTAATTTGAAGGGTGATTTCCTGTTATTTGTCATGCAGTGCTCTAGGAAATTTAGAACAGTTCCATGGCTTTGGTGCTTCAGGCTTGACACTACCACAGATTTTTAACCCTAACCCTAACCCAGACAGACAGATAGATAGATGTATATAGTTTATACAATAGATAGTTAGACCAATATTTAAATTAATATTGTAAAAAAGTAAATTGGTTAATATATATATATATATATATATATATATAAATAGACAAATAGACAGATATGATATGATTACTCGTTTCCGAAAAGATAATTGTGAATTTTTTTTCCCAGCATTGCCTGATGCAAACTCACAGTTCTGACACAATTTTCTTTTCTCAGAATTGTGACATACAAATTCACAGTTCTGACATTTTTTTTCTCAGAACTGTTAAATATAAAATCACAATTGTGAGAAATGAAGTTAGAGTCATGAGATCTAAACTTGCAATTCAGAAAAATGGAGTCAAAATTGTGAGATATAAACTTGCAATTCTGAGAACATGTCTTTTTTTTTTTCTTCTTTTTCAGAACTGGACATTATAACTCACAATTCTGACTTTTTTTCTTGTAATTGTGAGTTTATATGTCGCAATTCTTACTTTATTTCTCACAATTGTGAATTTATATCCTGCAATTCTGACTATATATTTTGCAATTCTTACTTTATTTCTCACAATTGTGATTTATATCATGCAATTCTGAAAAAGTCACAATTGCGAGATGTTAACTTTGCAATTGTGAGAAAATTATTATTTTTTTAATTCACTGGCGGAAATGGGCTTTCACTATGGATTATTAATACATAATATATAATAGATACATTTGTATTGTTTATGTGATAGGTAGATTGATTGATCGATTTATGAAAAGTCATTTATGGATGGTTGTTTTATGCATTTTACTGAGCTTCCACCTGATAGTTATTCCAGCAAAACAATCAGTTCAACCACTCCTTAATGTTGTTCTTTTTGCTAACATGTGAAAAGAAGGGCGGACAGAGACCGTAGATACAGAGGTGGACCAGAATTGCCCAAACTCACACAAACAAGCCCTGCCCCGCACCTACAGGCACTGGCTCTCCATTGACCCTAATACCTGGCTTCTGTGCTGGCACGCGCCCAACGCCTGAAGACAGGACCGTTTCTAGTGTGTCTGTATTTGTGGTGATTAATCTATAGTTGTGATGAGGGCTGCGCACTTGGAGAGGCAGGTCTGGGCAATAATGTGGTTGTGTTTACACCAGGCGCATTACAGAAGCCCCATTAGCAGGTTAACATCTTGATAATACAGAGTGAGAAAAAACACTGTTCCACATACTTATGTAAGATGGAAGACTCTTGACCCTCTGCTCTCTTTTCCCATTCAGATAATAATAACTGATATTTTGATTTTGCAAATACAATTTCCATAACATTTATTTTTTGTCCCACTAGCATATAAAAAAAAAATCAATGCATGTTCTAGGAAAACAAGAAAAAATATTGGATTTGATTTTGGAAAATACTGCTCATCATTATGTATAGGGCCTTGAAAACAGGCACACCTGTTTAAATAGACAGTTCTATACCTTTTATATAACCTTTCCCTCTGTTGCTCAGGATTGTGACTGTTGCAGTGGATTTGGTTTTGGTAACAGAAGACTTTTATTTACTTATTTATTTTATCATTTTTTATTCATTTTTCCCAATAGTGATTTCAAAAACAAGTTGCTTGTTGTAACTTCGATTACTGACATTTTCTGTACAGCATTCATGGGTAAAAAAAATTAATAAATTCTGCTGTAAAGCACGATTATTTTAAAAATATCTCCAACAAAAGCAGTGCCACTGATTAAAGGAACAGTTCACCCAAATTTGAAAATTTGCTTACAGTTTGCTCACCCACAGGCCATCCAAATTTTAAATTAGTTTGTTTGTTCATCATGACAGATTTGAAGAAATGTACTGTAGCATTACATCACTTGCTCACCAATGGATCCTCTACAGTGAATGGGTGCCGTCAGAATGAGAGTCCAGACATCTGATAAAGACATCACAATAATCCACAACTAATCCACACAACTCCAGTCTTTCAATTAATGTCATGTGAAGCAAAGAGTTGCTTGCTTGTAAAATAAACGAATCCATCATTAAGGCATTCAACCTTTAAATCATCACTTCTGGCCAAAATACAACTTCATAATCCATAATAATGCTTCTTCAAGTGCAAAAGGTCCATCTATGTTGTCCTTTCACATCAAAATTCACCAACATATTTGTTTAGAGCAGGTATAGACTGTTTTCACTTCTAAAAGGTGCTTGATCGGTGCATATTTCTCTCTTGATACTGATGAGATTACTTAAAAAAATATATAATGTATATTATGTATTCAACAGTTTGAAATGAAAAAACATCTTAATGATGGATTGGTTTATTTCAAACATGCAGATTTTTACTTAATACAGTATTTTGATAGACTGGAGTTGTGTGGATTATAATGACGTTTTTATCAGCTATTTGTACTTTCATTCTGATGGCACCCATTCACTGCAGAGGTCACAAAAGGTTTAAAGTTTTATGTTATAGTTAAAACTTTTTTTTTTTTTTTTTTTTTTCGACTGTTGCATTCTATATAACTGATGTGCCTTGTGTTGCATGATGACATAATCAAGTAGCGACTTCACACTGTTTTAAAAACCACTTAAATTCCATAACACAATTAGTTTAACGAGCCAGACTATTAATCAACATGCCAGGCTGTATTGATGATAGTAATGCTATCTGACACATCTTGTGTTGTTTTTTTTTAGGAATTATGAGTGTTCACATGGTTGAACAGACATAACAGACTCTGAGTAAACCGTAAAGAGTTTCTCAAATGAGTTTTCCATTACACTTGAAACTACCAGCACTCGCCCGGGCTTTTGTGTGGATTCTGGGCTTGTCAAAAGAAACACTTTTCATCTGACACATCCTTATAGTTAATGGCATTCCAGAGTCAGTTAAAGGTGTGCTGGGATGCCTGTTATGGGCTTGTTTGTATCACTTTCCATCAGTTCTCCACCTTTTATTTGAAGTCAGGCTGTGTTTGTTTTATTACCTGCATCTTTGGCATTCCAGTCACTATTCTGTTGTTATCATTACATTAACGGTGCGTTCTGGGCTTCATTCAGCACGGCTCTTATCTGCACCACTGCAGAGGGCGGTTAGTGGTTCCTGTTATTGCGGTTTCATGTCACGGAGGCCGATCCGTGCACCCAGTTTGGCTGTGCAATGATCCACCGGCTTTTTCACCATTGAACAATTCAGATTGTGTGCAGCACCACAGCAAAGGACTCAGATTGTTTGTTATTACAATGCCAGCCAATGGTAGGCCCTGCGTGCGTTGTTTTGACGTTCGAGAACAATCAGCAATTGCAATAAAAGGAGACCCTGTCCTGCCTGTTCACACTGCGCTGGTCTTCCCAAATTGCTGGAAAGCTTGAACCGGGCCCAATGTGTTTTTCCTGTAGCTGGAGAGTTTATATTGTGTTGGAAAGCAAGACAATATGGCCCATATGCTGTTGATATTAATAGACGTGTGTTTTATTAGAAACTAATCTGTGCGGTTTAGAAGAATATGTGACATAACAAGTTAATTGTTTTTAAATGGGTAGTTTCCGATGCTGTTGTGATCGAGGAATTTTGTTTTTAACATAGAACTTCACAACAATGCACATGACTTTTTGTGGAAAGAATTGGGTGAACTGAACGGAATGTGTCCTTTATGCTTCATCCCAAAATAAATACAATCTTGTGTAATGTTTTAATTATTTCCAAAACTCACATTCTATTGTTATGCCATGAATGAAAAACTAAATTAGTAAAAATCTCATTACAATAATGTAAAAAACAATGCAGATATCATGTTTTTTTATCAACTTTTTATAATTTTTTTCATATAACAACAAATAACCTCATAACATCCATTCAAAATAAATCGCAAGAACAACAGAGACATAAAATAGATTTACATATTCCAATGAGAGAGAGAGAAAAAAAATGCTGATATAATATTAATGTTATTATAAATTGCACTATTTATACATCATAGTATGCAAAGTATTTAAACATCATGGTTTTATCTGTTTTGATACCTTTATTTATGCTGATTTAAAAGTAAAACAAATTAAAAAATAATAATAATACAATAAAAAAAAAGCGAATTAAAATATACAAGAAAAGCTAAATTAAACAGACATATGCTATAGATTTCAGAGGGAAATTTTGCTTAATTGTTATTAAAACGTGTTAGTTATAATAAGAATAACAAGAACAAAACCCTAATGGACATATAATAGGCTGCATTTTCTTTATGTAAAATATAAAATTAATTTTGTTATGAAATGTGAACTGGACATATTTTTGAGTGATGCACCCATTATTAATAATGTTTGCTCAAGGTGCAGATAATGTTTTGTGCTCCCTGCTTGTAACTTAACATTATGACATCAATTAAATAATGAGATGATGAATGACCTCACTTTAAGGAACTTGCATTGTTTTAATCAATATATATCTACATATATATTTGTAATCCTATATATGGATCAGAGCTATGGTTGAAAGAACAAAACAGGAAGTTGCCCCCCTTGTTTTAGATGGAGGGTCACAAGTGTTGAGAATTATTCTTTTGTGAATGTATGTTATACTGTGACTCACAGATTTCGGTATTTGGCATTCCTTCATCGGTCGAGACATGATGAAAACTATGCCGCTGATGTTATTTCTGTCAGAGGGCTGAACAGACTAAATAAGGGTCCCTCGGTCGAGCCTGCAGCCTTTGCTAATGTCACCCACATTACTGGGTCAGGTTTCAGGTCAGCTCGGTAAAGCAGGCTTCTTTCCCTCATTTCAGATGAAGTTAATCTGAACAAATTTATCAGCGTGGTTCTGGATCAGGACGTTTCCTTGTTGACTTAAAAATGAAGTGCATTCTTGAGACAAGGATGCATCTTATCGTCTGCGACACGCAAAAACTAGTGATATGCTCACATTTGTTGAAACTTGTGAAATGTTTTCTTTTAGTTGGTATGGAAAACTTTATCACTTACTTTACTGAGTTTGGTCTTCCTGGTCCCCTTCTTGAAAAAAAATTCTTATATATATTTTTTTTCTTTTTATTCATTTAATATATTTTTTCATAATTTTTATTTTATTATTTTATTTTATTTTATTTTAAATACATTTCAGTGATTGATTATAGTAACAATTTTAGTATCCTGTTCCCATATTTAAAAAGCTGATTTATGAATTTAGTGGACTATTGAATTTTATTTAATGTTGTATTATATAATTATACTTTAGTTTCCTTTATAAAAACAAAAAAACAAAACAGATCTAGTTAAGATTAACTGATTTAAATAACAGTTCTCATCTGGCCTGTTCATGAGGACACAGCCCCTATAATTAAACCTCGGCTACTAACATTTAATCAGCCCTTTCTTATTTCTGGCTCTTTAACAAATCTTATTGTTGCAGGAGATGCACGGCACGATATTAAAGCATTTTAATGTTTCCTATCATTGTGTGAGGGACTCCATTTATTGAAGCAACTGCAGTAGTTTCAAGGACACATGAAGGAAACATGGCTCATTTGAGTGAATTCACTGTGAACTCATTTGTCTTTGCTGTATGTTGTGGGTTTCGTGATGTGACTTAAGGTCATGTGACTGGCAGTGTGTGGGGTGGGGTTCTTTTTTTTGGGGGGGGGGGTGATAAAGAATCATTTAATGGTTCTTAAACATTATGTCATCATTTACTAGAGCTGTATCATTGGGGGTGTTAGGGATCTGTGATTAAAAAAATCTGTGATTAAAAATAAAGTACTAAAATATTATAGAATTTATAGATTTGTAAATATTTCATTTATTTATTGTAATAACACATATTTTTTGTTAAATAAAAAACATCATGATAACTGTTTGCAACTTTACATAAAAAAAAATCATAATATAAAACTTTCGTGCTGCCATGTTTTAAAGTTTTATTTATTTATTTATTTATTATTATTATTATTTTATATAAAATGAAACTCTTAAGAGATAGCTTGGATATTTGTGTTGAATAAACTAAACTGAACATTTAATTTTTAAGTTGAAACTTTGTTTAATTATGTTTATCTTTACAATTTGGCTAAATTTTTTATTATATATAATTATATAATATACTATATATAATAGACCATAAACTAGTGAGTAAATTAATGAATGAATAAATATTATTTTATTTACAGTATAACTATAAAATTACACTAGTTTTTATTTTATTTTATTTATTTAAATATTTTCAAACATTAAACCATCCACCAAGATGTATTTGTATTTATCAGGTAGCTTGTTTATAAACACTTATTTTTATACTGTATTTGGTAAGATGATTGGTGCAAGTTGTGTTTCCAAATGCACATTATAAGCAGCTCAAACTTTTTGTGTTTGTTTGTTTGTTTATTTATTTATTTATTTTTTGTATTTGCATTTGCTGTGAACCAAGCTGCTGAAAACAGGAGATCATGAGCTGCTGACATATAAAAAAAAGTCACACATGTTGCAATTTTAGCTTTATTTCAGTTAACTGTCCAGTTATATTAACTGCTCACTCTTTATTCTTCTGTGAAGCACAGAAAGCTTTTCATATGGATTTTTCTTCGGAGCTTGACAGCATTCTTCTTCATTTGCTTTTATTATACGGAAAAGCAGCATGAACTTTCTGCGTTCCACAGAAAAAATAAAGGCATACAGGTCTGGTACAAAAATGAGGGCAGATAAATTATGACAGAACTTTAATTTTTGCTTGAAAGATATCTTAAATTAACATCTTTGAGTTGGTATCTGAACAACAGGCTTGAGGCTAAATCTCAGTGTCTCTCTAATCCACGGACTGATGTCAGTATGTTTGTGTGTAGATGTTGTCACTCATGTTCAATAGATTTGACCTCCGACCTCTGAGAACTACTTCCAGGTGGTGGCTCTCCAGCATGGCTCTTCCTGTCAGGGCATTGTGGTCAGCCGACACATCTCAATCTATAAATATCACATTACGCTCCTCACCCAAATATCCTCTGCCATCCTTCATACATCCCAGATTCCTCAAAGGAGTACACACAAACCCCAGACATGAGTGCTTTGAGTGATGCACGCTATCTGTTACTCCAGAACAGAACAAAATGTGTAATGAGAAGATCTACGCATGCTTTCGTTATGTGTTTGAAAAACTAGCAAATTTGAGTGTCTACATGTAATGCAGTATTTTATATTTTATTATAAAATGATATATATTTTACTGTAAAAATAATAAAATGCATAATTGATTTAAATCAGCATCAATTTAAGTACAACAAATACTAGCACAAAAAAATACTTTTTCATGTGAAAATATAGTTTTGTATGACTGTCTTAGATTCTCCATTTTCAAATGTTAAAGCATTAAGCTTTTATTTGATTTATACGAGAACCACTAATAGACTTACGTTTTACATTTTCTGAAAACAAACTTAAAAATGATATAATATAATATAATTAAAATCAGCATTATATAAGTGAGTACAACAAATCCTAGCACAAACATTTATTTATTTATTAACTGTGCACAATTTATGCCATAATGTATCAGTTTTTTTCCCCCGTTTCATTTGGTTTTCGTTCGTTTTTCATTTGGTTTTCGTTCGTTTTGTCAATATTTTCAACCTCACTGATTTATGCATTTCCTATGTGAATTCATTGACTCTCTGTAGATTGCCGCATTATCTTGTGCCACTATTTACCCAACTACAATCCATTTACTCTATAACCCACAAAATCATATTAGATATTTGCACATTGCACTCATGTGAGATCGCACTGCAGCAGTATGATATCAGAAGCTTCACATATGGTTCTGGAATGTGCTCTGATTCTCCACCTCAGCGCCTCTGGAATGTTCCTGTGTGAACTGTGAGGTCACTGTGCATGAATGCAAAGTTTCTCGCCTGCAATTCTTTGCAGGTGCCTCTTGGCATCCAGACTGTACTTGTAACGCTCCCTGCGGGCTCTGCACTGTCTCATTTTAGCTTGCGTTTGAAGCATTCTTCACTTTGTACACACATATGCCATTCCTTTCCCCCAAAATTTCCTGCATGCTTAACTTGGTCACACTTCATTTTAAGGTACAATTCTCACTATTAAGAAACCATTAACTATGACATTTTCCTCAATAAACTTCTAATTTGCTGCTTAGTAACAGTTAGTAAGGTATGTATTCATTTAAGGTACTGGGTAGGATTAGGGATGTAAAATGTAGAAATCATGAGTGGTCATGCTAAATATGTGATTTATAAGTACTAACAGCCAATATGATAATAATAGGCATGCTAATAAGCAACTAGTTAAAAATGAGAATTGGTCGCTATACTAAAGTGTTAGAGTTTTGAACTTAAACTTTTGAGTTTTTGAGTTTTACTTCTGAGTTAATACTAAGAAATAAAGGGTAAATTAATGCTGAAGGCAAGACTGTACATACATTTTTTTTTTCAGGCATAGATCACCTTTGAGATTTTGGGCTTATTTTCCATCTTCTTTGAGATTTGTGAAAAGCAAAATACACAGTGTTTGTTTTATTGCACTTCACCTATTAGCATCTGTAGATTTCAATGACAAATACAGATCTTTAAAGGCCATTTTCTCCTAATGTGTTTTTACACCTGACTTTACACAGACTGCATTTTACCTTAATTTCACAATGCAATATAGTAAATGTTTAATAAATGTTAATAAATAATTTTGAAGTAAAAATATTTAATACACATGTGTCCATGTGTTTTGTGTCTGAAACTAAAGTGTTTCCCAGAAGCACTGAGGAACCTTTCTATTTAAGAGTGTTGCATGTTCTCTCCTCATCTCTCATTACTCATGCTGAGTCTGTCTCATCGCTCCATCTTACTCCATCTTTTCTGTCGATTTTTTTCACACGTGGCTTCCATTAAATCACTGTACATAGATTCCAAACTTAGAACTTTACATTCCGACTCTGAACTTTACATTCCTAATTTCAGGAGAGTCATTCGTCATTCTGTCTTAATGTCATACCGCACACTTAGCAGAGTAAAAATGTGTTAAAAATGTATTTCCATTGCCGTCAATCACCAAGAGCTTTTTCATGCACTTAAACTAGATGTGTGAAATGCCTGTGAGGTCTTGATTATTAATTACTGACAGCACAGATTCATCTTAGATATTCCAGATGGTCATGTGCAATGTTCTTGTTCTATGACAATGTTTTTAGGTATCACAATCTTGACACAAAGATTGTTCTAAACAGCAAAAAAAAAAAAAAAAAAAAAAATTAAAAAAAAAATTAAAAGATTTATAAAGGTGGATGTGTGCTGGTTCAGGTTTGGGGTCCATAAGATTTTTTTTTTTTTTTTATTATATTTTTATTCAGAAAGGACACATTACTGTAAACTAGATGAAAGTGACACTAAAGATATTTGTAATGTTACAAACGATAAGAATAATTTTAGCAAATAATAGCAAATCAGCATATTAGAATGATTTCTGAAAGCTCGTGTGACACTGAACAGCTTAGAATCACAGGAATAAATTACATTTTGAAATATATATTTAAAGAGAAAACAGATTTTTTTTAATTATTATATAATATTACTGTTTTAACATCATAGCCCCAAGCTCAAAAGTTATTTGAATTTGGATAAATGTCTCTTTCCACAAGAAAGAACCACTCATACTTTCTCCAAAACATGTAAAAGTTAACTTTAGTTTGTACTTCTATCTCATCAGTTATGTTCACAAAAAACCCATTAGAAAAACATTTCTTAATCAAATCTGAGTTGGTACAGTGGGAACTTTTCCTAGCTGTGTAGACCCAGAGTGAGTCCCGTCCCGTCCCTGCGGTGCTGATGGATGTATTCATTAGAGTTTGGGGTCGGTCAAGCAGAGTGACATCAGCTCACACCCTCTGAGCCCGGAGGTCCCAGACACCTGCCGTGTCTCTCTCTCATCCTCCCATCAGTCTTGTGGATTAGCCGTCTAAAAGAGCCGCATTTCAGAGCGTGCGCATGTGTGAGAGCAGTTAAGCGTGTTTGGGGTTCCTCCCTGATATGTGTTAGCGTGCTCTCCGTGTGTCACAGGAGCCTAGCGTGAGATGAAGCTTGACGCCCTTGCTCAGAACCAACGCTGTTTCATTCCAGCAAAAAGAGCAGTTTATTGGCATTTACAGCACATCAGTGCTTTGGGGTTTGGTGTGTGACATAACATGCAGGCTGTGCACTGGAGCCCAATACTCTCACTCTATCTGATACAAACTAAAAACTTGCCTCTTTTTTTTATGAAAATGCATGGATTGTAATGTGAAGTGACATACAGCCAACTATGGTGATTGTTGTCTCAGAATTTGTGCTCTGCATTTAACTCATCCAAAGTGCACACACACATCATGAACACACACCCGGAGCAGTGGGCAGCCATTTATGCTGAAGCAGTTGGGGTTCAGTGCCTTGCTCAAGGGCACCTAAGTCATGGTATTGTCAGCCCAAGACATGAACCCACAACCTTAGGGTTAGGAGTCAAACTCTCTAATCATTAGGCCATGACTTCCCCGTAATATATACACTACAATTCAAAACTTGGGTTAGAGTCTTATATCAACAAAGCTGCATATATATATATATATATATATATATATATATATATATATATATATATATATAGTAATTTATTCCTGTGATTGCGAGGCTGAATTGTTTGAGTTTGAAAAAATAGTCAATTATATAATTTTTATTTTGGCAAAAGCGAAAATGGGTCCCACAGACCCGAACACCATTCAAGGGTTATGTAAAACTGGTTGTGATCAGTGTTTCATATTGACAATTTAAAGGAATAGTTCACCCAAAAACTAAAGTATTCTAAATATTTACTCACTCTCAGGGCATACAAGATGTAGATAAGTTTGTTTTTCCATCAGAACTTGGAGAAATATAGTGTGACAGTACTGGCTCACCAGTGGATCCTCTGCAGTGAATGGGTGCCGTCAGAATTGGAGTTGATAAAAACATCACAGTAATCCACAAATAATCCTCATGTATCCGTTCTATTGATTAAAATATTGTGTAATGAAAAGCTGTATGTTTGTAAGAATCAAATCCATCATCAAGGCATTTATAATTTAAACCTTTGCTTCTGGCACCACAACTTTTTCACTGGAGAAAGGAATATTATTGGAGGCAACATTTGAAAGTTTAAAATATCTTGATGAATTTATTTATTACAAAAATATATTTATTTTTCTTCAAAATATGTTAATTGATGGAGTGGAGTCTTGTGGATTACTTGTGGATTATTGTGATGTTTTTATCAGCTGTTTGGACTCTCATTCTGACGGCACCCATTCACATTGGTGAGCAAGAGAGGTGATGATAAATTTCTCCAAATCTGTTCTGATCCAGAAACCAACTCATCTACATCCTGGATGGCCTAGGGTCACGAGGGAAATGATTTTATATTTACCCAAGCATGCATTAGTTCCTTGGAAGTGAGCACTAGGTGTCTGGATGGTTGTGCGTAGGTGTTATCCAGGGTTAAGGAAAAGAAAACACCGCAAATAGTTCAGCATCGTAATGGACAAAGATAAACCAGCATATGATTCAGTTGGAAAATGCAGATAAGGTTGTTTTCGACCATGTGGACTTTCACCCTTATTATTATCCAGCCAATGAGCATCAATGGCACAAGATTATAATGTTATGTACAGCTTTTCTGCATGATTCCACAGAATAAACAATCGCTATACTTGGTGCTAAAGAATGTATGAAGGTTTAGTAATAAACACTTCTGAATACGATAGCAATCTGGGTCGTTTACAGTAAGCACTCCTCTGATAATACGCATGATTCATCAGGTATGAAATTATTGCAGCCGGCAGCGAAAGTTTTCTATGGTATCTACAAACAAAGGGTGTCAACACAGCGGTTGGCAACGCATGCCCACAGATGCTGCTCTCTGAAATGGCAGGTGAATTCAATAAAGCCAAGCCACACCTTTGTGGAAAGAAAGAAACTGAATATGCGAGACTCATATATTCATTGTACAGTAGATACACGCCTGAAAATATTTGCTTTTTGGAGGCGGCTAAGAATACCGCACAAGCTGAGTTAATGTCTGTGAGGAAACTTGGTGCAGAAATTTCAACTGCAAAAGCCTTCAGTGGCAAAACAAGTGAGTCAGTGTTTTGGAAATGTTGAATGTGAGACACTATGGTTTCATTTTATATGTTAAGTGTATCACAATGGATTATTAAAATAATAAATAGCTTTTATCGCGTGCCACGCAGAGTTCACCGAGTTCAGTTCATTTGAATTTTTTTAAAAAAAGGATGTAATATAATATAGAAGAAATTCATCTAAAAACTTTGACACCAATAGAATGTTCTGTGTAAGCATTATTAATTATATTATATTACATATGCAACCGTTCAAAAGTTTGGTGCTTCAAAAGATTCTTCAAGCAATGCCATAGAAGAACCATTGTTGGTTCCACAAAGAAACATTCGGTCAAAAGGTTCTTTAAAGAACCATATCTTTCTTACCTTTTTAAAATCTGAAGAACCTTCTTTTGCCACAAAGAACCTTTTGTGAAACAGAAAGGTTCTTCAGAAGTTAAAGGTTCTTTATGGAACCATCTAGACAAAAAAGGTTATTCTGTTTGTTTTTAATGGGGGAATCCTGTTCTTTTGAACTCTCTATTCATCGCAGACTTAATAAAAAAAAATCACTTTTTCCATATTCCAAATATTCATAAGCAAATCAGCATATTAGAATGATTTCTGAAGGATCATGTGACACTGAAAACTGGAGTAATGGAGTCATTTTCTTTTCTTTTTTTTATCAGATAAATGCAGACTTGGTCATCAAATAGTTTTTTCAAAAACTTCAAAAAAATCTTACTCACCGCAAACTTAAAGTAGTGTGCTATCTATCAAAATTAAAAAACATTAATTATTAAAAGTTCAAATTGTTATGACAGTACTGAACATATGTCTAAGAAAAAAAAAAAGCAGATATAAGGAAATAAATGTTTTGGTTTGACAACCTGATGTCTACTTTCCTCATCCTGTCATTCCAATTCTAATTAAACTTCATATTTTGAAAGGGAGCCAAAAAAGTTGCACAAAAGCTCTGCACTCGCATTCATTTCTAACGGAAATATGCTGCTAATGCTTAATGAAAGGGAAAGAAAGAGAAGTGAGTGGAAGGAAGTGAAGAACACGGGGCTGATGAAGTGGAACGGCAGGTATAGAGCTGAAGGCCTTTGAAGCCCAGCCGTAACTCAATCCTGAGGTTTTGACTGGGGCATAATGGCCGGTCTATAGTCTATTCAGCGCATGGAGTGAGTCCAGGCCCACCAGCAGATCCTCTTTAAACCACGGCGCCTCCTGAGAGTAACTTATCACCTTTAGCCTCTCATTGAAAGGACCCTCTCTCTCTCTGCACCCTTAGTCTTTGTTGTCTAGTCTTTCTTTCCTCTCAGAATAACACACTTTTTTAAGGTTCATTGCTTTTCAGGGAAGCCGGGGTGAAAACGGCACAGACATGGTCGAGGGACGATGGAAGGCTTTGTTCAGTCAGGTTATTTTTCTTTTTTCTTTAGGCTCATCACCCGGCTGACCTTTGGCCTCATCATAAACTCAATCAAAGCTGGTGAAGGATTTTTCGCTGGCTTCTGTTGAACTTCAGATCCCAGCTGATGACAGTAATTATGGTGAAATATATTACTGAAGGTGGTGAATGTGGCTTTGATGGCTGTAGCGGTGATTAGCGGAGTAGCAGTGTGCTGACAGACTGTCTAAAACCCTCTCGGAGAAACTATGTCTCTGAATTCAACCCCTTTAAAGCTAAGCTGCTAAAAATATTGTGCAATACTTTATTTTAAGGACCAGTTCTCAGTATTAACTAGCTGCTTATTAACATGCATATTACTAGCATATTGGCTGTTTATTAGTACATAGTAGATGCACATATTAATGCCTTGTTCTGCATAACCATATTCTAGATCCCTTAACCCTGCAACATACCTAAACTTAACAACTACCTTACTGACTAAATGACACAGAAATGTAACTAAATATAAGCTGCAGAAGCTGTTAGAAAACTCTTAGTTAATAGTGAATAATAATCTAAAGTGTAACCAATAACAAAGAAAAGAGATCTAGATACATTTATTTGTTCAGCAGATATTGAATTAATAGACAAATAACTAACTGACTAACAGTAACTAATGATTTAGTTGAAGACAACTAGTCAAAGAATTTAAAGGTGCAAAAGTACCTTTAAGTACCTTTAATAAAAACAAAGTTTTTATTTGTTTTCGTCACTTTTTTGTCTTACTAAACATTCAACAAATATAATTAAGAGGTTCTACATTTTTTTGCATTTCATTACATTTTTGCTCCTAATAGATGTTTCCTAGACCCCCAGTAAATTAAGAGGGTTTTATATATATATATATATATATATATATATATATATATATATATATATATATGCATGTTTATTTAATATTTTCTCCAGGTATTTTTTATATTTTTTTTCTCTTGTTTGTCATCCTAAATATCCAATGATGTAGATGAATTAAGTTACTTAATTTTTAGATTTTTTTTATTAGTCTTGTAACAAAAATTTAAAAGACTAAAATTTACAAAACTTTTCATTGCCTTTTTGTTTGTTGTTATTTTTGTTGTTGTTATTCATTTTAGACTCTATGTTTGATGGTAGGCTGTTTTGGACTCTCCTGTCAGGTGGTTGAGACATTTTGATAAAATGAGAGGAATTGATGGCACAATTCAGAAAATAAAGTCAGTTGTAGAGCAAGTTTATAGATATTTTAATTAAAGATAATGAATTATTCTTCAGAATGACATGCACTAATAAATTGTGCATAAGAACATTTTTATGTTGATGTGAAGCTCCGTAGTGTATCTCTGTGCTGATACCTTTGTGGAAATTGTGATACATTTTCTGAAACAAAAAACATTTTCTCTTTACTCTTATCTTTTAAACTCTCCTGCAGCTGCAATGATTTTGATCAGATGTGATACTCAGAGCAGTTTGTGTGCATGCGTGTGTGTTTTAGTGTTTCTTCATGTGTCAGAGCTCTGGACATGTTTGTGTACGCAGAAACTTGTATGAATGTATGAGTTGACCCTGAACTAACACCAGCAGCCACCCGCTTCCACACCAGTCACCTCTAATGAGAGCGTCCTTCTGCAGCCCAGAGCCCATCGCTCATGAGCGCACAGCCCTGCTCCTCAAAAGAGCCTCTGAAAGCTGTTTGTTTGGATTCTCGTAGAATCTCTGCTCGTGACAAGAGGACACTAGAATTCCGACATGAAACATAGAGGCTAAAATAACAAACAAAGTGCCAAGATAAACTGAGAGGATGAGGGTAGTGTGTTTCATGCATCTATCTTTTCATTCTTCATTCAATGCAATCCATCGTTATCTCAACAATGTGCAAGATAACGAAGAAAAAAAAGAATAGTGAAAATGAAAATTCTGTCATCATATACTCACCTTCTTGTTATTCCAAAACAATCTTTTTTCTTTGAAATGCAAAAGCAAAATTTTAAAAATAAGATTTAAGGATTTTTCTGAGAATTTTTGTTTTGTTTTTGTGAACTATCCCTTTAAGTACATAAACAGTCTGCTAAAGAATGCAAGTTATCTCATGCCAAACTCAGATATACCTTGCTGTATCCAATGCACTCTTCCTCTGAAAGGGAAATTCTGCACTGTCCTGTAGCGTGCAGATGTCTGAATTTCAGCCAGCGTTTGGCATGTTTGAGGCGGGAGATAAGCGTGCGATACGAGCCAGACTGCAGTCTGCTTCGGATGCAGAGGTCTGAAAACGAGAGCGACACTTTTCAGACAGGATGCAGTTGTCACTTGAGCAAACAGCATTGGACGGCACGATAAATGCGTTTGTACTGCTATGTCCAGGCGGGACCTTTTGGCCCTGTTAGTTTAGCACTGCATTCCAGTTTAATCTGTAAAGTGCTTCTGGCAGGAAAATATATGGAACAGAGATTATGCGTAATTAATTTCATTGCATTTCATTGCATTGCATTGCTGTTGGTGTTTACCCATGCATGCAAAAGTAATTGCAATCAGCATTTATTTGGTGTGCAAGTTTGGCCTACCTAATTTGTAAAATTATTTTACTCAGTAAGGTGCTAAAATGTGGTTTCACCCCCAGTTATTACGGTAGGAGGCTCAGACAGTAGATTAGTATGAAAAGGTGTATTTATTAATATCAACAGATGCAAAGTGGAGAATGGCACTGGAGTTGGTAGATGAATGGGTAGGTTCCCAGAATGATAGCGGTCAGCAGTAATACTCCGTATACTCTTACAGGAGCTCGTGGAATTGTTGGGAGTTGGAAGGCTGATAGCACACACCTCATCGTTTGATGTGACTTGGATTTCAAGGATTTCAAGGCTGGTGTAACATAAAGAGTCCACTTCGTATAGGTGAGACCAGACACTGTGAGTGATGTGAGGTGTGTGCTCATGAAGCAGTCTTGATGAGGGTGATCATGAGGAGCAGGTGTGTGTTCCGAAAACTCAGGTGAAGGTGTGCGCTGTGATTGGGTGGTGAGTGAGCCTGGCCAATCTGTGACTACTGAAGGTCCTACAGTACATCTTTTATTATGAGCTCTATTTATGGCTACATTAAAACCCCACTATGCAAAGATTGTAATGCACTAGAAAATCGTCTTGTGGGTATCACTGTATAGTTTTATTTATGTAAAAAGCTAAATCTGCTTGTCTACAGAAGGTGGAAGGTATCTAGTCCTTTACATATGCATAATATGAATGTTTATAAGATAGGAGGACAAAAAAATCATATGGTAACACAATTAAAATTACAGTTATTATTTTAAAATATATATTAAACATTAAATTTTTTATATCTGCTAGTGAATTTTTAATGTGCTAATGTGTGTGTGTGTGTGTGTGTGTGTGTGTGTGTGTGTGTGTGTGTTTAATAGGTTGAAACTATGAGTGCCTCTGGATTTAAATGGCATCATAGATTCCTGGCACTTGACAAAATGCAAATACGTCAAGGTTATTAATTTATGGCCAGGAATTCCAGTAGTGTAAGTTGCCATGTACAGTAACCCCTCCTATAAACTACTGTACTGAATTGTAGAAATTCCTTTGACGAACATGATGATGGTGATCGCATTGAAAATGGCCCTCAACAATTATATATATACGTATATATATATACATATATATATATATATATATATACATATATATATATATATATGTATATATATATATATATATGTATATATATATATATATATATATATGTATATATATATATATATATATATATATATATATATATATGTATATATATATATATATATATATATATATATATATGTATATATATATATATATATATATATATATATGTATATATATATATATATATATATGTATATATATATATATATGTATATATATGCCACCAGCAAAATAAATAAATAAATAAGGAAATTTTATTTTATTTTGTCACTGTTGGCATTTTTCCCTTATATAAAATGTAATTATTTTATATAAATATTAATTTGAAATAATTAATTAACACATTTAGAATCATAACTTATTTAGCTGAGAAAAGATAATATTTTTATTTATTTTTTTGCGGCTATTGCCATTTACCCTTTCAGTAAACTATTTATCTTGGTCATTATTTAAGTTTAACTACTTAACTAAATCTTCATTGGAAATCAACAATAAATTATTTCTCAAAAGTGAATTGACATTTTTATTTTATTTTATTTTATTTTATTTAAGCAGTGGCATTTTACCCTTGACTTAGATTAAATTTGTTTATATTATTATTAATTATTTAACTAAATTATTATCATATATCACCTAGCTGATGAAACTGTAAATAAACACCTGAATGGTTGCTAGCGTGTTGGACATATTACAAAGAAAATCCCTCCCACTGCCATAGCTTGCTAGAAATCGAATATAATTTGGCACAGCAATAAATATTTGGCCTTCTTGAGGTATTTCACATTGTTAGTCGCGTGACTGAACTTTTTTCCCCATATTGAATTTCTTGCAAGTTGCAACAGGGCACTCACATTTTCTTCAAAACTTATTTGTCTTATTCAAACCTTGAATGCACAGTGTGGTCAATGTCTGTGGAGTGAATCATTGCTGTGTGGTGACCTCTGTGGCTCCAGCCACCCAGATTTCCATGGCAGAGCATGGGCATTGGGAATTCCCTGCTGACTGTCTGCATGAGAGACAAAGACACCCACAGCTGCAGAAACCACAAAAACACTCTGGGCGTCCCCTTCTCAGGCCTGATATCAGAGAGACAGAGGCTGTATGGATTGATGGAATAGGTACACTTGAAAACAACCACATCAATTCTATGCATTCAATGTAAAGACGATATTTCTTTTCAACATTATTGAGAGCAGATGTGCTGTTATTGCAATATACAATAGTAATATTTAAATAGTGAATCACTCTGTTTGTATTTTGCTGCAAGCTTTACTGCAATAATTACTGTTCATATTCATTAAATTATCTGGCACTGTTGACCTTGAATAATAACTACTTGTTATCATTTTACTTGTTACAAAATCTTAACAACTAAGGAAATATTCTTAAATGTCTGGAGTCAGTTTTTTTATTTGGCAAGGATGCATTACATGGATGGAAAGTGGCAGTTACTGTAAAACATTAATAATGTTACAAAAGATTTCTATTTCAAATAAATGTTGCTATTTTTTGCTTTTTTATTTGTCAAAGGCTACTAAGAAATTCAAAATAATAAGAACATAAGACTGGTCTGGTGTAATGAAACTGAAAATGCAGCTTTACATCACAGGTATAAATAAAATTTTAAATGATATTCAATTAGAAAACATTTATTTTAAATTGTAATATTATTTCACAATTTTGCTGTTTTTGATCAAATAAATGCAGCTTTGGTGAGTACAAGAAAAGTCTTTCAAGAACATACAATTGTAACAACCCCAAACATGTGAACAGCAGTGCAATTTATAGACCTTTTATTTCATTCGTTTTTTCCAAAGCATTTGGTTTCCTTATCATCTGAACTCATTAGGTTTTACATTGTGCTGTAAATGATCGATTTAATGCAATAACAGTTGGGAATGTGAGCTATTTCTCTCTGAAATCGAACTGACAGACAGGTATTTTGTATGTTTTCCATGCTCGTGGCCCCTGCTTTGACCTGTTTCGTGCCTCGAGACACACGTCTGCTGGAGAGATGGATTCAGGGCAGTGACATCAGTATCTGTGTGAAAACATCCCAGTGTGAGTCCAGACAGCCTGCTTTCCTTCACCGAACACTATCACACACACCTCACAGACTCATTTGTTGTTAACTTTAGCTACATATAACTAAAGTTAAACTTAACCTCTCTACTTTTTTATTTTATTGCAATTTAAATATATATATATATTATAATTTCTGTATATTTATATGATTTTGTTCAATTCAAACATACAAATTAACGTGTGATTCATTTTGCCTGTTCATTTTTTTTTTTTTTTGCCAAAAAATCTCTACATTTATTTGTGTCACATTATCAGACAAAACACAGATTCTTACTTGCAGTCACACTGACATTATAAAACTTTTTTCTCTCTCTCTTTTCTTCTATGTCATGTCACTCTCTCTCCATCATTGTTTGGGCAAACTGTGAGTGTTTTAAGTAACACTATTTCTATAAGACTGAAATTAAGATATTGTATTTTGTGTTTGACAGTGAAGATGAAAATACCAGAAAATACAAGAAAATTATTTTAAAAAAAAATAGTATTTTCCAAATGGGAAATTTGCTAATGGGAATTTTTTTGTTGTTGTTGTTGTTTTTTGTTTTCTCCTAATTTGTCTCCTAAATTATATTCATTTATTTGATTAAAATAATTAAATTAATTTAACTAAATTTTTATTATTTGAAACCAAAATGTATGTATTTATTTATTTGCTGTTGGTGTTTTACCTTTAGATTGGACTATATTGTTCTATTTAAAAATTAATTAAATTGCTTAACAAATATATCATTTTAAAAGACTAATAAAAGATTCTAAATAAGGAACCGCTGAAGGACTGATAAAGGAACTGTTTAGTAAACACTCTTTTTGCAAACCTGAATAGTGGCAGGTGTGTGCTGGACAAATTACAAAGAAAATCCATCACACTGCCATGGCTTGCTAGAAATCTAATCTTCATTGGCACAGCAATATTTATTTTGCTCATGAGGTCTTCTTGAGGCATTTCGTATTGTGCCAGTATCTAAAGAAGTCACGTTTCTTTTTCAATATTGGATTTCTTGCAAGTTGCAACAGTGTGCTAAAACATTTTACAACTGTATTTTCACTATACCTTGTTTGTCTTATTTAAACTGCATAATTAAGTAGGCCTATATTTAGTATAAACAATTTTTATAGAGAAACCTAAAGGTTTTATTGGATGGAGGTCTATCTGAATGACATTCGAGCAGTTCACACATTAACTACAGACTGGATTTCTCAATAGCAGTTGCAAGGTTTCTTACAGAAGAGGCTTCAAATGAATCGTATTTTCACAAGGGCGCTCTGAATAGCTTGGAAACCCTCTGAATTGCCCCAATAAAAGCTGGTGTTTAGTGTTTTGACATAAATCATGTTGAGTGCATGAGAAGCCGAAGGGGAAGAGGTCAAGTCATTAGGCCTTAATGTAAAAAAAAAAGAGCAGGTGGCTATAAGAGTGTTTCCTCAGCTAATCTCTTCTGAAACACTGTAGAAGCATGCACTGATTGATCACCAGTGACTAAATCATTTCCGGAAACATTATGCATCTGTTTGTGTTTTTATTCTGTAACTTCTGCCAGAACAGTCTGTGGTGTGCTGCTGGTGTTTCAGTGTCATAAGATAATAGAAGTAAGATAATAGCTCTGTTCTTCCTGTCTGTCTTCATATGTTGGAAAGTTGAGGATAATAGAAGCAGAGCCAGAGCACTGGCTGTCCATATTGTGTCTGAAATGACATTTTAATGGGTTACACTGAGACTGAAACCCCATTCACAAAAATTGGCACCTCGGGATCAGAGATTGGCTCAGTGCTATGATTTTAAACCCACATGCTCAAAAGTTTGGGTCATGTTTTTGAAAGACTCTTACGCACATCAAGTCTACATTTGTGTGACATAAAAATACAGGAAAAACTATCAGCATTATTGTGCGATATTATTGCAATTCAGAATAACCATTTTCTAACTGAATATATTTTAAAATGTAATCATTCTAAAATTCTGATTTTCTGCTTGAAAAAATAAACATATCTTACTATTTTTAGTGTTGAAATATTGGTCCTACTTAATATTTTTGAATATTAAGTATCATGATGCTACATGTCAGTGTTGTGCTTGAGTAAATCATGTTGTGCTAGATAACACCTATGAGTACTCAGACTTAAGTGCTCTAACCTTAAGGGGAATTTCCTATATAGAGGATTCAGTGCAATTTTGTTGAAAATGAGGTCAGTGAATTTCAGCATAGAGGAGGAACCCCTTCCCCAGGATAGTGTTTCCAATCTTATTTGTTTTTGTTCAGCCTGTTAGTGTGGTATGTAAAGTCAAGTGGTCTTCAGTTACAGTACATGAGATTGAGGGGAGTACGAAAAAAAAGCTGTTTTTGAACAAAAATCCATGAAAGAATGTGTGTCCTCGGCTTAACAGAGCCCCATTAGTGCTGTCAGGAGCCTCCAACATAAAACAGTGTCTTGTTTTGTGGCATTAATTCCAGGGGGATATCTTTAGATCTTTTTTTCCATCATAGCTTTGTCTGTCTGGATTGTTTCAAATTGTAAATAAGACGACTTATATTAAACTTGCAGCCGTTACATGACTTTTATATTTTTTTTCATTTTTCTGAAAGTAAAAAATAATAATAAAATACAGTTAATATATATATATATATATATATATATATATATATACACACACACACACACACACACACACATACATATATATATATATATATATATATATATATATATATATATATATATATATATATATATATATATATATATATATATATATATATTATTCTTTGATGAATAGAAAGTTTAAAAGAACAGAATTAATTTAAAAATGTAAATGTTTTTTTAATATTATAAATGTCTTCACTGTCACTTCTGATCAATTTAATGCATCTTTCTTTTTTTTCTTTCTTTCTTTCTTTCTTCCTTTCTTCCTTTCTTCCTTCCTATAAAAGATATTTCATATTACAGCTGGTTTGAGCTCATTTGCACAGCTCTGAAATTTTTGGTGGCATAAAATTATTCTGCATTTTAACAGGAATTTACCAGAATGGTATCCTCCTAAAGAAAGACAAGATTTGGCATAGGCGTTCCTTTTCAAAACCAGACTTCCTAAACAGAGATGGTTCAGCCAAAGGAGACATTTCCACTCACCTGGAAAAAAGGTAGAAGGCGTTGTCTGGCATGTGGCAGCAGGGGACCTTAGAGTACCCAGAGGCCTTTGTGTTTGGTGCCAGGATGCTTTGATGATGCTTTGATGATGCAGCATGCTGGAATGCACTCGGAGCACTTTTCTATTTTCAGTATGTTGTTAGCATGTGGGTTTTGCGTGGAGCATCTATATATGGTGTTTTATCTTTTGGGTGTTTAAATGTCAAGTGCAAGGGAATACAGTATCATCTGAAAGACTAGATGAGTTCATGACCACAGCCCATTCGCACGCACTCTTTTTGTATCACAGAATATTACTCAAAACACTTGTGTGACGTATTCTGTTACGAGATGTTTTTAGTAATGAAGTGCTTGAATAATAACTTATCTTCAGGTTTATTCCAGTTTTTGTGAATTGAAAGCTGTAGGTTTGATCCTGTTTTTCTTTAGAAATCATTTTAATCTGCAGATTTGGTGTCAAAGAAACATGCTTACACTTTATTTTACAGTACATGTACTTCAAGGTCACTACGTGGGTTAAGGTTACCTAGTTAAATTACCTTGTTATATAATTGCTAGCAGGTACGTATTGTGTACACATTGAAAATGACTACCAGAAACATTTATTATTACAATGAATGCTAAACATTTAATATTTTTGTGGCAACTGCTTGTTCAGGATTCTTTAATTAATTGTTGAAAATAACAGTATTTATGTGAAATGTTTTCGTTGTTGTTTTGTTTGTTTTTTATGCCAGTTTTTGTGAACTGAAAGCTATAGGTTTGTTATTGTTGTAGATGGCTCTGCAGGTGAAATATGAAACATACACTGTTTTATTCTGGTAAAAAGGCAGTGTAACTTTCGGTTTCTTCTTCTGGGAACACATGATGTTCTCCTGTCTGGCACTTTCAAAAGATGGGATCTGATCTAAAAATAATGCGTGTTATATCAAGTCTAGCTGGCGTTGAACAAGTTTACCTCTGTTAGGGATATACTGTAATATACTTACTAGTTTAGTTAATTAGAGTGATGTAAAATTAGAATGCAATGGAAATATGTAAGTCAAAATGGCAACTTTACTATTTAGTAAATTGTATAAAACCCAATATTGTGATTATTCTCTGATATGTCTGATGTGACATTGTGTACAAGGAATCAGTCTCTTCATCTCAGTACCGTTTAGAGTTTTCCAATAACTTCACATGGACAGCATTGTGTCAAAGTTTGCAAACACTAGTAATTAATACTATTAATGCTTTTCAAAAATTTTGATGGAGAAAAAGACATTTTGTAGTGTAAATAGTCAATAGTCCAGATTGTGATACCACATCTAATTTATAGATGACTTGAATGTTCCTGCCATCAATTGTGCTACATTTTGATATTAGACAAGCACAGTAATTAAAGTGGGTACATCTGAGCTCATTAGATATTTGCAAATTGCTTTCTGTCAAAAAAGAATTCTGAGAATGTTTTGGGGATCTTCCATAATAGCTTTCAGAGGTTGTTTTGTTGCTGATGGAGATGGCTGGAGGCGTAGAGGGTGTGTGTGTGTGTGTGTGTATGTCTGAGTTGTGTGTTTACCACAGAGAAAGATGGATTAAGGTGAAAAGACAGTTTGCTGAATGAAGCCTAATGCCGATTTTTGTAAATGACCTTGTGAAATGAAAGCTCTGTTTCAAATTCTAAATGCCAAATTCTGAGGCCAGGTAATATATTCAAATTAACACTGTTCTTTTGACCTTTCTATTAAATTTTCAAAATCAAACTTTTTTGATAATTATATATAAAAAAAAAAAAATGTTCTTGAGAAGAAAATCAGCATATTAAAATGATTTCTTAAGGATCATGTGACACTGAAGACTGGAGTAATGATGCTGAAAATTCAGCTTTGCCTTTGCAGAAATATATACATTTTTTAAATATATTCTTATAGAACAGTTCATTTGAATTGTAATTGTGTTTTTGTAATTGTGTTTTACTGTCTTTTTAATCCACCAAATGCAGCCGTGGTAAGCATAAATACGGATTTTCTATAATGTTGTCTCACAATAGATGATGTTAGCTTGTTGCAAAGCTAATGATGTGGCTTCTAATAACTGTAGAAGTACACAAATATTGTGTATAATTATATTTCTGCTCTCTTGAAATAAAAATGTCCTCACATAGTTTATTGCACTACATTCTGGAAATGTGAAATTCATGCAGAATACATGCAAAGCCATCTTAAAATTTGGCCCAAGCAGTGTAGCGGGGCACAGTTTTCCAAGACAGTGTGCATATGCTGCCAAGTTTTGCAACAGAGCTAATGTGTCATCACTCTCCACCAGGTGGATGGTCGACCGCAGACATATTAGTGAGACAACACACCTGTGGAATTTACACTCCCGTGACACATTTATTTATCGGGGAGAATCTCTGGCCCAGCTAAAGTATAACTGGGACTTTTATGAGTGTAAAAGACAGCCTAGATAATTTAAAACACTGATCAGCACCCATTCAACAAGTCCTGATCCCATCAATCATCTCTCATAACACCGTCTCGTTCGTAGATGATGAGTGAAGGGTTTCAGCTGAAACAGCCATCAGCCTCAAAATCACAGTCCCGGGATGCCCTTGGAATTTACGTTTGCGTCAATGTGTTGTTATTATATGGCATGGTTGGTGTGTGTAAGGTGGATGCATTGTTTGTATATGTGTGTGTGTGTGTTTGTGTGTGTGTGTGAAGGTAACTGAGGGCGGTGACCCCGGCAGCACGCGGAGACGTCAGAAGCCCGAGGCGTGTCCGCCCCTCCCTAAGTATCTTCCATTGTTTGCTCAATGCCTGTCGGTTCGAGGAGATTCCTTGTGCCATAATGGGCTATTATTTGTGCTCAAGCTCTATTCAAGCCATAATGACTTAACGCCAGTTTTCCCGGCCCCTGGAGACCCGCATGCGTATAGTGCACAGTTTAGAAGGAGAGATAGCCTTTGTGCTCGACTTTTACAGGCTGATCCAGTAATATTTCTTTTTTTCTCTTTCTTCTCCCCTCTGCACGTATGGACAAAGACGGGCTAAAATTCACCAATCAAAAGGAGCTATTGGAAATTCCCTGCAGGGTGTATTTTATTATGTGTCTTTTCTACAGCTCTTGTAAAGCAGGAATGCAGTGTAGGTGGAGTTTTATTAATTCTTTGATAAAACATTAGGGATATTTTTAATTTTTTAATTTTATGCATTATTTCACAGGCTAATAGTCAGAATTGTTCAGACCAAAATATCCAAGACCCAAACCTGCCAAGACCTCACACCTGGAGCCAGACAGACTTTGTGGTTCAGTGATGATGTTTTGCCATGCATATGTTTTTTTACACAAGTCCTGTTTTTTTTGGAGAACATTTTACTAACTATTTCAGCCCATATATTTAACTGAAAGTGAAAATTGTTTCAAAGTAAATCCTAAACCATTACAAATTTGAAAGTCTAATCTTTTTGCTGGGTGAGTTCTACATACTTGGGGATCCTTTTCCATTTGTTTTAGTAAGATTCACTTTCCTCTAAGATGATACCCGTTGTTTTGGTTTATAACTGTATCATGGATGAAAACTAGTTTGCCATATCCAATTTGCTTCACCTTTCATCTCTCATGGGCCCATTTCAGCTCACACATAAACATCCTGACCTGTGTTCATTGAAAGCTTGCTTTCTGCACCTGGTTAAACTCTATTGTAGGTGGTAAGGCTTTCAGTGAAGCACATCTCTCTAGAGCTTTAAGACCACATTTAAAACGAATGCACTGTTCTTCAACTGAATAATCCCTGTAATGTCTCTGAATGTTACCTGTTCTTTTTGTTTTCCAGTCATGCATGATTGTTTATGTTTTTGAAAAGACTTGTTTATGCTTATGAAGCATCCTTGGGCTCTTCAAAAAAAAAAAAAAAAAAACCTCTATTAAAAAACCATATTATTGAAAGTGTTTACTCTTTGTCTTTTATCTGTCACATTTGCTCAAGAATGCACAAAATCAGCTCAGAGACTGCTTACTTTTACACAATATATATGTATATATATATATATATATGTATATATATATATATATGTATATATATATATATATATATATATATATATATATATATATTTACATATACTGTAGTTGGCGCACATGATTTTGTACTATTAAATGTTAATGTTGGAATGAATTCAATTATACATTTCAGTAGGATGTAAATAATATAAATATTATTGTATTATTTGTAATAATACAAATGCACAATCAAATGAAGTTGTTTAAATAAATCTAAATATTTATTATTACCTAACAATGTTTACCACATTAATGTCATTTAAATGTTATCATTTCATGGAAATAACATTAAGAAAAATCTTATTAACCAATATGGCTAAAGATAAATATTTAACATAAATGCAAAAAATAGCAATTCCATTGATGCATTGATGCATTTTCAGAGCTTCATCGGTTTACAGTGAATAAAGTGAATGAGTCCAGTAACAAGATCCAAGAAAGAGTCTTTGGCATGCAGTGGCTGGATGTTCAGTGTCCTCTGATGGGCGTCTCACATCGCTTTAGGTTCCTGGAATCCCTGATTCCACAGTTTCATGTAGTTACAGCATATTCCTCCTGTGCAACAAGTATCTTCAATGCATAGTCTTTATATGCAATCAGTTTAATTTAAATGTCCCACTTGGTTTGTCCAACTAGTTATCCCATGCACCAAAGGTCTAGTTCAGAAACGTTTAGAGTTGATAGAGGTTAGTATTTATAATTTAGGTTTGTTTTAGTCAGCATCTTCCTTGGTTTTTCATCCCATTGAGCTCCACAACTCCACAGTGATGCCGACACACCTGGGTGGAGACCACATGACAAACACCACGATCCAAGACACTTGCATCTGCAGGTATTCCAGCACACCTGACGGCACCCAATGGCATGAATACACAAGACGTGTGTGATGAATGAGCAGAGAGGAGCCTTTTATTCAGGTCAATCCTGTGGTGGATCAGCAAAGGGCTAAAGCTGGGCCAGATCTCTACGAGGCAGCGTTTTCAGACGTCCACGCTCGTGCCCTGTGGTGCTGTCTCATTCGCCATTTCTCTAGGAGAAGATGGATCCTCTTGATGGCCCTCACCCTGGAGAGGATGTCACCAATCTGTTCTGTGTTTTTCACTCTATAGAAAAACAAAACAATGAGGTTAATATCACAGCAAACACAGGTGGAACCCTTGATCAGATTTACCTGTCAAGTGCTAGTTGTATTTATGTGTATACAGGATGAAAAACAACACTGGTGACCCCAAATTTGTATTTAAGACTCTTGTTTAAAATGTATATAGCTAAACACATTGAATGGAAAATTACCTTTTTACTGCAGTCTTAAAAAAACTATTTAATGTAATGTGCTTATATCTGCTATGAACATTAATGACAGGTAATTTCTCACAGCCACAATAGACATCAGTCTTACAGAGGCTTGTAATTAAAGCACCCAATTATTTCTTAAATGTAGGTGAGAATGTGAATGTGCTGCTACATTTATATACATGTTTTTTTTTTTTTAGTGGATGCGGTTTGTCTTACCGTTTAATCTTTGTCGGTTTGTCTGCCAGCTTGTGTTTGCAATGCTTCTCGGTACAATCTTGGCCCTGGGCGGCATGGATTGCCTTGTCTGATGCTGCTTTATGCCTAAAAAAGAAAGTTCATATGAGGCATGAGCAGTCGATTCCTGAACAAGTTTGATAAAAGTCCACAAATAGAACTAAAACCTGTTTCTGCAAGTTCGTTAAGTCATGCAATGACAGCTATTATGCCTTAGAGCATTACTGAGGTTCCCACACACAGCTAGTGCACGGGAAAACAAGTGTGTCCCAAATATTTTAAAGTTAAAAAGTTTTGTGACCTTGAAACTGGTCTTCGGATTAAACCTATCTGGCTTTGAACTATGATGACACTCATGTTATTAGCATTCAGCGTGTACTTACGCATTGTTCAGCTGACAGAATGAAGAGCATGTTTTGTCTTGGGTATCTGCACATTTGCAGCGTGACTTGGGCACAACAGGTTCTGTTACTGAGCGCTTCTTACGTGGAGCGTTTCCAAGTCCATATGACACTGTTCGCCTGGGGGAAAGAAAAAAGAATTAGAAAACAATGTTAGTCATGCCATCCTTCAATAATGATTTAAATATTTATTTATTTAAGTCATGAACTATAATGACTTACTCTGGTGTGTTGACCCATATTATGTCCAGGTGGCAAAAGTAGACACACTCTTTATCCATAAAACTCGCGCAGGAACATCTCTTAGTCCTGGAGTGTCGCACAGAGATCGATGTGCCTTGTGCTGTGCCATGACCCAAAGATGCTGGAGCAGCTAAAATCATAACATTATATTACATTTATAAGGTTTTGTAACAAAGAATTCTACCTACAAGCACGCATTGTGAATTTTACACTGTGTTTGATGGACTGGAAAAGCTAGAATTTGTCACGCTCAATTAAAAATGACATTGATGCTCATCATATAGCTTCTGAAAATATTATAACTTTATCTTGCATGTGTTTATAGGTTGTTTAAGCAAGGTCTTAAAGCACTACTCTTATACATAATTACACCTGCACTTTTTGGTCTATTTTGACACATTAAAGACTGTTTAATACTTAATGTAAACTTTAAAAAACTTTTAACAGTAATTAAGAAAACTATTTAAAAGCACTCAAATAATCTTTAACATAAATATTGGATGTAGAGTAAATACGTACCCAGGTCAAAAATTCCAGATGACAGCATGGACAACACTGGGAAAATAATCCTCAGATTCATTTTATTTCATATAACGCAAGTCCCTGATTCGAAGCAAATTGTGATAATCCAATAAATTCGCAAACTGCTCAAAAGGTTCTGTTTTGCACTATTAAGCTGCAGTCTTCTCAATGCACTCATGCATCTTTCTGTAGTCCAGAGAACACTCCTATACAGGAGCGCTTATATACGCGCGCTCTCCGCCTCCCGCCCGCTCGCTCACGCGAACACAATGCTGTTTGTTAATAGTCACCGACAAGCAACGTGTGGAGCGAGATAAGAACTTTGTATTCCTGAGATTCCAGCGGGATGGAGACGCCGGGCGGCCAACTGGTGCCAAGTTTTTTTTTTAATGGTAAGTAAGGTGTCTGAACTGAGTAGAGTTTTCATACGGGACAGTAGAGGGCGCGCGAATACAGACCCCTCAGACCTGAGACTCCAAAGGAGGTTTCTCTTCAGGAATACTACTGCGAGTAATACATTTGGTGTCATTTGTATTCTACATTTTCTGCCTATTATATGCAGTGTGTTGGGGAGTAACTAGTTACGTGTAACGGAGGTACGTGATTTAATTAAAAAATAAATGTAACCGTAATCAGTTACACTTACCGAGAAGAAAAGTGTAATAAAATTACACTAGTCAACATTCGAAATGGATCAAAACCTAAAACGCGTTTTTGTCTTAGGACAACTTTCATTAACTTTTTTGATCCACTTCAAATGTTAACTACTATAGTTACTTATGAAAATGTTAATTATTACAAAGGGGGTTACATCTGAATGTCATAGCAATGCAAATATTTGACTTCAAAAACAGTATCACAGCTATTAAACTATTCCTTGTAAATTAAAAAAAAAAGTATTTAACATCTGAATGATCTCAGAGTAGATCATAGTTAGTTTGTGGTGGCAGTTCTTTAAAAATACATTATTATAATCTTAATTCAAATGATGATGGATTCAGAAAATCTGACAGTAATCAATGTAGAGTACTGTAAAGTTAACCCTGCCTGGTTCAAAGGTTTGAAAATGGTTATCAGTTGAAAACTTTTGTTAGAAATTTAGCCTAATCAAATGTAATCAGTTACATTACTTTGATAAAGTAATTGAAATAGTACTAGTAACATTTAAAATAATTATTTGTAATCTGTAACCTATAACATTTCCGAAGTAGCTTTCCCAACAACACTGATTATATATTTACTGTATATAGTGTAGACTGGGGATAATTAAGTTTCATCGTGTAGGTAAATCGAAATATAATTTTATTATTATCATTATTTTACTTAAAAGTTTTGGTGGCGAAAAAACTATTGAACATATTCATATTCATATTGTCAAGTAAAGGTCAACGGGAGAACTCAAAATGGGGTAAATTGTCACAGATTTACCTGCTATTAAACAGTATAGGCTTTTTAGCACAATGTAATTTGTTAATCAAATAGTTTGTAATTGTAATTGATTTAGATTCAGAGAGTTATTTCAAATCATTTTGTTGTTTATGAATCATTGCAGATGAAGTATATTAAGCAACAATAGCAGGAGTTTAGCCTCTAGCTCTGTCCCTGCCCAATGGAAAACCCAGATAATCGAAACTCAGGCCAGTTTACGCTCACAAATGGCTACCCTCCACCCGCTCCAAAAATGTATTCGATATTACAGCTCAAAGATTCCATACGTGTAGCCTGTTCATGCCTGTTGAATCGAAGACAGAGAATTAGGACAACAATAAAAGCAATCTATTAAGATCAGCTGAATATGGATGCCGTATTAAGGACAATTACGGAAAAATGCAGTTCTGTTTTTAAGGGTTGTTCTCCTCAGGCAAGGGTGGCATGACTGCATTAATATTTTTCAGATATTCTGACATCATACTCCTAGACAAGGCTAAGCTTCGCCTGCACAAACAGGTCCTAATGATGAAACTTTTTTTCCCCCTCTACAGAATACAACTGATGCAGACATGCATTGACATTTGCCGATGACAGAAAAAGTATTTTTATGTATTAGAATGAGGTGGAAAGTTCAAAATTCATACACATCAACATTATGGTCAAATCAGGAATGTCGTTCCCATTGCAGAATCGTTTAGTGTTCACTAGTGAGTTTTAATGTTCTACTCTCACTTTAGCTAAATTCATCAGGTTTGGAAGGACCGAATGTTCGGAGCTGTTTTCAGAGAGTCTCACCCACTCTCATACTCTTCTGTGGGCTGGGTAACTAAGCAACATCCTCCACCACCCCACCTTCCTGCATGATGTGCCCTGCACTCCTCTGTATGCAATAAAACAACCAGTCCAGCAGGTGGCGTTATTGAGTCACAGTTTTGGTGGAGTGCAGCGGCAGGCAACAGCAATACTATCAACTGAATGAGTCATTCTGAGGCTGTAATGAGAGCTTTTGCTCCAAGCCTCTTGAGACAAGGACAGTGTCGTAGTCATTAAAAGCTCATGAAGGAACGGATTGGTGACATCATTTGCTGGCCACTCCAAGCTCCGCGTTAGTGATTTGAACTGCTAAAAAAATTCAAGAGTCTTGAAGAGCCCCGGGAACAACCCTTTCTACAGGATTGATTAAAGGAAGAAAAAAAGATAAATCAAATAGCTAATTACAACACTTAAAAAAGGAGACTTCAGAGGCATTTCTGCACTTGTAAACAAGGTTTTACTGATACTGTCGATAGTATAGATACAGCAAATGTAAAGCCACCATTTTACTCATACCTATGGACTTATGGAGTTCAAAATGGGCACCAGGTGGAATATAATAAATACTTGACCACAACATCTGTGCACAAGAATACTGCCCCCCAAAAGCCATATAAATGTTTATATATCAGTACAACATTAATTTCCCCATCAATTTATGAGAGACATAAAACTTTTCAAAAAGAAAACATTTAAAAAATAAAAAACATTTCCTCCATTCTTTAACTTCCATATCAACTTAACTTCCAAATAGATAACTACTAGATTTATAAGATATTATATACAGGTTTCTAAACGAGAAACTCCAAAAGGCACAATTGTCTATACAACATGTACAAAAAGAAAAGAAAAAATGTCTCGTGCTGACAAAAAAAGTATAAAATAAAATAATTGGTCATCATTTATGATTGCACATACAATATGACTGTCAGAAAATGTGCTTTTATAGAAAGCTTGCAGTGCTGCAAACTTCCTGAAGTGTTTCAGTTTTACAAAGTGACAAAGTTATACAAAAAAGAAGGAGAAAGAGGTGGAAAGAGAAAGAAATTCATAGGAAGAAAAGAAAGAGCTTTTATTGGGACTCTCAGGTAGCTATGACAAGTCTATCCTCATCATCACTGGAGGCTTCATTGTAGTCATCAGTCACTGGTTGTCTAAAGACAGGTTGCTGTGGTTTCACTTCACTAGCCCCACCTGCTGTTACCTTGAGTGCAACCTCACAGCCTCTCTCATTAGAGGATGAGGGAGAAGATGGTTGTGGTGGTATTTTCGGTTTGTCCATCATGGCTGTGGTCTTTTCAGCACCCCCTGTGTCCTTAGATCCAGCGCTAGGGCTGTTTTGAGAGACCTGTTTTGGCTCTGTGGATGGCTTTGCATTTGTAGGAACATCTCCTAGATTAGCTGTTGGAGGACTGGCTGAAGAAGTAGGTGCTGGTGGCGATTCTGCAACCTGTGCTGGTGGAGGTACAGATGCTACACCCTCAGGGCTGTGTGGCTTGTCCTGGGCTGCAGGAAGTGGACTGAGAGCTGAGAGGGGGCTGAGGGATGGTATAAGTGCTGGCAGGGCAATGTTGAGGATCTGCAGGCCAGGGATTTGTGCTGGGGAAGCAGTGCTGCACTGAGGGGCAGGGCTAGCTGCCAACACTTGTAAGCCTAGGGTAGCATTTAATGGCAGACTCTGTTGAGGAACCAGCTGGGTGGAGTTGGCTAAACCCAACACGCTCAAGGTTTCCAAACCCACAGGCTGCAGGGCAGTTTGGGGAGCACCTAGTGTCTGAAGCCCTGCCACTTGGCCCAGGGGGAAACAAGGCAGTAAACTGCTGACTGGTTCCTGAACTACCAGCGGATGGGTCGGGGAACCCTCTGGCCGGGGCGAGGTGCTGGGGGCTGGGAGAGGGCTTCCAGTCTGCCTGTGGATCACACTGAGTGCAGGGATGGTAAGCTGGACTGGTCCGGCTTGAATGGGTACAAATGTGGAGTAAGCAGCCAAGCCCGCGGGAACAAGCTGGATGCCACCCACAGGTACCATGCTGTATGGGGAACGAGGGGGCTGTTGGGAGTGCAAGGGCAGGTGGCTGAAGAGATGAGTAGTGGCTTCCACTCTGGGCTTGTGGATCAGATCTGCATTTGGAAAGTGCAAGGTTCCCTGAAGAGGGTCAGAAGAGGTCTGAGTACCACGGTCAACGTTGCCATTGCACTCATTTGCAGGCTGGGAAATGGTGCTTGACACTCCTTCCTGTTAAATAAAAACATTATGAATACTTTTATCAACACTGTCAAACAACACAACAATAGCAGACAGTGAATACATTAAAATTCTATTCACCTTTTCATGCATTCAAAGCAGTTTTGCTGACGTGCCAGGCATGCGAGACTCAAGACATTGGAATGCATATGGGGTCGGGTACTGGTATGGGGTGAGGTGTACATGTAGAGAGGGAGGGATGCATGGTGGGAAAGACAATGACTGCGAGGACACGGGTCTCACCTTGCTGAGCTTGCCACCCTTGCCTGGCACTGGGGGACTAGGGGGATCATCAAAGTCAGGGTAGTCGATGGACATCTGCCTGCAAGGTGACACTGGGCTCATCATGTGTACAGAGTCAGTATCAGATGTGTGGGATTCTGAGGCAGGGGCAGGGTGGGAAGTGAAAAAGGTGGGACAAGGGCCAGGACTTGAGCAGGATGCAGAAATTGACATCTGTCTGACCAACAAAACTGGACTTGTCATAGCCACAGACTCTCTGTCTGAAGTCTGGGAGTCTGAAGCTTGAGGAGGCTGAGTTTGGGGAGCTGGGATAAGATTTGGGCTGATGGACATCTTCGCCAGCAGAGAGCTAGGAACCATGTCAGCCTGGTTAGCAGGAAAATGTTGTGGGCTTGCAGAAACAGAGGGTGTTGCAGAGAGGCCAGACTCTGCCTGACTGTCCTCCTCGTCTTCCTCTTCCCCATCGTTATCTTCGTCATCTGGGCCATCAGAGTCATCACCATCTGAGTCCTGTCTGTCAGCACTTCCTGGTCTTCCTCGATCACCTTTGGGGAAAAAAACAACTTAACAAAAAGAGTAGGAATAATCATGTAATATAGCACAGCCAATCCAAGCGGATACATCTATAAAAGAGCAAATTCTCCCAAGGACTTTTCACAATCCTAGTGTGACCTAAATAGTGTGACCTAAAGATGACATATTTAAACTGAATCTTTAAAGTAATGTTTGTTTTTTCAACAGCTTTCACTTTTCAGAGATATAGCTTTCATATCTACCGCATAGCAAAAAAGGGATGATTGGTCTAGAAATACCCATCATATTATATAGGGAAGACATTAGTACCTCAGACCACAAATGCAGCCTGTGCTTGACAGCTTGTGTGGAACTGTGTGAGAGGAAAACAAATATGCTCTCTGTAACTGAAACCAGAGAAAGCTCACAGCCTCTCTCTCTCTCTTTCCTGCTAAAATTAGATGCAGCAATTTCCTCGCAGTAAACGCTGTGTATACCGCCCACATACACCAAGAGTTAACAAGGAAAAAGACTGCGTTTAGAATCTCTAATTGGACCATGGCATTGCCACTGATCATCACTGCAACAGAGCATAGCCAGGGACAATCCACATTTAGCAGATGGTGCTATTATTAGTAAGCCTATTAATGGTCCGGTTGATTCTGTTGTTAAAAATGAATAGCCTATGTAATGGTCTAAACAAATAGTTTCTGCTTTCTCAAGTTAGTTGGTTTGGTGTTGGTCCTTATGAAATAAACTCCCCTATTCAATGGTCTGGTTAAGATTACTGTGACTCTTATTTCCAAAAGCACGTAAGAGACTTCTACCTGAGTCTTCGGTGTCCTGGTCCTCAATAATACCCACAGCAACTCCCATTTCCATGCACTTCTTGCTGTGGGCTTTGGACTTCATGTGCTTGGTTAGGTTCCCTGTGTAGTTAAAGGGAACAAAGAGGTCACTAAAGTGGGAGGCAGATACAGGGCATGGGAGTGGTTTACATAAGCATGTCATGTTCCTAAGCACTAGCTCTATGTAATGGGTGAGTATCTGATAAAGAAGTTCTTTAAGGAACGTGGGCTGGTATGACACTGTGTGCTGTTCTGCAGTGCCATGTGGGAAGTTCAACTGTGATGAATCATACTGGCTTTTTTAAGAGAACAGGCACAGTCTTCAAAAGAGCAGGTAAGAAAAAAAAAGAACAGAACAGAAATAATATCCACCCATCCCTAAGACTTATCTAAATTACCTGACTGTTCTTAAATCCTGACACATTTTATATATAAAAAAAGAAACCATTCAAGTTAACATGTTTAGATTTTTCTTTATGAAAGTGTGTAAGTTGGCCATTTTTGTTGGAAGACAAGAACCAGAGGTACTTATATATATATATATATATATATATATATATATATATATATATATATATATATATATATATATATATATATATATATTTTTTTTTTTTTTTTTAAACAATCTTTTTATCCCATTTATTATTTGAAACAATTTGTATAAGTTCTGTTTATTATTTGTAATAAATTAATATTACCATTTGAGGGAAAAAACTATTTTTAATATAACTTAGCTTTCAAATCAGTGTTTGGGACAGAACTCACCTTTGGTTTTGAAAGAGAAGTTGCAGTGCGTGCAGTGAAATGGACGGATGTCCGAATGAGTACGGATGTGTTTCCGCAGCATGCTAGGTTTCTTGCAACGTATTCCACATTCCTCACAGATGTACTTTCCTCTTCCACGCCCTCTAACGTACACATACTCCTCATTCGACTTGTAACTGAAAACATACCACAGATAGCACACTTCAGAACACAATGTTCTGTTAAATATTGGTGAAGTAGGGTAAAACAAATGAGATTTACAAACCCTCCATCAAAGATCTTCACTCGTTGGGGTTCAGATTTGGAAGAATCTCTGTCTGACTCTGTCTGATTAATTGGTTGAGTCTCTGGTTTTGTTTTTCCACTATTATCAGTTGGCATAGATCTTTGCTGAATCAAAACCTGAAGCAATACAAAATACAAGAATATGTTAATCATGCATGTACCAATGCATTACAAATGCATTCAAATGTAAAATATCAAACTATATGTTCAAAATGCTCTTACTTTTGGCAAGATGTCCTTCAGCTTCCCAGAGTAGGTCAAGATGTCAGATTTCAAAGTTGTTGTTTTTGCTTGGGTGTAGTATATTTTCTTGGATGTCTGTTTGGAGTCAAACAAAGACATGACCACTTTTGTGGGAAGACCCAATGGATTGGGATTGTTGGGGTTTACTACCCATGCAGAGTAGGCAGAAATCCTCTGGTCTGCCTGTTGAATATGGAGGGGTTTCCTTTTCATGAGAAAACACCAGGTGAAGGTTGTAGCTGTTTTCAGACTAGGGAAAGACAGGCGATGACTGTCTCTGGTGTTGACAACAGACACAGAAGAAGCTAACTTCACCTGTCCCTGAAATGTTGGTGGCCTCAGAGGAGATTTGGATGGAGACCAACGGTGCTCCTCAGGTTTTTCTTGTGGCTTCAGAGTGGAATTCTCTTGCATGGTATAGCTTTGAACTGTGGGTGAAGAACATGTTGCAAGTGTTGTGGTAGGTATCCTGCTCTCCATTTGCTGTTCACTGACCTCAGTTGTTGTCTGAGATACTGGTGTCTGGGTGTTCTTGTCAGCTTCTGAAGTCTCTGGCAATTGTTCTGGGGCATCAGTCTCAATTGGGCTATCCACTGGCTCTGTGGTGCAAACCTGTCTAACCAGCATTAACTTCCTCTGCCTGGTCATTTCTGACATCTTTGAGTTCAAATAGTTTAGAGATCTACCATCAGTGAGACATGCAGCTCCATGCTCATCTTTAGCCCGTTTCTGTGTTTTTTCCATAGCAATGTCCAGGCTGTTCGCAGGAGAGAGCATACGCTTACTTGAGGCAGGAGACTCTTGGGGGCATAAATTTGCAGATATCAGTTTTTGTGTACAATGCAGTGAACTGAGGGACAAGATGCTTTGCTCAGTGGTTTTGTTTTGTTCAGTAGATTTAATATTGTTGTTTTTCATCTGTATATCAACAGACCCTGGTTGCCTGTGAGCTTGAATTTCTGGTCTAGTCTTTGAATCACAGTTTGCAACATGGACCGTAGGGAAGTTAACCTTAGAAGCCACAGAAGCAGGTGCTAGGGTGTGCTCATGGGTGATCAGAATCTGTGGTAAAGGCGTAGATACTGGTGTTATATGAGACGCTGTATCCACTTGCAGACCAGCAGGCATTACAATTGGGGGCTTTTTGATTACAGCCTGATAACCTGGTTGTGCTACATAGACATTTTGCATTCCATCATTTGACTGAGGGACTTTAATTTCATTAGCCAATGGTACAGTTATCACTGGCAAAGTGATCTGCGTGCCTTGTACACCTGCTAAAGAATATGTCTGGACTGTTTTTAGAACAGGGCAATTCATTTGGTATTTAGGTGCAAAGCTCTTATTTTTTTCATCAGAGCTCTTCTGAACATCTGTCTGACCAGCCACCATCTGGACCAGAGGTTGCACATGGCATGCCACAACCCTTGAGGTCTGATGCCATGGATGTGGAAGACCATGAACTTGGGGTTGTTGGGTTTGGCTTCCAAGGTTGATGCTTTGAACCACTTGCTCATTTTTCGGTAGAGGGGCCTCTCCAGAATGTAGATCAACAGACTGAACAAGTGTAGATGTGTTTATATTTACTGATCTAGGTTGGGACCCAGAGCATTCATTAGTGAAGGGGACTCTTTGAATAGGGGGAGTCTGTTTCACTGGAAACTGAGGTTCTGGTGCAATCTTCAAGGACATCTGACGTACCAGAGGACCCCTTCTTCTTTCAATGAGAGGCACCTGGGTAGTTGGAGGACAATGTGTCATTTTTGGCAGGGCAGTCTGCATTGGTGACAAAGGCCTGCTGGGTGACATGCTGCTGCAGTCAAAGGATTTGCTACGGTAGTCACAAGAAATCTCCAATGATGACTGAGTGCAGCTGATTTGTTCTGAGGTAGCACGTCTCATCATGCCTGGCACTCCAAGAGTGTTGTTTGCTACAGGGATCCCTTGAGCTTCTGGTGGCTTCCCAACACTATCAGCCCTTGATGGACTGTCAGATCTTGGTGGATCATCTCTGTCAAAAGATGCTGAAATACTAGAGCACCTTGACAAGCTACTGTCTCTACTGAGGCTACGAGATAGACTTGACTCAAAGCTAGATTCACCAGAAGAGTGTTCCATTTGCGCAAGTCTTATGCGCTTTTTCTTTGGGGGGAGTTTTTCTGTTGGCAGTTTAGATAAGCTCTCACTCCTCTGAGGCCAGTTGAATGTTTCTGCAGGTTTCTCTGTGGATTCTACAACTGGAGTTTCATGATCTCTGTCTGGTTCCTCTGTTACTAAGATTTCAGGAACCTGAATGTTGTTCTGCCGTACAAGTCGTGATTGCTGTACAGGTGTGCCATCACTAGTAATGGCAAAGCTTTGCTTTCCATGAGATTCCATTCCTTGACTGGCACATTTGGGTGTAGACATTCTGTCATGGTAACTTTGTGAAGATAAATTCACTGCGGTCTCTTTATGACCTTTTACAGAGCTCTTTACTTCCTTTTCCACAGGATCAACTGGAGATGACCTGTCAATGGAGTCAGATGTTTCAAAAGAATTTGGTCGGCTGAGGGAGTTGGTATGTCGAATGACTGAAGTTCCACTTCCTTGTCTCTGGAGGTCTCCTCTTTCTTTATTTGGTGTGCTGATCTGAGCCTCTCTTATTGGAGATAGTCTTGACTCCTGTGATTCTGTAGTTCTGCCAATGATCTGTATTTGTCCTAAAACAGCAGTGTTACCTAAGGACTGCGTATGTTGAGAATAAGGTTGTCCTATCGAACCTGTGGAGGTCTGGCAGGAGTCAAAACTTCTTGAACATGGAGGAGTGGTCTCAGTTGGAGACTGGTCATCATCATCTCCAACACTTTTAATTTTCCTTCTTTTTCTTACCATGAGTGGTTGCTCTACAATGCCGGTAATTACAGCATTTCTGTTTAAAAGGGGCTGCTGAATTCCACGTCTGAAAACTTCTGGCTCAATTTCTCTGGCATGCATAGGCTTGTTTTTTGGACCATGCAGTTCTGAACAATAAAACTTCTTATGATTTTCAAAATTTTCCAGTTTTCTGTAACGGTTACGGCAAGTCTCACATTCGTACATTGTCCCTTTGTTTTGCTGGGGTTTTCGGTTTCTTTCTGTTGCATGCTCAAAAGACTTACTTCGCAGTTCATGTGTAATACTTGGTCCATGATGACTCTCATCCATGGAATGAACAGAGATAAGAACATGACCATCATTTGTGGACAAATCCTCAACTGCTATCTGTCTCACTAGTGTACGAGGATGTACAGCAGGGTTTGGAGTAGAAGGAGCTGAAGAGAACACATCATCATTTAGTGAACTAATCTTGTCATCAAATGAATGACAGATCCTTAGTGGGTGAGGCTGAGGTGTTACACTGGGGAAGAGAGCTGACTGACCAGGTGATGTAGGCATCGAATTGCTTCTTGTAATTGGTAAACAGTCCATAGCCGGATACTGAGGTGGTACAGAAAGAAGAAAAACTGGCTTGGATTTGTCTGTGGGCGTGAATGGAGATTTTGGTATGTCGGAGTTGGAACTAGATCTTCTTACCGGTGGTTTTAGATCAAACTGAAAAGAGTCTTTAAATATGTAAGATTTAGGGGAGTCAATGCTACCCCTTCGTGAAAGGGAAGTCCTCCTGGGTTTGACACTGTCTAGTTGTTTGTCATCCACAACAGCCTCATTGTCTGAGATCAGCTTTGAGATACGCTCCTCGAGAGATAGAGCTTTGGTTTCTAATGGAGGACGCATTTGTCCTGAAGGAACCCGAGGCTTCTCAACAGGTGCTACATGCATGACAGTTGCCACAACTGGGGAAGGGTGAATTTGTGGGGCTTTTGTAATGTCAGTTTCTGCTGGCGGAGTTATCTTAACAAAAGGACTTGGGGGACTCATAGCTTGATCTGCACTCTCAGAACGTGAAAAGTAGCCTGAGTCAGTGCTTCCAAGACTCCGAGGACTAAGAAGACACTTGCCTTGTGGTTGTTGTGAGTAATCAGTTGCTTGTTGCCTTTGTAGCTGGGCATGGCTGCCTCCTAGTGGTGATTTACAATGCTGATCTTCATCTTCACTGACTGAATCTTGTAGAGGACTTGTGCAATCCACTTCTTTCAGTGAGGACAGAACCATTACATTTGACCTTATGTTTGCTGTCTGGAAATCCCGTTGCCTCTGGGCTGTGGCATGTTCAGGTGCCAAATCTGTAACTCTTGGGCTGTCTGCACGCAAAGGCGAAACATTTACAGGGTGTACAACCACTTTAGGGAGAGCAGCAGTGACCTTTGGCTCACATCCTTTCTGAGAAACCTGTGGTTTCAGAGTTTCAAACACCAGCAAAGGCTCCGATTCTCCTTGGCTTCCTGGTACCATGCCTGCACTCTGCAGACTGCTCTCAGACAATGCCGTCAGGCTGCTTTGTGAAGAGTCTGGGTCTAAGTCTGCTGCACTACCTTCCTCATCACTGTCCCCACTTTCCTCCACATCAGAATGTGTGGCAAGGCCTTTGTCTGACTCTTGAGAGAGGGATCCACTTCCGGAGTCTTTTACCAGACCCAGTTTGATAGCATGCGCATGAGACTTCTTATGCTTGTACAAGTTACTCTTTGTCTTAAATGAAAAACCACATGTCACACATGGGTAAGGTCTCTCACCTGTGTGGGACCGTATGTGTTTTAGAAGCACACTTGGCTTGGCACAAGCTCTTTTACAATATTCACAGACATACTTCCCTTGCTTTTTTGGTTTTTGATCTTTTGCAGAGATATCATATACTTGGCTTGCACCGAAGTTGACTACAGCTGTCATCTGAACAGGGTTGAAACCTGGTGTTACAGGGACTTGAACTGAGTTTGGTACTGTGGCTGACAAAGACTGGCATGTTTGAACAACAGGAGGCTGGCTCTGAGGGAAGCCACCTGATCCAGATGGAACAGGTGCGTGTGTCAAGGTATGTGAAGGACCCACACTATAGCTTTTCTGGAATCCTGGTTTGTCCTGCTGACGATTTCCTGACATGTTCACATACTGCTGTGTTGTGTGTTGCCCTGTAGATGCCACACTGCTGTAGAACTGTTTGGCTGCATTGAATGCTGGCACAAAGGAGGGTTGTGACTGGACATTGAAATTTACAGGACGCATAGTCATAGCATAGTCTGAATAAGTGACAGGAATGGAAACTGATTTTCCAAGATGCCCTATTGGACTGCTGTTCTTCCTTTCTGTCAGTTTATTGAAATCTGGCTCCATAGCCTTGAGCAGTACCTCAAGGGGAGCACTTGTGTGAGAAGGAGATGCGATTTTGTTGCTGGCGTTGCCACACCAGCTTTCTGTTTGCACAGGCCTTGAAGCACAAGGTTCCTCTGCAGCACTTTTGCAGCTCAGAGCCTGTGGCTCTAAAGTTAATAAATCCTTGTGCTCCACTTTTACTGCTTTTGATCCAGATGCATCCTGTGGTGCATCTTCAGTATCTTGAGGTTCAGGCAATCCATGCGATGGACTGCTTGAAAAAGAATAGGAGGGTGTGGCTTCCTCGGAAGATATAGTTGGAGAAATGGGTTTCTTGTTCTGTGATTGCTTTTTGACAGGAGATTTGGGTATTTTCTTAAGCTGGTTTTGTGCCCCAACTTTTTTCCTCTTCAGTCCTTTGATGCTTTCAGAGCTTTTGCCAGTACTTTCATTTATGTCTATAGGAAAAACAAAAAACAAAAATTATAATAAAAATAATCCCCCCAAAAATTCTTCATTATGCCCAATACCTTTTGTGATTTAAAAAAAATAAAAAAACAAAAAAATATTTAAATACATACATTTTTATGAACAACCACAAATGTTACTTAAAAAATACTTATACCTTAAAGAAAAAAATCAATAGGGTTAGACAATTCATCAAAGAGGTTTGTAAAGGTTAAATAATACATATTTTCAAATATATAATTTTTTATTTCTCAAAATAAAATAAATCATGTCCTTTGATTACCTCATCCTTCGAATTTTTATTATAACAAGAATGTTAGCTGAAACAACTGGCATCTACGCAATTCATTTTTGATATATTACAATAATATAAAATTATTTTAATAAAAAATTATGTTTTATTTTTGACAGTGCAATTCAGTGTAGTGCACAATAACATAGAATGTGTATCTTATGACTTAGTCACAGAAAAAGACCTAAAAATTATACAAATCTTTGTATTGATTGATATATGATTGTAGACAACATTTATATCATCTTTCAACACACAAATTGCCCATGCATTTTCCTAACAATCTTCAAAACAAACACGTCTGTTATTTTCTGCTTTCATTTCCTCCTCATCTAGCAGAATACCTTTCATCATGCAAAGTACGTAAGCAAAACCAAATCATAGACTGCACTTTCTACAACACTGAAACATCAAGATAAACTCTATATTTAACAGAACAAATTACCCAAAATGAAATACAGACAAGTCAACAACAGCAAAAATCTTGCGATTATCAGACAAACCAAAACATACCTAAGCAACGGGTTTTGATGAATTGTAAGGTGGATGAAGCTCTTCAATTTACAATGAAATAAAGTAATCCTTTTTTTTTTTTAGCAAACCCAGGTCTCTATAAGCTGCACCAGTGCATCTGACAGCTAGCACATAGACAAGACTGTTTTGGAATCTAGAAGATCTCCTGAGCTGCTACTGAGGCCCACGCACCATTATGTACAAAACCCACTCTCCGTTTCTCAGCCCTCAGTCACCATCCCTCTCTTGCTCTCCCTCTCCCAACCCTCCCTAACTTGCTCTCCTACACCTCATTCAATACTGTAATTGTGTTAGTTAGGATGAGCCTTACCTTGTTCTATTTTTTCTATTCTCTTTCGGTCAATTGGCAGAGAAAGACAATACAAAATAAGTTGCATGTAGGTATTTATGTGGATGAAAAACCTTTTGTAAATTAATTAAATCTGTCCCTGGATTGAACATGATCCAGATACTCTGGGCAGTAAGACCTGAGCACCTAAGTCAACAACTGGCAGAAAACAAATCACTCTTAATTTGGAAATGGAAACATGGCGAAGTACATACACAACTGAATATTGTCCACATTTACTCATTGATGGGCAGAGTTCACCTGTGTTTTGCTGTGTTTTGACTCCCTGTGGTCTTAAAGTTATACTGAAGGCTCTTTGTGTGCATGATGCCAAGTAGTTACAAAACACATAACCAAGCCTGAACATCTGTGGCAACCCTGCACTTATTAGGGTTTCCCTTCTTTACTTTGCTTGGCATGGTCGGTGGAGAGAAGTGGTTAGGTGTTAGAACTACAAAGTCATCATTTCCTGGATGCCGCAGGAAGTCTCCAGAAATTCAAAAGGCCTGTTAGGATTTCACCAATACTTCAATCTAATTTTATTTTGTTTGTAACCTTAGTAAGTCAGTAATCAACAGACAAACTTCCTTACATGTTTCTAGAGAATGCAGAAAGAGGATGTGAGGACATCCTTGAGCTCTGAGCTAATTAACTGCCTTTAACGGATTCAGGATTAACGTGGAGATGACTTCTGACATCACTGCCTGCTGTATTTTTAAAAGTGGTTTAAACCAGTTGCATTATGATGTAACCTGTCCCAACATGACCAGTAAGAAAAATAGGGCCAGAGTAAACTGAACATACAATATGCAAAATGAATCCTTCATGCTACCATTGTAGATGAGTATGGTCATATTATTGTAACAAAAGATTACATTTATTTACATTGTAGTGTTGTCAAAAGACCCGGTACTTCTGTACCAAGTTGGTGCAAAAAAAAATAAATATCACAGTACCATGTTTCTTTAAGTACCGGTGGTACTGAGTACCCGGTCAACCCGGTTCTTGACGCATACATTGCTTTGATTTCCGCGAAGCAGAAAACAACCTTCATGCTACCATTGTAGATGAGTATGGTCATATTATTGTAACAAAAGATTACATTTATTTACATTGTAGTGTTGTCAAAAGACCCGGTACTTCTGTACCAAGTTGGTGCAAAAAAAAATAAATATCACAGTACCATGTTTCTTTAAGTACCGGTGGTACTGAGTACCCGGTCAACCCGGTTCTTGACGCATACATTGCTTTGATTTCCGCGAAGCAGAAAACAAGGACGGAATCTCAAAATCCAGTCATGATAATGAACCTTACATTTTAATATGGACAGTCACGGAATTTGTCAAAGTTAACATAAATTAATCAAATCAAATCTCCATATCGACCAGTATCTGTAAATGTTAAGCCGCAAATGTTGGTTGAAATATGAATCCTGCATGTACTGGAGACATAAAGGTATTCACGTCAACCGGTCAAAATAAAAGTTCATTTTTCTATAAAGGCATTGTGCTAGAAATATTACTATTTTTTTTGTAGAATGTATGTGATACTGCTACTACTGTTGAAAAAATTAATAAAACTTTTTTTTAAAAGAAATAAATCGCACAATATTTATTCCATGTTTTAATTTTAATAGCATATAATAAAATGTGTTAAAATTTTATTAATTAAAAGACAAATTAAATTTGGGTGAAACTGGTTTACTGTTTTTTTATAATTATATTACTTGTAGAAAAACTTTAAACACAATTGTAAATAAGTATAAAAAATGGCATTTGTTTTAGTTTTTCTTTTAATTACCATATTTTTGAGTTTTGCTTTGTTACCGAAATTGGTACCGAGAACCGTGGATTTTCACTGGTATCGGTAACGAATACTGAAATTTCGCTACCGTGATAACACTATTACATTGTGTTAGGTGCTGCTTCATAGTGCCATATTCTCATATAAACAACGACTGTAACAGCTTATTCACTTCAGAGTTTTCATTTTTGCTTTTACATAATCCATAACACGTTTCAATTCCAGCTTATTATGTAACATCTATGCTGTTTTTCCATGCATGCTGGTGAAACGTGACTTTTAAATAGCTGCTCCTACATTTTTCTTATGATCAAGCTAATGATGTACAGTGTGGCAGGTTTATTCACAGAGTGCAAGTGCAGCAGAGTTAAATGCTGTGACCAACAGAGGTCCTGGAACTTCTGGAGACCCCGCAGGACATCCAGTACACATTTGAAAGCAGCATGCTGGCAGACCAGAGAACATGGTCACAGATGCAGTCCAGTACAAGCAAATGGGTGTTTGCTTTGGGAAGCCCAATCAAGGTATGTTTGAAACAATATTCTGGAATTTGCACTGGATTCAACGCAGACAGCCTTGAAACGTGATAGCTGTAATGAACAGATCAATTCAACCGCTGCACAAAGAAACCCAGCTATTCCCCTTTAAACCCAAATGAGCTTGTACATCCTTGATATAAAGGAGATGAAGAGAGAAGCTTCCTGTTGATGTTGCATTTGAAAGGAATGTTGTTTTATATGATGAACCTACCTTTGTGCACAACTTTGGGGTCTTTGAGCTCCTTCTGTGCCTCCTCTATTTTATCTGAAAAATACAGAGAGTTTTATTTTAGCTAAATCCAATATTGAATAATAATGGCTCAATGATGTGGCATTTCAAAATTCAGCTTTTAAAACAGAACATTAAAGTGTGTCAAATATGGAAGAAGAAATGTATCTCTTTATATATACAGTACACAGTATCATCAATACTAGAAATATTTTATAAAAATATAATAGAATTACAGACAGTAATGGCCATAAAAAGACACTTGACCTTTCTTCCCTATATTTCACATGTACAGCAGACATTTCAAATTTCTTATCATCTGCTCTGTATGTGTGGGAGGGATATGCATACTAAGAATATACCCAATATTAGAATGCAATTACTGATTATTATATAAGAGCAGGCAGGAGTGTGTGTGTGTGTGTGTGTGTGTGTTTGTATCTACTGTATGCATGTACATGTGCTCTAAGATGTGGGGAATGAGAAGCAATCATCTTCTTTCAATACCTTAAGTCACACACTCATACACACCCACCCACTGCATACCCAAATACAAAAAAAGCATTGAAAAGCAGAAGAGATTGGTGTGGTGTGTTTCAACCACAAAACCCTATTACAATGCATGAGCAAACTCTAGTCTGCTTTGAAAACAACGCCTCACTGTGAAGCAAGAACCAAAGCAGTTTCGGAAAATATCCTCATTTGCTGTTTGGAAAAATACCGTGGCCACTAAGAGACTCCCGGACACTGTAATGGGAAAGACTCTCTTCACTGCAAGCAAAACAGGGTGGAGTGGTAAGGGGGTGCCCAGTGACCGAGGTCACAGCATTTTTTGTCACGATGAGTGGCCTAAAGGCACACCCTTGATTAACCCTCCCACCCCTCTCTTTCTTTCTCAGCAACTCAATTTGTTATAAAACCCAATGTATTTATATTAGTGCTGTCAAAATTAGCGCGTTAACGCATTCGATTAATTTGAAATATTTAACGCGTAAAAAAAAAATAACGCAATTAACGCGGTTGCAGTTTTTTTTATTTCCAGTTGTGGCCTATGTGTGTTCAACGTGCAAAGAAATATGGATAAGACCAAGGAAGCACTTTTAGACGGAAAGTTTCAGTATAAAAAACATTACTCTTCATTCAGTCTGCCACAAGAAACAGCAACATTAAAATCATGAACTCAAATGTCATTGTAAAAAAAAAAAAAAAAAAAAAAACAATGACTGTAACAGTGCGTAAATCAGACCTTTCTGTAACACTTAACGTTAATAAGCTTAAACGAAAATAACAAAATAATAGTGTAGCGGAGTATTTTTTGTACACAGTGCCGCGAACTGTCAATCACTCCTGTGCGCGTGCATCACTGTCCTCTTCGCAGCTGCAGCAACTTGCGCTCTCTCTCTTCATCAAGCTTTAAAACAAAAAGGGGACAAAAAGATCATATTGTATTTGTGCATAGGCTATAGATTAATTAGATAAATGAATATCTAAATTTGTGCCTTGCCGTCTACGGTATTTTAGAACTTAGAAAAAATATGCTGCAGCCAATGAGCAGCCAGCGGGGGCTGCAGGACGACTCAACCTCCGCAGACAGTTTTTAATGTTTATCAGACAATAAATACTCAATATTTTGCTTTAGTATAACTTCCGGGACAATTAGGGCCAGATTCGGGAGTCGGGACAACAGTTTAGATTTCGGGACTGTCCCGAATTTTTCGGGACGTCTGATCACCCTTCATGAAAGAGCTGCATTACTTCATTAGCTTGAGTCTGACCTGCGGTGATACGATTCGAATTTGGTGAGGTGTCAGTCAGCGAATCATCTGATTCTCGTCTTGTTCTTGCAGTATTCAGAGTCCGAAGCCAAGAAAACATATTAAGTGTTGTTGTTAACTGTATTTGATTTTTAACCGAATCGAGAGTCGTGGACACTCATAACGAGTTTCACACACCTTCTCCGGCCACGTTGAGTTGTTGACACTTAACAGTGGGAAAAGCGACGCATGCGCTATTCACTTGTATAACTTAAGGGTGAATGGGTAATGTAGTTTCTGCTCTGAGTGGGATGAATTAGGAAGCTTGCATTGTGAAGGGCGCTCTGAAAATCGGCAGTGCAGGTAAAAGATTAAAACCTCTATTAAAACAGATGTCCAAATGAGCGTACCGGTACGCTACAAGCACGTTCTGGGCGCATGGAGAGGTGGCAGTACGCTCAAGAGCTATATTTGGAAGTGGCGGTACTGAGTACTGGTGCGTACCGGCCCACTTAAAGCACTGGCAATGACTATACTTTGGAATTTTTTTGCAGTCCACTTAGAATTCAACATGGAAATCATTTTTGTTTTTTATTGGCATTGATTGTTTTGAAATTCAAATGGTACTTACATGCCTGTGTTTTTATTTCTGTAATAAATATGGCTTTCAAGCCAACAGTTAATTTGGAGGATATTGATGGTTTATTGCAGGTATGTTGTTTACATGAGAAAATCTTTGTTACAAATTAAACAAAAATTCCAATAAACAATCATATTTTGAATTTAAATAGTTTCTTTGTCTTGAGTTTACATTAATTATTTACATTTTACATTTACATATCCAAAAAGATTCAGTCTTTTAATTGCGATTAATCGCGATTAATTTTAAAAAATTGTGCGATTAATTAGTTAATTTTTTTTAATCGATTGACAGCACTAATTTATATACATAACCCAATCGTAGCAAATCTTTCCCTTTAACTAATATCCAGCATCACTCACCACACAAACCCTGGTGAAAACAAATTGACTTTTGTCCATGTAATGCACAACAGTTAACTGTTACTGTATGAAAACATGCAAAAAAACCTCTAAATTTCCAAGGTCATCATGATTGGTGTGTCCGTGAGAGCCTGAACTTCCTCCATATCTCCGGAGGTCTCATCTAAACCCTGATTCCCACGCTAGTCTTTTCTATCGCATCGCATCAATCCTTGCTTGTTTGCTTACTACTTAACTACCTCAAGCATCACAACATCTAATTCATCACCAATTATAACAGCATCACATTGTGCACCATCATTTGGGGGATTTCTCGATGCGGAGTCACCACAGCTGTTGAAGGGCTAGAACAGCTTGGTCTAACCACACATCCAGATGTACTGGTCCTACCCTAAATCGTTTAGAGCAATCAATGGATCATATGGATACCAGTATATGAGGGATCAGATAACAATAATACTCAATGAACCCCCAAGAGAATCTCCTCCGTTAACCCTATCCCAGAATTCCGAAATAATGTTTGTGAACTCCACCAGGGATGGAAGAACTGAAATCCTGTGAATCAGAAATAAAAATATTCTTGTTGACCCAAAAGAGAGTGGTTGAGAATGTTGCTTCCTTAAATGTGCACCAACCGAATCCATATGGGCTTCAAACACAAGAGCATTGTTGAGCTTCTTTGCATACAGTATAGTATAGGAAAATCATTACCAAAGATAATTACGCTTGGTTTCAACGTGATTTAACCAGGAAAACCTTCCAGTGACGAGCAATTTATCGGTTTACACTAAAAAAGCAAATGCTGCATGACACATCACAATCACAGCCAATAAGAACAGTTTGTTTAATACAAAGCAAAGTGGAGTGAGATTTTGGACCAATGAGATTCCACTGTGACTGAGGTTACTCAACACAATACCAAAATTGATACCAAGCAATGAAAATAATGTCAAACACATTGCAGTCTGATGACCTGACAGGAAAGGAACCTCATGACAAAATTAAGAGTGAAAGAAGAACTGAAACACTTCAGAAAGTTGCTAGTCATGAACCCAATGCAAAGAATCTCCTCTAGAGATTTTCCCTTCCTCTTTTCAACTCTGATAGTGTTCTCAAATCATAGCAGATCTGCAGATGTGGTGGATCTCTTGTAGTGTTTTGTGAGGAACTCCCTGGACTGTGGACCAATTGCTTCCAATCAAATGAAATGACGACCAACTACCATTGAATGGCAGTAGATGGGCAACAATTGGTCCACTTTTAGTTCTTCTTGTTCTATTCATCCATCATTCTCTCCGACACACACCTTCTTTCCTCCAGCACACAAGATTTTCCTTCCAAACCAGCAACCACACCAAATCCAAACCTCAGATTCAGTGGAACACTTAGCGAGGAGAGTTGGAAAACAGAGATGCTGCACAGGGGTGGCAAATGAGGACGATAAAACAGGCTGAAATTTCCCCTGGTTAATGCTGCCATGACAACAAGGAATTCTGAAACTGCTTTCTTCCTCGAAGGAACACCCATTGGTCATCTCGATTGGTCCGGGAGACTTCATTAGATGTTAGCGAATGCGCTAATGACATAGAAGCTAATGGAAATTTAATATGATCAGAGCTCTAGTTTTAATGGCCGTGGCAGCTTGAGCAGCGTGTGGGTATAAATATCAGTACATGAGTGGGTAGCGCTTATTCACATAAACAAATTTAAAATAGGAGCTGGACTGCGTGTACCTGTCCTAAAGAGGAAGGTCATTAGAAAATAGTCTCAGCCTCAGACTGTTCATTTGCCTTCTGATGCATAATGCAACAGAAATGGCAAGACCTGTCAAAATCCACTACTGCAATACACAGTTTGAATTGAATTTAAATTAAAAACACATGTACATAAAAAAAAGAGTAATAAGATCTATTTAATACTCATTTTTAAAATATATATAGGCTACAAATATGTTATAAACAGAATGCACAGGCTATTTTATATATAGATACAATTATATTTTATCTAATCTACAGTGACAAAACAGACTTACAAAACAGTTTACAACATCCTGCTCATCAGTATGAAGCATGCAAATCATCAGAGGCAGTGTTGCAGTGTAAAACTACTGTTAGTTTTCCACACCATGTGTTTTGACAACTAACAGAGTAGGTGTCAAAAGGTTAAAGTAATTTGCCTGATAGCTTAGGACTTGTTATGGCATATAGAGGTTGAACGCCTGTAAACCAGCCAGTCTTTCACACACTCTCAAATACACACTTAAAAAAAAAACAAAAAAAAAAACAGCGTACAATCTAATGCTATGGCATCTAATTTAGGGAACGGTAATTACTAAATCAGAGTGAAATGTCCAAACATTCAACAGAGCATTCGTACTTCCATCCCAGATCTGATTAAAGCATACAGCATCTCTGGTTTTATGTCAATCTGTGGGAATCACATGTCTAAAGCATCTTATGCAACCTATATGCCTCCTGTCATGCATGCAGTAACACACCAACACATCCACAAAAACACAGAAAGAACAAAAGAACCATGCCGTTCAGGAGGAAATATCTGCAAGAATGTATAGTAAACTTAGCACTTCCTTTGCATGTCTTTTATGTTGCCTCTTGCAGGCACATGAATACTTCTTCTTTAGAAACTAATATCTGAGCATGCAAGTACTCAACACACACACTTCCATGGAATTCACTCCAGGATTCCCTCAAATCCAGCAATCCCACGCTGTTCTGCTGGGAGAAATGGAGCCAAAAACCTCAGTTGATTTCTCAAGGATTTCCATACAAAACCACACTGGATCAGTTTTGAGATTGAAACCCCTGAATTTTGCAGTGGGACTGAAATAACATCCGCCTAGAACATTTGTGCTATTTCTCATGTCAAATTTGCACTTGAGAAAGCCTTCTGATTACATGTACAGTAACCTCGCATTTAAAAAGGGTCATATCACATTTTTAGATTTTTTTTTTTTTTTTTTAGGAAGGAGATATTACTTTGATCGAAAGTGACAGTAAGCAAATCTTTGACAGTAAGCTATTCTTCATATTAAGCAGCACAATTGTTTTCAACATTGATGGTAATAAAAAAAAAAAAAAAAAAACTCCCATCAGCATATTAGTTTGATTTCTGAAGGATCATGCGACAGTGAAGATTGGAATAGTAGTTGCTGAAAATAAATTACATTTTAAAATAGAAAACAGGGATTTTAAATAACAATAATATTTCATTATAATACTGTTTTTACTTTATTTTGATTCAAATAAATGTATCTGTGCTGTGCAAAAGTCTTCTTTCGAAGGCATTAAAAAAAGTCTTACTGACCACAAACTGTTGAACAGTGATATACAAATGTTAGACTATTTTTTTTCATTAAAGTTCTCACATTTTTGTGTATTATTTTAACATTACTGGATCCGCCAAGTTGATGTTCAATCAATTTTGGACTGTTTTGTATTCTTAAAGTTTTAATTTCAGATCAAATTCTGATATTTAAAAAAAAAAAAAAAAAAAAATTAAGAAAATTTGATTTCTTAAAATTTGACCCTGTTAAATCAAGACCTGAAGGTAAAACAATGCAAAGTTTAGTTTCAGCCCAATGACCAGAGAGCACAAGGAAACCTGGAAGACAATACAAAACACTGTTCATACAGTGGAAAATGGTATATTTACCATCATCTGCTAGAGAAAAGGCCATCTTCAAGAGTATACAGGGTTCTCAAGGTTTCCTTACAGGAAGCTCGGATGAGCCTAAAGCTACCAATCAGCACGCAGGAGACAAACAAGGGAGCTGCTTACCAGAAGCGGAGTCAGTAACCTTCCCCTCCTCATTACTGTCAGAGCCCACACACACACACCCCAACACAAACAAATACACACACACACACATACTTCACTGCAGGACTACAGCATCTCAGACTGCATTACACAACACTCTGTCTTCATTAGCTGCATCATCACTTGCTGTCCAAACTTCCTCTTATCTTTCTCCTGAAATGAGAAATCTCTCTTTTTCTAATTCCCTGACTCCCCTGTTGAGAGTCGAGATAAGATGACATACAACATCAGGTTCTGCAGTGCTCCGAATGGTTTCATTTACACAAAAGCAAAGATCCTGAAAACTGGAAGTGTTCTCAATAACCCTTTTCAGGATCTGTCTTTCAGGGTGTTTCTCGTCTGAGAACATGCAGCACTTTTAGGAACATCTGGAGAGTTTGTGTTAGATGTTTCTAGAGTCAGCGGCAAAGAATGGCACATTATTGATAAGGCGCATTACTGTGAGCCCACGGCCGCTCTTAATAATGCATAACAATAAAGAGACGGCTGGAATCACGAAGAATGAGAGCGAAGTGAAAAGAAACTTTCAAATGCAGAGCTGTACTTGAGCATCCTACATTTTCCTCAATAAATACTTAAAAAAAATAACATTATAAATCAATAAAGATTCACAAGTGGTGGAGCTGGAAAGGGCTGAATAGAAGTTGTGTTTACCACAGAAAATTGATCAGCAAAGACATTTATAATGTTACAAAAGATTCCTATTTCAAATAACTTTTTTCAACTTTTTATTCATCAAAAAAATTCTGACAAAAAAATAAATATATCACAGATTCCACAGAATTTAGCAACAATTGTTGCAACACTGATAATAATAATTGTTTCATGAGCAGAAAACCATCATATTAAAATGATTTCTGAAGAATCATGACACTGAAGACTGGAGTGTAATGATGCTGAAAATTCAGCTTCATATCACATAATAAAAAAATAAATAATAATATATAGATTATATTTAACATTTAATATATAAGTTTATTTCAGTACAATACATGGATTTCTATTATAAGTGCATTACTGTAAACACAATTTTTGCCAAATTTACAACAAAACAAGGATTTTCTTTGATAATCTACATTATGTCACAGATGCTGCACAGTTTAAAATGCATTTAGCTTCCAACAGAGTTCAGAAATGAGAACCGCTGTTTGCAATGTTTGACAGCACCTCTACAGATGCAAAATAAGATTAATCTGCTTTCCTGAGATTTAACACCACACTCCTAGATCAGGACCTCTACGTCCCACCCACACACGCATCTGTCAGTGATATCCTGTGCACTAGCATCTCTGTGTGCATCGAATCACACGTCTTCGCTTCACCCACCGAGAATGCTTACAAATCAGTACCATTTGTTGTCAGCTCTTCTCAAACACACACACACACACACACACACACACACACATGTGCGGCGAGACTGCCCCCGCAGGAAGTGGTGGGTGGATGCAGCAGTAGACGGAGCTGATAGTGAAGTCTGCGTGGGCACGCTGGTGAAAAATTGATCCAGTGCAGTACAAACATACACCTCCTAGACTACGCTTATATTTATATCCCATAATGCAAACACGCAGAGAGAGCGTGAGACGACTGAGTGCATCCTATTCATCTACATTCATCATATTCTATATATTTCTTTCTTGATTTTGGAAACCAAGGGTGTTCTAGATGGGTTGATGGTTGTCGCAGTGTGCTATGCAGTTGCTAGGGTGTTCAGGGTAGTTGTCATGGAGTTGTTATGTGATGCTAGGTTGTTCTGAATTGTTGTCAGTGTGTTTTTATATCTAGGGTGTTCCAGGTGGTTGTCAGGGTGTTGCTATGCAGTTGGCTAGTGTGTTCGGGATTGTTAATAATTGATTAATCTTAATGATTTAATCGTTTTGTTAAAAAGAAAGTCAAGTTACTCCTGTGGTTCATGCTGAGATTTTTCACACCGACTCCCTTCATAAATTACCCTGCGTCTCTCAATGAGGTTCCCGCTGGATCCAGCTACGGGGATGATTCATCGGCTCGCTCTTGTTCTCGCAAACACACACACACACACACACCTCATTCACAGCTTTAATTATTCATCAATGGTTGATCTACCTGAGACTACCACTTGTTGTGTTAAATAATTAATGAACACTAATGCTAAACAGACTAACAAAGAGAATCCGCAGGGTAGATGTGTTTCCCGTCGCTGTTCACCTGCACTCGGAAGTGGGAGTCACTTTTACGCATTGCGCATCTTTACACACACACACACACACACGCTCTAATGATTAAACTCGCTCTGTTGCTCTGTGGATTCGCTCAAGAGCGAATGAGGATAAACAAAAATGTGCTGCATGTCTCATATTGATGCTGCAATGTTCACGGCTGTTATTGCTAAAGACATCGCGCCACTGGAAACGGGAAGAATCGGCGGTCGAATATGAGCCTTTGCACAAAATAGCATGCTCCTGTTTGTACCTCCTATAAAGAGGAAATGAAACCAACCCAGTGCATTACAGTCTGACACCACAGCTCCCAGCCAGAGCAATGGATTAAAATAAAGAGTACACAAACAACAATGAACTTCAAGAAATGAAATGGGGGACATGCACACAAACAGAATTTTAAAAAACAGTATTGGCCACTCCATAATATAATCCATTTGCTGAATTCAAACATTACCAACAAGCATATCTGAAATTTAGAAAAATTTAAATGGATTGAATGAATTTCAATTATTATAGTGTACAAGTTTTCTAATTTGACTCAAAATATTTCATGATTTAACCAAAAACAAAAAAGCAACACTGACAGAGGTTCATATGTCAAAAGCTGGCCATATGACATCAAAGTTATTAACGCAAACTTACTGAAATTACCATGTCTAGAAAGAAAATTTAAGAAGACAATATACTATAAAAATGCTGCTAATTAATTTACTTTTTTCACATTTCAGATGGGGGAAACATTTCACAATTCACAAACAGGGAAACACAAGTGTGAACTGACAATGACACAAAGCTTCCCTAACTCAAAAATTTGCCCATTTACCATTAAGTCAATATTTCAATGTTTTTCAAACATACATCCGCAACCAGATGTGAAAGCAACAGGTTACAAGTTTTGTTTTTTAGAATGATTTTTTCAAATGATTGACTATTTTCAGATTCCGGTGTTTATGTTTTAATTAGTTGTTATTTTGAATTACATAAATGTATTTATTATATGAATCAAAACAAATTGAATAATTAGTTGTAAAAATGACATTCACCCAAATACACACACCAAAAGTAAAACCAACTTAAGTTTAGAATTACGAAATTTTGTAACATTTACCTATTCACCCTTTTAACAGTATTCAAGAGAAATAAGAGATCCATTAAACAAAAGGGACCCCCCCCCCTCCCAAAAAGAAAATTGTTTGCAATAACAATATCAACTGAAACAGAACCCTAAATACAGAATCAGTATATTTTCAGAATTAAGAATTTAAGACTGGCAAACCTGTTTTCTTTAGGCAGAGCTGACATGTTTAAATCTGTGACACTCCTCTGAAGTGAGTTTTCATTTCCTCATTGTGTCGGGATAATAAATCGCATCCAGAGTGATCTGGAACAGAGTGCAGCAGCATTGTGTGTGTATATGTGTGTGTGTGTATATGTGTGTGAGGCTGTCCGTTTACAGCCGTCTGCCTGACTGACAGCAGAATAGCTGCTCCCTGTCGCCTCCCATAACATCAGTTTCTCTTATTGCACTCTGGCATTTAACAGTGGACAGCACATGCAAATACACACACACAGCCATGTGTTCATTCATTAAAGACACGATACTCACTCAGAATCTTCTGACCAGGGTTATTATTATATAGTTAACTAAAACTAAAAGATTTTAGCTACTCAAAATAACAAATTTGAAATTAAACTAAATAAAACATAAAACCCTAAACTTATTTTATTTCAGCTGGTTTCGAAGGCAGGACTTCTCATTTAGATTTTAGTTAATACACAAAAAATAAAACATAAATAAAACTGGAACAAAAATGTATAACTATAAACAAACAACCAAATAATAATAAACATGGCAAATAAACAAACCAACTCAACTTTAACTAAAATGAAAAAAGAAAATTAAAACAAGCACAAAATATGATCAAAAATGTAATAGTATCACAATGAGACTAACATAACACTGCTCCTGACTGAGTTTTTGTACATTTTTATAAATATAAGAATCATAAAAACAGCCATCAATCTTCTGACAAAACTGTCAAATTATTATAAGGCAGTAATATAAAATATAATGATTAATAAATAAATGTAATTTTAATAAATCATAATTTTTACATTACAATAAGTCACATTTGAAAGGGAGATGAGCCAGTTTGTCACTGGGAAATTATTTTTTGCAAAAATAATATAAAATGTTTTTTTTTTTTTTTTTATGCAAAATACAATTTCTGAAAGTTCTGGTTGAACTATGACCTAGACGTAATTCTGGCATCAGCAACAAAAGTGTGTGTGTGTGTTCTTTCCTCTAAGAAGTCCTGCTTGCCCAGTTAAAGCAACCACACCCTTTACTCCACAAAATAGGAGGCACTTGTATAAATGTGACTGTGCACTGCAGGCATTCAACCACACACACACACACACACACAAGCGGAGTCACACGGTGTCCCTGTGAAGTGGACGGGGAATCCCTGTCAGGGCAGGCCGAGCCGTTCCTGACCAAACAAACAGATGATGTCATCATTAGCTGGGGCTGAGCGTGGGTGATCCTGTTCTATCCTGCCTCACACAATCCCACACAATCCCTCCTTTATGTGCAAGACTCTCTCTTGGACTTCTCTTTTACTTTCTCTTTCTCTCGGGCAGGGTTAACCCTCTAAACACTGGGCTGAACCCACTCTGGACATCACAATAAACATGATTACACAGGATAAACTTAAAGAATGAACCTCACAAAAACAAGTCCAGGTCACATTTCAAACCAAAATCCAAAATAAAAACAATATAGTCAAAAAAAAAACAAATAGTCAAACATTCTATGGTTTCGATTCTATCAGGTTACAGATAGCAGTCATTTCAAAACATTTCAGCCAATTTATATATGTTGTGTATATATATATTGTATTAATATATATTATATATTATAGATGTTGAAAAAGAAACTGATCTCCAAAGCTCAAACCATAAAGCAATGGATAGTTTTCCAAATCTGCAATGAAATGACATTATCACAGCATTAACTGAGGGTGCTATTGATTTCGTTTGAGGGTGATTACACTGTAAAATGTAACTGATGATCTTTGTACAAAAATGAAGTGAATCAGTCAACTTGTCACATTTTACAATGCAGCACCCTCTAGCACCCCCTGTAGAACCGGGCCTGTACAAACAACAATGCAGAATATTAACAACTATGACTGGGACTGTCATATACATTTACACTTTTTTAAACTATTATAATAAAACACTGTGCATTTTTATAGTTTAGTTGCCGTGTTTCTGCATGTTGTCATCTTTAGCGTGCGGCGCTAAAAACAGAAATGCAGAATTATGGCTGTCAAATGTCTGACTTTTTGTCCCCTGCCCCCAAACACATGATTCAACTATCAGTCGACTATCGGCAAGATTCAACAACTGTGATTCGACTATCTAAATCTTTAGTCAGGGACACCCCTAGTTATTTGCATGAAATTATGCATAATTATAGTAAGCATTATAATGTATAATTAGATATACTGTAATATAAACCATTACCAAAAAAGTATTATTATTTTTGTTTTGTTTTTTATTTTATGACAATTGAGCTCATAATTCAGATCTTATCATAAGGTCTCATCAGTTACAACTAACATTACCTTACAATGAGCAACACATTTGTAACAGTATTCACCAATCTTTTTTTAATGTTAGTTAATAAAAATAAAAACTGTTCATTTTTAGCTAAAGTCAGCTGAGGTCCATTAAATAATGTTGTAATAAAATGTTGAACTTGAAACCACTTTGGTCTTCTTCACAAAGTCCTTCCTGACCGCTTTTCCAATATTCGGCACTGGACAGAACAGCAAAAACTCCATGACGCTTGGCAAAGGAAATTAGTGTCACTTCCAATCAGCGCTCGGTTTAGAAACAGACACAGCCTAATCCGAGATCTAAATAGTCAGGATAACAAGATTGCACTTTGTAATTTGTTTTTGGAAAAAAAAAAAAAAGCTCTCAGCCCTGATTGTTCTGGAAACATTTCTGTGTGTGCATTTGTGTGAACACCCTAAAAAAAATAGCTTCCAATCAGCACAAAAAACAGCGTGTAGAATACTGCACAAAGAATGTTTTATTCTGTAATTTCATCAAAGTTCTAGTGATTTAAAGATCCCAGAACCCAGACATATTTCACACATGTATTACACACACACTCAAACCTTATCAGCTCACAGTTACATAAACACATTCTTGTTTAGGCTACATATGAATAAAAGGTCAAAGTAAGTGCAAAAACAAACAATCACGTAGGAAATCCCCATATTCTTATTTTATAAGATGTTTATACTTTCATATTGGGGACACTTTGGCAGGTTAGCCAAAGCCCCTCACTGGTTAGTTAAAAATAAATGGTTAAACGGTCATAGAGGGGACTGTTACACACACTTCACACGTTTAAAGATGTACAGAGAAAAATGAGACTCTGTGGAATTATTTGCCAGTTTTAACATCTATTGAAAATCATGCATTCACTACCTTAGAAAAGTAGCAGCAAACAAACTACTGTAGCAAAGTCCTTAGAACCTAATGAGGCTAGAAATGAATGTACCTGTGCTTAAACGTACCTGTTTTACACATATTTGAAAGGAAATCACTCTCTCTCTCTCTCACTCCCTCAAACTGAATCCAGCTTTGCAATAAGAGTCTCTTTGCATATGAATCTGAAACTGATCTGAATGTGACAAAAGGACAGTTTGAATAATAAGAAAGAGAAAAGGCCTCACAGTGGAGGCAGAAATCTCTCTTCCATCACCGTTTCCTTTCAGAGGAGAATTGCGGAGTTCGTGTAGAATGCAGCTGTCATCGCGACTGTATCGCACCAACACAAAAGCACATTCACTCCCGCCCTTTATGCCACTGAGGTTTTTTTATCCCTACTTCCAGCGAAGCAAAAGAATCCAGCTCTCATCAAAAATTAATATTACCGTATGAAAAGAAGAAAAGGGCAATGCATTCTTTTGAATGCTGGCGTGCCATTTACGGTAATTACACAACGTGTTGTAGATGGACTGTTTAACGCAGTAAAGACTGGCTTTCCTCTCTAGATTATATTTTTATTTATTTTCTGGGATTTTGCTTCTTTATACTGGCAAAAACAGCCCATGTTTGATGCCCACATAAGCACCACAGACATGCAATATTTTTCACAAAGGATAATTTCAGACTACAAAATAAAATAAATAAAAAATACCAAAATATATAAATAAATAAATAATTTTATGCAGCAATTGTGTAAAGTAATTTATGATGTTACAAAATATTTTCATTCAAAGTAAATGCTGTACTTTCGAATTTTCTATTCATTAAAGAATTGTAAGAAAAATATCAGGATTTCCATAAAAATATTGAACAGAACAAACAGCACAACTTCATAATAATAATAATAGTAATAATAATAAATGTTTCTTAAGTACCAATTTAGCATATTAGAATGATTTCTGAAAGATCATGTGACATTGAAAACAGACATAGAGGCTGCTGAGAATGTATCTTTGCATCACAGAAATAAAGTATACTTTAAAATATTTTAAAATGGAAAACAGGTTTTTTTTAAAGTGTAAAAATATTACAAACCAAAAAACAAACCAACAAATGCAGCCTTGGTGAGCACAAGACACTTTAAAAAAAAAAAACATTTAAAAACTGTATATTATTTATTTTATATTAAAACATAATACTGCATAATTAACTCCATTTTGTAAGAACTTAATACAAAACAGCTTACATTATGAAAACTGTTCCAATACTAGATTGTTCTCACATGACATCATTACTTTAACAAGAACCAAAAAAAAATAAAAAATCTCAAGCAGTTCTTTGATAGAATCGAGGGCAGGATTTTTCGGGCTTTATGCAAACGCATTAAATTAGCGTAACCTCTCATGTCACTCTCCACCTCCTCCCTCTCAGAACATTAATCTCTCTAGGCAGCGTCCGCCGACAACTATAGCCCACACTTGCTACCGCCTATGTGGAAGAGAATTTGTGAGTTCCCCGCTAAATGGATTTAGCCAAGTCAACAGCGCTGTAATTATGACGAGGGCTAAAACGGCAGGAAACGCCATGTGTTACGGGGCAGCCGAGGAGATTCGTATGGGTCATGTTTAGAGGGAACATGCTAATCCCTCCGAGCTCATTAAGACAGTGATGTTTAGCATTCATTCATGGAATTCTCTCACTGAATTAGTGCTGCTGGGTAACCTGGATTATATATGTTACGAAATTCCAAAGTGTCACTGTAAAAGAAACAGAACGGAAGAAATTAAATTGGTACAATTTCCTACAAGGCTTTAATTAACAATAACACTATGTAGATGCTATTAGGCCTTAATTTACTGATTGGCTAAAGAGCTGTACTTTCTACAAAATTCAACTGAATCCATTTAGCAGTTAAATCCAAATGAGGTGTTTTTGTAAACATGCATCATGTTAACCATTTTACTGGTCACAACAGTATAGCTAGCATCAAATTGTAGACTGGTTTTCAAACTAGATTTTTATTTCCTAAACAAATATGAGTGCAGAAAGAAAAAAGAGCTACCTGTGAACTTTTCTGTTTGCGAGAAATTTACTAGCAGTTTAAACCAGCTACATCCTTAAACCAGATGAGACCTTCTAACCAGAATAGGCTGGTTTTAGTTTTTTTTTTTTTTGCCAAGCAGGGGAATTTATTATAAAACCATAGACTGTATAAAAACATGGAATAGTGTCCGTGACGTCACCCGTAAACTCCTTAAGAGCGTTTTTGAAGCTTAAAGTGTGCAGAGCGTGCCGTCACCATCTTGGTAGTGCGTCACCGCGCGACTCTCCTGGCCGATCGAAAATAGGCAAAAAGGAGGGAGTTGGTTGCTGAAGCCACGCCCACCTAGTGCGACAGCGATGATAGCAGCGGCGAAACACCTGTCACCCAAGTGACCACGCCCTTAATTATGCAGAACTTTAAGTCTTAATATGATTTAAACAGATGAGTTATGAAAAAATTCATCCCCCTCACAGTTGTCATGAAGGCCAAAATTAGCTATTTAGACCAAAATCTTTTTTTTGCACCAGGCTGTAAACATGTTTTTTTTTTTCTGCTATAAAGTTGGGCATTTTAACATGGGAAGTCTATGGGACTGACTCCATTTTGCAGCCAGCCTCAAGCGGCCAGTCGATGAATTACAGTTTTAGTCACTTCCTTATTGGCTTCACTAGTAGAGAATATAGAGTATAGAGAGAGCGGGAGGTTGCCGCTCATATAAAACCCCAAAAAAGGCAAAGCTAAAAACATCTTATGATGGTTTGCTGGTCTTAATTGGTTTACGCTGGTCTCATAATCTGACCAATCTTGTTTCAGAGTCTGACAATCTGAAAAAGGGGCCAAAACCTCTCTCAAACCAGCTGAAAGACCAGCTAAGACTAGAAAACAGCCTGAGACAGTTTAAGCTGAGAGAGAGAGAGAGAGAGAGAGAGAAATAGATAGTAAGACAAAAATGTGAAATAACTAAGATGTTAATTTATGTTCTTGAAGGAGTTTTCTTATGGAAATTGTATATTGTGAAGTATTATTATATCAAAATAACCGTTTTCTATTTGAAAATATTTTAAACATAATTCACAAGGTGATGCGAATCTAATTTTTTTAAGCAGCCGTTACTACAGTCTTCAGTGTCACATGATCTACATGATGAAATAACGAACATGTTTTAGCATGACCAGTGGTTTTTATGGCATTGCTGTGCTGTTGCTAAGATGCTCTGGTTGGTTAATGTCTCAGTGATATTCCAGATTGTGGCCTCTAGTTATTACTCAGGTTCCTCCTGTAATGTAAGTCTATTGGGCTTTTTTGGTTTTATTGTCTGCCAGATGAATAATGTACATTCATCTGCCTCGTAAAGTAACATCACACCTCTCCCCAACAAAACACAAGCATTGAGAGACATTCATGTCTGGAGCACAAATGCAGCAGAGCTACATAGCAAAGTTTATTAAAGGATGAGTAATAGTACTAGTCATGTTATGGTGTCAATAGAACAGCACACTAATCATCTGACTTCCTGCATATATGTGTATGTGTGTGTGTGTGAGAAAGAGAGTCTCAGGAGACAGGTGACAGGTGTTTCTCTGCCCCTCTGGGCTCTTTCTGTCTGTTTGGGAATAACTGAGAGTCCCTCCGGCTGGTTCATCTGAAGTTTACACTTCCTGTCTTCATACAGACTGACTCAGAATGGCACATGCCAGAAAAAATCCCAAGCCTTCGATACCTTCATACCTGGCCTTGGATCTGTATCCGGTAGTGATCACCTGATAAAAACACACCAACATCTGTTCTCTTCAGTCACAATCATTTGGATTCTGAAGTATGAACATGTTTTGTGTGGCTGGACTGTTTTGTAAACCACATAACACACTGGCCATGTACACACAACAGCTACATTTGGATGTCAATTCACCCTTTTCCACAATTCAGGAATTTTTAGGAAATGACTGTTCCCTAGACACATAAAATTGATAACTTAGGAGGTTCAGTCTAATTTAAATGTGGTTGTCACTTTACAGTGTGTATACAGCAATTTGATTTTGTTCTTCCTAGGTGACACAAGGATGATTCCATAATTTCCAACATGGAATTCTGGAGAACAAAAAGATATATGACAACCTTTCCACTGAATTGAATTGCAAAATGTAAATTAGAAGTTGCAACAAGTATTTTTCTTTCTTATGGTAAAATGAGATCATCTTGACACTTGCATCATCAAAGAGAAGACTACATTTTGTACAATTCAACCTGAAACCAATCTAATGCTGAAACTCGAAGGTCATAAGTAAACTAACATTTTACACACTTTACTAAACAAATCCCATTCGTACTCTTATATGACACGTGTTCATTTTAGACTGTTCTGTCAAAACTCCTCCTTCAAATCACAAGGGAATGTGGATAATATATTCACCAGTGCATATTTTTTTTTAAATCCACTGAAAACATTGCACTAATCCTAGTCTACACAGGACCTATTTGAATTAGGATGCAGCCAATACACAAAATCTGTGGCACCAGATTACGGGAAATATTGTGAGAATAAGATTTGATTTCTGTTGGCTCTTTTGAAGCAGCATGTGTGTGAGCGTGTGTATGTCAGGCTGCCCGGTGCTTCAGAGTCAGCCAAAGCAACATGACGAGATACAGACCATCAGAACAGTGTGTGTGTGTGTTTGTGAGTTGTTTTCCGTGTTTTCCCACTCCGATTAGAGCCTGGCTGGAGGCAGCATTATGTAATCTAACACAGTGAGACGAGCAAAGCGGAGAATCTACAAATAACAATTATCCATTTCTCCCTTCATCTTTACATTTTAAGCCATACACCTTAATTTCATCAAATTTTTTTCTCCTCTATTCCCCCACACCTCCTTTTTCACCTTTTTTTATGTAATAACAAATATATACACACACACACACACACACACACACACACACACACACACACACACACATATCTTTACCGTTGAGCCCTGCTTAAACAAACATTACTTTGCTAACTTGATTCATGCTTAGAGCTCCCTGTCTTTCTCTCTGTCTGATTCATCCATATGATGAAGGTCTCACATCAAATGACAATTTCAAACTCCCAGTCCATAAACAAACTCTCTTCCTCCAACAAACACACGTGGTTGCATGAAACATCCTGTGACTCTGTTAACAGTACTCTTGGTAATGCTAATGGGGGTCATTTGTCTTTCTGGTGTTAATGTAAACCAGAACTCTCGAGCCAGGTCTGTACTGTGTGTTTATAGCACTGCGCCCATCTCTGACTGAGTTACGTAACTGCTGTGGGCTTATCCATTCTGGGCTGATCCTCTCCACCCAACCCATCAGTCACTCAGTTCTCGGGGTGGAGGAGGGGAAATATCCCCCGTGACCCCACCGAACCTCAATCACGACTCCCAAATGTTAGCAGGAATCTCTGGTAGCAAAATAGTCACACAGGGAAAAAAAAAAAATTGAAGAAGAGCATGTATAATTTTGTTCTGGCAATGGTCAGTGATAAAGTAGGCCTTATTAATAGTATTAACCCTAGGACCAGACAGAGAGTTTCATGACCTTGCTGCACTAATCAACCATAAGATTACCTAGGGTAATCTGACATGCACAAGAAAAAAATTTGAGTATCAAAACAAAAATGCAAATTTAAGTTGACCTATCAAACAACAAATAAATTAACAGAAAAACTGCAAGGCTGACCAAATGTACAACATGCTCATAAAATAAAAATATTAAGCTGACCAATCATGCAACCCTCCAAAATCTCAAGCGTTAGTCTGGCCAATCGTTCTGCAGTTTATAAAAAATGGATGAACACAAATCTGGCCAGTTTCACACTTTCACACGTACAACTGTAAAGCTGACTAGTTTTTAAAAAACATTAACTGGCCTATTCCTGCAACAGTTAAAAAGGGCAACAATCAGACGATACAAACACCATGCTAAATAAATTAATAAATACATACATACAAAAAAAACATTAAAAAATTATAATAATTCATAACTAACCAATAATGCAACACTCCAAAAAAGCTGGCAAAACTTGCAGCAGTTATTTAAAAACAAACAAACAATAACATCTAGCAGAATAATCTTTCCATTTGCACACTTTCAACATTACAACCACAAAACTGAACAAAATATTATTGAAAAAAATATATATAATAAACTCAATAATAAAATAATAATAATCAAACTGTCCAAATCATTCAACCATTCTTTTAAAAATGTAACAATTAGAAATAATTTAGCAACAATTAGAAAATAGTATACCATTTTTAAACTGACCTATTAAGCTAAATTTTAAACAAACAAAAAATGTATACAAATTCAAAGCTGCAATTTCCCAAAGCATATATATATATATATATATATATATATATATATATATATATATATATATATATATATATATATATATATATATATATATATATATATATATAATGCAAACATCAACCAGGCAGTCGTGCAACACCAATCTGACCAATCATACAAGACATAAACAGTCAATCATACAATATTTAAAACAGAACTAGTCAACAAGACTATAAAAAGAAGAAGTCAGCATACATATGATTGCACACCTCCACATCGAGTACCTGAGCATGCAGTGCTGATATACGGCAGGGCTGCTTCAGTATTTTGTCTCCCAGTGAAAGTGTGTCTGTATCAGGACAAGCTGGATTTCCCTGATTCGCAGAGGAACGCCGCTGGGGAACGCCTGGACCTCCCCTCAGAGTGTGTCCTCTCTCTCAAACACACACACACACACACCGCATAACCACCTCCGACCACAACACAGCGGACAGACCTCGCCTAGAAACTCTCTCTTTCTGTTTCTTTCGCTTTCGTCTGAAAAGCCGGCTGGGTATTGATAGCTCACTCACTCACTCACTCACTCTATAGCTACCGTTTACCAACCCTCCCTTGTTCCCTCCTTCCCTGTATCTGTGTCTCCTCCTCCTGAACTCTTTTTTTTTTGCCAGCTACTTTTTTCAGTGTTTTTAATCCCTGCGCTAAATCAGGGAAAGCCCTGACTACCACCACACTGACTTCCTCTCTCAGCGAATGAAAAAGAGAGGGAGAGACACAAAGCAGGACGGAAGGTCTATAAGAATCTGGCTGCCTAATTCCTTCGGCTGAACGCTTCGAGCCACGCACACAGCGGTGGAAGCCGAGAGTTTGTCAGCATCAGATTAGCTTCTAACCCACTTGCAGAGAGTCGCCGCCCACGTTACCGCCACACACTCCTATTAATACACGACTCGGGCCCACACACTCCACACAGCATGGCCGCCCACTCAAAAACAACAACAAAAAAAACATAAACGTGCTTAGAAACATGCACAGATGCAAACACAAAAACATCTGAGTCTACCAGGCCAGTTACAGCAATTAAGCCAGTATTCTGAGATTTACAGTCAACTACATTTTTATACTACCAACAGTCATTCAAAATTTGGATATTATTTGGAGGCTGATTACCCAGTTGTCATTTGATGCCGGTAATCAATACAATGATCGACTGTGTCAATATTATCAACAAATATTTTGAAATGTACATAAACATTCATATAATAGTATAACGCTTTTAGATTGTCAAAAATGGAGAATTACCAAAACGTCAGGTGGTTTTCTGAGAACTGTATCAAGATTTATGCTACATTACAATATTAAAATGTCAATATTATGAGACATTGGTAAATAACACATTAAATCAGTTGATATTTCAAAGTGGACAACAAAACGTAGATATATTATTAGGGCTGGTTATTCCATTGTCAACTGATGTCAATAAATCACAACAGATTAAGGTTACACTACAATATTGAGTTGCAACTTGCAATATTAAAATGTTACAGGCTTTTAACCAATCAATCAAACAATATTCTCGGATAACTCAACAGATAACTAATAATTGAAATGATCAATGGCCTTTAAACAACTAACAATATACAAAATAAATGTTCATATTTAAATAATGTACATTTTTGATGATCAATTTCCACCAATAACCAAATGAAAATCTGGGATTTATATAAACATTTTTGGTATATTATGATATTAAAATTACAATATTTAGAAGTAACAGGCTGTTAAACCACTAAATGAACAATATTTTGAGATTACTAACTAACTGGCCAATTATTTGTTATCCAGCCAAAACCAGTAACCACAAAACACTGAGATATACATTCAGATTTACAGTACATATTTTTTTTATGATCAGTATAAGCTGTTTGATGAATAATTTTCCAATTAACAATCACATTTATATAACATTATCTTTTAGATCATCAACCAATAACCACATAATTAGGCTGTACAGAGATGTTACATCGAAACATTTTAAGATTATCACCATAAACTGATACTGATACTTACCAATTTCATTCAAATCTGTTGAGATCTACATCGTAATATAATCATACTGACTTTGCCCATTAACAGAAGTGCTAATTTCTTTGTCTTTCAAAATCTACAGACAGCCTCAATGACAACGCTAATTAATTTTTGTATATATATTATATAAAATAAGCATAAGGGCACTGTGTACATCTCACTTCCTTAGATCACATGGCATGTTATATGACAAAAGTGAGTTATATATCAGTGTCGGGCAATGAGAAACTCATATTGTAAACCACATTTAGGGATCACAACACACAAATGACTATTTACAGGCTATGTAAAATGACTAAAAGTGCTAAATAAAAACTAAAAAAAAACATGGCCAGTAATAATCATGACATGTTTCTGTCATCTGCTGTGGTAAACTACACCCACACACACATATAGAAATAGAGGACCACAGTCCCACAGCTGTGTACTAGATACTAACACACTGGAAAGCTTGCAAACACACACAAGCTCATGCATACCTACACAGCTGTCTGTGAATCTCTGGTTAAAACCTGCTAGAGCTGCGTGTTATGGGTGGATGAGCTCTGTTCTCACACTCATACAGACACACACATGGACACAGAGTTAGTCATCGTACACCTAGACTTACACACACAGGCGCAGTTAGTCAGAGCCCAGCGGTTCTCACGCTCAAAGCACACAAAAATCACACACACTTTCACAACCTATATCCTATAAACAAGCCCTCACACATTCACAAACAGACTCATACTTTAAATGCTAAAAATCCTAAAATACTAACTACAAGCTAGAAATAAAAACAAAGACTAGGCTGTGAATAACATCCTACCACACAGCTTGGCTGGTTTTTGTAGAATGCATTATGCAAATCACTGAACCCACAATGCAACGCAGTAGATCTGACCGTCAATCTCCAGGTGTTTCAATTCGACGTAAACAATATTAACCAATTTTTATTCATGTGATCAGACATTTTTACACAAAATAGTTTATTTGTTAGATGATAACTCAAGGGCTAAATTAAACACGCTAAATAAAGAGGTCATGTGACTTGTTTAAAATTGTATCTTTGCATAATGCTTCATTCAAATTTGTTGTTTCAAAACAAGGTTTTTATGCTCACCGAGGCTACATTTAATAAAAAAAATACAGCAAAAACAGGCATATTGTAAAATATTTTTATGTAACTGTTTTCAATTTGAATACATTTAAAATGTAATTTATTCCTACTGAATTTCCAGCATCATTAATGAAAACATTCTAATATGCCGATTTGCTGCTCAAGAAAAAGTTATTATTATCAATGTTGAAAACAAATGCAGAGCAACCCATGAAACATTTCTTTTAGTATTCTCTATTTGAAAAAAAGGCTTTTTTAAATGGCAGTACTTCAAAAGTGTACAACATAAATTGCACAACAGTCAAGCATTCCAGTGCAAACACTGATGAAATCTTCATTCTGACAGTTGCCGCCCGTTTGTTCCCCAAACAGGAAATGCGCGTTTTCCAACTAATTTGTTTCTGTTTTGTGAATCTATGAAAGAAGAGGGAAGACTCGGAGGAGATTCACAGGAATGCTCGAACACCCCCATTTGCAGAATTCCCATAGCAACGGCTGCTGAAGGAACGGCCCCTGATATGCATCAATATGAGCTCTGCCGGAGGGCAAATAAGCACACGCATGAACCACAACCATCTCCTGCCATAGGTGGAGCTTCACTTTTATGCTTGGGGGGGCACCCACGGGCAGACGAGCCACAAACACTTTTTATATATTTATATAACATATATCCAACATAAAAAAAATAAAAAATTAAAAAATTAAAAATTAAACAGAAAATGCCAAACTGTTTGGGAAAATAACAAAAAGAGAGTCCTCTTACATTTGCTCAAGTTGAGAATCATGATTCGCGACACTTAAGGATATGGTGCTTAAATTAATTTAGCCTAAAATTTACTTATTCTAAACACTAAAATAACAATATTGTACCAATAAAATGAGAAGATGTGAATTCTTAAATTTTGATATTTCTCCATAGCTCAGACAAAATCCTTATTGGCTCTCGTCTGGAGACAGCCCCTTCTAAACTCCGCCTACGTCTCCTGCTCAACATCAATCCACCTCTTCCCCATTCATCCTTTTCTGCCAATCATTTCTTTCATCTAACTTTCAATTTTTTTCATACATCCATTCATTCCAGCTCACTCTCTCAGTATGTTCACGGCAGACTGGTTTAACCCCTTCCTGCTCATAATCTCTCCAAATTCATCTGGTTGTTGCACTCACGTTTTCACGTGCCTCTTTAGCTCTTGTTCAGCAATCAATCTCGACTCCTTCTGTGAGCGTGACTTATTCCCAAGCACGCCCTGACGGTCATTTCTCTGCAGAAATCAATACTGAGCATTATTATATTTCACAACCTCTTCGATTTAAATCATCTGTGCCTCTCAAATCATTTAGTTCACTCCCTTTATCATAATAAACCAGAAATATAATTATGATGTCATCACATATTCATCTTCGGGATTTAAATGGATTTTTCTCTCTATTCTGGGTTCAAAGGAAGGAATATCTAAGTTCCTAAATCCTTTTGGACTACACATTTTCTGGATAAAAAAAATAATACAAATCTATAGATATAATCAAATCCCACGCTACAGTGGTCAGTCAGTTAGTTGGGAATGACAATTTACATTGACTTTAATGCAGAGTTGTTATTATTATTACGAAGATACTAAAAGTAAAAATATACTTTTAAAGTGAAATTAAGCTGAAATAAAATTTACAATTGTTAAATATGAGGATAAAGATATTAAGATATTATAAACATTAACATCATGATTTTCTTTAAAGTTGCTTTAAAACAAAGTGTATTTTGAAAAGCGATATACAAATAAATTTGTATGTATTCATTGTATTCATGAACAGGGCCAAATGCGGGTCATTGTTAGGGCCTGAGCACAAAAGTTACACAAACTGAAATGTGTTCTTTATTATGAGAGGAACATTCCCCTCAAATTTTAATGAAGATAAAAGCAACTTTGTCCGAACTATGGCATGCATTTTTCGTGAGGTTATAAGACTGACCTACTTTCCATTTCAACTTGTAACAAAGAATTTCCCAGTGTGATTCAATAAAGTAATCCTGAGTCTGATTCGGATATTTAAACAGACAGCGTTTCTAATCCTAAATGGGTTTTTTTTTTTTTAGTTTAGTTTTTTATCTTTTTTGTTAATCTTCTACATCCATGGATCTCTTTTATTATGCAATAAGAAGCTACTTTTGTATGTCTTTGTCTTAATACATGGTTTAATTTAAAAAAAGGAGCTTTACACACAACCTCATCAGCGCTAATGATAATGACCTGTATTGTTATACATTTATGTAGTCTTGATTTAGGTGTGTACAGTGGTTTTACATTTAAAAGGGTTGTTAATCTAGTTCAAGTAAATATTAGCACGGCATAGTCAACTTTTATCAGGTAATTTCACAATAACAAAAATGTGGCTAGTAAAAATGCTGTGTGGCTAGTAACTTTGCAAAAAAGTTAATGTCAAGCCCTGTTCATGAATGTGATATTATGTGACTTTTCCATCTGAGTTGAAAATAACAAAATTCACTTAGCTCTGAAGGACAAGGACAAAGCCAAGGCTGAAATCAGAGAGAGAGAGAGAGAGAGAGAGAGGGAAGTGTCCTGCTGGTGGACAGATTGTGGTGAGGGTCAAAACTCACTCTCTCGCTCTCTTCCACTGAGGGTGTGAATCAGTTTTAAAGGGGAAGAGTCGTATTTTACACACTTACACCTGTACAGAAACACAAACATTTCCTTTAAGGGACAGACTGCAACATTCAAAGGGCAAGAGAAAGCCTGTGATGGCAACACTTGTGATGAACAGAAGGTAAACTCTAAAACCATTCCTGACTGTCTTAGAGATTTTCTCAAAATGTTTGGCAGATGGTAATGTACTATATCTATTTTAAAAGTCTCAAAATCAAGCAGGAGTATCGCAAATTAAATTTTCAAAAGCTGGTCACATTTGTATGAAATTCTCATTGGTTTATAGGACTATGAATGTTTAGAATGCACAGTTTTTGACCACATGATAGAGTCATTTCACCTGGATGTTTGAAACACATCACAACCTTGTTTTTTTTTTTTTTTTTACTTATTTATCTTATTACAATGCTACATTATGTATTGTATTATTCTGACAGCATCTACCATCCCAAAAGTTTGGGATCAGTAAGATTTGTTTAATCTATATGAAAGAAGTGTCTTACGCTCACCAAAGGCTGCATGTTTTTGACCAAACACATTATTACATAATTATTACAATTTAAGTTTTGATTTAAATATATTTCAAAGTCTACTTTGGATGTAATGGTGTTAGGGAGAAACATTTATTTTTCTCATCATTATTATTATTATTATTATCAGTGTTAAAAACAGTTGTGTTGCTAAATATTTTTGTGGAAACTGATACATTTTATTCAGGATTCTCTGATGAATATAAAGTAAAAAAAAAAAAAAAAAAAAAGCTTTTGTTTGAGAGAAAAATCTTTTCTAACATTGTAAATATCTGTTTTGATAAATTGAATGCATTCTTGCTGAATAAAACTGATTAGAAAAAAAATAGCTTACTGACAGTGTGTATTTAAATAAGTGCACACAAAATTGCTAAAATTATTTACATCTCATTTGCTATCATTCCAGTCATATACAGCATCAGCTGGGCTTAAAACCAGATATCTGCCACAAACACTTGCCCTCATTGTTTTTAGTCTCATGATACAGAGTCTCTGTACTGTCTGTTATGCTTGTGACCTCAGAAAAGACACGAGGGATTGGAGATGTGTGAATGGAGGAGGAAAGCGGTAGGCACAGCTGCTGGAGAAGCCCAGATTCCCCTTCAGAACTGGAGGAATTTCCAAAATGGACCGGGTGAATCTGGCATTGTGCTGGGGAAATCTGCTTTTGTGCGCCTCTGAAAACACACACAACACACAAGAGAGAACGCAGCGCAGGCAGCAGATTTTCCTGGCTGTGAGATCTAAGTACACACGCACACATAGGCTAAATAAATCCTTAAAGGAATAGTTCACCCAAAATATAAAAACCTCCCAAAAACACTATCGTACAGTGTTGGCCAGCGAATAGACCCGAAATATAGCATGAGTCTTTCATAGTGTTTTTTTTTTTGCACTTTTGGAGCTCGACATAATCAATTTATTAGTTGCTATGTCTGAATTTACTGCATTATTACATCCTTTCCTCTCTGTATGAAAGTCACTCGGGTTACCGGACTCCCGCTGGGTCCTTGGGCTCCCGTTCAGGGCTGTCTCTCTATCAAACTACCTTTCCTTCTCTCTTAATCCTTTCTTCTCCTCTTTCATCATCCTCCCATTCCCATTGGGGTCTCTCCCACAGATAATCAATCGTTCAGCCAGTCAATCCTCCTTCCTTAAAAAAGAAAAGACCCTCTCTTTCTCGCCGTGCTTCCTCCCGCAGTCAGACGCAGGAACGGCACCTGCACACACAGTCTCATGCTGCTCCTGTTGCCCTAGCAACAGCTAGATCGAGCTTCGCTTGTGTAAACCGCTAGGCTTTGCCAGTGTTGTCTAGCGCACACACACACACACGCACACACACACACACACACACACACACACATACACGTACTCGCACACACTCTTAGGCAAGCCCTACACAACACCCTTATAAGGGTTTCCGGTGGTCTGCAGTCAAGGTTTGACATCTTTAGAGCAATTCTGCTTTCAAACAAAGCCGCATTCACAAAAAATGAAGTGTGCAACGTTAGATGACGTCTTTGCTTTAAAGTTGAGATGAAATCAAAATTTTGTCTATTTGCTTTCCTATTGCTATAGGCTTATTGTGCACAATCCATCAATGTATGATACTCAATGTTTGCAATATTTTATCAACTTGAACAATGACTTTCCATTTTGACTGACGTCACCTGTTAGGAAATGCAACGCTAATCCAACAGATACTCAGAATGTTCGGTATCGGATCAGATCGGATCTGAAAAAATGGTATTGTTGCATCCCTAATATTTTTAACTGGTAAGGTACCACAGCTGCCTTTTTTTTACCGTACATCAGATTTTAGTATTTTATTAGACACACACACACACACACATTATGAATGTGAATACATTATGAATCAGTTTTACATTTGTATTATATATTTTTTCTTGTTGAACATTATTTCACTTAGAAATAAAATCCTATGAAAACAAAACGGGTCACAAATGCAGTTTTATGACTTTTAGAACAGAAGCCCTCAAGACTCAAACGCACCCAAAACCGCTGTTCAGCTTAAAAAGAACAATCGCTGCAGGGTTACACATTTAAGACCAGCAGGAATGTTCACTGGATCTGGGATACATTTCTGGGATTTAATTCATCTGTGCCGTTCTATGAACTTGAAAGCCGCATAGTAAAATTTAACAAGTTTGGAGTTATTTTTTTTTTATTCACAAGCAGCGTTTTTTGTAACCGCAAGAAACAAAACACACTGGAATATTCTGTCCACTAGTGTGCCGTAGTGTTTGAACTGCAATGCGTTTAAACAGACACAAGAAAAGAGCATTACAGCATGCTGACAGACACAGCGGCAATGAGCATGTGGTGCACTGACTGCGTGAAAACACAGAGAGAGAAACAAAACACACTGTTTCCACACGGTTTCTTAATCTGTCATGCCAAACAAAGCTGTTTTCAACACAAAACCCGAAGGCCTAAACTCCTGTATACGGGCGTATGTGGGCGTATCCCCTGAAAATGTGCATGTAAACACACAATCTCTTCGAAATATTAAACTTGCAGCGCTCACACCGAAATACCTCTGTGAATCAGCTCGGAGGAGAAAATAAGGCAACACGCAAGCCTGAAGTATAAGAACACACACACTCGCACAACCCTTTCAGCTTATAGCAGGTGGGTGGCGTCTGTCCAGCATTAGTCACTTCGGTCCGATACACAGTCAGAGCTTGACAGACATTCAGAACGAAAGTCTGAATGGTGTTCAGGCATGATGTGGGGGTGGAATGAACGAGAAAAAAAAAATGCTAGAACGAACAATAGCCAAAAAAGACCTTGTATGCAGTAAGAGGGAAGCAGTGAGCTGCAATTTTACTCCGGCAGTATTGTAAACCATATGAGAGGAAGCAATTTGAGGATTTACAGAACATCTAAAAGCCTCACAGAAGAATACAAGGGTCATTTTTACCATGGTAACCGTAGTTTCCACCAAAACACTGATACTACACTTACTTATGCTACTGTAAAAGCCAAAAGCGAAGACAATGGAGGCTGATATCGAGTTACCGCAGTATATTTTGTTGTAGCTTTTAGCAAAAACTACTGGTATAGTACTTTTTTTTTTTTTTGTAAGGGATTCTTTTATAACAGGAACAAATCAAAGAACTGTGAAAATATATATCTCGACACAACCTTGGCGTGTTGCACAAAAGCTATCACAAACTGAAACGTGACACCTTGCTTTTGTAACAGATCTTAACCAGTTTGTCAGTCATTTATGTTATCATAGATTTCAAATACTTTTTATATGAGCAAACAAACGTCACATCACATAGCAGAAAGAGAAAGACAGCATCCCGATTAAGACACTGCCCCCTAAGTAGTACGTGAGAATCAGAATTAGTGCATACAAATCATAGTCTCACTCATAAAGCACAAGTTTTTTTTTTTCTGTGATACAGATATAGGAGAATCATGACAAAAAAAAAAATTCCACCCTAAGTAGGCAAGAATCAGGATTAATACATTGTACATTTCGAATGTAATAACTGACATAATGCACTAATATTACACATACATTCCTCATTATTCATAAACGAGACACATAGTGTGTTAAAAATACACCAAAGTATAATTTACCCATCAACTGTGAAATACGTTTTAATGTGCAATTGAGTTTCTTTTTTTGCACTACAAGTGCAACATCTCACTGATTAGAATGGAAGACATATTGTCGCACTACAGTAGACAAGTGTAACTAGTTTCTGACCAATGACCCTAAAATAATGGCCTGCATTTCTCCACCTATGCCAGGAAAAGCCCATGCTGAGCAAACAAAGAAACATGGTGCATGACTGCAAAACCAAAACATGCTGGACCCAGTTTCTTTTCGGGCAGTAAAAATATACTTTTTAAGAGCTAAGCTGTTAAATTTATAGCTTAATTACTGGAAAGAGTCAGTGTTTCCGTGGATGGGGGAAAAGTAATTATTCCTTCAAGGAATAAAAAGCAGAATTATATCTTTTCACCTCATTATACAAACATGTCCTGAAGCGGTTTTAAAAATCTTAGCTGACCAGAGCAAAACTGGTTTTGATAACACAGACATGCACAATTGTCTCATTCAGTTTTTGTTCTCTCACACACTCTTAAATTTCCCTGAAAAAAAACAGACATGGCCAAACCTGTTGCTGCGCATCTGTTTTAGTTACTGTTGCTAAAACGGAGGGTGATCCCAGCCGCAGGGAACAAGGAGCGCGAGAAAGAGAGAGAGAACAGCATGGGTTTCACTTACTCAAACTGTACAGTAAAGTGCGGAAATAATGCTTTGCCCTCATAAGCATGACACAACAGGTACAAATCCAGCCATCTGAAGCCTCATCAAAACTCCATCATAGGATCTCTATTGAGATGATCTGAAACGGTTACCAGAGTTCATCTACATCGTCAGGGTCTGAACTTAACTGAATTTACATCTTCACAAATCTGAGTCAACTCTTGAACCTCTTGTGTAACAGTTTCGTTCATAAAATCACATTTAACTCTAAAACTCAATGTAGTACAGTAATAAAAATAATTCAAATAAATATTTAAATGCATAATATTGTGTATACTTACAATGTATACATACAATTGCTTTTTTGAAATTTAAGAACTTTTTAAAGAAGCACATAAAAAAGATTCATATGAAAATCTGTTTCTGCTACAGAATAAAGAAATTGTAAAAGGTAAATCACACAATTCTTTTTTTCTCACTTGAAATTCCAAGGTTATTTCACAATTATCACTTTTTTCTTGCAATTGCGAGTTATAAACTCAGAATTGCGATTCTTGGGGGGGAAAAGTCAGAAATGTGAGATTTTTTTATTTCGTGGCAAACAAAAAACATGCTAAAAAAAGTAATTTGTAAAAGTTGTGAAGAAAAGTCAGAAATGAATGATAAAAACTCAAAATTACCCTTTTATTATTTTACGATCTTTTATTTTGTGGCGAAAATTGTCTTCCACTGATTTATAATAAAACATACATTTAAAATATATATATATATATATATATATATATTATATTATATTATAAACAACAAACTCTTCTAATACTGTCATTGCTAATAATTACCATATTTCAACAAGTCCTGTTCACTCCAAAACCAATACTAATATTTCTCGGAGTGAATGGTTTTTTTTTTTACCTTGGTGAGAACATAAAAACAAAGACTAGTCAAAAGTTAGCAAACGATCATAAAACTAAAGGATTTACAATAAGCACAACAGCTCTGCTACCAAATGGTTAGCAAAACACTTAAAAACAAAAAGGAGGAAGCAGAAGAAAAAAAGGGAAACCCTAGTTCTGTCATCTGATAAATGGCGATGTCAACACATCTATATGCACTGCTTTAATTTCGATATCATGTTTTTTTCAGAAATATTCATTTTCTTTGTTTGAGACCAGGCCTTCAAACATGAACCTTATTCTCATGAAATAACTGACTGATTTATATTTCAGTGTGAAAGGACAGCTTCTGCTGATTTCACATCAGCTGCCACTGTAGCCTTACGTTTGAAATGTTATAAAAAGAACAGAAATGCCAGAACCATTCAACTTTAGACAGAAACAACTCCGGGATATTCATGGGGTCTGTCTCTGGGATTAGACAGACTAGAATTCAGGACCTACATTAGGTTCAAGACCCTTTCTTAACCCCAAGCCTGACCTCTTGACCTCTGATGCTTAGGGTCAGACCGCTGCAGCACTGAAACAAATGTGCGCCCTGGGTTAACGCATCATTCAACCGGTCATGATATGAGAATTTATGTTTTTGATCTTTTGAAATAAAACAGTTTGTTGTACATTCAGAACTTAAAATTTACTCCAAAAAGTCTCAAAAGCTAATCATTTTCAGTAAGGAAGTGCTGAATTGATTAAAGATAAGACGTTAACGACATCTATAAACTTACAAAATATTTCCATATCAAAATAAAAACTGATCTTTTTATCATTCACTTCATCAAAGAATCCTGAGAATCAGATGTATCATGGTTTACACACACACACACACACACACACAAACTGTTTTCAACACAGAAAAAATAAATGTTTCTGGAGGAAATCAAAATATCAGAATGAAATTAAACTTTGCATCACAGGAATAGTCGATTTAAAAAAATTAGAAACAGAATGCAGTTATTTTAAATTATAAAATATTTTTATTCAATGTCTGTTTTTAATGTACTTTTGATCAAATAAATGCAGCCTTGGCGTTCATAAGAGGCTTCTTTTAAAAACATGGAAACATCTTAAGGACCCTTAAACAAATGTCGAGATACAAAAAAAAAAATCTGTAAAATATTTATCCAATAACTTGACATGTATACATTTTTAATTTTGTAAAAAGGTATACTCAAACTACCGTGAAATCAGATTTTCCTATATGCATGTTAAAAAGTCATGTGACTTTGCCTCAACAAGTCATGTTGCTTAATTTTCCCAGAGAAGAAAACCTTATTCGATTATAGCAATATCATCAACCGACATTACATCTTATATCCCACAATAGCTATAGCTTCTGTTTCAATTTTGTGGCAATTTTCTGCAAAGGGACTATTTTATTCCTTTGAACAGAGAATGGGAATGTTCATTTACTGGCAAATTTTATCCTAGAACAAATAATTAATAACAAATTACAACCGAAATATAATTCTGCGAACTACAATTAGGATAAACCTCACAGCGAACTACCAAACCGCACATGGGTGTAACAATGGCTGTTGATCATTTCATGTGTAAAGAGGGTGTTTAAATGCATCAGCAAAAGCAGCCTCTATAGGTGGATCTAAGAGGCTCTTTTTTTAGCTTGAGCCCACCTGAAATGTCAAACCCAAAATCGTATACTGTGTGTCTATAGATATACAGACTCCTACACAGAGGTTGTTGTTTTTTTTTTTGACGTCAAACTTGGCTCAGCCATGCAGGAGGACATCGAATCAACCTCCCACACCTCATAAACCTTGATAAACACTCGACAGCGCTACTATGCGTGTGTCTCCTCCGTATTTTTCCTAAAGGAGGTTAGTCTCATCCTGTGCCAACGGAGAAGTCAGACTGAATTGAGACAGAAACAGTGGCATCTGCCAGAAAAACTTTTTAAAGTGACCCATCCATCACGGCCGTGAGAAGCCCAATGCACGTGACACCTGAGATTATCAGCGCCCACGTGGACTCCACAGAGGTCAGCAAACTAACCCGAGAGTCAATTATTAACAGCTTCTCTGGGGGAGACGTTCCAGCGTCTGTCTCGTACGACTACTGAGCAAGTGCTGCACTAAAAGGGCTTTTCCATTTCTGTGTTCTGCGGTCATCTACCACCAACACAAGCTGCAACAGTCTGCGAGCCGCACCACCTGTGCGTGGGTGAAGTGTGTTAGACCGAGAGCAAGTTGATTCAATGTCTCAGAGAACGTTTTAATGGGCGCTTTAGAAATGGGAAGTAAAGGAAGGCCCGCAGGAGAAACTTCCTGCATTGGCATGCCACAATTTTCCCACCTACGGTCACTGCGCCAACAATACAACTCTAAAATGTTATGAGGACGGTTAAAGGCAACGTGGTCTGACATTCAACATACTCCCACATTTCTAAAGAGCATGCTTTACGGTCTTTCTGCATGCAAATAAACAACTAATGCATTCTGCAGAAAAGCAGAACAGGTTTAAAGGAAGCAGACACCAGGACGCGACTAATTTACATTGTTTTGGTAACCACAGTTTAGTTTTTTCCTAGGCAATCCCAACAGAATGATTTGCACGCATACAAATTGGACTTCTACGAACTGTTAAAAAAAACAAGGATGAGGACAGTAAATTCATAATATTCAGCAGACTTGTTTTTCAAACAGCTTTATACCACTGAAATATCATGTTTTCAGCATTATTAATATTAGGATATCAGAAAATGAAAATGATTTGTGAAGGATCATGTGACGCTGAAAACTGGAGTAATGATGCTGAAACTTCAGCTTTGCATCACAGGAAAATAGCTGTTAAATTGCAATAATATTTCACATTTTTACGGCTTTTACTGTATTTATGTACCCTGAAATAGTTTTAAACAGTATATTTATATAAAGTCATGCACTCAGAAAAACCCCTTAACAGCTAAATTAACAATAAACTGACTTTGGAATTTCATGACTTCAAGTCTTTCCACCAGAAACGCTTTTTCCAGCTTTTCAACACCTTGTGCTCCTTTCACGGTACGTTTACAAGCGGAAAACTCACTACTGTACGGATTTTTCAAGCGCTCTGACCCCCTTCTATTATATTTAACAAAACACTCATGAAAAGGAACAACATTCTAACAAAAAGAAGGTTGCTTTAAACATTTTTTAAAAGCACTTTTTAAAGCAATCATTCACACAAAAAGGAAAACTCAGTGATTATTTATTCACCCTCACGCCAATCAAAATTGTGAAGAATATTTCACACAGCTTTACACTACATAACAACAGCACTAGCGGCTACACCTGATAAGCTTCAAATAAACTCAATAAAGCAGTCTAAATGACTACTATTCCACATTTCACATCTTCTGCAGTAAGATATCGTTCTGTGAGGAAATAATTTACTAATACCGAGTCAAAAATTTAACTTAAAAGCCTGTTGTGGAGCTAAAAACGATGGTTAACGTGAAGTGTCATTTAAAAAAGACCTTTGTGAAGTTTTGTTCTACTGTAAAAAGAAAGTCATATGGGTTTTGAACAACTTGAGGGTAACTAAACAAATAAATTAAATACCCCTTTAGCTAGTAATGGTAAAATACTGTTAAAAAGGTTTAAAGGCATAAAAAAACATATGTGTGACAGATTAGTATCTTATCTTTGGCTCCAACACTGTCCCTCAATGGTTAACAATTTTTTATATAGAAAACAGGTGAATTAAAGGTTGACAACTATGTGATGCCAGCAATGTGTGCTTGGAGACCAGCTGTTTCTGAAGAGTAAACATACTGAGTCCAAACGGGGGGAAGAGGTTCCTTACTTCCTGCCCGTTTACCCGCAAACTGCGTCACTGAAGCATTCCTGCTCTGCTCTGAAGTCACGAGACGCACATGCACGAAACAAAACACAGACTGACATGTTGGCGGAGTCTGCACCTAGCAATGATTTCAACATGCTACCTAACAGTAAACACAGCAACTTCAAAGAACAATGAAAGCGTTATGCTTTTAAGCTTTGACCGTCTGACTCGATTATGACATGCTTTAGAATGGGTGTGTTCTGCTGATAGACAGAGGTCACCTCTGTATCCATGACACCAATAACACAGCCACCTAACACAAAGGAGGGAATCCTCTAGTTCCTTGTTCGGCTATTTTTCTTTCTCTTTCATACTTTACGTTCTTTCAAACCATTACTGCAAAGCCATTTTCATTCACACACCCAAAGCCATTTTTATTGCATTTCATTATTGCATTTCAACATTCAAACTGCACTTAGATTCTTTATAAAATATTGAGTTTCGATTTCATAAATGACAAGGAACTTCGCTTTTGAACATGAAATGGCATGAATTGTGGCCGGACTTTGAGGTGGGGGCTTTCTTGGTAAAAAGGAAATGTCTAGGATTCCACAGAAACGTCACGCATGGGAGCACAATTTCTGTGTGTAAGGACATGATTTGTGCATTTCCTTCCCGCGATTACAGAAACATTTAAAGGAACCTTAGATTTGAGTAATAGGCCCTACGTCACTAAAACATTATTTGTTCTGGAGAGGATTAAAGTTAAATAAAGTATTTGATATATTTTATATTTGATATAGTATACTGTATCTTCAAAACTGCTTGGTACCTTTTTATTAATGCATTGTAAAAATGTTTTGCATTGTAAAAAAAAAAAAAAAGATTTATAGAAAAAAAGTGACAAGTAAAGCTTGTTAATTAGCTCAGTTCACTGTTTAAATAAAAAATAAGGTAACACTTTAGAATAAGGTTCCATTAGTTAATGTTAGTTAACTACTTATGTTAACATGAACTAAGCAAGAACAATCCTTCTACAGCATTTATAAGTCTTAGTTCATGTTAATTTCAACATTTACTAATGCATTATTTAAATCAAAAGTTGTGCTTGTTAACATTAGTTAATGCACTGTGAATTACCATGAACTAACAATGAATAACTGTATTTTCATTAAGTAATATTAACGAAGATGAATAAATACAGTAATAAATGTATTATTCATTGTTTGTTCATGTTAATTAATACATTAACTAACATTAACTAATGGAACCTTATTCTGAAGTGTTACCAAAAATAAAAATAAATAAATACCGGATTATTTTAGTCCATTTTACAGTTTTCATTATTTCATGTTTAATTTAATCTGTTACTTGTCACTACATTGTAACTATTTGTGAAATTTACAATCAATTTCTGTGTGAAAAATGCTTATGCCATTAAAAAAAACAATTCTGGTGTGTAATCTGCGGTTAACCAATATTGCATTATATACCATTTTCTGTAAAATAGTCTCACATTTATGTTTTTTGTAAGCTTAGAATTTCTGAATAATTTACAGTGGAAAACAGTACATTCTCTCAAAACTTTAATGTTTATTATAATTTAGTTTTTTCTAATTTTTGTTATTAGTTTTCTGCATTAGTTTTATGTGTGTTTCCCTGATGGTTCTCATTGTGTGTATAGGGCACTATTTAAAATCTGCTTGTCATTTAAGAAATTAAAGATCAATAATTTTTACAAGACCAAAGTGTTACTAATAAAATCTAGAACTTTCATGTCAATATGTGACAACACCTTCATAACCTTCTAAAATCATAAAATTGCTTTTAATCAAGAAACAGTTATCATTTTAATTTCTGTGGTCTTCTCTACATGCTAGTGTACTCTTAAACATTGACTACAAGTCACAGTTAGCATACATCTCTTCCGGAAAATGTCAATAAATATTGATCCACAAAATCACTTTATAGAAAAAGGATGTCCCTCCCTCAAACGCCACTTGCCAGTAACTACTTCCTGTTTTAATAGGAAATACACCAACACAGAAAAAAAAAGAAAACTGTGCCAGTCAATTGACTTCACAGAATCATCAAAATAGGATTATTAGAAACACTTTCTGAAACACATAGAACTGAAACCATACAGTTTTCACTCACACAAGTCTCCCAATGACTAACTAATTTGTGGTAAATAAATGTGTGATTTCACACAGAACAAAAATATACAAAAATAGCCCAAGTCACACATAAATGCACCAGTTTGACTGGGAAACCTACGCTTTTCTATTTACTAAACAAATATTTCCCTTCTATGAAGAAACTTCACAGACACTTCAACCACACAGAGACAGGAAAAGGCATGACCCAACAAAAACAACCTTAAGCAAACAGAAATCTGGTCAAACGGAAGACCACACTTACCTTTCAGGTTTTTAGGGTTGTTTTGCTTTGTACGTGGCATTTTCAGGGTTTTTCCGCTGGCTCAGTGACACATCCTAGGAAAGATGCTGGATGGAATGCAGCTGGACACAGGGAGGAAAGACTCCTATTCCGCACAGGAAAGACACCCTCTGCACATCTGGGACAGATGAGAGACAAGTAAACTCAAGCAGAAACAAAACAGACCACAAACACATACTCTTGCTTCTGGTAACAACCCTAGTGTGGCTTTGTCTTTCTCTCGCTCCAGCTACTGTGACAGATCACTAGTGTTGTCAGTAAGAAGCAATGTTTTAGCTGGACTGACACAGATATAGAAGTGTGAGCAGTAATCAGATTTCTGATCTTAATAGTCTGTTCTGTCATCGATGCATTGACTAACTGCACTTGCACACACTTGCATTTATCAGACATCAAACACAGAAAAATTACACTGTTATTTCTGCTGCGCTGCAAACTCTCCAGGGAATTTTCAAAGTGCAAATATAAATATATTAAACATATTAAATATTGTCAGGACAATTTACAGCAATTTAACATATATATCCAAACGGCACAATAAAAAAGGGCCCACAAATATGTTTTAAAGGGGTCATATGAGGCGATTTAAGTTTTCCTTTCTCTTTGTAGCATTACAAGATGTTTGTGAATAGATACGATTCCTAAAGTTGCAAAGACTAAACAATCCAAAGATATTTTGAGGAAAAATATATATTTTTATAAAAAATGTGGTAGCATTGGATCTGAACAGGAAGGATAACTCTAGGAGGGGTGTGTCGCGATTCTGTCTCCTCACATTGCGATACAGGTTCGTGGACCTGCGTATGGCGATTTTGATTTCATATTGCATATCGTTACAGCCCTTGTCACGATGTAGGAAGATTTGTATAATGCCGCTCAAATGTTCACGCAAAGAAAGAGACCGTGACTTTGATTCTCACTGTTGCCACCGGTGCCATGTTGTGGAGATGCTGTGTTTCACTGTGAAAGCAAAACTACTTTGTTTGGCCTTCCAAAAGAGATCAGAACTAGAAATCAGTGGATAAGTTGTATTTATAACACTGTTCCAGAACAGCTCAACCCAAATATTCAGATGTGTGCTGCACATTTTAGGGAGGACTGTTCCCTGATCCTGGGAGAGAAGACTACAATGCCGACTGTTCTGACTCACAGTCTGTAAGTATGTTTTCATATTTAAAGAATTTGCCACTGATGATTCAAACACGAGTTTAGAGCAGTGTAAAGTAGAGCTTGTTGTTTGTCGTTTCTCTGATCACTAATACAGACACGGTTTTATGTTTACGCAGCGCGATGCAACACAACGCATAAAAAAAACTGTATAGGTCATTATAATCCATAATTATTTCCCCACTGGACGCAACAAATGTTAGTAATGGGTTTTATTGTATTTGTCTTGTTGCGCAGGGACATGCATCACAGTATGTTAAGGGACATAAAATTTCTGTCACATGCTTGAGGCATTCGGCCAATCACAATCCACTGGATAGTTGGCCAATCAGAGCACACCTCGCTATTCAGAATAATGAGCTTTGTAAAAAACTATGCATTTAAGAAAGGTGGGGAACAGAGGAGAAACAATAATGTACAGTATGTGGAAAATAATGTGTTTTTGAACCTTAAACCACATAAACACATTTCATTACACCAAGTACACAAAATAATGTTCTTTTTAGCAACATCATACGAACCCTTTAAATAACTATGAAAAATACATTTATTTGCTAAATAGAATATACAATCGTATTTATTATTTAAAAAATAAATTTTATTTATTTAAAAAGATAAAAAATATATACCTCCTAAACTTTAAAACACACAGTTTTAAAATGAACCCAAACCATAAATGCAATGAAAACACCAGAGAACATCAACTTGTTGTCAACTGATAGAGATGGAGAGATATATTATTCAACTACATTAAAAATAGGAAATGTGCATTATCCAGAGACCGTATCAGTGCTGATAAATATCCAATTAATCAGCCTGGTTTATATATATCCTCCACAATAATGTTGACAGGTTGTTTATGACGAAAATCACCAGTCTTTAAAACATTTCAAAACTGCAGCTCTCAAAATGGCCAAGGCATTATTTTGGCTCTGCAGGAATAGATGCAAATAAGCCCCACATTCTGCACAAGATCCTCTTTGTTTCAATGTTTAGGAAGTTTTTGTTTCTGTATGTTCCCCGGCTCCATTGTAGCATAAAGCAAACATCTGACATGCCTCGCCCATGCATTCCCGCATGCATCCCGTCACGGCGTGTGCCAGATTCCACGCGAATGTTACGTCTCACCACATTATATAACGCTTACTACGAGTGTGCATGATTTTCCTCTGTGTGCAGCTCTACAGCAATGACATCACCTCCCTGAGGATTTCAGCATACACACAAACACTCACACACACAGCACATACACCAGGTTTCACGCACATCTAGAATAGTGTTTCTCACTCCAGGTCCAGGAAGCCCGCCTGCACTGCACATTTTGGAATATTTGAGGCATCCATTTCAGGGCATGGAGTTAGGTGCGTTTGATTAGAGAGATATTTTTTTTCCAGGACAAGGATTGAGAAATACTGTCAAAGGACAGTCAGTGTGTGTTGAAATAACATTCCCCAACTAAGCTATTTATTTATTTTTTATTATTATTACTATAATTATTATTATATATTATTATGTTTTTTTTTTACTTAGTTTAGTTTTTTTTTTCTCCTTTTCCTTTGAGGTTTGTTAGTTTTATTACTTGCTGTCTGTCTTATGGTTGTTTTGAAAATTCAATAAATAAATCATAAATAATAGAAAAAAATCCCCCCTTATAAATATGTTGATGCATAATGTGCAATTACTTTGTTTCTTTTTTTAATCAACAAATACTAATATAAGAATATATATATTGTTACAGTGTAAACTTGTACCTTTGGTCTTGTAACTGGTTGTCTTTCGAACACTTTTTTTCCACACTTATTTTAAACTTTCTGTAATGTGACGAGTACGAGTGTAATTTAAAAGCAGAAATATAACATGTAGTTCCTGAATTATAGGTATAAAACAGTCCACAAAATGATGTAGCCTATGTTACACTGCATCTCTACTTTTCAAAATGATTTCATCTACCCATAGCAGAACTGGAAAAATACATTTATGCATAAACGATAATACATACTGAAGAATTTAAATATGACACTGCAAAATTGAAATGTTGCATTTTTTTCTGCAGAATCTAAATATTTAGCTATTTCAGAATTGGAATGCTACAGAATTTGAATATTGACACTGCAGAACTGAAAGGTTGCAATGCTACTGCAGAATTGTATCAATTAAGAATTTGAAAGTTACTGCAGAATTAGATTTTTTTTTTTCAAAGCTAAAATGTTACTGTAGAATTTGAATATGACTTCATTTCAGAACTGGAATGTTACAATCTTACTGAATAATTTGAATATTACATCATTTCAGAATTGGAACGTTACAATGTTAGTAAAGAATTAATGTCAATTCGTAACATTGTAACATTCCAACATTCATAATTTCAAAAATTGAATTATGCAATGTTACTGCAGAAGTGGAATATTACATAATTTTGAAATTGGAATGGTACAATGTTACTGGAGAATTTAAATATTTAGTCATTTCAAAATTGCAAATGTACAGTGTTACTGAATAATTTAAATATTTTGTTGTTTCAACATGTTGCTGCAGAATTTGAACAGGACGTTGCAGAACTGAGATTTTACTATGTTACAGAATAATTGTAATGTTGCTACATCAGAATTAGAATGTTTCAGTATTACTGCAGAATTTCAATACTACGTTATATCACAATGTATGTAGCCAGACAAGCAACACCAAGGTCAGGGGGGTTGATTCCCAGAGAATACACATACTAATAAAATTCGACATGCATCTGCAAAATGCATGAATGCAAAATGTTAAAAGAATCTATCGATCAAGATATAAGGGAACACACTGAAACCACAGAGCCAACAGAAACTGCTGCACATAGGACACATAAATAGCCTACTTGGCATGCGTGCAATGGCAAATAAGATGGCACTAAACGGGGGTTGCTCCTGTAAGGCAGACCGTGCCAGTGACAAACTGACATGCTTACACCCTATAAGAACAGCATGCGATGAGCCAACCATGTGTCCAAGCCTGACACAAAACCACCACGTTTTTCAATAAAAGCCACTAAGCTTACATGCCACAGTCCAGTGCCAAATCCAGGTGCGCACTGGATGAATTGCGCATTACTGCCTTTAAGAAACACATGAAGAGGGCGGAGCCGGGGAAAACCCCTCTGCAACAGGACATGAACAAGAAACACTTCCCTAATTCGACAACAAAATGCCCTTTAAACCAGCCGAAGACGTGCAAAGCGCATTCGGAATGCTTTCATTTGCATCCCATTGTCAAGGGAAGGTGTTTTGGCGCTTACCTGCCGTCGCGGTCGGTGCTTCGGAGACTCTCTCCAGCAGCGTTGCGGGCTTGATAAACATTTACACCCCGCGTATTAGGATTCTGGAGACGTGCGCTCTCGGCGAGATACAAAACACGGGCCGGCTCGGTACAGACAGATCGACCGACGCCAGGCAAAATCAGCGTAAAACTCACACAAACATGCTCACTAGTTTAAACAACCCATAAATGTTTTTGGAAACATTGTGTTTCAAAACAACAGCTCTTTGAGGTGCGTTTACGCACCGCATGCGTTCGCTACACACTGGGCTATGCGTCTAAACGCTTATTAAGTCGCGTGTATTTCTTAACTTTCGGTACTTACAGGTGCAGTCTGAACTGTTGTCAAGGGTTTCAACGGTCAGAGGTCTGTTTTTCCCCTCTCTCGCTCTATCTTCCCTCACTTTCTATTGCAGGAAACCGACAGGCCCACTGACGTCAACGGGGGTCCCGTCTCCGCCTCCCAAGCGAAGCAAACGCGCTCAGGGGGTGTCCTGACGGCCGATGGAGCACATGAATAAAACGCGTTAAGCACCACCTGAGTGACTAATATTGTACATTTTCCTCATAAACATAGCACAAATGCGAAATGAATGCGGTTTACCGAGAGGCATTTGCAAAAGCTCATTTTAAGAGTCATTTGTAAAGCGTCGCTTCTCGCGGGATCCCTCAGATAGGCCCCATGTGCGCATAGTTCAGGACTGACGGTGTTCCCGGAGGTTCCTTGTTTGTTAGGTCACGTTGTGCCCCTCAACCAGCGCTGGGCTTTCCCGCACAGATTCAGGCAAACAATGGAGAATACAGCACAGAGTGTGATTGCGGTGTAATTATACGCAAAATCATATCGGAATTGTAAACGCTTCGACTGTAATGTTTCACAGTCATGCAAAACTGAAAGCACCGAGTGGGCTCGTTTTAGGACTCATGTTTCAAAGAAAAATATGCACGTTACAGCCACTGATAAGTTTTTGCATTTATGTGCATATAAAATGCATAAAACTATAGTTATCCACTTTTAGGTTTTCTATTATCCCTTTAATAATTCCGTTGCGGTTAGTTGCAGTATGCGAACTAGGTACCGAGAAAGGAGGAGCTTAGGGGGAAATCAACTTTATTTTGACTGTCTACACAGACAACCAGTGTAAGAGATATGAAAAGCGTTTTATAAAACCATAGAGTTATGTAATTTTAATGCATTTTAAAGAATGAATTATATTTTCTTTCAGATTTCTTTTTATTTGAATGTGGTACATTTAATGGTAAGTTGAAAGCAAGTTAGGTAATAAGTCATCTAAAAGTAATCTACAAAGCAGTCAGAATACATAACTACATATACATAATACATAACTACAGAATTACATAAACCTAGATTACGTAACTACACTTTTCGTCATGTAATCTGTAATTAGTAACAAACTACATATTGTAATCTACCCAGCAGTTTACACAACCGCCAATGACAAATCAGTACATGTCGAAAGGAAACATATTATAAAACTATTAATGTAATGTTATATTCATGGTTGTTTATGCTTTAAATATATATTATATATTTATAGGCTAGCTCTGTTCACAATACATATCTTGCAAAGCAGCTTTACAGAATCCATGAAGACCTACAGTGGTGATATCTAAACATAAAAATCATATTTCAAAGAAAGAAAAAAAAAACACTGATTTTCAGAAGATAGACCCAAATGCAAGAAGAAATGTTTGCTTTGCAATTTATATTTGGAGTTAAGCCTGTCCTGACCATCTGGTTGTCGGCAATGAACCTTGCTCAGAGAGACAATCACAGCCCATGGTAAACCAACTAATCAATGCATTACCAAAACATTAAAATAGCAATAAGAGGTTTTTACAGTTATGGTGCTTAAAACTAAAACTGATTTATTGAGGGATGTTTTGCTTGTTCTCTCAATGATGTCATTATTTTCTTTGAATATGTAAACAATTGCCTCATGTTACAGTAATGAAAATTAATGTTGACCTCAAGAGTCATATGTGTGTGTACAGAACCACAGGACACCACATATCGGCCAAAAAACCATACTAAGCCACCCTGAGCATCACCAGATAGGCTAGCACAAATAATGCCTCTCGGCTATTTTTAACCCACATCCAAAGCGTCTCACAGTATGTCCATGGGTGTTTGTGTTCAAAAATGACACATCGTTTAATGAGAAAGGTCAGAGTATTTCAGCCCTGAGAATATAAATAGCTCTTTAATGAAGGTGGATGAGGTGACTTCTGTTCTATCCTTCCTCCAGCAACAAGCCCACAGGGAATCATACATACGTGTGCTGGTGACGAAGAATAGGGGGCGAACAGCGTCACGCTAGATATATGTGTTCTCCCCCTCTCTGCCTCTCTCTCTATGTTCTATATTTAAATGCCCAAACAAGCACACACATACAGTGGGATCACTGGTACACTGAAAATCTGGGATTCTTCATCTAAGCCTGAAAATACACAGAAAGTTAGGATTCTGCACTATTTCTTGTTCCCTAATCTGGGCTGCTTTTCCTTAACATCATAGACCCACTGAAAGCAATGAAGATACGATCAAACGCAGCCCAGATTTGTAACTGATCAGATTTTCCAGCTTCCATTTAAATGTAAGATATTGATCTTGGAGATCTTGATCATCCACTTGTGTTTTAATATTTTACAATTAGTCCACACATCTGTTAATGCAACAACTGACATTAACAATAAGCAATACATTTGTTAAAGTATTTATTCATTTTTGTTGATAATAGTTCATTTTTGGTTCATGTTAACTCAGGTCCATTGAATACTGTTTTCAGTTGTTAAAATGTTGTCATTGTTAGTCCTCGATAACTAATGTAATTAGGTAAGATTAATGTTATATTATTAAATGTTATACAAAGATTAAAGTGAACTAATATTAACAAATGAAAATGCATTTTATACTAAAATATAATAGCATTTTTGACTTGTTTTCCATTACAAAGATCTAAACATTATTAAATCAAGATATAAGCAACATTGGATATTAAGTCTTGTTTCAGAAATAAATATATACAAATTAAGTGAGATTTAGCTGAGAACTCTGCCAGTGGGGTCAGAAAAATAAACATAATTGAAAGAAAGAAAGAAATTCTTACCCCAATTTTTAATAGAAATGATTTGGATTGTTTTAGGAGTATACATTTAATTTTGATACATTTTACAGAAAAGAAGACTTAATACCTCAAGTCATTCTGAGTTGCATATTAATTTATCTTGATTTCAGAGAGTTTAGATAGCAGTTTTGTTCATGTCAGGCTCCATTGCTGTGTTCATACAAGTCTAATATAAGTATATTCATTTAATTTTTCACTTAAATTGCCATTATTACAAATTAAAAGTTGTATTAAATCAGAAATACAAACTGCATTTTCTGCATGTTTTTAATTTCAGTTGGTGCATACAGTATAACAAACCCCCCCACGAACTGTTGTCGCAGAGCAGGAGCACGTCATATCACACGTAGTCTTGAGGTCCCTGTGCAGAGCACCCGTCTGAGTATGAGGGGGTGATGATGTTCCATTCAGAGATGCCTCGGTGACAACCAGCCACCCGCACACTCTCCATATTCTGACACGGTGACTCACTCGCTTTTAACCACCACCGATTACAAAATGGCATCCTGCATTTTATGCCTCTCTGTCTTTCTTAAGTTTGCTTAAAAATATTTACAAAACTTTTGATAACTTATTCAAGCGATATTAGTTAGCTAAGCTGGTTAGTATTTGTTGTTTTAGTCTATAGCGTTTGCATAAATCCTTAAAGGGTTAGTTTACCCAAAAATGAAAATTGTACTCACCCCTGAGGCATCATAGGTGTAAATGACTTTCTTCTTTCAGACGAATCCAATCTGAGTTATATTAAAAATTGTCTATTGTCTTTGATCTTTCAAGCTGTTTCATTGCAGCCAGCAGGTGTTGCATTGCTTCAGTCCAAAGGGAGTGAAATAAAAAGCGGCCTTCCATTAAAAAAAAAAAAAAAGTGTCTCACATGGAGGGTGAACAAAGGCCTCCTGTAGCAACCTGATGTGTGTAAGAAATATCCTTATTCAAAACATAATGATGTAATGTAATATTAACAAATGTACACAGAAGCAGTTCCGGGATCATGACATATGAGGTCTGCGTTGCGCATGTGACTGTGAGTCTCGTGAAAACTGACGTTTGTTTACAGAATCAAAAGAAGCAAAGTTTCCTTACTTCAGTCTCCTCTTGGCTTATATCGAAATCCTCCAATGTTTTTCTTGCCGGCTAAAACTCTATAGGTCAAAAAAGAAGCCATATCTAAACATGATCCAGAAGTGCAGGTGTTTTCTCTGGGCCAAGGCTCATTTAAAATGGACTGTGGCAAAGTGGAAAACTGTTCTGTTCTCAGACGAATCAAAATTTGAAGTTCTTTTTGGAAAACTGGGACTCCATGTCATCTGGACTAAAGAGGACAAGGACAACCCAAGTTGTAATCAGGGCTCAGTTCAGAAGCCTGCATCTCTGATGAGTTTGTGTGGCATGGGCAGCTTACACATCTGGAAAGGCGCCATCAATGCTGAAAGGTATATCCAAGTTCTAGAACAACATATGCTCCCATCCAGACGTCGTCTCTTTCAGGGAAGACCTTGCATTTTCCAACATGACAATGCCGGACCACATACTGCATCAATTACAACATTATGGCTGTGTAGAAGGAGGATCCAGGTATTAAAATGGCCTGCCTGCAGTCCAGATCTTTCACCCATAGAAAACATTTGGCGCATCATAAAGAGGAAGATGCGACAAAGAAGACCTAAGACAGTTGAGCAGCTAGAAGCCTGTATTAGACAAGAATGGGACAACATTCCTACTCCTAAACTTGAGCAACTTGTTTCCTCAGTCCCCATATTTTGTCCATACTATGAACGTCAAATGGATCATTTGATTACCAACGTTCTTCAAAATATATATTTTTTATACCAATATGGCTTCTTTTCCTCTGTGGAACCTAAAAATACATATTTTGAAAAATGCTGGTAACCAAATGGGTTTGACCTCCTGTCACATCAACATATGGATATCTGTAATTGCATGTAATTCTAGCTATAGTTTGTCAACATTCAATGAATAAGGCGTGTTGCATCATCCCTTGAACAACGCGAGAGACGTGTGCGCCGCCGCTTTCGTGACATGCAGTCTGATCCTAAGTGCATTCTGGAGTCTGAACAGACGTCCTTTGGGAGCAATCGTGTTTCAGCCGCACCACATCAAAAAAAATAAGCTATTTGCATACCCTAGCAAGCACTTCATCCAGGGCAGATAGAAATCAGTGTCATTTTACACTCCCTTGAAGCCTTCGAATGCTCACTGAACATGCTATTCTATGTCAGCTTTGGACCTCATTTACATTTACTCTCTAATTAGAGGCTATTTCAGGATAAACAAATTAAATGTTAGCATAAGAGGCTAGCAGGGCTACATTTTGATACACTGCTGTATATCCTTTGTGTAGTTGAATCGTCTATTAACTACAAGGTGCTGAAACTCATATTTTTTATTTACAATTCCCAAATCACTGAAATGTATATTTATGCATGCAATACTAATTTTTTGTGCCTTTTTTGTACATTAACAGGACAAGCCCTCCTAAACCTATAACATAAACACATCTAAATCCCCAAAATACCAGAACATTGAACACTAACAAGTCTTCTTTGCTTCTAAACCTTCTCCAAAAACACATAAAATAACACTTTATTTCTACATTTAGGTTACTCTCCCAATCCACTCCCATGCCGGGAAATAGAAATGCTTTGCCCAGTTTCAGCTAATGCTCAAAAAAGTATTAATTCAGGAATTGTTGCGCATAAGCTGCTGAATTAAACAAGATGATGACATAAAAGAAGAGATTTGGAAGAATGCTGGTAACTTAACAGTTCCTGGTCCCATTGACTTCCATTTTTTTGTCAAAACAATAGAAAAAAGGGAACCAAACCTGTTTTGCAACATTCATCTTCTCTTCTCCCTGTTAAATAATAACAATAATAATAACAATTGTGTTTTGAAGCATGACTGCTAGTTTGAGCTGGTATGAGCTGGTCCTTAGCTGGTCAAGTGCTGGTCTTAAACTACCAGCTCCTGCTCAGGACCAGCTTAGGACCAGCACATGACCAGAAAGTAAAAATATCTTCTGCAGAGTAAAGTAAATAAAATTAGTTTTCAAACAAAATCAATGTAGGAAATTATGAATTTCCATTTTTAAATACCCCTTTAACCAGGGTTTACCATGACCTTAACCTAATAGGCATAATAGTTATCACACAATACCAGTAAACAGAGTAGTCTGCTCTTCCACACTGGAAGCAAAGGGAATTCTGAGCTATTAATATCTTGGAAGGAAGATCTGCTACTGTTAGGAACAATGAGCCACTAGTACAGAGTTCATCTTCCTCAAATCACATGGATCATCTATCTATCTATCTATCTATCCATCCATCCATCCATCCATCACTTTATTTTACTTTTTTTTTACATTCACTTTTTATTTTGCATATATATTCCTTTTATCTTTTTATGCTTCTAAATCTTCCTTTTGAAATCTTCCTTCTTTTAAACTTTTCCTGCTATACTCGTTTTTTTTTTTTTACTTTTCTCAGTGCCACTCTTTTCATTCCTTCAGGTTTACTTTCAATTATTTTCAAATTTTTCTTTTGCCTTGCTTTCTCATATTCTTTCCTTCTGAAACTGGCAAAAATATATGTAAAAAGTGGCAGGCAGCCAAAAAACCTGAAGCAAAAAAAAAAAAAAGGCTGATTATGTTTTTTTCCTGTCAAATCAGAATCAATTATATCTGAATCATTTATCATTCTGTTATCAGCATTGAAACCATGGCAGTTTTTCTATGCAGATTATTTTTAAATCTCTGTTTTGAAATGGTCAATCAGCGCGGATAACACAATCTGTAGTCAAGTGTTTAACTGTCCGGTGGGCTCTGCGGAGCAGCTTTATGTAATGTGGATATGATGTGATGTGTTGTAATGGTTTTAAGTAGTCTAGGGCGGGGGAAGCGCAGTCTCTCATCACTGCACTCACTTCTTTGTTTATACACTACCATATGATGTTACATAACCGAGGCTGTTGCCAAGGCAACTGCCTGACTCCAATGCCCCGCCCCCCCTTCTCCCGCTTCAGATGTCCCTCTGCCCCACGCCACGTTCAAACAAAAGGGTCGACACTCAATTGACCTGCATCTAAGAGAACTGAGCTCAATTTCAGGCTCTAGATATTGGTGATCTGTACTTTTAGAATGTGTTTTTCTTACATGATGGTAGAGTGATTGAACACTGTGATATTGTACACTGTTCGACAGTTCTCCATTATTGGAGTACAGTTTACAAGAGAACACAATTTAATTTGTTCTTCTTGAAAATGTATTTAAAATCAGCGTGTTGCTTGCCATTTAGTTGAATTTACTAGCATTTTTTTAAGTGAAAATTGTACACAGTTTATTTCAGTGTAAGATTATATTCATGTTACCGTGTCATTTACGCCAATGTACTTCAAAGCAAACTTATTTATAAATTTCTTCTTAATATTTTTTATATTATAAAGAATGTATCATTTAATTTGCATTTGTTTATGCAACATGCACCATTTGATTATTATTTAATGCATTTAAATATCAAAAGGTGCTGCTGTTTTTTATGCTGTTGCACATTTAAAAAAGGCTGATTTCTGTATTAAAACATGATGATACTATGGCAGACTGTCCAAAATAAATAAAAATACTGTGATACTTTATTTGTAAGGAATGTAAATTCAAAAACAATTCACAAACTGGCTTCTTTTCTCTTAACTTTCTTTCTCAAGTTATTTACAGCAAAAGAAAGGTCAAAAAATGAATAAAAGCCCTCTATTGGCAAGCATGACCACAATATTGCCCTTATATTCCTGCTGTTAAAATCTGCTTACATTTCAGTGCCGTGAAATCAATTCATGCAAACATGCCTGTGGGATCAACAAACAACACTTCCGTATTTTGGAAAACCTCGGAGTATCCCAAACAGTCCTAATGAGAAAAGCATGGCCATTCTCGGTACACACACACACACACACACACACACACACGACACGAGTGATATCAATAGCAACATTGTGAATCTTTTTACGAGCTCGTGGCTGTATGATCCTCGTTTTATCACTGCACCAAGGTCATTTACTTTCTGGTTCCCTTCACTTTTCTGTCTTGTCCTCTCTGGGGTCCTTCCTCATCTGTCTTCGCTCTGTGATCTGACCTAAAGCAACAGTGCTAAGTGCTTTTTCAGACAGCAGTATTTCCTCCGTACTTCATTCATCTGGCATTTGACCTCTGTTCGCAGCCATCTGCTAGACTGCTGCATTACATGTTATTTCACTCCGGACTTCAGCGCAGGTGTTCCTAATGCATGCTGCTTCCGGTATGGACTCAATCTATTAAACTCCATTTAATCTGCCTCTCTTGATTTATTTCTTTGCCTTTTTTTAAATGGTCTTGGCTCCTCTCGCTTCACCTTTACGGAAACCATTCTGTGGTTATTCGTGTCTTTTGAGCGGACTTGTTTTATAGTGTGTTTGCAGCTGGCTCTGCTGATATGATTCAGGCAATGACTCATGGCCCACTGGTATGAGATGTTTGCAGTTAATAAGTGTTCAGGTTGGAGATATATAAAATATAGGCCAAAATATATTTCCTGTATGTCTGTGATGAGAGAGTATTTAAAATGTACTCACATTTGCCTTTAAAATAAAGGCCTTAAAAACACTAGTATTTTGACACATTTGTTTGAAATCCTAAAATGATGTAAACCATATTCTGTTTTCATGAAGAAGCTCAAATCGTGACGGCGCCCCTCTTTCACAAAACTTATCAACTAGCACAGTTTTGTCACTGCTTCCAATATGAAATGGGTAAAATATTTCAGTACAAGCACTTCAGTCAAATGCAATATGTACAATATATCAAGCCTTTAACCAGCAAGGAAAAATCAACCCACAGAACCAGTTTAAAAGTAGCTCAATTACACAGGAAAACCACAGACTTGGCAACCCAGAGAGGCTTCATAAGTGACTTCATGATCTCCAAATCAGATGAATGTGACTGTGGCCACATTTTATTATGGTAGCTCACTTATATCATATTACGTTTACATTTTTCTATTCAGCAGACACCTTTACCCAAAGATAATTACAAACGAGGAATATATCACCTATTTATTGTAGCACTTTGGAAATTAAGGCTACAGTGCGCAGTGCTGAAGGATAGCACTTGATTGAGTTTCAAATGAACAAAACGTACCCTCTATACTAAACCTAACAGATAATGGTCATTATGTAAATGGAGTGGGGGGGGGGGGGTAAATTTAGGTCAAGGAACGATGTCCAAAATTCTTCATTCATTCATATTCTGCCCATGAAAGCCTAATCATTATGTCTGTAATGGTAATAAAAGATGTTCTAGAGTTGAAAGTGGAAGTGGAGTGGAAGAACAATTTAATATGATTTAAAGTTTAAACACAAATCTGCTGTCACTGTTGAAGTACTTAGGATTTGCGTTCCTATGGATACTAATGGAAATGTTCATTCAGAATGGCAGATTGAAAAATCTTTAGCCTAAATGTCCTGGCAAAAAAAAAAAAATTCTCACCAATCCAATTGGAGGACACAAATTATATATTCTTTTCCATCTGTATGTGACTAGAATGTTATGAGAAGAAATCTTATTTAAGATCAGAAAGTATTGAGAATGTGTTTTATTTTCAACGGCCAGCAGGACAAGACCACAGAAAACAGATGAGTCCTCTGCACAATCAGGTTTTTCTCCATTCGGTCACTGATCGAGTTTTGGTTTTTGGGTTTGCTCAGTTGGGGACACTTAATATCCAGCGATATCGTCAACTTGATTGCACAGATACTATTTAAACTGAACTGAGCTGGATGATGACATCACTGAATTCAATGATGAACTGCCTTTAAAGGTGCTGTATGTAAGATTTTGGCTCTACTAAAGCATAAAAATTCCATAATGTGTTTGCAGATATTTAAGAAACTTGCTTAGTTAACATACTTGTTTATTTGAAAACTAATGCTACAGTCCCCTTTGAAAATGTGCGATCCGGGCCGGAATGTAGATCTTTGTTTTGGTTTGTATACCCAATTGTATTTCGGGACCCGTATTGCCAGTTGGTGGAAAACACAGCGTATTTCATTTCATTCATCATCAAGTAAGCTTGTTCCATCAATGTGGCAACCTGCGTGTTTGTCAAGTCTGAGGAGGAGGGGCTGGGTGAAAAAAAACAGTCTCTAATATTTTGAATTTGGACTACAATCCTGCATACCGCACCTTTAACTAAAAACTGAATGTTCACTATTGTCATTTTGCATTATTGATAAATAATAAACAAAGCTGACTAGACTTGACTTGACAATGAAGAATTCAAGTATTTCTTTATGGTTCCAAATCATGGCCATGACTTTTTTCCATAAGTCCATTTTAAACAATGTTGTCCTTAACAAATACAGAACAGTGTCAAATTTTCCAGAAGAACCAGCAGGATGATTGTTGGTCGGGGTTATGTCTCAATGGAACGTGCTAAATAAAGACCTGTACAGATAACTCAGAGAGTGAGGAAAATATCAGCCTGGGCTTTTCCAGTCCCTCCCAAATGAAAATAAATCAAATCACTCCACATTTCAGTTTGATTCAGGTTGGTGGCTTGCAAAATTCCAACCACAATCAAATGAATTGTTCCAAAACAATTTGAACTCTGTGGACAGCATTCGTGGTGTAAGTTTGTGAAAACATGCAAAAGCATGTTTACAGTATTGCGCTTAAAAGATAATTTTCTGAAAATGTACACACCCCAGAGTCATCCAAGATGTAGATATGATTGTTTTGTCATCAGAACAGATTTTGAAAAAATTTGCATTACATGACTAACTCACCACTGGATCTTCTGCAGTGAATGGGTGCCATCAGAATAAGAGTTCAAAACATAGCAATAATCCACAAGTCTAAATTTAGCATTAATACATCGGACTAATGCATTCTGGCAGTGTTAAAAAACAGAAGTGTTAAGATCATATATTTGCTAAAATTATCTTAAATGTGTTACACTATGTCAGTTTGAACATTTATTCCTGTGAAATGTCTTGCCCTAAGGTAAACTTCTACTGCAGTTGCATTACTGTAAATGAGGTTGTTGTTTTGCAAACTGAAGAAGGAGTTGACATGATTGTCTGTGGTAACTGGCAGCATGCCTTTGATGCTGATGATAAAACCCACAGCATGTCTTTAAACGTAATCCAAGTCTCTCTTAAGCAAAACATCCTTAATATTGCTTCAGTTAAAAGCAAGCCATGAATCAGTTTAGCTATTATTCATTTTGTTCTCTCAAATGATCTGAACAGATCTGGATTTGTGTCGAAACCCTGGCAACAGAACATCACCCATCCTCGTCTTTAGTGGGTGAATCCCATTGCTCGGGGGAGACTTCTGCTGGATCAAACATCAGCTGATTTATGGTCCACACACCATGTCTAATAATCCTCCACTAGCTCCTCAGCTCAAGGGTCCACAGCACTGCCAAATACCTGAAGAAAGGGCATCATCTCTGGGTAACTGGCACTGAAACGCCCCATGGAAGCACAACACCAATCAATAAGAGTGCTTGACCAATGAGCAGGAAAGTTCTGGAGTCTCAAAAGCTGATGGGAGAGAGAAGAACAGAGATTGCATATTACTGACATTACACATACATTCATGCTTTTTAGATTTGGCCCTAACCTGCACACATCTGCCCAGTGATTTTGGATTTAAAGCACTGGATTATCTTCACATCATTTCCAAGTATCCTGGAAGCATCACCATTAGGCTAGATAATAAAATCTGGGTCAGTATTGGTTAAAATATCTGTGTAAAGTGTTATGTTCATATATTATGTGTATCTTAACTGCATACTATAAATCAAAGTCAAAAAGTTATGTTACATCTCGTAAACTGATATCTTGATTTCTTGATAAAACCTTCATCTTCTCATAATAAGAAAGAGAAACCAAAGTCATCAGATGGTTGTAAAATCGAAACTCCAAAACAGAAACCATCTCAGACTGTCATAAAATTGAAACTATATGATAATCTGGTCTTGATCTAACGTTAACGAGTGAACAAGTTCACTTCAGATCAAAACCAAATGACCAAATTGGCTAATCAAACTTTCGATTATTTTTTTTTTTTCATCTCCATCATAGTCTGAAATGGTGACTGTCATACATTTTTAAATATGATTATTTGGTCATTTGGTTTTGAACCGGAGTGAACAAGTTAATTTTTTCTGTGGAACTCAAAGCATCTTCTCCACATTTGATATTTTCAAAAGGACCACGACCATATGAATTGTGTTCTTCTTTTCAAGACATGTGAATGTTTTGTGTGAGAAACAAACCCAAATAAAAGTTGTGAGGATAGCCTATGTTTAATAAAATATATATATATATATGTATATATATATATATATATATATATATATATATATATACATATTTATATATATATATATATATATACATATGTATATATATATGTATATACATATGTGTATATATATATATATATGTATATACATATGTATATACATATACATATATACATACACATATACACATACATATACACATATATACACATACACACACACACACACACATATATATATATATATATATATATATATATATATATATATATATATATATATATATAACTGCATTTATGTTGGAAACAAAATGAGAGCGAGTGAATTGTGAGCATGACAGATCTGTCCTGACTCCTGACTCACTTCTTTACTTCAGCTTCTTTATCTCCAGTCTGTGCTCTGGCGCCTCCTGTGGGCTGTAGACAGAACACGTTTGTTTTTATCCCACAAACCTGAAGGGTCTGCTTGTGTAACATGAGATTACAGCCCTGTTTTAGATACTTGCATCATGTAGCTTCTACATGAATGGTCTCTAAGGTCTGTCTTTAAAGCAAAACAGCACAATAGTGAATAGCTTGAGCCATTTTTGCTTTTAATCCAAAGCACAAGGACAATTCCTAATTACTCATTCCTTACAATCCAATATTTATGCTAGCAGGTTTTGCATATTTAAACTGTTTAATATTTCAATTCTATTTTTATGTCAGCTTTATGCAGCTGTTTAATTGTTATTTGTATTAAATTAACCTGCAACTGGTAGGTCACCATTCCAATTTTTTTTTTTTAAATGCAATGCAATTAACGATATAATTGTGCAGAAAAATTGGACAGAAAAAAAATTGCATGCTTATATGTTGCAGCATAAGGGAAAAAACTACAATAGCCTATTTTTTTTTTTTTTGTTGAGGTCTAAGGCTGTGCATTCAATCCATCAGTATTTTGGTGCAAATTTATCACAGTTGCAAATTTGTATCTTGTCAATTAATTATTAGCTACCACTGAAATGTAATACTTTAAGACGACCAATTTTGGCCACCATTTGATCCTCAACATAAAATGTGCATCTTGAAGTAAAGCCAGTTGAGAACCACTGATTTAATGCCGTGCAAAAACTGTTGTAGCTGAAATAAATTCATTTTGGAAAGTTTGCTCGCAGACAGTGTCCCCGAACTCGATTCTCTTTTGTTGATAACTGATGAGATGCATGATTCATTCTTTATTGAGAACCTGTACAGCAGACAAAACCTGGCAAAGAAATGAGATGAAAGTGCATAGAAGAGAAGCTGTAATAACGGTTTTCAAAGTTTTTCGCTTGATTTAATTCAGTGTTGATGAATTAAACATGGCGATGGCTGCCGCCCACATGGAGTTAGGTAATACCAGTGGCGTGTAGAGACCATATGCTCCTGAGAGCGTCTGTATGTGTGTATTTTTACTCAGACTAGGGAGGGTATGCGGTGATGACTCATTCCCTTTCACTTTGTTTTTACCCCTCACACATTGAAGAATTCAGCCTGGAAGAAATGTTTGATTAGGCATCTTATTTTTAGTCCGTTTAGTGATTCCTTTTAGATCCACGTCGCAGTGTGACATGCAGTGATCTTATAGGATTGCTAAAATCATGCAGTGTGTTTTGGGGTTTAGAAATTGCTCGAAGATTTTACAACTAATTACATATAAACATCAAGTAATGTTATGCAGTATATACTGCAGTCTCAACATCGCCTCAGGGGGCGCTATGGTGAGTGTAAGTGCAAAATGTTAATTTTTTTCTTACAGCTCAACTACACAGTAAAAAAATGTATACTTTTGCTGAAGTTGTAATTAAAATAAAGATTATTGGAATACATTTTACAAGAAAATCTGCTTTAAAATCTTCTATTTGAAATTGTAATGCTTGGTTCAATGTGTTCTTGCCATTTCTTTGTAATTATTTTTTTAATTTACTTGCAATTTTTGAGTGGAAATTGGAAATCCTATACCAAATTTTGTTTAGTATACTGTTAGTTTAAGAAAATCTAGAGCAAGTTAGTACAATTTTGGCAAAGTCACTTGCCTTATGTAATCTCAGTTATCCTTACCATTTTTCTTTAAGAAACCCCAGCTAATCATGGCTTTCCAAGGGCTTGGCATGGAAAAGGTTAGTGGAACTGCTTGGAATGTCTTGGATAAAAACAGCACCGAGCGAAGGGTGGCAGGGAGAGGCCAAATCTGCAGAGAAACATTGCTGACGGCTCATTAGCACTGCCTGAATGCCTCTTCAAAATGTCAGGCCCTGGTCAGACCGGAAGGTGAGATCCACGAGCTGATGTCTGGGGAGGTCTGATAGAGCTGAAGCCATTGTGAAGGATTGGGGACCTGCACCTTGTGCACCACTGCTGAGGCCGACACGCTTTGGCATTTCACATGCTCACAGAGAACCAGAAAGGTTGCATAACTGATGGAGAAAACCTGGGAAAAGTCAGGGCTGATTGCTATTCAAAGAAGTGATGAGGATGTGGAGACCAAGCACTGCTAATGTGCTCACAACTAGTTTTTAAAGATATAATATATACACACACATAGAAGGGTTTTAGTAATGATGTCAGAATATTAAAATATCACACCATCAGAAACGTGAAAAATATAACTGGAAAAAAAAAATCTAATTATCGTTTAATTCTTAATTAAAAATAATTATGAGTTAAAATAACTAAAATAAAATCTTATATAAAAAAATGACAAAATATATAAAAAGAAAATAGTGTAAATATTTAAATACATAAACAATAAAAAATGACAATACAAAAATTTAGAAAAAAAAATATTACAAAAGGACTATTTAAAAAAATTTATAAAACACATTAGTAAACGTTAGCTAAACTTAAAATAAACATGGAAAATATAAAAATAAAAAATATCTACTTGACCACATCTGCAAAAAATGTTTGGTAGCCAGCAATATCACAGTAATATTTTCTTAAAGTTAAAATGCATTATCATTTTACATTTGACAATATCTGATTAAACGCATTAGCTGGAGACATGGCACACTGGTAAGCAGCATGCATGCAGGTTCAAGGCTGGCTTGCATCAAACATTTATGCATTTAGCAAACGCTTTTATCCAAAGCAACAACACTGCACTGAAGGCACACAGCTTATCAGTTCATGCATTCCCTGGGAACCAAACCCATGACCTTGGCATTTCTACACCATGATCTATTGTGTTAGCTACAGGAATCCAGAATAGAAACATATCCCAAGTAATTAAATTTTCAAATAATAAATTTCAAAGCCCAAGCAGCAACTTTATGCTACCTCGTAAGACATCTAGTTCTGGCCAAATTTACAAGTATCTACCTGAAGTCATTGCAATTAGTCAATCAAAATTTGTCTTGGCCTACTAGAAGCCCTATACACTCTTCGTATCCAAATGGTTATCCAACATCTTACTTTTTATTAAACAACACAGTCTCAATAACTGAGGGATCCAAACAAAAAGAGTCTGGTAATGGTGTCTTTCTTCAGATCAGCTAATGCTTGGCCATAACACATGTTCCTGCACAGAAAGTGAGAGCCACAGACGCCACCGTGTGGTTATGGTTAGACAATTAAACCAGGTTTATTACCTACACAAAAAAAAAAAACAAAAAAAAAAAAAAAAACATTATTTGAATTAAAATTAACTTTAACTAAAATTAAAACCAAAAATTGTTAAAAAAAATATATATATATATTTATAATAATAATAAAAAGGGAGCACATTAAAAAAAGTTTAAAAAAAATAAAGGTGTAAAAAACACAAAATGTATAAAACTTAAACTAAAATTGAAATAAAATTTAACATAAAAAAAATAGACAAACAAACAAAACTGTAATAATATCAGTTGCATTAAAATAACACTGAGCCACACTTTGTGATTAATGTCTGAACTTCATTTAGTCACATCTGAAAATAAAAACCAGCATCTTTTTTTTCTTTTTTTTTTAGAAAGCAACTGATTATGCAACTGACATATCTGAGTCTAATACAAGTCTTAATGTTCTTGGATTTTCTGGAACAAAGAACAAATAAGCAGGTAAAAGACAAAGGCAGTGATTCTTCTTTTAGTCAGTGACACGTGTCCACGGCTCTCTTCTAAAGAGTCGGTGGCTGGCGCCGGGACAGCAGGTGACAGCTGGCCTGTCCTTGCACGCGACCGCCCGCTGTTGTCCCGACAAAGCCCTCCACCGTTCACTCCCCCGAGGAATGGAACAAAGGACAGGCACCTTGTTCGGCGCCTGCAGAGGGGCGAGGATACGCCATTGTTTGTGTTTGGCTGCAATGGCCAGCGAGATCACGCTATGAAACAATGGAGCAGAAGATCAAGTCCATTTTCTAGGCCCTGCTAAAAATAGTGTGATTCACTGACTATCATAAATCCCCAGAGCATGGGATCGGGAGGGGCTGAGCTCTGGAGGTCCTGCTGGAGCACGTCATGGAGCTCAAAGCTTCCAGGGAGGAATTCATCATTCAAGATCACTTTATGGGGTCAGGTTTTCTTGCAAACATTGTTACTTCATTGCCACCCTCCCTCTCCAAGTTCAAGAATGCAGGGAGTTCTATAGTCTGGATGTCTTCTAGACACGAGAGCATGTCTTACCAATAAAACAAGTCAATCTGAGAGCTCATACATCAGATTTACAGAGTAGAACAACAGTATTTGGAAGTCAGAAATTCAATCCATGGCTTAATTTACAATCACATAAATCAGTTTCTAGTTTAGGATTTCAGATGTGAAAGCATTTGAAGAATTTCAGAAACAGTGGCAGTCAAACTATTAAAGACAAATCTAAAAGGTCTAATTGTTCTCGATTAAATTGCCATCTAAATTAGTTAAGAAATTATTAAACTGACTTTGAAATTAAGAATAAAACTAATAAATAAAAATGTAGTATCATCAGATTTATTTCACTGTGGTATTTAACTCAGCACAACTCTGTTGAATTAAATTAAAAAAAAAAAAAGTAATTTATCTAAATGTAATAGAAATAAAAATGTATTTGATTTTATATAAAAACAAATAAATAACCAAATAATAAATAAATGGATTGACGGACAGACGGATGGATAAACAAAAACAAAAACAAACAAATTAATAGACAAAGGCGTCCAGATCTGGAAAGCAAGCTTTCTGTTTTTCTTTCTTTTTTTTTACATTCTTAAAAATAAATAAATAAATAAAATGAATAGAAGTAAAAATAAAATAAAATAATCAAATATATGTCAAACTAATAATAAAATATCAAATAAATTAATTTATAAAAAAATGGATACACTGTAAAATATATGTCATGGAAACTTGCATTTTTGCATTAACTCATCAATTATGTAAATCAATTAAAAAAAATGTTTAATACTTTTTTTAATGTAATTTAAGTGGAAATGACTTGGTACAATGGTACAACCAAGTTGATTATACTTAAAAGTTTAAAATAGCAACTGAACCTCAGGTTCAGGATGTCTTTTTTTTTTTTTTTTTTTTTTTACAAATTGTACATGCATAACAACTTGCCTTTTATGCAGTGCACACATCATGAAGTCTTGGATCTGACCAATGCCTGTGTGCTATATAAATATCGAGAACTAATTATTTCAGAAACAATTACTGGCCGTCCTTCAAAGTGTTTGAGTAATGTTCCTAATAATATCTAGCAGGCTTTAATCAGAACAAATGCTGTTTTTGGAGACAGTTGACTTTATCTTACTTAGTCAGCTGTCTCCAAAACTCAGCTTTATATTCATTACATTGAAAGAATTTCAAATAAATCACTTGTTTATTATCTATTTCCATAGCTGAAATAAGTAGATGTTTTCTTTTTAAAGTGAAATGCTATCACTTGCAAACAAAAATGCTGAACTGGTTTAAACTGGACAAACTGAGATGTCCTCTGTGCCCCATCACTTGACCACACTGTATGTGTGACTGGTTCAGCAGTCCAGAGAAAGTCACTTCTTGTTTTTGTTTTGATATGAAATCATTCACTGTACTGTTGGCCCTTGATAATGGATCTGTTTTTCTGACCCACTGTTCAATTCTTTAAATTCCAGAAGGGCTGACGGAAACGGCTTTTCTTAAGTGGATCACATTACAGCAGTTTCCTGCTGTGTTCCCAACATTTCCAGGTCAAACACATTCACAATAAAGACTGGTTCGGTCGAGGGGACGGGAATTTGATCACAAACCAATGGGACAAAACAGAATATCAATGACAAAATGCTGTTCTATGTCACTGAATAATAATATGTCTGACACTTAACACACTGAAGCACATAAACACATTCAGAAGAAAGAGACATCACAAAAGTGCTTTCAATTGTTTCTCTTAAACATAAAAACGTTTACTAGTATAGTACTTCACAATGTTTTAAAACTAGCTTTTATTTTCAGTTTTCATTTTTTCATTTTTAGCTCTACTAAGGGTCCATTTAAAAAAAAAAAAGAGAGTGATTTATATGTCTTCTTAAATCGTGATAAATAAGCTTTCCATTGATGTATGGTTTGTTAAGATATGACAATATTTGGCTGTGAGGGTACAAAAAAGTCTAAATGTTGAGAAAATCACCTGTAAAGTTGTCCAAATTAAGTCCTTGGCAATGTATATTACTAATCAAAAAGTTAAATTGATATATTTTACAGTAGGAAATTTACAAAATATCTTCATGGAGCATGATCTTTACATAATATTCAAATGATTTTTTGGCATAAAAGAAAATCGATAATTTTGACCCATACAATGTATTGTTGGCTATTGCTACAAACATACCCCCTTTTTTAAGATATAACAATATAAAAAAAAAAAAACAGTGATTGATTTGCTTGCACAAGAGGTTAATTGATGGACTGGAGTGCCGTGAATTACTTGTGGATTATTGTGATGTTTTTATCAGCTGTTTGGACTCTCATTCTGACGGCACCCATTCACTGCAGATAATCCATTGGTGATCAAGTGATGTAATGCTACACTTGTCCAGATTTTTATTTTGGGTGAACTATTCCTTTAAAAGCAGCGCATGAGATATTCATAGATGAAACATAAGAAACGTGCACAATTAAAGAGCGATATTTTAGCAATAAAATAGTCCCCGGGGCATAAAATATGAGACATGTCTCTTATGAATCACTGGTAGATACACTGTACCAACCCTCAGTGAACTCAACTAGAAATGTTAAAACACACTTTACACATACAATGCACACAATATCCTGGAATAAAATAACACAATAACAAAACGGAGCGATAATCAGCAGGGAACTTTTGACTCCCGGAGCGGCTGATTAAATTCCTCTGCTGTGACTCTATTGTACCATCTTGTTGAACTTCCGTGGCTGTGCTGTTAAAGGAATGAGCATTGTGCTCACTTAAAAAGCTCCTCGGAGGTCTAAGCATCCAAATGGGGTTGAGGCATCAACACAGGATACTTTGCCCTTGGCCAATTCTAGTGGATATTCATTTTTGGGGCTTTGATGTGCTTGTGCAGACAAAATAGGGAGTGATGTGGCTGACAGACGACACAATCGCTGGGCATTAGTTCCATATTTTAGTTTGGAGACTGTCTGGGAATGGTTATGATTTTTCTGAGCCATCATTCAGTACTACTGAACAGTAGCTCTGTCCCAAAACACAGTCTTATGACATTTGTTTCATCACACAACTGTTACCAAAGGTTTACTGCAGACCTGTTTTAGGTTTTTGAACATTTTTTAAATAGATGTAAAAACAGAAAGGATATATACAGGATATACTGTATATGTGCGTCAAAAATAAAAATGGCTTTTCAAGCTTCAAAACAATAAAAGTGTAATACAGCTTTAAATTTTGATTATTATTATTATTTTTTTTTAATTGGTCCTGTTTTTTTTTTAATCATCAATAATGACCATCGTTTTACCATGATTTACAGAAGACACCCACTAAAATTTAATTCAGTGTTACAATAGTTTATACCAAAAAACCTAGTCAGACGTTTCAAATATTATAATGTATATTAGTATAACTTTTTCTATTTTTGACAAAAGCTATTAGAAACATTGAAGTAAATACTTTGCTTATGCTTTCTGTCCATACAAAACAACTTTTGTAATTTGAATTTGAGGAGGACACTAAAGCAGGAGGACTTGTCTTTTGCTCATTTATACTTATGTTTCATATTTATATTTATATATAACAAAGACAGTGGTGGACATAGAAGATGGCAGACAAAGAGAAAGAAATGCTAATAAATACTAAAATTAATTTCAATCAGACATTTTGATAATGTGAAGTAGTTTAGTCTGACTATATTACTCAGTTTTGGTGCATTTCTTTCTTTATATTTGTGTGGGTTTTGGTATGCTTACTATAATATTGCATCATAGGCTTTGAATTAAGTGGCACAAAGTCACTTTGGATGTGTATTGCAAACGTAAAAGTCTAATTGCAAACTCATTAAACTGGCATGGAGTTGCTTTCCATTGCTGCCTTAAAAGGTAGTTGTTTATTTGGACAGCAAAGGAGCTTGTTGATTTGGGAACAGAGCCAGAGTCGTGCCGTGTGGCACAACATCACTTCTTATTTTCTCTGGCAGCCCCTGTACATCCGTCACGTATCTGTTTTAAAGGATTTCTAACATATTTAGTGCTCCGATTAAAACAGTGGCTCTGAAAATAGTACCTTGGCACCTCGGAGTGTCTCCAGGAGGGTGGTAAGGGTGCACTGCTTCTGCACGTCCACGCCAGCGCCTCGTGCTTGGTACACTGTGGAAAGATGGCTGAGAGAGATGAAGCACCTCTGTAGAGGCTAAATGACCCATGAAGCAATGAACCGGCTTCTTGTCGCATTATATTTCTGCAACCAGTGATTTATAAAAAGTAAACGAGTCAGTCTGACCTCTATTGTGATTTCTGGGTGGTTATACAATTCATGACATTGTAACATTCAGCCTGCATCCAGCAAAAAGGAGCCAAAAGATCAAATGTCTGCCAAGACTATATTAAAACCAGACTATGTCCAGACATTGAGTCAAGGGTTGATGACAATCAGTCGCTTTAATTCATAAGAAAATGTCAACTGTTTGCCCCCCTAATCTGAATCATTTAACAAAAAAAATAAACATGAAAAAGGAGTAAATGACATTTTATATGTAAATAAAAAAATGACAAAATATTTATTATAAATTATACACACTTTCACTGAAAGGTTTGGGGTTGGTAAGATTTATTTTTTTGAAATTATATTTTGAAATATTTTTATATATTTTTGAAATTATATTTTATCATATATATATATATATATATATATATATATATATATACACACACACACACACACACACAAATAGAAAACCATTATTTTAAATTGTAATAATATTTAACACATTTACTGTGTTTATGGCATCTTCATCAAATAAATGCAACCTTGGTGAGCGCAAGTTCTTAAAAAAGTTTTACTGACCCCAAACTTGTTTTATAGTGTAGAATAAACATATATATTTATTTATACGAAGCATTTTATATAATATATACATAGAGAGTTGGAAAATCTCAGTAAGTGAGGACCACAAGGTCATTTTTACTGCAAAACAACTTTATTTCAACTGACCGCAGAGTGTTTTACAGAGGAGCATTTGTACTTAAATAGAGGTGCTGGAAAGCACAGCTGTTTGCTCATACAAAATTAAAAATAGAACATATCTTACACTATCTACACACTCCACTTCGTGCGGAGTGGCATTTAACAAGGATTGTCAGAAATCCATTTGCACACTTTAAAGTCCGAGAGGAGTTGCATTTTTGCATGCAATCACTGAGGTACAGACACGTGACAGCAGGCAAACGTTGACTGTGTTGAATGTTTCTGTCAGGGATGTGTCCTAATATGTCCCTCTCTGTATTGCAATATTCTCCATCTCAAGTTTTTCCAAGGCCTGAAATATTACCAGCCATTCACGTCACATCTTCAACTCAACATAAGACTTTTTTTCAGGCGCTTATGTTTTATTGATACCAACTGACCAATCAGCAGCTCTGAACATGATTTGGTCATAAAGACGCCCGCTTTATACTCACGCTGCTAAGCCCTCAAAACTGTGCAAACAATAAATTACATCAACAAAGAAAGATTAAGAGATGTTATAGGGTTTTTGCAGAGCTATATGAACGCATAAAGGCAGCTATAAAAGTATTTCAAAACAATTCTGCTCAGTCAAACTTTATCAGAACATCTGAATCAATCACACCTCATAGGAAAGGTACACACACGGACAGCAAACTAAACACATCTACTGCTTCACTCATAAACACAGACAACTGAAGCTTGTGTTCCAGACACCCATCATGCTAATCATGTTAAACACACATGATATGTTAAAATATGCCATTATATTAGCCAATTATCCATCCTTTTTCCTACAACTTAAAGCAATTGTTTGTCAAGTTTTTTTTACCTTGAAATATCCATTCCAAAATCATTCTGATGGTTCACTGACTTCTTATAAGGTGAATAGCTTCTGTTTCTTTCCCGAAAGAAGTTTTGAAGTGAGCGGGTACGAAATTCTGCAGACTGCTTTACAGCAGTAACAAATGCAATAGAACAGCTATCCGCTGTAATTATGACTGTGTTTTACACTTAACTATAGAGGGCTCTAAAGTCACAAAAATGCATAAAAATAACTATAGTTGCTTTTTTTTTCTTTCTTTACAAATGTGTAATGAATAAATCATAAATATACTAAGTTAAAATTAATTGATATACTCAAATACAAAACATTTTGTCAAAACAATATTAGACGTCTATGGCTGCGTTCAGAATGGAATACTATGCCTTCTATATACTATGCATTACGCTCAACGTTTTATTTTGTATTTATTCAGAACAATTTGAAATTGTATGTGTTATGTAACAGTTTTCAAATGTAGTCACATGACATCAAATTGCAAGTTTTTGATTTTTTATGCAATTTTGTGGTTATCATCAGGGTTAGCCTACTCCATAAATGATTTTCTTACTTAGCATTCAGTATTTAGAAAAAGTATCTAAACTGTCTTAAATCAAGATACATCAACTTGGGAAGCAAAATAATATAAGATCTAGTTTTTTCTAAAATAATAATAATAATAATTAATTAATAAATAAAATAAAAAGAAGTACTTTTATGCTTAAAAAGACAAATATCTGTCAATGGACTAAGAAAAACCAACTTGACTTATTTTCCCTTTGAATTTGAAAGTTTTTATTTTATTATTTCTCGTCTCGTTTTAAGCTTAATCTCACTTAATTTTGATCCAAATTTCAGAAAATAAGACTTAATAGCTTGTATGTAGATACTCATGTCACCCCCATTTGAACACAGACATTAAAGTGCACTATCCAAACATATATTTATAATAAAATATATTTTTTAATACGATTTTGAAGTACCATTTCCATTGTAAGGCAATGTCTAATTTTAAAAATCTGAGGGGGCTGGTGACAGTTAAGAATGCTTAGATATTTGTTCTGGAAAACAAGTAAAAAATGCTAAATAACAGTTATAGCAGTATAGCAGTTTATACAAAAATTGTTTAAATAACATGGTAAAATGTCTTACTATACAGTTTAGAACTGAATAGTTCAGTAATGAGTTTCCAAATGAATCAATTACAAAGCAAATACATGATATTAATAATCAACAAAAAGTGATTATTTTTTCGACTCCATACATAATGCATCGATACATGAGGCCTGCATAATTCTACAGACACAATCCATTTCCTTTGACAGAAGCAGGTTTCACACTCGTTCACAGTACACTGGTGCCCTCTGCAGTGCTGGTCTGGTACTGATAGTGAACTTTTAGTTGCATAAGATTGGAAATAAGAAAGCCATTACATCCAACACCCTCATCAATAACGTCTGAATGTTTTTCACAGTATCAAATGGAAAATCAGTCTTTTCAGGAGTAGTCTTGTTCAGACTTCATGTTTCAGTGCTGAGAAGTCTGACAAGCAAAAACACATGATATAAAAAAAGTCATAAACAAAAGTTGCTTTGCATAAAAACTATATGCAATTAAAAAGTCCTAAAGCTGAAGAGATATGGAATACTTTGGCTTAAATAAACATTACGTCAATGACAGCGGAACAATAAAGCAAAAGGAATCAATTCCCATGATCCTGTGTTTCAGTGCCTTCAGACGTCACTTGTTTCATTAAACCAACAATCATATTATTCACTTTGACACAACAGCCATACATGAATGGACTGTTGATAGGCAAACAAGTATTAGGAATATGCTCTTTTGTAATACAGTAATAAACAGGTGAAGTTTGGCATCAGTCTTAAAGAGATTGGATGGCTATTAAAAGGCGAAACATTGAAACGCCCCTTTTGAGTTTTAGAAATGGCTCACATGCTCTGAAAAAAGTAAATAATACTTAAAAATAATAATTCAATCAGATGCATACCAAATGCAACGAAGCGAAGCATATATATAATGCATTTTATAGGTATTCAATTTTTTTTATAATGCCTTAAAAATGCGGCTGTAATTGATTACTAAATAATTTTAATACATTAGTATACTCCTATTTATAGTTATAGTTTAAACATAAAGCAGCATGACATCAAATAAAGCATTAAATTACATTTTCTGTGAAAAACTGAATTATCATTTAAAGGTTTTATTATGATGCGTTTTTAACAAAAATTCAGTGCAGAAATGTTTGCATCCATTTTTCCATACACTACATTAAACAATTTAATAGTAGTTTGTCCAAATCCCTAACCATATATATTTATACCAATAATAACAGTGATTCTTGCCTCTGCATATTTATGAATACCTTCATGATGCATTATATATACACATAGTGCTACCAAATAAAAACTATTTAATTCTTTGCAAAAATTTACATTTGAATTTAAATAGAATTTTCCAAAAAGGTAAAATGGTTCTTGAACTATTAGGTTATTAATGGCATTAAAATTCATGGTGTTTATAAGAAGGAAATGGTAAAACAAGGAAAGTTTTGTCAATAATAAAGCTAGTTGAAGCAGTGAGGCATCCTAAATCACACCGCTGTCATCACATTCCACACATTTCACCATTCAAAACCTTTTCCAGTAAGGAATTGTTCCCCCAAAAATGAAAATGTACACAGGTTCAGTCCATTCAAGATCTAGATGAGTTTGTTTCTTCATCATTACAGATTTAGCCAGCCTAACAAACTGGTCTCTCTTGTGTTTTAAGGCCTGAGGTTTAAGTCCCCATATTTGAGCAGGGAGAGTATTGCCACAGTAATGCTGGATAAAAAAGGATTATACATGAAGACATTAAATACTGTGTACAAGAACAAGATCAGATTTGAATGTTTCCATGACATAATCGCAGTTGATGGATTCCACAGGACAATACGTTGTAGGCCATAGTGACTTTCTAAATATACTTGTCCTCTTTGCTTTAAAACTGACATTTGATTACATACCACAGTTAAAATTCATATTAATGTTCCATTATGTGTTACCATATTAAAAGGCGTTTTTCCATTATGGATACCTTTATATTGGTTAAAAGAGACCAGATTACATCTTAACCTCCTTGAATTAATGTCCATATTGCATCCCAGCATACCTTCTACAGATCTTACACCTTTTCAAAATGCAGAAAGTGCAAAGTGGAAGAAGAAAACGGCTGGACCAGAGGGAAAGATCTATATTAATACAAACAGGAATGTTTATCAGAGCAGAATTAGAGTGTGTTAGAGGACAGACAGACACACTGAAAGTCAAATTATTGGAGGATGTTTTCGAATGCATCCATCTTGGCGTTACAGCCCAGCTCCGGCTCCAAAACCACCCGGTTTACATAAAGCTGAAGCGATCCATGTGCAAAAACAATACAAATGTTCAACAAAGACAAACAGACATCCGAAGATTCATCTCAATCCTCCATCGAGGCAGTTGGCACGTTGATTGAGTCATTGGCCTATAATGCTATTTTTGCTTCTTGAAATGGTAAAATCTCCAAGACTGCCATTCCAGAGGGTTTCATATAGTTGTCCATTTGCCATTAGTGATTTTTAAAGCTAATTGTTTTGTACCGCAGGACAAACCTCTGTGGTTTAACCCCACTCACCTCAACCCCGGCTCTTTTGCTGGTCAACTGGCTGTTTTGTGTCAGTCAATGATGCTTTCAGTCCATTTAAAGAGTGGCCAAGATCCGTGAGAATGAGATGATGACGCTGAAAGCGGTCTGGCCCACCCCAAACACCAGAGCTTCGAGAGGAGCCATGTCCTTCCCTGCCAATCGGTACACACCTGCCACTGCTGCACCTGAGACAGGGGACATCAACATTCACATAAAACTGTAGACAAACATTGATGTTGGCTTGAGAAACCCTAGTCTGAAATGTTAAGCTTAAAGATAGACAGATAGGCAGTTAGATATATAGATAGTGTATCATGTTTGTTTGTTCTGAGGATTTAAAAAAGAACATCTAAGGGCAAAGTTAATAATTAAATGACATATAAACTACAAGAGACCTTCAGGTCTACTAAGCCACGAAAAAGAAATGTGTAAATGATAAAACCTTCCTTTGGGAAATCACATCTGAAATGTTTTTGAGACTGTGGCTGTTGCAAAGTCAACATCAGTTTTGCAGTCTTAAGAGTTAAAAAGTTAAATTAAGACACCAAATTTTTTCCACTGAATTTCTGCTTTTAAAAAAAGGCAAATATCTTGTAAATATTGATTCTCAGACTAATTCAAAATTCAGTCTAGCAAAGAAAACAGCAGCAGAAACCAGACTAATTAGATTAGTCATAATTTAGCTTCTCATATATTAATAAACTCATGGTTGTTTCAATAAATGTTCTAGGATGGGGAGATCTACATAAAATTAAAGAAAATGAAATATGATCAGTTTAATTTAAATCTTGGAAGAATGAAGGTGCTCTCAAGGTCCTGTTTGGGAGCCTTACTAATAAACAATAAAAGACTTCTCTAGACTGGATAGCACTTTTATCTATCTATCTATCTATCTATCTATCTATCTATCTATCTATCTATCTATCTATCTTTCTCTCTCTCTTCAAAATCCATATTAATAATAAAGCAGGCCACTGGGAATGGGCACTACAATGTGCGGCTATGTATAAATGGAGTCAAACTCCATTTGTGTGTCTGACTTGAGAACAGCTAATAGCTAGTTCACTGACACCCTTTCAATTGTCCTTAAAACATCTTTAACATATTGCATTATAAAGATGCACCAAAATTTTGACAGCCAAACAAATATATTTAATTTTCGGTTTCGGACAACATAGTTCTTAAATCATTGACAGAAACAGTAACATTAAATTGAAATTAACAGAGAGAAAATGGCGCAAATCAAAAGAGCCATAAGACCTGAGCATGCATCAGTCTTTGCTTTCCTCTTTCTCTGCAGAAGTCCATACTGCCAAAACTCTGTACTTCCATGAAAAGATCAACAGTTCTCCAGACACACGTAATCTCTTCAAAATATTAAATTCTCTCCTCTGTCCCCCTCCACCACCTCCCACCACTTCTATATCAGCTGATGATTTCACAGCATTCTTCACAGACAAAACCAGAACCAGCAGTGGTCAATTCTCAGCCCCACACACAGGACTCCAAACCAAACACACCCACTGCTAAAACTCCCATCTTCTCATTCTGTCCCCTCACAGAGGCAGAAGTATCAAAATGTCTCTCTCCAGCCATCCTACAACATGCCCTCTGGACCCAATCCCCTCACACCTTCCCCAAGCAATATCTCCTACACTTTTACCAGCTCTCACACACATGATCAACACATCTCTGCTCACAGGCACCTTCCTCACTGCATTCAAGCAGGCTCGGGTAACCCCACTGCTCAAAAAAACCTACATTAAACACTTCACCTACAGATGGTTACAGACCATGTCTGTTTTTATTCTGCTGGATCTATCTGCTGCTTTCTGCCCTCTCATCACTGGGCATCACAGGGATTTAACTTCGCTGGTTTGAATCCTATCTCACTGGTAGGTATTTCAGGATGGCTTGGGCAGGGGAGGAGTCCAAAGCACATCAACTGGTCACTGGGGTTCCTCAGGGATCAGTTCTTGGACCACCCCTTTTCTCCATATACACTACATCATACAGGCACATGGCTTCTCCTACCTTTGCTATTCTGATGACACACAGCTCTATCTTTCATTTCAAGCAGATGATCCGATGGTAGCTGCACGGATCTCATGCTGCCTGGTGGATATCTCGGCATCAGAACATCAGAACATCAGTATTGCACAACATCAGAAAGATCAGGCCCTTTCTAACGGAGTATGCTGTACAACTTCTTGTCCAGGCCCTTGTCATTTCTAGGCTAGACTACTGCAATGGTCTTCTGGCTGGACTTCCATCAAGCACAATCAAACATCTACAAATGATACAGAATGCAGCAGCACGACTGATCTTCAACGAGCCCATGTTACACCTCTCTTTATCTCCTTGCACTGGTTACTGGTGGCAGCTCGCATCAAGTTCAAGACATTGATGCTTGCATATAGAACGGCCACAGGCTCAGCACTCCTACATCCACTCACTACTACAGATATACTGTACATCCCCCTCCCTGAGATCCGCTAGTGAGCGATGCCTCGTGGTACCATCACAAAGAGTCTCAAAATCACTATCCAGAACATTCTCTTTCGCCATTCCTGGCTGGTGGAATGATCTTCCCAACTCTGTTTGGAATGCTGAATCCCTGACAATTTTCAAGTGTCAGCTGAAAACTTGTCTATTTCAAAGCTACTTGACTTCATCGTTAAAACAAAAAAAAAATTATCTTTATTTATTTCTTCTCTTTGAACAATGCCTAAAACATGGTATTACAAGCGCTTCCTGTGTCTGTTTGCATTTTTAAAAATAATGCTTAATGTATCTCCCAATTGACTAAATGACTAAATGTAAATGTGAAATCCTTAGTAACTGTCTAGAAATCTCCCAGAACTCAAAAGCATCATGCACAAGCAAACACAACTCAGTTTTACTTCAGAAAAAGTGCTTTCAGAATTAAGCAAATAAATGAAGTAATGTAACAAACAAGCTTTTTAAAACTATGCATTAATGAATCATGCACAAAACAACCAGGGACATTTAATAATATCAATGTTATATTAGGTTTAAGAACATGCACACTTATTTCTAAAATAGCTTAGACCACAAAAGCTGATAAGAAAAGCAGAAGTGAGCAAGTACTGACTTGTGATGACCCCGCCGGTGAGAGAGGCCAGGAACCCCACGCTGATGAGCACCACTGTGATGAGCCGTCCTCTCTTATGACGCTGTAGAGTCACACACATCAGCAGACCCACGGCACCGTGAACGAACAGAGACGAAAATAGACACCACAGGAAGACCCAGTACCACATTTCTGCAGACAGAACACACAGACACAGAAAGAGATTAGAAAAACCGATTAGAAAGTTAGCTGGTTTCCAAAAATGCACATGAGCAGCATTTCTTTTAGGAAGCTTATTCATGAATATGTCAGCTGCGTGTTTCATTCAGCAAGTGGCAGCCAGTTAAATATTGGGTAAAACAGTTATTACTGATGATTCACACTGGAAATAGATCGTAAAACACAGCAGAGATACAGCACACTGCAAATGTAATATGGTAGAGAACAATTTTGAACCAAATCATGCATAGTTATGATTTTCTGTGTCACTGCCACATAAACTAATAACAAAATACAAGACACATTCTGGTTTCTTGTTTGTTCTTATTTCTTTAAAAAAAAAAAAAAAATGTTCTGCTTTCATGAGTGAAGAGGAACTGTTTTTTGCGGAACTGCTGCTAAAGGAACACTAATGGCTCGTTTCCACCGAGTGATACAGGTCAGTACAGTACAGTACAGTACAATAGGGTATGATTGGGACCAAACACCCTGGTCCAGCTTGTGTTTCCACCGACAACAGTACCCTTAGACTTGCGATAAAGCGTGACTATAAGCACAACTCTGCCTCTTTTTGTGAAATGTCCGTTTTAATGTACAATAATAAAATATAAGAGGCTTATATAAGAGGAAATAAAGACAAAAGCAAACAATTCCATAAAATATAGGCTAAACAGTAATTGCTGTACTACGGTGAAGTTTAATGTATATACACATACACATACACAAGTTAAACATAACTTTGTGCTCAGCCAAAGCGATATGACCAGGAACAAATAATAGATTCATGAGACTACCAATGCATGTTAATTCTACCCAATATGAATTGTATCTCATGTTTAATCTAATAAATAAAGAGCCGGCGGGAAATGTCGGAAGGACTAGCCGAGCTAAGGCTGCTCTATGCGTATACATTTATATAAGTATAAATGTACGCTACATTTCATGACAAAATAACAGTAATATTTTGACAATTACGCGGGTTTTGGGCAATGTCATATAATATTAAAATATAAATAACTGTATTTTTAAATACAGCACTAAATTATTGAACACTTTTTTTATAGTAAACTAGTAAAACTACACATTCTGAACAATGGTTTTGGGCAGTGTATTATCAGTTAGTTAGTATGCTGCACTCTAAGAAAATACAGTATCTGTTAAAATAGGGCACAATCTACTATGTTAATATGAAGGAATTTTCCATATTGATTTTTCACAGGTTGTTTACCTGCATTTTAAATTATGCTTTGCATTTTGTACAGGGTAACAATGGATAATGAAAAATGAAAAATGGATAACGGATTTTTTTTTACTGACAGAGTACTAACTGATCAACAACCACAGGTACAAGCTACTAACAAGGTCTATCATAAATTAACAAATCAAACATACAGTACTTGTACACTTCATATGTTAATTTATTAAATGCAACCTTTTTGTTACATCATATTAATTTTACTGAGAAACTAAGGTTTTACTGTATTTATACACTGTTTCACTGTATTTATAATCAAATAATGAAGCCTTGGTGAGCATAAGATACTTTCAAAAACATTAAAATGTTTTGCCAAAATCCCATTAGCAATGAAGGAATGAAATAGTATCATCTGTGAACAATCTTTTACTGCGTGTCATTTTCAGTCAAGCTGTAATTTAGTCCAATTATGCAAAAAGCATGAAAATATATGTCATTGTGTATGTTTAGGATACGCAGAATGCTGGAAATTAAATTAGCCTTGGCAAGACAAAAGAATCAGTCAGTCCAAAAAAATTGTCATTTTCTCATAATGCCATTAAACAATTTCACATGTGGTGCATATGATATATGTTGGCTAAAAAATACAAAAAAGACAGAATTCTGTATGGATATGCACTACTGAAACAAATAAAATAAAATAAATGCAAACTGTATTAAAGTCAACATGGCCAAATATGCCAGTATTTGAAGAAGTACTTCTGAGTCTTGAGTCAGAACACATCAGAACAGAGCAGAACACCACGTACTTAAAACAGTGAAGCTCAATAAATACTCTGTGTCTCACTGTCTCCAACCTCGCTTTCTCATAAACTGTCCATTCTACTTTCATTTACTCTCTCTTTCACACTCCATATACCTCTCTCCATCTACTGTACCATGAGCTTGGAGACTGTTATTATTTAAGTGTCTTGTCCACACAGCTCTGAGGGGAGTAAATGGGCAGTTTGGCTCCGCTGATAAGAATGAGTCGGCTCTGGAGCCTTCCAGAAGATTCCAGGACATGGACGAGCCTCGTACTGTAGCTCAACCACCAAACCGATCATCACACTGCTGTTGTCATGAATTCTGGGCAATGCAGCTCCACATAAATGAGAAATGCTTGAGAAACCACACGCTTAGGCAGAAATACTGCTGACAGCCGTAATTTAACATGTCAAAGTGAACGCGTCAAATAACAAACTGCATATTTGCACTTGCAACGCTATACAGTGCTGATTATAGCTTTTGTTTACCCTGAAGCATGAAGAGATGTTATGCCATTAGATCCTTAGGATCTGTACATTTGTAAATTAACACATTTATATTATATTTACAGTACATGTACATTATCTAGTACACACATCCATTGAAACATTTGGACTTTTTTCTTTTAAAGAAGACACCAAGACTGCAAACAGTAATATATAAAAAAAACAGTGAAATAGTGAAATATAATTAAAAATTACTGTTTATTTTTATTGTAATAATATTTGACTGTTTTACAGTAATTTTGATCAAATCAAAGCAACCTCACTCACCTATATATCACCTATGTCTCAGTAACCCAGACTAAACACTGACACACAGACACAATGCATTGATTAAGCTATAAACTGCCATTCACATGATAAGTGAGACATAACATCCAGACTGAGAGGCCTGTAAACCGTACATGCAGGCACACACACACACACACACCACTATAAACAGATCAACAATAGCAACACAGAGAGTCTTCCATTAAACTGTGTTATCAGTAAACTGAGGCAGACGGACACAAAAGCCTCAGAGCCACGCTGTGCCAGGAATGAGGTGGCACTGCCTACTGCAAAAAGCACGGATAGCACACAAATACTGGACAACAGACACTTCAGCACTGAGATGCAGGAAGACAGACATTTTAGAACAAATGGACTGGAAGAGAGACTGAGAAAGACTTTAGCGCAGAGGAGTAAAACTAAAGCACAGAGATCCAAGAACAGAGAGAATAGCATTGATGGAAATAATCCAATCAATGAATGTACTACTGACCCACATTACCAGCTACAGAGACACTTAGTCATTATTTCAACACTCACAGACTCACATTTTACTCACTAAAGGATATAGAGTAAGGATATTGGGGCTAAAGGCACACACTGATGCACATTGATTGATTTAACACGGATGGAGCAATCGCTTTGTTTAAAATTCGTATAAATGACAGTCTGGGGAAAAATTCTATAGTAATAATACAGTTGCAGCTATTGCAAAATATAGTACAGCTAAAGTAATATATGCATAATTTTTATCAAATTTATTTTTTTTCAATATATATATATATATATATATAGAATACAAGAAATATTGGATCTGATTTGTGCAGAATCAACTTCAAGGATCATCCAAATATTTTCACAGTTACACAACAACATAGACCATCAGGATATATTTGCAAGGTCATATTGTTGCAAAGAAAAAGGAGAGTTTAATGTAAAGCTTTCAGCATTTGAAAGGCCCCTTTATACACCCTGGGCGCTGGTTGTGTCAACAAAGCAGTTTCCGAGGTGACAAAAAAACTCTTTTGTCAGGCTGTCAACGGTCACAGTGAGAAACATTGTTCTCCAGCATCAGCATACAGTATAATGATGCACAGCACATGCAAACAGCTAAAACTCTTCTTCTAATTAAGCAAGCGAACGAGTAAACAAGCCTACTATCATAAAGCACTGTCTTACACTGTCTCACCACAATAAACAGGACGAATTTGAAAAACAAGATGCTAAATGAGATCACCAAATAAGAACACCACGGATCTTTACCAATAATATACTGTAGTTAAAACATTGTTTTCATGACAGTTTAAAGTTTCTAATGTACTTCTGCAAAGAAAACTAAGCCACTGATTATTGAGACATGCTATATTACTATTAGCAGTGTCTGGCAGATGACAAAACAACAATAAACCTACAGACTTACAATAGAGAAGAACTTAACAAAGAACCCATTTACACCCACAACCATTTGTAATAGCAAATCTTTCATTCGAATTTACATCAGAAATATTTATTCTTGTAATATACACTAACATGAAATAAATATTTAATTGCATTAAATTGATCAAATGTGACAGTAAAAACATTTATAATTTACAAAATATTTATTTTTCATATAAATATTGTTCTTCAGAATTTTGTATAATCCTGGAAAAAAGAGACATAGTCTCCACAAAAAGATATAACTGTCCTCAACACTGATAATAATAATAATAGTAATAATAATAATAATAATAATAATAATAATAATAATAATAATAATAAGTGAATCAGCATATTGGAATGATTTCTGAAGGATCATGTGACACAAAAGGCAGGAGAAATTATGCTGAAAATTCAGCAAAAATCAATTACACTTTATCATATATTAAAACAGAAAACTTTTATTTTAAATAGTAATAATATTTCACAATATTAGTGTTTTTACTGTATCAAATAAATGTAACCTTGGTTTGTAATTTAAAACTTTTGAATGGTAGTGTTTACAATATTTATTTAGTTGTAATACAACAACCTATTATTCGCTGCCTAATAATGATGTTTTGGCTTCATTAATTGTTGACCAGTTCATAATGTTGAACTCGCAGAAGTCAAATGAATCTCCTATTTTTGACCCAGACAAACTAAAGTTTCTAAGAGTGCACTATTCACCCAAAGGCACAAAAAACTGCTAAGTATGCAGAAGTCTGTCTCCTCCCTAAACAGCAGAAGGAAATGAAATGACTAAATAGGCATGTTGCACTGACCAAAACAGGAAACGCCATTAACTTTCCTCCCAAGTGGGAATTTGTCATAATCTGATCCATTCTCTTTGAGTCTCTGTGCTTCTGCACCTGTGCTGTTCCTTCACATCAGCACAAAGAGAGATGTCTATTGCATCAGAGTCATCTGAACACAGCTGTCTCATTATCTGTTCTGATGGGGGATTGAAGCCACAGCTGATGTGCAACCTCATCCTATCATTCTTCAGCCAAAATTGATATTCTGTCATTGTTTACTCACCCTTTAAGTTTTTCCAAACCCATATACAGTTGCACAAATAGATGCGTGGTACTTTTTTTGGTGCTTGACTGTCGTGAACTGGTTTTATTTAGAAAAGAGTTACAAAGAAAGAACTTCTTCAAAATGTATTTTTTGATGACACACACACACACACACACAAATAGCACACTGCTTTGGAATGGCATGATGGTGAGTAATAATGACAGAGGGGTTCGGTGGGGAGGGGTGAATTTCTTCATCAGTCCTCACATGCTACCTGTCCCGCAGTTGTCGCACAAGTTGCATCATGTGTTGCGTCATGCCAGATGTCCACGAAGTTGCAGAAATGATCATCTGGCCAAATCTCGGAAGTGAAAGGGCGTGTCATGTGCCTCACGTAACGTAAAACCGGCCTACCCTTGTTAAATGCTTCATGCTGACTTCCAACATCCACTTACTTGTGGTCTGGCTTTTATATTATATCAAATTGTTCACTGCAGTGTTTAGCCAGTGTTTCAGCGGTTCTTAACTCGTTTTGACCCACCCAGATTGTAAATCATATGACCCAACACAATACCAAATTTTTGTAAATACTATACTAGACATATATATATTGTGTGTGTGTGTGTGTGTTATACATATATACATTATACTATATGTCATAGAGAGAGAGAGAGAGAGAGAGAGAGAGCTTTTATATATATGTGTGTGTGTGTGTGTGTGTGTGCTCTTGTTTTTGTGACATATCAGGACACAACTGTGTATAATGACATGGGCATGACACAGGTATTACAAGGAGAGGGTGACTTATGAGGACATAACCCATGTCCCCATTTTTCAAAACACTTATAAATCATACAGAATGAGTTTTTTTGAGAAAGTAAAAGTGCACAAAGTTTCCTGTGTGTGAAGGTTAAGGTTAGGTGTAGGGTTGGTGTAGGGCGATAGAATATACAATTTGTACTGTATAAAAACCATTACGCCTATGTGATGTCCCCACTTTTCACAAAAACATGAGTGTGTATGTGTGTGTGAGAAAGAGAGAGAGTGTGTGTATGTATTGCGTTATATAGAGTATATATATAGAGAGAGAGACGTATCTGATAATAAGCAAATTAATCAATTTTTAATAACATCCATTTCATATATGCGCCATTGATTTCTAACACATTAAAAGAAAAAAAAACACTTTCATACAATTTCATAGAGTTGATCATACAATTATGGGTGCTGCTACCTTATCTACGTAAACCTCTAAAAAGGAAATGAACTAGTTTTGGTACTAAACTGCCCTATATGGGGCAGTTTTTCCATAGCAGGTTACACCCTTGACACTGAATAGATGTTTTTACACAGTGGTGTTGACTAACAGCCTGCTCGAAATCAAATATGACTGTATGTCACCAGTGTTGTGTAAAGATCAGAACAAGCACACAATCTACAAGGCAAAAGACTGTATAAAGCTGCACAAAAAAAGCCCATGAGCATGGTATCATGTGGAGACCAATATGGTGACGGCAATTACTAACGATTACTCCACTAAACAAGCAGAGAGCCGCCAGAAACGGTGCGACGACTCAAGATTAACTAAAGATTAATGAGTGGTACGATGCTTTTCAAAGCTTCACACTAGACTGGCATTAGTGCTCTACAGTCTAGACAAGCACGGCTTTTACTTCAAAGTACACAAAAACTGACACTTCACAGTCAGGTGCATGAGAAACTCTCGTTGCTTTGGACTCAACTACGACATCAATACTATAGTATTCATATAGTAAATATACTTAACCTTTTGAGTACTATAAATATCACAGTATATGAAAATGATTCACGATATCCATATCTTGATTCTGAATTATACCATATTAATGTTATTTATAAAAACTGCCACTCTTATACAACATCCTTATTGCAGTACTATAGTATCACCATGTTTTATGAATATGGTCCAAGGTAAAATCCTGTTTTGTCCACATTTACTATGGTAATAATATGTATTTTACATTACTGTGATGTAATCGATTAATATCATGCATTACTATAATAGGGTATATCAAAGTACCATGGTGCCATGAAAGAGATGTAGTTCACTGGCAAAACACACTTAAAATATAACACAACAGATATTGAGTATTGCATGCAATACTATACCTTAATACCAAAATATTAATATATTAACGTATGTTGTTTAATAAAAACTGCCACCCTTACAAAAAGTACTTTGGCATGTTGCCATGTTTTATGAACATGCTTCAAAGTAAAATTATGGTTATACTGTATATTTTAAAATACTATGATGTTAGTAGCACAACAGATGAATATGGTAGGGTAAGCTACAGTATATATCAAAGTACCACAGTATTGTTATTTTAAGGAACTGGAAATACACACTCAATATATAATATAATAATAATTAAGTATAATGCATGCAATACTAAACACTCTGCATTATTAATTTGCCATGTAAGCACACAGTGTGTTGTGAAGTGTGACCTTGTTCAGATGGGATGCTCGTGCGTCTGCCGGTGTTGAAGAGGCGTGTGCGCGCGGCAGGATGAGACACATGAACCCGTTTCACCGGGTCTTTCTCCTCGTGTGAACGTAGCCTACCTGTAAAGTGCTGTAGGGTCGGTACCGTGCCTTGGACCCACAGGCTGAGCACTTGCTGCACCGATAGATTAATGGAATAATCCTTATTCATGTTCGCGCTGGGCGGCTGGAGCGCGGCCCTCTTGCTCAGATATCTGACCGAGGACGGGGGACACATGGAGCCTCCTCACCGGTGCCGCTGCTCGCTGGAGGAGGACGGCGGAGCGGCGGTCCGTCTGATCAGCTGCAGCTCAGGGGCCATGATGGGTACGGCTGACACACACTTACACTTACACATACACACACACACTCTCTTTCTCACTCACTCGCTCACTCACTCACACACAGGCACACACACACACACACACGCCAATGCTTCTGCATGGCTCTTAAAGGCGCAGCGCTATTAAAGGGAGGTGAACGTCACATTCACATTACGATTAAATACAGCAGTTTATGAATGAATATCATATATTGAATTTGTTCTGTGTTAAATTTACAATTAGACAGAGAGAGCGTGCAATTCTAAATTCAATATATGCATGCTAGATAGATCCTATACAAATATAAATATATATTTGAAAGTCAATGTATAATATTACATTGTATAAATGTATATTTAAATGTCAGTAACATATTTAATGTTAAATAAATACTAAAACCTAATGATAAAAATATGTTTTAAATTATGTGATATTAAATTAATATTAATAAATATATCGTAATTAATATTATTAATAATAATGCTTTGATCGTGCACAGTTTAAGTTAAACCAGATTCTATACAAAATAATATGAATTTGTATATTTAAATATCAATTAAATATAAATTATTATTATTATTATTATTATTAATTGTGGTAATTTATATCATTATAAATAATTTAGAAATATTATATATATATACTTTGAATTTTTATATTTAAAAAGCGTTTAAATTCTTCATAATAAATAGTAATTAAACATAATTTAATCATATGAATAATTAAACAATACACTTTTATTGTTATTAATATTATTGATAATAATTATGTTTAGAGAATGCATGATGTAAATTAATTCAGATTCTATTTAAAATAATATGAATCTGTATAGTTAAATATCAATTAAATATTTAATATTAAATCAGAATTGTGATGATGATGATGATGATGATTATAAGTAGCTCATACCACACATAATTAACCACAGAATGTTATTTACATTGATCATCATAATTAAGTGGATTTTTTACAGTCACTGTTGAAACTGCACTAGAATATTTTCTGCTAGTCTCATCTCCTCTCGATGTTGCCTTGCCGAATGAGATAAGGTGTTGCTGTTCTAGAAAATTCTGCCAGGGTTTACATTTAAATGTTGTCTAGGAAGCGTAGACATTAAGAAGTAATATAATGCACTTCATGGAAGAGATCACAAGCTTAAATATGTTCACATATATAATATTACATGAACCACAGCACTGAAATGTATCAAGCCAAAATGTGCCAACTATCAGAAAAGATGCAACTTCACATTAAATGTCTATTAACTAATCTGTAATATTGAACCTAAAATTCAAATGAGCCAATGAAGCAGGTTCCCAGAACAGGTTTACTGGACTCTGAGCATGAACTAATGGGATTTTCAATGGGACAGTGACATAAGCAGAGCAGCTTCTGTTCCTCAAACACACACCCAGATCATTTTTCCACTATTTATCGGCCTGACATTTAAGCCTATACGCTTGTTGTATTACCTTACAAACCCAAACTTCTCAGCTTCTGCTTTCTCATTGGAAATGCTCCATTGTAGGGACAATATCAAATAAAGGCAGTACAGCAGGTCACGTGAGAACACCACACCAAAGGACTGGATCAAATACTCTGATGGCAAACACATGACTGACACTGGACCTTTTGTGAAAAAATCCCAGCTCCTCTAAAGGGCCAAAGGGTGTGTTTTCCTAAAGGCAGAGGGAATAATTCAGCTCCAAGAGCACTGTGGGACTGCATGTACACAAACTTAAAACCGACAGAAATTAATTCAAGCATCAGTGAGTACAGAGTATCAGTCATTCAGTTTTGTGAAAATAAGGAACAAAAAGTGTAGCTAAATGATATGTGGATAATAAAGCAATACCATTTATTACTTACATAATGTAATCATCATTTATCTCTAATAGCACAGTCAGTAATTTGGTCTTGGTCAGGTTAGAGGTACAAATTACCATAACAAACAACTATTCAATTTGCATATCACAAACACAACTCTGCCACGTGGTTCCTTTGAATTTAATGAGGTGTGCTGAAAGGCAAAATAAATAAACAACCATCATACTTTACTGTGATATTCCATGTGTCTTTTCTGACAATAAAAATAGCTTGTGGAAAATTCCATGTAGTAAAAGCAGTTGTTCGTTTTCACTGTATCCAGCAGATGGCGCTGTGAATTTACATTGTACAGATTGACCCAGTAGTTTTCCAGTGTCCAACAGGTCTGTGTAATATAATCCAAGTACGTTTATATAATAATCCGAGTACGTTTATATAATAATCTTGAAACATCGTAGGTCATTCGATAGTATATATATAAATATTTATATTAATCTGTCTGTCTGTCTGTCTGTCTTTGTTTTTTGCAAGCACTCAGTCTGACTGTAAAAGCTCTCACCCTTTCATCAGAATGGCCTCAGGTGTTTAAGTGTGAATGATTCTCGCAGGTGTTGTGTCTAAATCTGTATATGTGCATCGGCTGATGTTAGTGTGTAATTGAATCTAAGGGAGTGACATAGCTGGAAGCGTGCACTATCTATCTATTCATACTTTTTTTTCAGGTTCCTCACAATGTCTGTTTCTCGATCTCTTCATTGTGAGCAGCTCATCTGAATATTACAGCTATCAGAGTGACCCGATTCACCAGAGCAATCAAGTTCCAGCCTGAGTCACAACCACAGACCTGACTGAACAAATGCAACATGACACCCGGCCTACTCTATCACCCTAAATTTCCCCTTCCATTTACATTTTTTTTTCAGCCCAACCCCCACCCACCCCATAATAAAATAAATTTTTTTTTAATAAAACATATTCCCTACAGTTTGACCCAAACGTATTCTTCAAAGACTCACCTGTTTCCATAAGGGACACATCAAAGCAATCACTCTCTCTGCCAAAGAGAAAAAAGAAGGATTCAAAAGTTCATTCAGAAAAGTTCAAACAGAAAGCAGCTCGCTTTGTCACTCACTGATAGGCGACATTCACGTGAGTCTCTCCTGAGGTCGTTGAACAAATAACAGGCTGAAAACTCTACTGATGTGGGACTTTAAAGCTTTAACCCTGTTTGACCTGTTAGCATATCAGTCGTAAGATCATTCCAGATGAAATCGGTTGTAGTACAGACACCTGTGGGAGACCTGTTCATACCTGCCTGAGACTAAAACACAGGCCTAAGGCTACGGAAACTAAACCCTTTCACAGATTACTCGTTTACACTTAAACCTGCTCTAATCTTAATGAAGGGAATTTCTCATAAGACGCTGCAAGACATATCAAATCACACACTTAATAGAAAGCATCCTTTATATCCCATTTTTTCCAAGGAACTTGTTGTACATTCACTTTTGGTTTCAAAATAAGCAAGAACCGCTTACCGCTTGCGGTCTCATATTCATTCAGACAGAAGCTAACAATACAAATCCTGTACCATTCAAAAGATTTTGAATGCAGTTAAAACATTAATATTGAGAAATATTTGTATTATATATATATATATATATATATATATATATATATATACATATATATATATATATATATATATATATATATATATATATATATATGTGTGTGTGTGTGTGTGTGTGTGTTTGTGTGTGTGTTTGTATTATTTAAAGGGGGGTACAATTTTGTTTCGTGTATTCAGAGTTGTTCACGGTGTAAAAGAGATGGATTCTCATGCTAAACATGGCCGACGTTTAAAAAAAATCATTTTGACAAATGACAGAGAATTTCTGCGCTGAAAATCTTACTTCCGGGTTGGTACAAGTTTCGGGTGTTTTTTTGATCATATCTAATGACATAGACAATGGTGGAACTCCTTATATGGGCATTTCTCTCAGAAAAGTGCGGCCGCGCACACGTCGACCAGAGGAGAGCGAGATCAACGTGCTTCATCGGGAAATCGTCGGCAGCCCTGCATAGGATTTGTTTGAGAATGTCTCCAAATAAGTGTGTTTTTGGATGTGAGGGAAAGTTTACCTTGTTCAGCTTCCCAAAAAACCCAGCGTTACATGAACAGTTGATGCAGTTTGTTTTTCCGGGGCTGCAACGGAGTGTATCGCGTGCGTTTGTGTGTTTTCCTCATTTCAGTGACGGCATGCCTCCAGGAGCTCAGCTTTTTCCGGAGAGAATCGGAAAGCTGTATTTTTCTTTTATAAATATGATAAAACTAAAGACTTTTTGGAGATATGAAGGATGCAGTACTACTCTATAGGTACTCGAGATTAACATGAGATTAGGTGAAACTGTGTATGTTATGTACCCTTTAAGAAAGAAGAACTAACCCCAAACTGCCTTAATTATAGTTCACTGTTATGGAATCTCATAATTACACACATCATAAAGACAACTGAATGACTAAAGTGTCTTTTTTTAGTCTGTTTCTTCGACAATGACCTGTCCATTTGACAAAGTGTCTGTGACATCAACCAGACCCTCCTGTCAATCAAAAATCAGCCTCCGCAGGAAGTGGTGCATGGTCTAGAATTTGCTCCGGGCAACCTAGAGTTAAAAAAGGAGGTGTAACTGACATTTTTTTTCCGGGTTCCGAGAAAATCGCATTAATTAGAATGATACATAGCTTTTGAGCAAGGCCTATTATATTCTTGTCACAACGTGAAGGTGTAAGTCCTCCTGGCTTTCATGAACGGCCCCTAGGGGGGTGGATTTTCGAACGCAGAATTCCCCTCATTCAGTCAGACATGACTAAGATCCACGCACGATAGATGTCATCATGGAGGTACTTCGCAGACATACAGTTTCACATTTAAATCACAATCATGTCTGATCTTATGTTTTGACAACTTATCCAGAATTACAGTTGACATAATATCAGGAGAGTAAAAAATGACCTGCACGTATGACGTTAATCACAAAGATCTGTCCTAAACATCACCGCTCTATCTGAGGCGCCTCTGCCTTTGATGCATTTGCTAACACAATTTAATGATTCAATTCCGACATCTACTATAACCGCAGCTAAAACATGCATTTAAAACTTTTACTAGTTTTAAGATGGTTGCTGATAAGGTTGTTTTTTTTAGCATGTCAGCATAAGATGGTTAAGTTGTTCTGAGTGGTTGTGAACATGTCATTCAGTGTTTCATAAGGTGTTTATAATAGTGTTTAGCATGTTGCTATGCAGTTGATAGGGTATTTTTTCTTGATAGGCAAAGTTGCTTATAAAAGTGACACATTATTTTTATCTGAGGCATAAGCTGTGTATGATGAGTTACACATCAGAGTTTATTACTCAGGGTACGGGGTTTGTTCTAATCGCTAACCTTAAGTCTGAGCAGTAACAGTGATGCTTGATTTACCAAACACACACCGTGTCCTTCAGATGGAGGTTCTCCAGTCAGCAGCTGTGATGATCACACAGGAACACGGACACGGCTGACTGAAATACCGTCAGCTCAGGTTCCTCTCATCTCAGCTCAGATGAAGAGTGAAGAATTACAAAGACAGGTTTCAAAGACATTCGTGCGAACCGAGTTCATCTGATTCTGTCGACCGGAGGGTGAAATTGAGGTGTATTTATTTCATATGGAATAACAGAACCTGTTCGTCCTCAGAATAAGGACAGATGTCCTGCCAGAATCACACATCGGCAGGTCAATTAACATGTTTGTTTCAAGGGGTTTCATGTGTTCTGGCTTCATGAGATCTGAACAAGGTTTTGCTGAAATTTAGTAAACCATAGATGATTTGAGCCACAAAAGAGGCTTTGAAACTTTCCACACGAGCTACATGCAAAGTCACACATCACACTGGAGGAAAGGTTAACTTTATTAGATATTCTACAAGTATCTTTGTAATAATCAATAGATTACACTGAGATCTCTGAACTTTGAATTCAGTTATCTTGGAATATGTAAGAACAATTTGAGAGCATGTTGAGACCTCTTCTGAAACAGATTTATGGCATCTGAAACATCTAAAGGAGACACCATACATCTCCATTTACTCTCATTGCAGCTCATTGCTATGAGAAACATTTGAGACATTAAAGAGATATTAAACATCGCACTTGTTTATTAAACATTGCATTTATGTTTCTTTTCAGGTGCCCCTGAAAATAAAATAATAAAAAAGGCAAATAAATAAATAAATAGGACATAAAGAAGTGGCTAAATAAATTAAAGGCAGCTAAATAAAATAATTATTTAATTAATACATTAATAAATAAACAGCAAAAAATAAATGAATAATAAAAAATAGTACAAATTAAAAGCGCACAATTAAAAAAGCAAATAAATAAATAGCACTGATTGCAATGCAAGAAAACCTAATAAATAAACATCAAAAAAATAAACAAATAATAAAAGAATAGTACAAATTAAAAGTGCACAATTAAAAAAGCTAATAAATAAATAGCACTGATTGCAATGCAAGAAAACCTAATAAATAAACATCAAAAAAATAAATAAATAATAAAAGAATAGTACAAATTAAAAGCGCACAATTAAAAAAGCTAATAAATAAATAGCACTGATTGCAATGCAAGAAAACCTAATAAATAAACATCAAAAAAATAAATAAATAATAAAAGAATAGTACAAATTAAAAGCGCACAATTAAAAAAGCTAATAAATAAATAGCACTGATTGCAATGCAAGAAAACCTAATAAATAAACAGCAAAACAATAAATAAATAGTACAACAATTTAACAAATAAATAAATAAAGATATAGCAAACAGTTACAAAAATAAAAAAATAGTACAAATTTAAAAGAAAATCTAAAAAGCAATAAATAAAATAAATAAATTACAAACAAATTAATTAATTACAAGCAAACAAACAAATAACTAAATAAATTGTAACTCAAATAAATACATAAATAAGCACAAATTATAAAGCAAATAAATAACTTAATTTTATTTTTTGAGGTATCACATGATGTCAGTGGTCATCCACAAGGCAGAAGGTCTCTTACATGCTGTGTGTTTTTGGTAATTACATGCTGGGTTGAAGGTACGAGTTCAGCGGTACTAGCTCTAGTGTTAAAGTTCTGTAATGATGTCATGAAAGTTGTGTGTTTGATCCCAGATCACACTTCTCTTGTGATCTTAAACAAAACCCTTAACTTAACAAGAAGTTCCAGTGCAGTGTGCGTTCCTCACATGCGGATAAATAAATAAACCACAGAGAAATGACTCTCATACTGAGATCACATTTAGGTTCATGACAGAATGATCTGCTCATGATGAGTCACTACCATGGTATGCTCACACATACTGTATTTATCTCTTTTTAATTTGCTTTGTATTGCATCATTGCCTAATGGAACTGATACAACTTCTAGCGAAATTACCACGAAAACGGAAATAACAATTTAAGCAATCACTCTAAAACTATGATAAGTTATTATAGCACAAATGTTGTACAGTTAGCCTTAATCTTAGACACTACTATGCACGTTTACAAGAAACCCAAGCTGCAAATATTAGCACATCTGAGGAAGAACTAATCACTGGGTTAATCATTGAAGACACTGAATCTATGGAGTCTATCTTTCAGTTCATCAGTCACAAAAGATTTTATAGCACCTAGTACCTACTGATCATGCTGCATCAGAAACTACTGCAAACCGAACAATGTCAGTAATCGCAAGGACACAGAGGAAAATGTGCTAGAGTTCGCAAAAGTGATGCTCTGTCATGTGATCAAAAGTTGCACAATTTTAAACTTTTGCTGCAAAACAGTCATTCATTGACCAATGAGAATTTCAGAGTGGTGTGTCATCTTATGTTCTATTGATATTTTGCATTCCTCCAATTTCTCTTAAAAAAAAGCCAGGGATAAAAAGTAAAGTAAAGTAAAGTAAAGTAATGGAACCTTCCCAAAAGTTCTAATAAAATAGTTAGAATATTAGAACAGTAACTGTTCAAAAGTTTGCGGTCAGCAAGGTTTTTTTCTTCAAGTTTTTGACGTTTTAATTCAAACCAAGGCTGTGTTTATTTGATAAAAGAAACAGTAACTACATAAATATTATAAAATATTATCACAATTTAAAATGGCTGTTTTCACATTTATTATTTTTTAAAATTTAATTTATTGCAGTGATGCAATGCTGAATTTTCAACATCTTTACTCCAGTTTCTTCAGTGTCACATGATCATTCAAACATACTCTAATATTTTAATATATATTTGTAGAAACCGTTATACTGTCTTTATAACAATGACATATAATTTTTTTCAGGATTGTTTGATTAATAGAATGAACAGAATTTAATAATATTACTATTTAGTCATATTAAAAATGTCTTCACTGTCACATTTGATCAAATTACTGCACCCCTTGCTCATTAAAAGTATTAATTAATAATATATATATATATATATATATATATATATATATATATATATATATATATATATATATATATATATATATATATATATATATATATATATATATATATATATATATATATATATACTGACCACAACTGACTGTTTAAATTTGTATTAAAATAAATATACTATGTGCACATGAACCTCACATGTTTGTTCATTGAATAATACATCGCAAACCACCATTTCAGTCAAGCGGATCCTCTCAGACAGTGTTAAAAGGTGTAGCACATCCTCTTCCAGGACACAAACAAGGTCGATCAGGATGCTGCTGTCTGGATTTTCTTATCAGCCCGTGTCTCTCACCCCTGCTGTGCTTATAGCTTGATGACTTCCTCGCAACTCTCTCCACCAGACAATGACCTAGTGCTTCTATCTGAGATTCTTATCAGCACACGGGACAAACCTGACCATTTCCTGTAAATAAACCCCGGCAGAAGAGACGATACCTCCGTCTGCAGCCAGCGTATGAACCGAAGTGTTCGTCTGAGACATTATCTTGTTTTCTAGATCGCTATATTTGAATTACTGCAGCATGATGTCACGTTGAGTAAACACGTCTGCTCACGCTCGTGTCCAGGTTTCCCTCGGCAAACAAACACACAATGACAGCACACCTGTGAAAACACTTTCGCTCAATGAACATATTCAGACTTCTCAAAGACATAACTAACTCCATAAGATAACCTGTCTTATCTACAAATAACTACACTGCTTTTCTGTGCTGGCTAGACGTTTATTTGATGGGAACAAATACATTTTCTGCCTGTTCCTCATATGAAGCTATCATACTGCCTCAGACGACTTGAAATATTGTATGGACTACTTTCAGGGTTTCTATATTTCTATAATAAGCCTAAATTACATAGAAAAGAGGCATGTTTACGCTGAAGACAAAAAAAGATTTAATTGAATTACTCATACTGCTGGGCTATTCCGGCTCATTTTGAGGTTGCTTAAACTGGATTGCGAGACTTTGAAGTTCTGCTACACTGTTTAGTAAATTTGCCTTGGAAGTTTATGTGAGTTTTTCATTTATAAAGAACACAGCCATTTTGTTTATTGCATCTATGAAATGCATCTCTGTTTTATAAATATTACTGTAAGCCGTGATACACCCACAGCCTGCCTCTGACTCTTTGAAACAGTCATTATTGGATATAAAACTCAATCTGCATTGAGCTTGTATCGTTTTCATCTGTTTGTTTATTAGCTCAGTAAACTAAAGACACACCTTGGCACCTGGATACCATACACAATGCTTCTATTCATGCACAATGAATTCAGGGATGCCCCCCTCTTCACGTCCGATACAATGGTTAAAAGAAAAGCACAGATTTTTCAAGATAGTAGTTTTGCTGTACTGTGACTGAGGAGTATTTATTGTGTTGCTATACTTCTCATAAATTAATACTAAGGTGTTCTGGGACGCCACATTCTTCAATGCAATTTAGATTTAATGCACAAGCAATTAATAATAAACAAAAAAATATATAATTTTATATATTTATATATATATTTGTGATTATAAATGTGACTGAAATAATAAATGTGCATTTTTTTAATGTAATGGTTTTTATTTTCATTTTGTTTAATGTTCAAGAGCTTGGGTTTAGTAATATGAAAAAATAAGAATGAATAAATTTCATTCATGAATGAGGCATTAAATCGATCAAAAGTGACAGCAAACTATTTTATAATGTTACAAAAGATTTCTATTTTATCAACTTTATCAAGAAGAATCGGTATGTTTCCTTGTTAAATATGAAGCAGTGCATCTATTTTTTAACATCGACAATAATATCTGATATGGTATGAAATATTATATCACTTCAGCAGCAAATCAGCATGTTAGAATGATTTCTGAAGGATCATGTGACACTGTAGAAATGATGCTGAAAATTCAGCTTTGATTTTTAAATAACACCAAATAGAAATCGGTTCTTTGAAATTGTAAGAATATTATAAAATATTATTGCTTTTACTGTGTTTTATTGAATTAATGCAGCTTTGGTGATCATCAGAGAATTATCTTAATCATTCCAAAAAGTTTGACCATTATGTGTTATAATTAATTTTATACACATAGTTCTTAATTTTCCCATTCCTGTGAGTGTGTGCATCTGTGTATTGTACCAGTTTCTCATTTGGTTATTCAACGTCTTGTCTACGGCTAATGTAACAATCCATCTGTGCCACATGTTAAATGTTCTGGTAAACACAATTATTCCACGCCTGAGAAAAACAAGGCTCGGTCTGGGCGCTCACGCTGACGTCACCGGCCAGAAAAAGCACTCCAGTATCTGCATGGCTGCAAATTACAGGCTGCAGCAACCAACACTAAAGCTGGCAGGGCCTAAAGCCTCCTAAATGAAGCTCTTTTATGGCAGGGCTTGGCATGACGGATGAGGGCAAGATTCCTCTTTTCCCTTTGTGCTCCTGAAGTGCGAGCCAGGAATGAGACCTTTTGCGAGGCGTCCAACAGAAAGGTGCACAGAAGCATGCTATGTTCGTGCACGACAGTCATGCTGCAGTCTCAGCAGGCAGCTCAAACAATCTGTATATAATGTCATCATTAAAATATGAATGATTTTCTCTAATGAGACGTGTCTGTTTCATTTTATTTGAAGACTGGGAATGGTTTTCTGTTAATCTACGATGCATAGCACTTTTCACAATGTATTCTTTCAAATGAACCAAACTTGATCTGATGGTCATCTTGAAGTCTTAAAGGCACAGTAGCATATGGACGCTTAATAAAAAGGAAATGTCCTCTCAGATTCGACATTTATCTCAGAATTCTGTGTTTACATCTTGCAGTTCTGTTTTTCTGTGTCTGTCTGTCAAAGCCAATTGCAGCTTTATACAATTTCACAGTTCAGACTGCTTTTAGATTTGTGAGTTCATTTCTCAAAATGTTGACAATTTCCAAAGAATTGCAAGTTATATACTCACAATTGCAAATTTACATATTATAATTCAGACTTTTTATCTCTTAGAATTCTGAATTCACAGTTCTGTTTCTGAATTGCAGGTTTATCTCACAATTTTGAACTTTTTTTCCCCTCAGAATTCCGAGTTCTCAACTTGTGATTCTGTTTTTCTGTTTCTGCCACAAAAAACTGACAATTCTCATGATTGTTTCTGCCATTAAATATAACAAGTAAAAAGTTACTTGTGTAATTTATCTCACAATTCAGACTTTTTTTTTTACCTCACAACTGCAGGTTTATCTCACAATTTTAAGATTTTTTTTTCTGAATTGTGACTTTAAATCTAACAATTCTGGCCTTTTTTTCCCCTCAGAATTCACATCTTGCAATTTTGACATTTCTCAGAATTCGCTGTTTTCATCATTCAATTCTTTTCCACAGAACAGCAAGTTATATACTCGCAATTGCAAGTTAAAAAATCTTGCAATTCTGTTTTCCTGTTTCTGTCATGGAACAAAATTAAAAAGGTAATTGGAACTTTTTATCTCACTATTCTGATTTTATCTGAATTCAATCTCAGAAAAAATGTCTGAATTGTAAACTGCCAACAATAAGAAATAAGAATAACCAGATTAAACATTGCAGTTACCTTTTTTATTATAAGAAGCTCCCATAGTAGCAAAAACAGGCCGGTGCAATGTCAAAAAGGGTGCAAATGATTTTGGTCAGTGGGCCTGCAGTGGCAAAATCCCTTCTGAAATGTTATTCTCCTCACCTGCTATCTTTGTCCTCTCACCATGGGCTCTCTTTTTTGCTCTCAGTACCAGGTCCAATGTGCTGCTTAAAATAACCTCACAGTCTCACATCTTCAGCAGGAAGGGCATCCCAGGGGTCCGGAGTCATGGTTCTGTCGAATGTTCTCTCCCTTTCTCTCTTTGTCTCTGTTTGTCCTTGTGGTGTTCGATTGCATCCTGAGGAATAAGGATAAAAAGCACAGAGGAGAGTTGCAGAGATTACTGGATGAACTGATACTTCACCTGAAACACAAATAAATTATCTACATTTATTCATTTAGCAGACACTTTTATTTAATATTAATATGTGATTTCAGGCAAAGTTGCTTAGAAATATTCCACATTATTACATCCACAAAGCTTCACAAATCTTTGTATGTTTTTGAGTAACTTGGTTTGAGATTTTGTGACCATAGTTAATATTACGTATATTTCAAATAAATGCTGTTCTTTCTTTTCACCCCCCCCCCAAAAAAAAAAGCCATGGTTTAAGCAGAACTACAACAAGACAATTATTTTAATAATATTTATTTCATAATATTACTGTTTTATTGTATTTTTAATTTAATTTTTTATTTAATTTTATTTTCAAATAAATGAGAAGCGCACTTACCAATCACAAACTTTTGAATAAAAGTGTAACAATGATATTCATGCATTTTTATTTGTCTACAAATGTTTTCAAATTACAACATTTTTGGAGACATTGCACTTGTGATCAGATCATCTAAGATGGATGTTCATACCAGGTGTAGAAGGGGATTAATCAGCAAACCTCAAATATACAGTGCTGGAACACTGAAACAGAACAGCACTGTGTGTGCGTGTGTTGGAAAAAGTCATGGTGTGCGTTTTGGAACAGTAGCTCTCATTCTGGGCTGATTGATTTTACAGGAGTCCTAGCTCAGAGCTCCACACTGCTGCTCCGCATATAAAGAAAGATCCACTGCTAGATTTAAAGCAATAGCTCACCAGAAACGAACTTCTGTCACCATTTACTCACCATCATATATTTTGCATGAAGTCCAAGCTGCTCTTTGCCACAGAATGAAAGTGAATGGGTGTTATCAATCTGCAAAAAAAAAACACACACACACACAATAAAATATTAAATATTATAACTGTTTTTAACAGTGCTAATAATATAAGAAATGTTTCTTGGGCAGCAAGTCAGCATATTAGATTGATTTCTGAAGGATCATGTGACACTAAAACTGGAGTAATGCCTTACATCACAGGAATAAATTGCTTAAACATGCAATAAAACAGAGCGCATGCATGCCATCATCTTAAATGGACGTCAAAGATGGCACTTGCATGAAACTGTGCATAAGACTTCAAGGGTACAGCAAAGAGGAGGATTTATAGAGACTTACGGAAAAACACATTTTCATACTTTTGAGATGCTTCAGCACTGACTTGCAATTAAGTAACAAAGCTGTCAGATATCAAACACACACTAAACTCTTGGGCATGTGTGTTGGACGGTGTGGCTTGTTTCTCCCTGGCATCTGAAACGAGTCGAGCAGCCCAGTGACTCACACAGTGAAATATGAAGGTTTTAAGCAGCCCGCCACAGAGGATCACTTACACTCAACTATGCCTCATTTTTGGGAGTTCAGTATGTATTTAGTCATCCTATAAAAAAGGCAGTTGAACAGCAGTGAATGTGATTAAAAGAGAGTTTTTGCCATGTCAGTTTGGCTCAGTCGAAGAAATCAACACCATTAGGTTATTCATCACCTTCAGACAAACGTTTCTAAACACATTTAGCCAATCCATGGGAGAGGAATTCAAAGTACTATTTGTGGCCTTTTACAAGCCATCTTTGGATTTAGCTGTTCCGGAACAATCCGTGCGGTGAGGAAGAGGAGGGCCAGAGCCCTTCTCAAAGCAGAATCATCTGGACTTGGACTGTTTGGGTCTAACCAAACCCTTTCAAGTGGGGTATTCTGGTCGCTCCACACCACTGCCAGAGGACCAAATGTGCTTCTTTCAAACGGCTGGAGAAAGTAAACACATCAGAACCATATCAAAACCCATGGTAGACGAGAATTGGCTTTAGTTGTTTAGAAGGCGTCTGCAATTTGATGAGCTATTGTTTCACAGCTTGATAGATGAACCTCACCTGACAGAGACGGATGAGGAGGTTGTTTTATTGGTTTAGCAGCCGGGGCAAAAGCAAGAGACTTGGATGAAAAGATCATTTAAAAACAGAATGAGGAGTGAATAATGTGCTGACAAGTCTTTGGTTGATTGTTAATTATAGATGCTCATTACGAGCATTGATTAGACCACACAATGATGAGATGTACAGAGATGCTCACATACACAGATGCACACATCCACCACACCAGATGTTCACATCAAGAAACAAGAAACTGTATTTATTTTAGGATGTGAAACCAATCCAATACAGTATATGAACAACGGACACACATTTTAATAATAAAAAATAATAAGCAAATTGTTCCGCATATAGCAACTTATATGACATGATGTTTGTTTTTGTGAAAAGTTGGGGACATCCCATATAAAGCGTAGTGTAGAAACTTTATATTCTATGGCCCTTCACCAACCCTACCCCTAACCCTAACCCTCACAGGAAACTTTGTGCATTTTTACCTTCTCAAAAAAACTCATTCTGTATGATTTATAAGAGTTTTGAAAATGGGTTATGTCCTCATAAGTCACCCTCTCCTTGTAATACCTGTGTCATACCCATGCCATTATACTCTTGTGTCCTCATATGTCACAAAAACATGCACACATACACACACACACACACACACACACACACACACACACACACACACACACACAGACTGGCATATAGTACTTATGAGGACAGTTAGCATTTATCATGGTTTACAAGGACAAGCCTTTCCCAACATCAGGGTATCAATTCAGTTATGCAAAATGATTAATTTATTGATTAATAAGATACATCTGACTTTATATTTAGCATATAATGTACATCATCAAGAAGACTTGCTACAGAAATTTCACAGGTTTATAAGGTCAAAATACAATCATGGTTTAAGGGGACATCATGGGTTATGAGGTCTATAATACACACATTTAACCACTTGCTGGTCTACGAGGACATAAATGATCAAGTTAATAAGGAATGAATATTAATAATACATTTAATGTTGAAATAGTTTTTAACATTTAAAAGTGATATTCTAATAAAATTGTAAATGTCATCTTTATGAGATCTTTTTAATTTTTCCTGCCATCATGTTGTGATTTTTCTAAATCTATGCAACAGATCCAATACAAGATCCAAATCCAAAAACACATCAGACGACATATTTATTGTCTTTATTTCAAGGAATATCTAAAATCTTATATACAGTAGTATTTTTGGCTAATTGCTTACTTGCAAATAATTTCATTTCATTTATTTTTACTTTTCTGTGTGAAACATGGAAATGAGAGAGGTGGTCCTTACAAAGCTCCAGCGGATCTTTACTGACTAAGCAACTGGAATTGGGAGTTGCTATGGAATGAGGCAAATCATTGGAGAGTTATTATAACTCTCATTAACTCTCATGTCAAATTATTTTTTAATGACCACTTTCCAAACACATAGGGCTGTGTGATTAATAGAAATCGTAATAAAATCACAATTTGAGTGTGCGAACTTGGAACTCTCCAGCTGACTTGACATCTCATAGCAAACTCTGATCACTATTCCTTAGTTAGATCTGACAATTGATGCTTCTATGTGTGGCCTCTTAACCAATGATTCACTGTAGCGATGCAATGACTATCTAAAAGGAATATATAGCTATGTGAAGCCTCAGATAATAATAAAGGAAATAAAATAATACAAAAATTAATTCAGGATTAAATTATCATTGAAAACGACTTCTGTTTTGTCAAGTCATTTATTCCTTTAACTTCCTATTACATTTATTTGTTTATTGTTTATTTATTCATCATTTCTGCAGATTTGGTCCTCCATCTACACTGGGTATAGTGTCTCTATATCACAGACATTTTGTATAAAATTTTTAAAAACTTTAAATTCAAATCAATTTATTCTAATTAGCAATATTCATTGTCAGTTCTTTTTCCTTTCAAAGTTTTTTCTGAATAGATCAGAAGTCTTGCAATGCATTTTTTTTATTTTTTTATTATTTGCTTTAAACACACTCCTTTGTTTCGGACAAAGTCCCTGATATTTTGATTATTTTTTGCAAGAATGGCATTCCTTTAGAGAGGTAAGATGCCCCTTGATTATATATGTTTTAAATTGCCTGAAAACTGCTTCCACTTCCTGCTTTGCCTATGGCTTTTTTTTACATAGTTTGGCCTGAGATACAAATAAAATATGTAAAATAAAAATATAAAAATATGTAAATTAGTTGCATTGTGATATTACTGTTTTACTTAAATTTAAACCATTTATTCTAAATGATCGTACAAATTCAGCGTATACCTTCGTTTGCAGTGATCCCGATATGGTTAACTGCATCATTTGTTTCCATGAATTTATCTGTTAATAAGAATTTGGAGAATTCGTCACTAAATGAACAAAACGTGGAATATGAACATTGAAAGTTACATGATGCTTAACAAAAATTTTTTTTAATGTTCTCAAACTGCAATTAGTTAACGTTCTCCGAACTGTACTTAACCTGTACTTAACCAATTTAGTGAGCTTTGATGAAAACTAACGTACATTCTAAAACAAAACATAAAAGACTGCTAATGATATTATTCTTGCTAAACATCCATAATGTTACTAGATTATAAATTAACTTTTCCGTCACTTGAGATTACTGAAATACTAGCTTAGCTGTGTTCATAGACTTATCAACTGATGGCTGTGTTTCCAGAGAAAGAGACTCAATAATAACCGCGGTGTGATCGTTCATAAACGACTACAAAATCACAATCCAGTCAGTGACAAATGGACGAAGTCCATTATCTCCTCTTTAATTATAAAGTAATTATTCAAGTGATTATATTAATATATTAATACATAGTAAATGGCTTATATATTTGTTCCTTACTTTGTTCCTTACCCAGATGCCAAAATTATACAATTGTTTGTGTTCTTTATGAGTATGAGTATTGGAGAGCTAATACTCATAAAGAACACGAACATTTGTATAATTTTGGCATCTTGGTAAGGAACAAAGTCACTAAGTTGCTTAATTCTTACATTAAAGAATTAGGGTTGCTCAATGGGAAGAATCACACAATATTTATCAAAACAAAATTTCTTCACAATATTGTCGATTTACATAAAATGAATACCAAAAAATAAATTCAAGCGCTAACATAAATATTGTATAGGAGGGTTAGTCGATCTCCATTTCCTCTCAGCCAAACAAACAATAAAACTTGAGTAAAAAGTCTTAAAGTTTGTCATATTTATTGTACTTAAGTTCAAAAGGATTTTTTTTATCTTCAACGTACTTAAGTATTGAAAGTACAAGTATAAGTAAATGCACAATGAAAAAGAAGCAAATACATGTACTTCTCAATAAATTAGAATGTAAATTAGAATGATTCACAGCCCTAAGTCATCCCATGCCATGATTCAGCTTACAAACAAACTGACATAATTATTGAATATTAATACTTATTGGTATTACTTAGCATAATTATTATTATTAGAAGTAGTAGTAGTATTACTACAACTACTACCATTGCTTGAAGTGGAAAAAATAAAGTGTTGGTAATTCCCTAAGGAGCAGGGCTTTGTTGGGGAAAAGGGTTAGGGGGAATTGGTTGCCCCCTCAATTGCAAAAGCGTAGGTTTGGTTTGAATATTGGTGGGTTGAAGTGTGAACCATTAACAGCGTCACAGGGCATATGCTAAATGGTCCAAAGATGGAAACTGGTTAATAACATAACTGCAGTAAAGTAGCCAATAGTTAATCACTTATTACAAGGTGCATGGGAAGTCAAATTAAATGTTTATTCAATAACTGTATATGCACATATATGTAATATGTACAACATATATATACGACATATATGATATGGAGAGTGATGAACTTTTGGCTATAGAACTAAATTCACAAGTCCTGCGCCCCCTTAAAACCGTGATTGTACATATACGACATAGTGAGTGATGAACTGTCGACTATAGAACTACATTCACAAGTACAGCGTCCCTGTACACCATGATTGTTTATACACGCATACGATATAGTGAGCGATGAACTGTCGGCTATAAAACTACATTCACAAGTACAGCGTCCCTGTACACCATGATTGTTTATACACGCGTACGATATAGTGAGCGATGAACTGTCGGCTATAAAACTACATTCACAAGTACAGCGTCCCTGTACACCATGATTGTTTATACACGCGTACGATATAGAGAGCGATGAACTGTCGGCTATAAAACTACATTCACAAGTACAGCGTCCCTGTACACCATGATTGTTTATACACATTTACGATATAGAGAGCGATGAACTGTCGGCTATAAAACTACATTCACAAGTACAGCGTCCCTGTACACCATGATTGTTTATACACGCGTACGATATAGTGAGCGATGAACTGTCGGATATAAAACTACATTCACAAGTACAGCGTCCCTGTACACCATGATTGTTTATACACGCGTACGATATAGTGAGCGATGAACTGTCGGCTATAAAACTACATTCACAAGTACAGCATCCCTGTACACCATGATTTTTTATACACATTTCGATATAGAGAGCAATGATCTGTCGGCTATAAAACTACATTCACAAGTACAGCGTCCCTGTACACCATGATTGTTTATACACGCGTACGATATAGTGAGCGATGAACTGTCGGCTATAAAACTACATTCACAAGTACAGCATCCCTGTACACCATGATTTTTTATACACATTTCGATATAGAGAGCAATGATCTGTTAGCTATAAAACTACATTCACAAGTACAGCGTCCCTGTACACCATGATTGTTTATACACATTTACAATATAGAGAGCGATGATCTGTCTGCTATAGAACTACATTCACAAGTCCTGCTTCCCTCTACACTATGATTGTTTATACACATTTACGATTTAGAGAGCGATGAACTGTCGGCTATAGAACTACATTCACAAGTCCTGCGTCCCCATAAACCACAATGATTGTTTATACACATCTATGATATAGAGAGTGATGAACTGTCGGCTATAAAACTACATTCACAAGTCCTACGTCCCTATAAACCACAATGATTGTTTACACACATTTACGATATAGAGAGCGATGAACTGTCAGCTATAGAACTACATTCACAAGTACAGCGTCCCTGTACACCATGATTGTTTATACACGCGTACGATATAGAGAGCGATGATCTGTCCGCTATAGAACTACATTCACAAGTCCTGCGTCCCTATAAACCATGATTGTTTATAAACATTTACGATATAGAGAGCGATGAAAGGTGGCTATAGAACTACATTGACAAGTCCTGCGTCCCTGTACACCATGATTGTTTATACACATTTATGATATAGAGATCGATGAACTGCCAGCTATAGAACTACATTCACAAGTCCAGCGTCTCTGTACACCATGATTTTTTATACACATTTATGATATAGAGAGCAATGATCTGTCGGCTATAGAACTACATTCACAAGTCCTGCGTCCCTGTACACCATGATTGTTTATACACATTTATGATATAAAGAGCAATGATCTGTCGGCTATAGAACTACATTCACAAGTACAGCGTCCCTGTACACCATGATTGTTTATACACATTTACGATATAGAGAGCAATGATCTGTCGGCTATAGAACTACATTCACAAGTCCTGCGTCCCTGTACACCATTATTGTTTATACACATTTACGATATAGAGAGCGATGATCTGTCGGCTATAGAACTACATTCACAAGTCCTGCGTCCCTGTACACCATGATTGTTTATACACGCGTACGATATAGAGAGCGAAGAACTGTCGGCTATAGAACTACATTCACAAGTCCAGCGTCCCTGTACACCATGATTGTTTACACACATTTATGAAATAGAGAGCGATAAACTGTCAACTATAGAACTACATTCACAAGTACAGCGTCCCTGTACACCATGATTGTTTATGCACATTTACGATATAGAGAGCAATGATCTGTCGGCTATAGAACTACATTCACAAGTACAGCGTCCCTGTACACCATGATTGTTTATACACATTTACGATTTAGAGAGCGATGATCTGTCGGCTATAGAACTACATTCACAAGTACAGCGTCCCTGTACACCATGATTGTTTATACACATTTATGATATAGAGATCGCTGATCTGTCCGCTATAGAACTACATTCACAAATCCTGCACCCCTATAAACCATGATTGTTTATACACGCGTACGATATAGTCAGCGATGAACTGTCGGCTATAGAACCACATTCACAAGTCCTGCGTCCCTGTACACCATGATTGTTTATGCACATTTACGATATAAAGAGCGAAGAACTGTCGGCTATAGAACTACATTCACAAGTCTTGCGTCCCTGTACACCATGATTGTTTGTACACACGTAAAATATAGAGAGCGATGAACTGTCGGCTATACAACTACATTCACAAGTCCTGCGTCCCTGTACACCATGATTGTTTATGCACATTTACGATATAGAGATCGCTGATCTGTCGGCTATAGAACTACATTCACAAGTCCTGCGTCCCTGTACACCATGATTGTTTATGCACATTTACGATATAAAGAGCGAAGAACTGTCGGCTACAGAACCACATTCACAAATCCTGCGTCCCTGTACACCATGATTGTTTATGCACATTTACGATATAAAGAGCGAAGAACTGTCGGCTATAGAACTATATTCACAAGTCCTGCGTCCCTGTACACCATGATTGTTTATACACATTTACGATTTAGAGAGCGGTGATCTGTCGGCTATAGAACTACATTCACAAGTACAGCGTCCCTGTACACCATGATTGTTTATACACATTTATGATATAGAGATCGCTGATCTGTCCGCTATAGAACTACATTCACAAATCCTGCACCCCTATAAACCATGATTGTTTATACACATTTACGATATAGAGAGCAATGATCCCTCGGCTATAGAACTACATTCACAAGTCCTGTGTCCCTGTACACCAAGATTTTTTGAACACATGATTGTTAATACACATTTACAATATAGAGAGCGTTGAACTGTCGGTTATAGATCAACATTCACAAGTACAGCGTCCCTGTACACCATGATTTTTTATACACATTTACAATATAGAGAGCGTTGAACTGTCGGTTATAGAACTACATTCACAAGTCCTGCGTCCCTCTACACCATGATTTTTTATACACATTTAAGATATAGAGAGCGATGATCTGTCGGCTATAGAACTACATTCACAAGTCCTGCTTCCCTGTACACCATGATTGTTTATACACATTTCGATATAGAGAGAGGTGAACTGTCAGCTATAGAACTACATTCACAAGTCCAGCGTCACTGTACACCATGATTGTTTATACACTTTTACGATATAGAAAGCGATGAACTGTCGCCTTTAGATCTACATTCACAAGTCCTGCGTCCCTGTACACCATGATTTTTTTAACACATGATTGTTAATACACATTTACGATATAGAGAGCGTTGAACTGTCGGTTATAGAACTACATTCACAAGTCCTGCGTCCCTGTACACCATGATTTTTTATACACATTTAAGATATAGAGAGCGATGAACTGTCGGTTATAGAACTACATTCACAAGTCCTGCGTCCCTCTACACCATGATTTTTTATACACATTTAAGATATAGAGAGCGATTAACTGTTGGCTACAGAACTACATTCACAAGTACAGCGTCCCTGTACACCATGATTGTTTATACACATTTCGATATAGAGAGAGGTGAACTGTCAGCTATAGAACTACATTCACAAGTCCTGCGTCCCTGTACACCATGATTGTTTATACACTTTTACGATATAGAAAGCGATGAACTGTCGCCTTTAGATCTACATTCACAAGTCCTGCGTCCCTGTACACCATGATTGTTTATACACATTTACGATATAGAGAGCGATGAACTGTCAACTATAGAACTACATTCACAAGGCCAGTGTCACTGTACAACATGATTGTTTATACACTTTTACGATATAGAGAGCGATGATCTGTCTGCTATAGAACTACATTCACAAGTCTTGTGTCCCTGTACACCATGATTGTTTATACACATTTACGATATAGAGATCGCTGATCTGTCGGCTATAGAACTACATTCACAAGTCTTGTGTCCCTGTACACCATGATTGTTTATACACATTTACGATATAGAGAGCGATGAACTGTCGGCTTTAGAACTACATTCACAAGTCCAGCGTCCCTGTACACCATGATTGTTTATACACATTTACGATATAGAGAGCGATGAACTGTCAACTATAGAACTACATTCACAAGGCCAGTGTCACTGTACAACATGATTGTTTATACACTTTTACGATATAGAGAGCGATGATCTGTCTGCTATAGAACTACATTCACAAGTCTTGTGTCCCTGTACACCATGATTGTTTATACACATTTACGATATAGAGAGCGATGAACTGTCGGCTTTAGAACTACATTCACAAGTCCAGCGTCCCTGTACACCATGATTGTTTATACACATTTACGATATAGAGAGCGATGATCTGTCGGCTATAGAACTACATTCACAAGTCTTGCGTCCCTGTACACCATGATTGTTTATACACATTTACGATATAGAGAGCGATGAACTGTTGGCTATAGAACTACATTGACAAGTACAGCGTCCCTGTACACCATGATTGTTAATACACAATTACGATATAGAGAGCGATGATCTGTCGGCTATAGAACTACATTCACAAGTCTTGCGTCCCTGTACACCATGATTGTTTATACACATTTACGATATAGAGAGCAATGATCTGTCGGCTATAGAACTACATTCACAAGTCCTGCGTCCCTGTACACCATGATTTTTTATACACATTTACGATATAGAGAGCGATGATCTGTCGGCTATAGAACTACATTCACAAGTCTTGCGTCCCTGTACACCATGATTGTTTATACACATTTACGATATAGAGAGCAATGATCTGTCGGCTATAGAACTACATTCACAAGTCTTGCGTCCCTGTACACCATGATTTTTTATACACATTTACGATATAGAGAGCGATGATCTGTCGGCTATAGAACTACATTCACAAGTCTTGCGTCCCTGTACACCATGATTTTTTATACACATTTACGATATAGAGAGCGATGATCTGTCGGCTATAGAACTACATTCACAAGTCTTGCGTCCCTGTACACCATGATTGTTTATACACATTTACGATATAGAGAGCGATGATCTGTCGGCTATAGAACTACATTCACAAGTCTTGCGTCCCTGTACACCGTGATTGTTTATACACATTTACGATATAGAGAGCGATGATCTGTCGGCTATAGAACTACATTCACAAGTCCTGCGTCCCTGTACACCGTGATTGTTTATACACATTTACGATATAGAAAGCGATGATCTGTCGGCTATAGAACTACATTCACAAGTCCTGCGTCCCTGTACACCATGATTGTTTATACACGCGTACGATATAGAGATCGATGAACTGTCAGCTATAGAACTACATTCACAAGTCTTGCGTCCCTGTACACCATGATTGTTTATACACATTTACGATATAGAGATCGATGAACTGTCAGCTATAGAACTACATTCACAAGTCTTGCGTCCCTGTACACCATGATTGTTTATGCACATTTACGATATAGAGAGCGATGATCTGTCGGCTATAGAACTACATTCACAAGTCTTGCGTCCCTGTACACCATGATTGTTTATACACATTTACGATATAGAGAGCGATGATCTGTCGGCTATAGAACTACATTCACAAGTCTTGCGTCCCTGTACACCATGATTGTTTATAAACATTTACGATATAGAGAGCAATGAACTGTTGGCTATAGAACTACATTCACAAGTCTTGCGTCCCTGTACACCATGATTGTTTATACACGCGTACGATATAGAGAGCGATGATCTGTCGGCTATACAACTACATTCACAAGTCCTGTGTCCCTGTACACCATGATTGTTTATACACATATATGATATAAAGAGCGATGATTTTGTTTGTGCGTGGCAGCCGTCTGCGAGGGTCTTTCGTGCTGTTTTTTTTTTATTTTATTATTAAAGTCTTCATTTAATTGTCCGCCGGTTCCCGCCTCCTTCTTCCCGAGATTATGAAGTTTGTACTCTGTTACAATCGTATTTTTTATTCGGTACTGTTCTGAGTAAGATATTGTACATAAAAGATGTTTACATTTAGTCCACAACACAAAAACATTACTGAACTATTAAAAAAGGTACAAACATTCCCTGATGTTCCAGAAGGAAACACGATGGAATTTAAAGATCAAGGTAAATTGTACTTAATTTGTGTTCCAGGAAATATACAAGTATCTTCTGTTGCTTATGAAGGGCAGAACTAAATGGAAAAAATATATATTTCAACAAAATAAGAAAAATGTGGACATCTTCATCGTGTTCAAAAGTTTTCAACCCCTCTCTTATTGCATCTTGTTTCCTTCTGGAGCATCAGTGAATGTTTGTACCTTTTTTAATAGTTGTGTTTGAGTGCCTCAATTGTCCTCAGTGTGAAAAGATGTATCTCAAAATCATACAGTCACTGCTGGAAAGGGTTCAAATATGCAAAGATGCTGGCAAACTGAAGAATCTGCAGGACTTAAAGATTTTTCCGAAGAACAGTTCTCAGTTTAATTGTTCAGAACAAACAAGGGACTCATGCACAACCATCACAAAACAGAAAGACAGTCATCTATCATCAGGTAACCACACACAGTATTAAGAACCAAGGGTTCCCAAACTTTTGAGTGTGGTCATTTTAATAATTTCAGCAATATTTTTTTAGCATTGTGGACTAAATGTAAACATCCTTTATATACAATATCTTACTCAGGACAGTACTAAATAAAAAATAACATGCATTTAGTATTATCTCTTTTATTTTGTTAAAATTATTCACATTTTCACAGATTCTGCAAGGGGTTCCCAAACTTTCGCATGATCATCAATCATAACTCCAAGGTTTCTGTCTGTTTTTGAAGGAGTTATGGTTGATGTGCCTGGCTTGATGGTGAAATTGTGATGAAACGATGGGACAAGCTGAGATGTGAGCAGCTATCATAGGATCATCAGGATGGAATGAGAGGTAGAGTTGAGTGTCATCAGCATAGCAGTGGTATGAAAAGCCATGTTTCTGAATGACAGAACCTAATGATGCCATGTAGACAGAGAAGTGGTCCAAGAACTGAGCCCCGAGTCCTTTAAATTTTATTGGTTCAATATTGTATTAATAAGCTGTCAATTTCAGTTTGATCTTTGTGGTTGATGTTTCCACATGGCTTGCAACACGTCAAAAGTAAATTGGTATCCATTAAAATATGGTATAGAAATTGGTAACACTTTATAATAACTGCACACTATTAATCATTAATTAAGCATTAGTAAACAGATAATTCATAATTTATAAAGCATTAATAGACAGTAATAAGCAGTTTATAAATACAGATATAAATGCTTTATTCTTGATTTAAAAGCATATCTATAATGTGTTTAATAATTGTATTTTCATACTTTATTCATGATCAATTTATCATTTCTCAATTAAGTATACCATTATTTACAAACCAGTTATTTAGGAGTTGCCATAGGAGTTGTTCATAAGATCGCAAGAAATGTAGTAAATTCAGGTAGTTATAAAGCATTTAGTAGTGGTCAGTTAACTATTTATGTGAGCTCATCTAAAGTGAGTCTAGTTATGCCTTTTAAAGCATTTATTAAGGATATTTAAAGGCTCAGTTATCTTCTAAACAAAAAACGGAAACAAACACCACACAGTGATACAGAACATAGAAATATTAACAGCCTTTAAATCTCATTTGTAAAAGCTTTACAAGGCAAAAATAGTCCTCACTTTAGATGAGCTCACAAAAATAGTTAACTAACAACTACATATGTTTTATAACTACATGAATTAACCCTGAATTACAGTAGAAATACATGTTAATAAACCATTTATTAACACTATAAGTAACTATTACTATATGTCTGAATAAAAAGATGTATGAATGCACGTTTAAATAGTTTATTAATCATTTATTTACAATTTCTAAGTGATCTTATGAACCATTGACAACTCCTTAATAACTGGTGTGTAAATAATGCTATACTTAATTTAGAAATGATACATTGATCATTAATAAAGTATGAAAAAACAATTATTAAATACATTATAGATATGCTTTTAAATCAGGTATAAAGCATTTATATCTGTATTTACTGTATAAAATGCTTATAAATGTCTATTAATGCTTTATAAATGATGAATTAACTGTTTCCTAATGCTTAACTAATGATTAAAAGCATGCAGTTCTTATAAAGTGTTACCTAGAAATTATTATAAAAGAATACAACGAGTATACATAATTATGTAAATATTATTCAGAAACTGTATTTGAAATGAATAATTAGTAAAAATGATTAAAACCCATTATTAAAAAAGGTCACATATTTGAGTTGAAGCATGACCAGCTAACGTAAAACTAATTTTAACATCTTTGGTCCCCCTGGCATTCAAAAAATAGTCCTACCTTGAGTTAGCATATTAAGAGGCCAAATCTGAGTTGATTTTTACAGCCCAGAAGCACCTTTTTGCTTAAGTATGTGTGGATCTCAAAACAGGGCACATTGCTTGACAGTCTGTGCTTCCATCCGCCCTGTTTTACTTTAGATATGCTTTCATTTATGCCATTTGGAATGCAGTACTATTAAAGGCACAAGACTCATGTACTGACAGACTTTCACATGCGCTTTGTGTTTGTTATCCTGAACCTCAGTTTCTGCTGCGGTTAAATGCACTTGCATTTTCAAATACTTTTATATGAAATTGATGTACACACAGTCAATTATGTTTTCAGAGCAGGACAAAACATCTGATATCAAAATAGATCTGTGCGTTAATACAACCTGTTAAAGCGGCCACTTTCTATGATCTCATCAGTAATAATCAAACGGCAATAATGCTGAGGAAAAAAAGAAAAATCCTTAACTATTGTCTGTACCCTTTTGACTTTGGACACTTAAAAAACACTTATTTTAAATAAGTTATTGTTTAAAAATATTAATAATAATAATAAAGTTGATTTTGAACCAAATAAATTTGATAAAAAATGTAAATGAAAATGTAGCCATGTAATATTGAAAACTGAGAATGTGACGCTTCGTGATATTGAGTTTGATAATGATAATTGTAATTTAAGTAAATTGTGAAACCAGTGAAGATTCACACCCCTGTTTTTAAGATGCCAGTACTGACATACAGAGATTTCAACTATAAACAAAAAGCATATAACTGCAGTTTTTTTAAGATGTAAAGTTGTATATATGTATTTGCACAGCAGAAGAATTAATTGGAGAAAAAATGTAGATGAAGAATCATTTTGGAATTGGATTGTGACTCCCATAATTGGAATAGGATCTGATCATGAAGTGCCTGAAGATTCCCACCCCTAATAGATGTACAAGATTGTATGACAACATTGTGATGCATTGATGCATCAGTAATCATAATTGAATCGAATTGTGGGCCTCTGAATCTCAATCAAATGGTATTAATGAGATACCCATAGATTCCCACCCCTAATCTCACACTGTCCAATAGAAAAATTAGATGATCTTACTTTACAAATTGTAATAGCTTGAAATGTTATTACAATGTCTGTATCTACACACACTTTATTCAAATCATTATCTGGTTTAAGAGGACTCTTTACACATACACAACATGGTATATAAGGTCATAGTTGTAATATATACACATCCACATTATGGTTTATGAGGTCAATTCTAAAATTCTTTGAAATCTTCATACAGGCCTTTTTTTATGCATAAAATAATCATATATTGCCTTTGTTTTATGAGGACACTGATATGTCCTCATAAACCCAAGTGTCCTCATAATGCTGGTGAGTAACCTGACATTTTGTCCTTATAAACCACATATGCCAGTTCACACACACACACACACACACACACACACATATATATATATATATATATATATATATATATATACAGTATCCAATATCAACCAAAAACACTTTCATATTGAAAAAAAGATTTGAAAAGATTTGTTTTACAAGAACACACTATTTCAGTTTTCCTACCTCAAAATTTAGTGGTGTGTTTATTTTTAATCAACTGTGAATTTAACCAAGTTTCGAGTGAAATTATTTTCTATAACAATTTCTTTTCACAGTTTACTGATTAAAAAACAGCAATATCAGCTGATAAACAATAATTTGGTGCTTTCCTTTTTTAAATAATGCAATTTTTTTTTATTTTACAAAAACACTTTTAAATTTAATTACTGTTTTTTTATTTATTGTAATGCTTTAAACAAACAAATATTGTTTTATAAAAATCTTGACCATATATTGAATTTTTAAATATTGACGATCACTAATATCAGCCACTAATCAATAAGGTCCCATTACAGCGCATCTTTAATAAGTTTAATTTAGTTTAATAAGTATTTTAGAAAAAATAACATTAAATAGAAATACATTATTTTAATATAAAATGCTTTTCAAAATAATAATATTTTTTATTTTAATTATAATAATAACAATAAATGTAATAATAATAATTACTATTTTTATTATTATCATTATTTTGAAAAAGAAGATAATTGAAATGAAAGAAATAATAATCAAAGACACATAAGACCTAGACAAACTACATGCACATATACAACACACCCACACACACACACACACACTCAATAATGAGCAGATTAGACAGGATCAGGTGGTCTGTGTAATTAGTGTGAGATTAATTAGCATTTGTTCAGCAGCTTTAGCGGTTGGTGATTCTTTTCTCATTAATTTGAGATTAAACTCATTCCAAAAACAAACAAAAGTAAATATTTGTAAAGCTATACTTCCACATAAATACCATGGCATCTTCTCCAGGTCATTTGGCTCAACTGTGGAAGATCTTTCACAAAAGTAGCAGCTCCAGTGAGTCTAAGCTAGTGCTGGTTTTGCTTACAGGTCATAAGCTGCAAATGAAGAGTAACAGAAATTCACAGTCCTGAGACACATCAGACGGTACTCCAACCCAGGAAACATACAGTGACAGTAGTGTAGTTTATCTGTCTGGGATTGTAAAACAGTCACACATTACTTACTGTAAAAGCCATATGCTCACATGCATATAGTGACAAATACACACTAATGTATGTGCAGTATATACCTGCAAGTCATCCAAAGTTATATCATTGTTTCTTTACTGCAGAGAAGAGCCTGTGGTAATATTTCACATGTCATTAGCAGCATTTGGGAGCTGCCGATTGGAAATAAACTGCAGTGTTCAACTAATAGAAAATGGAAAACAGTAGGACATCTGCGGCAGTTAATTTAAGTTTTCCATTCCTCGCCATCTCTGATGAATGAAGATCTGGCACTCGCATTTTTTGGTATAGCACCTGCAACGACATCATCATTCAGAATTAACAGCGCAATAAATCATTTTGACAGGACTTTCCCTCAACGTCTCAAGATCACACAAACCTTTCCAATACGACGTGCCGTCCCTCCATTCCTTCAGGATGATCTAGACGTAAATCCAGGCCTCTTGTGCATGTGTTTGTTGAGTACTACAGGGCAGGGTGGAGGCCGCCATTCTGCACTGGAGTGTGAATTACACAAAACGGCATAACATGCACATCTAAACTCACTTTCTCAAAGCCAAACCTGCCCTTGAGCTCATTGGAAAGCTCACAGAGAGGCTCCTCACGCACACTAGAGCAACAAAGGTGTCTTGTGTCACCTGTTTCCACAGTCCCAGAGGCCTTATGAACCCTTGCGAATCCAGGACAGAGTTCACATTGTAGAATATTCTTTTAAGTACAACCCACTGAAAGAAGCCCCTCTGTAGCTCTGCAACACGACACATTACACAAAACGTGACAAACGCATTCACACACTGACCACATTATAGCACCGAGTGTGTTTTCACAAGTACTCACAGTTGTGATGCTGTTATACTTTCACATTTTCTATCCCACAGCGGTTTAAGATCTGGCTGTTTAGATGAAAGGTTAAAGCTTTAACCAAGATTCAACCTTGAAAACCAGCCATAATGCTTAAGAAGGTGCTTGCAGTCAACAGGAAGTTAAAATAGACCCAGTTTTCCGTTTTACAGCTTTCTGATGTGATAGGCTATATTAATATAATATTTAAATTATTTCATATTTAATGTAATTCAGTATTTAATTTTATTAAATATTTAGTATGATATAATAGTTAAAAACTGTCACAGCCACACCTTCTACACTCCCGGAATCGGACACTTACGCCACACCCACTCGTCCCCAATCACCCGAATTCTGAACTCCTGTGCATCATCACCAGAACCACATATAAAGCCATCAGTCACCATCACTCATCGTCTGGTCTTGCACCGATCTCCTCACTTGCCTGAACGCCATTATTAAACCTACCTGAACTCTTGAACCCTCTTCATCCTCGTCAGTCTTCCTGTCCCCATCGTCTTCATCTGAGCACCATCTGGATCACCGTTCACCATAAGGGAAGTTGTGTTGTCACCGTTCTATCCACGTGTCAAGATTCACCTGTGTCTGAAACCTCTGATTCAGTCCTCGTCTGTGTCTGACAAAAACTATGTTAAATATTTGCTTACAAATTAAAATAAATTATATTTTTAAAATGTAGATTTCATTTATTTAAATTGAAATGGTTTTTAATAAAAAAATTATGATATTTAAATTGAAATGTTAAATGATTTTAAAATGAAATTAAATTAAACTAACTTTAATTTAAATTAAGTTATTGTTATTTAATTACATTTAAAAGCAATTAATACATAATTGCCATTATTTTATATTTTTTCTTTGTTAATTTGTTAAAATAATAACAGTTTAAATGCAATTATTTGATATTCTTATCATTTTACCTCACAATTAATTTTTTCTTTCAAAGGTCAGATAAATTGTTACATTCTAAAAATTAATCTAAAGATATGCACTTTTCATTATAGGACATGTTGTGTAAAAATAGTATAAGTATTGTGGTAGTATATCACTTTATCAATTTATCAGTGGTTATATTCTTGTGCATTAAATAGAAAAGATTAAAGCCAGTAATCTAGAAAAGAAACAAAAGTTTTCCTTCCACATCCTGATTACAAAAACAGTATTATCTGATGGTCAGGAGATTTACAATGTAACTGCACATAATTTACATTTTCTATAACTCATGATTTCGCAGGAAGCCACACCAAAAGGACGCAGAGGTCACGAGTGCCACCACACAGCTGATGGGGAAAATACTCCATTGCATCGGTGCAGAAAGTGAAAGAGCTAAAATTACAGCTGTGATTACACACGGCAGGTGAAGTCACTCGAATCATGTGCAATGGGAATTTTATGAGGGAAATGAAAGAGATCTGATTTTACAAGACTGATCTGGGTAATGCAAATGGATTGCGGGTAAAGTCTGGTCATGTTTTTTTAGCTCAAGTTGTTAGATATAATTCGTTTTATTTTATCAGATTTTTGTGGTGTTATTTTTAAGATCTTAAAATGTTTCCCTCATCTGGAACATGAAGGTCTATATATATACAAAAAATAAAATCCAATATAAAATTCTTTTGGGAATCAGGGCCAACTACACCAGGTGTTTTTTATCATCTCAGCTGATCTGACAAAGTATATATATATATATATATGTCTTTGGGCTGGCTGTCCTCTGCGTGTGTGTGTGTGTGTGTCCAGAGTGTGAGTACATGATCAAGTCTTCACGTGATCTAATGGCATGAGCAGATATCCTGGGCCTGTATAGACATTATTACACATGATGACCAAAACGCATTCTCACTGCAGACCATGCTGTCAGAAACACAACACTCACCTCTCATAACGCATGTCAGCATTATTTATGAGGATCCAAAAACTGCTCAAAGTAACTACACATACTGCTCGAGTCTCACATGCCATATGTACTACTGTAAGCGATCTTTGCTTTACAGTTGGAATACACATTGTACATTGACCAAACTACGAAAACCTCTAATGGAGAACAATAATATTGTTTATGAAAAGTATTTCTGAAAAATAAAATGTGACTAAATTAAAAGAGTAGTTCACCCCAATATAAAAAGGCATTGAAAATGTCCAAGATGTAGATGAGTTTCTTTCTTCATCTGATCAGTTTTGGAGCATCACATCTTCATCTGATCAGTTTTTTAGCATCACATCTCTTGCTCACCAGTGGATCCTCTGCAGTGAATGGGTGCCGTCAGATTGAGAATCCAAAAAGGCTGATAAAAACATCACAATGATTCATAAGTAATCCACACGACTCCAGACCACCAGTTACTGTTTTGTTAACTGAAAAGCTAACAAGATGCTTTTTAAACCCAACATTGCTTCTGGCTAAAATATGAATCCTTTATCCATAATATTGCTTTCTCCAGTGCAAAGTCATCTTGTCTGAATCAGTAGAGAAATATGCACAGATCAAACACTGTTATAAACAAATATGTCGGTGGATTTTTATGTGGGATGACAACTGGGAATTGACTTTTCTCACTGGAGGAAGCATTTTTATGAATTATGGTGGAATAGTTTTTTGCTTCATAAGATGAGCTGGAGTCATTTTTGTGGATTACTGATGTTGTTAATCAGCTGTTTGGACTCTCATTCTGACGGCACCCATTCACTGCAGAGGATCTGTGAGCAAGTGACGTAATGCTGAATGTCTCTGAAACTCTTCAGATGAAGAAATAAACTCATCTAGATCTTAAATGCAAATTTTAAAAAAGTACCATGGCACTGGCACATGCTGACACATATTCAATTTGTTATAATTTCAAAGTTAATTAAAATAGAATTCAGATGTCTTGAAAATTACCATCGAAGTGCCTATTTTCGATAGATTTGAAGTAACACTTTGTTTTATTATGCCTGTAACTGGGATTTCTTAAACTAATTAGTTTTATATGTTTGTAGACAAAACTTCATTGTGTCAGATGGCATGAGGAGTTGTCCTGACGTATGGAAGACTGACAAACAGCACCTGGCATGGGCCGCATTGTACGCTTGATTATCTTCAGGAAATCTTCAAATAAAGCACAATAGGGTGTTTTTGTTTCTCTTTCAACTTTCCTCCCTCCTTTTCCTCCTCCTCCTTTTTTCTATCCAAACATAGCTGAACATGGCTGTTGAGAGTATTCAATGATTCACCACCTGTAAGTGTGTAGATACAGGTCACATATTTAAATGGCTGTAAAAACAGCAAAAATAGTGGAGTTTTTCTGCTGGCAAGATGTCAAGCGGCTGTCAGTTTCCAGAAGAGAGGCATATTTTTAGTTTGGAGCTACACAAAGCGGAGTACACAGTGTCACCCTGCCACACAGATGTGAAATTCCGGCTGTCTGTCAAACTTTAGCTGCAGTTTCCGTAACTAACTTTGCATTTCATTGATCTACAAGGTAAAAAAAAAACAAAAAAAAAACAATTCAATAGAAAGAGTTAAGCAGAAGTTAGTGTATTCACATGCTAATGTGCATTGTATTATATTACATTTGCCTTGAATGCAAAAAAAAAAAAAACCCTATTTGACATCCAACCTAGACTTTTTTTTCTTTCAAAAATAAACCCAATGCTGAAAACAAAACAATATCTGTTTTCAGATATTATGCAATAAATGCAAGCTGAAAAGTAAGTCATCCTATTCTTGTGTGTTTACGATAAAACGCAACATGACGCCACAGGTATAGCCTATCCTTTATCTGAGCGGAGATGTATTTCCTGACTACTGCCTTTTGTTAAGTCATTTCAAGGTTTTCAGTTTTCCATTCACTAATCTTTAACTGAACGATTAGTTTAATCGGTTTGCAAGTTTTCACCTAGCAACCACCCACAACACCCTAGAAACAACCTAGCAACTCCTAGCAACCACCCAGAACGCCATGCAAAACGACTGGGTTTGGTAATGTTTCTGAAAGAAGAGCCTGTATTTATTTCATCAAATATTATATTATATATTTTTAAATATGATTTATTCCTGTGATGCAAAGCTGAATTTTCAGCATCATGACTCCAGGCTTCAGTGTCACATGATCCTTCAGAAATCATTCTGATATGCTCAGTAGCTGTTCAAGAAACATATCCTATTATTACCAATGCTAAAAACAGTTGTGCATTTATTTTAAATGGTAATGTTATAAAAGGTCACTTCTGGTCAATTGAATGCATCCTCACTCTTTTTTTCTGATCGAAACACTTCACATGATAAAAATCAATCCTCTTGCATACTATTGATTTTCAGGGTCAGCTTACTTTCCATATTTTTGTGGTTGTACCAGCCAGATCATCTTGCATCATTCCAAATGATTATACATGTTTTACCAAGCAGTTTAAAAGTGTTGACAAAATAACTCATGATAAGGCAGACAGAGCATTAGATAAAAGTTTTTATGTCCTGTTTTAACAACACGCATCTCAACTGGTTGAATAAAACAATGTCAAGTTCATAAATCTGATTCCCAGACAACATGCAAGCTGACATGAAAATGCACTTTAATTGTCTGCCATTTTTAATAAATGTGTCTAGCTTTTATTAAGAAGAAAGCAGATTACATCGTGTGGTACTTGTGATGTTCTGTCAGTGGTCCAGTCCCTTATGCGAGGCACGCAGCGCACGTTTTCCCTGGCAGTTAAAACTCATTGTGAAATTCCTGAGGAGCTCTGTATTTTCCCCACAACACAAAAAATGTCTGACAAACAGCCATCAACTATATATGGATTATTCACATGGTTTGGGGAGAGTAAAATATTCCCAATTCAAGGTCCTGCGGTTTGGCATGGGACGGGTCCAGATGAACTAAACTAAGCAGGACAAAGTGTGGAAACACAATGTTCATAAAATAGGAAATCATTGGTGACGTCTGATAGGTGGCGACTGGTCTTGAGCAAATCTCGGCTGTTTTCTTAGAGAAGAGGGGTTCAATTCAAAAGTGGTCTGTCTGCCAAATGGAACAAGCTGAAAGACCGGAGAGTGTCCGTCACCAGGGAAACCGCAGATCCGATCGAACTCACAGCGAGGGGCGAAGTCAACATGGCCAGTCTGACCCAGATTTCACGTTCCTCACAGACAGCTTTTTGGTTTCTTGCTTTTTTTGATCGGTTCGGTGAGGGGAGCAGATCCAGACATTAAGGCAGCTTTACACATATGTTTTGTCTATGCTTAAACCTCTATAGGCCTGGAGGAATATTTCAAAGCAGACTATTGGGTTATAAACACACACACACACACACATACACACACAATGATCTCTGCGTGCTGCTTCCTATTTAATAGAGGAAGCAAGGAAATTTCTTTTGTTCCTGTTGTTTCCTCACTATAGAATGTGTCTGTCAATGTAAATTCATATTATAATGGAGTTGAGAACTAAACCACAGCTTCTGTTCGCTAATCTGAAAACATTCGATTAATTAACAAACACGGCCTTCAAAAGACTGGAGTTGGAAATGTATTTAGAATGTTTTTGTAAGAAGTTTCTTATGTTCATCAAGGCTACATTAATCGGATCAAAAATACAGTAAAACAGTTCTATTGTGAAATATTATTCCAATTTATAATAACTGTTTTCTATGTTAATATATTTTAAAATGTAATTTATTCCTGTGATGCAAGGCTGAATTTTCAGCATCATTACTCCAGTCTTCAGTGCTACATGATCCTTCAGAAAGCCTTCTAATATGCTGATTTGATCCAACCTTTAGCATGTTTTTCAGGATTCGTTGAGGTATAGAAAAATAGTAGCATTCATTTAAAACAATTTGCAGTCACTTTTTTATATATAAATCTAACCCATCCTAGCATAATAAAAGTATAGTATAAAACAGTTAATTAGAGCTAGTTAAACACGACCAGTCTACATTTAGTCATTTTGCAGTTGCTAAATATTAATGATTACATCACTGGTCCTGAATCAGTTCTGAAAGAGATTTCATAGTGACTGGGCCAAACTTATGCTACAGGAAGTTGCATGAAGAAAAAACAAGATCCAACATTAGTGTTCAATTTGTGTATGTCGGCTACATTAATATAGCAATTGTCTGTGTCAATAATGTGAGCAGATTTGGCGGAGGAAAGAGAAAAGCTACTTTCACTGATGGTGAGAATCATGTCTGTGCATTAATGGGTGCCTTGCTGGGTTTGTGTGTGTTATAATCAGCATATCCTGCATAATAAAGGGATTAGTTCTGCTCTGTCTTTCTAAATCTTAGCTGTGAGTGTGTTACACGGAGAATTCAGTGTGATTCAGACATTTTCTCCCATGATACATTTCAAACGGCAGACTTGCTTTGTTCGAAGACTCCAGGTGCAGACATATCCATCTGTGAGTGACCTAATTCTGGGCAATCACGAGAGACCACAATCATAAAAGCACATACAAGCGCTAATGCACAAACCACAACACAGTACGGCAACAACCAGTCTTTTTATGTGTGTTTTTACGCTAATGTACCTCTATGATTACTGTCTTTTATTTAATGCTCAAGTCTTGTATATAATCTAAGCAGGTTTTATTAAATACATAATTTTCTTGTTTCTATTTACAATTTACATAAATGTAAATAAACGTTATTTTATATATATATAGGCTATTATATAATAGGCTCCATTTATTTAAGTATATTTGATAAAAAATATGTATTATATTAGATTATATAAACATATATATATATATATATGTTATGACGATAAAATATTTAAATTATAGATAGATAGACCTACATAGAATATTCTAAGTATATATTATATTATATTATATTATATTATATTATATTATATTATATTATATTATATTATATTATATTATATTATATTATATCATATTATATTATATTATATTATATTATATTATATTATATTATATACTGTATATGGAAATTATATTTACATATTAATATATACTACATATATTTATATATATATATATATATATATATATATATTTATTATAAGTAAATTGTAAAATTTCAAATTCTATCTATCTATCTATTTTAGAGTTTCTAAAACATTTATTTAAACTTAAAAAAATACTAAAATAAATATTATATAAAATAAACAGTATATTTAAAAAAGTTTTAATATCAATATTACATGTTTTATTCAAAAAATTAAGGTATATGTCCAGCTAAGTTATGGTCCAATCGTGTTGTTTGTAACTGTAAATATTTTGTCATGACTGTAACTACTGTTTCTCCACGCTGAAGTCCCAAGCTGATGTTAGAGTGAGTACAGTAGAGACCCCCTGACCTGTTTAGATGACCTCTTAATCTGTCTAGACTCTCTCCAGCGTTACATAATGAGAATATTTCATCCTCAGACAGCTCTGTTTCTTTGCTCTTCCCTGCAAACGATGTCCAGACTACAACAAACAAAACACAGCAGCAAACACTATAAACAAACAGGGCTGGAATTCACGATGAGCCGCAGCACTACATTACGTCCAATCCAACTTTACCCTGGAGACCAAATATGGATGAGTGTCTGTATCTCCCCTTTGGCAGACATTAGTGAACAATGAAATGCGGTTTTATAAATCCTCAGTGTTCCTCAGAGAATTTCCATCTGCTGCAGGCGATCAACATACAGACACAAGCTTCTACTGATTTGAGATGTGCTATTTTAGTTTGAGGGTTATAGTGGAGTACACAAATGGCATAACATATCTACATACTGACGGGAAACCTTGCAGGCAGGTGAAGGGGGCACTGGAGCACAGAAGCTCAAACAAGCCGCAAGCAGAAAGCATTCTGGGAGTTTGTATTTGGGTAGTGGGGGTAAATGTGGCTCAGATCCCACTGTAGATTTGCAAGCGTCTGTTCTGCTTTTGTCTGAGCTCTGCTAAAGGAAAACTTTTCAGTTAATTAAGAAATAATAGCTGTGAAGTCACTTTGTAGCAGTACAAATGTGTTTCATTTCCTTAATTTGACATTTTGTTGTTGATTTAAATATTTAAAAAGTTTAATTATGAAGTTAAAGTAAAAAAAAAACGCCATCTGCGTATTTAATTTGGTATGAAAGGTAATGAAAACAACAGAAATGTGGGATATTTTATCACTGTCATCAACTAATCAATTAAATAGCAACACCATGTCTTAACTAGGTAAGATGCAACAGCTTTCCAATATCAATGAATATGTCTGTCCTCACTGACTATCGTCTCGTGTAGGCAACCTTCAATACAACTTAAACTGTCAAGCAACACCTACGTAAGAGACTGTCTGACCAACATGTAAAAACAGGAATTTAACTGCTTTTGTTATTTATCTGAAAGAATACAACAAATTAAAAGATCTAATTGCTACTAAGTGTTTTCAACAAAACTGAGTAGACGTCAAAGCCAAAGACTTCCTGCCACTAACCTGGAAATCCGGCCTTGAGAAGTATAGCTACATAAGAAAAAATGGAATTCAACTGCAGATGCCTTTGTACAGTTTTTATGCTCCCTAAACATGAATTTTACATATGCATTGCAAGAATTGCATGTGCACGTCACCATGAGATAGATATGAATCTGTAAGCAACCGAGCAGCATCACACTGGTGTGCAACACTGTAACATACTGTAACCAGAAATAATCTTCTTAATCAACTGAGGTGCTAAGACTTTCATTTCAGATTTTATTAAGCTATCAACTGCATTATTTACAGAGTACTTGGCCGCATACAAACATAGCCACCAAAATAACATATTAGGCAGCCAATCAGAACATTTTAATGTCTAATATACACTTACACTACCAGTCAAAAGTTTGGAATAATTCAGATATTTTTATGTTTTTGAAAAAATCTATTATGCTTACTGAAGTGGCAGTTGTTTGATTAGAAATACAGTAAAAAATAAAATAAAAAATTATATATATATATATATATATATATATATATATATATATATATATATATATTATTATTATTATTATTATTATTATTATTATGAATTAAAATAATGGTTTCTATGTAGATATTTTAACATATCTTATAATTTAATTTAATCCTGTGATATTAATGCTGTATCATTACAGTCTTCTGTGTCATATGATTGTTCAGAAATCATGTTCTTAATTATTATCAGTTATTACTGGTACTCGTTTATTAATAACGGTTTCAGTTATTTTCAATGTTGTACATAGTTTTTGCTGCTTTAATATTTTTTTGTGGAAATCATGTTACAGTACAGCATTTATTTGAAATAGAAATCATTAGTAACATTATAAGTTTCTTTACTGTCACTTTTGATTACTTTAATGCATCCTTGCCGAATAAAAAAATAAAATAAACGTTTTGGTAGTGTATTATGGTTTCCATAAAAATAAGCAGCAAAAACTGATTATTAATAAAAATACATTTTTCTTGAGCAGCAAAAACAATCAACATAACAGAAGGATCAAAGTAATGGTTGTTTCCTTCAAATTTTAATAATATTTACTTTTTTTCTGTATTTTATGATCAAATAAACGCCACCTTAGCATCAGTGACTATATTCCAAACTTTAGAAGTGTATTTGAAGCGGGTGCATACTGCATACTACAATAGAAACCAAACAATAGTCAAAAAGTCCCTTTATCTTGGATTAGATATGGCATACATGCAGACAGTAGGAGCACAGTACTTACTATCTATCGTCACTGCAGCCATATTGTTAAAACAGACATAAAAATAAAAATATCTGGCTTTGGCACTGTGTTCTAGAATGTGGTGATAATGGCACAAGCATTAATGAAAAAGGAACAGATGGGGAATTATTCCACTGCCAAACCAAAATCATGCACACATACTATGAATATGTTTCCCTACTGTCCACATACATTCAATAAAACACAGGATTTGGATGAAAAAAGACAGATCTGAATTCCAGAGATGATGATTTTTTCATCTGCGGAAAGGTTTTGTATAGTTCTCCTCTCCTTTTGGAAACGCTAAGACAGCTGAGTTATGTTTCAGACCGAATCTTGTCTGGGGGTTTGTTTTAGTACTTATTTTTAAATGTGGATTTCTATGAATGAATGGTTGTTGAGACAGTCTCATGCTGCTATGAGCGACAAATAATGGATGATCGTACCGTTCCACTGATGAACAGAGCGGTCGAAGGAGAGGGTTTTTATAAGTTTGGAGTGCAGGTCAGGGTTGATTTGTTTGCTCAGATGTTTTCAGATGGCAATCTGGAGAGAGAAAAAATTATCAGCAGGTGTGACAGACTTCTTAATCATATAATTTTTTTTTTTTTTTTTACGGTGTCAATTTAAGGTACTTTACTGAATAGTAATTAATGGAACATAACGAAAACTGAAGAAAAATAAAGTTTTTCACATTTATAATATAAATTTGCACAGTATAAATTGGGTATAATAGCTATATACAATAATAGCTACCTTTACATTTTAAGATGGATTAAAGTTATATATGTTTTTTTTTGTTGTTGTTGTTTTTTTAAGTCATGGTAAAAAGCTAATTTCAAACATTAGCACAGCATTTGTAGGCAGGTTAATCTAAAAATTTGTTTTGGGAAACCGTTTTCCCGTACAATATGTGCTTTGAAAAGGAGACAAAATAGATTTAGTGTTATCATTTTATGGCCTTCAGATTTACAAAACAGAAAGACAGACAGCATGTACTGTCTGTTTCTCAAGCCAGAGTTCGGACTGAGAGCAACTGGAGAGAAAAAGACGTAGATTCCAGTGTAGCCCTGATCTATCTGTATGTGTGTGTGTGTGTGTGTGTGTGTGTTTCCTGGGAGGTCACTATTAACTGGAAATGATGAGGTCACCTATTTGTTTCCAGAGTATTGATACAGCATTGTGTGTGTGTGTTTCCAGGTAGCAGGAGTGTCATTACAGTGTCCCACTCAACAACTGAAATATTCTGAACTCAGATGAGAGGTCTTCAACTTACCTGAGCGTGTACAATGACGTTCATTTCTCTGATACCCATCTAAAATGTGTCTCACCCTCAAATCAACTGGCTCTTCTATTTCACTAAAAAGAACCTGTTCAAAACAATGTGTTTGCAAACTGGATTACAAGTAATGATGTTCAGTTTCTTGCACAGACTGATCGTTTCGCTTCATAAGACCTCAATATATGGTTAGGAGTCCTCGTTATTAATTTGGTATTCCCTGATATACTTTTTTTGACTTTTAAAGTGATGGTAGCTACTGACTTGCATTCCATGAAGCACTAAGGACAATGGTTTCAGCGAATAATCTTCTTTGCCTCTTCTACTTAAAAGTAACCTACACCTTGGACGGCCTAAGAGTGGGTTAACTGACAGCAGCTTTTCATCTTTGGGTGATCTATCCCATTAAAACTTGCATACTTACCATACAAAACTGATTTTCAAAGCTGTCATGAGCTATTTTGCTCATTTTTAAACATCAACTCTCTTCTTTTATGCTCATTTGGCCCTGCAGAGTGTTTCACTGAACGCATTGTGTTACTGTTTTCGATGGGATTTTACCTTGTGTTGAGGCCATATTGAATATCAACTGCCCCAAAAAGGGGTAATAACTTCAACCATGTACACAGCTGGTGCCAAAGAGCCAAAAGTAGGTCAGTGAACAAGCCACAGCACAACCCACCACAACATTATGCTTGTCTTCAAATAATAAGGGGGCCTAATGAAAGGAAATACATTTTCAGTGGTAAGGAACTGTTTTGTGATGGTCTGTACAGCACAAATTCAGTATCATAAGAAGCATTTAATTTCGTGGAGGGTTTGGTTCAGGACTTTCAAGGTGTTTGAGTGTCCTGGCAATTCAGTGCATGCTGTTCATCCTAACACACACTGAAATATCCACAATGCATTGCTGTCTTTCTTTAAAATGCCCCAAAGTACACCACAACCAGATGGCCCAACAGCACAATGGATCCTCTCCATGAATAACCAAACCAAAACCGCACTTCTCCATCTCGGGCCCAACATCTCTGTACTAGACATTTCCCTCAGAAACCCTCAGCTCTGTCCACAAGCTCTGCTCTCAAATGGGAAAAGCAGACTAGACGCAGAGCAAAAATCTGAAAATCTGTGTTTGGCTTCTACTAATCAACAAATCATGAGAAATTGTATGTTCTTTGATGTTTTTAGATTAAAGAACTGCACTTTGTATACTTTCACAGCTTCCTCATAGGAATCTATTTAAAACAAGCTGTGAAATATAATCATTCTAAACTTCCCCAAAGTTCTGACATAATTAACTGTTCATGCTTACACATGATACAATACCAATTGTTAACCAAGCCTAGTCACAGCGAATTAAGAAAGAACCGGGATAGATATATTATTCATAAAGACCAAAAAAAAACTGACAATTATGGTCAAATAAGTAAAAGTTGGACAAACCTTGAGTGGGTGAGAGAGTGGAAATTAGTAATGAGAAACAAAATTATTATTGTTTTGGATAAAATAAAATAAAATTACTGCAGGGAGAAAAAACTAACAAACCATAAACAAAAGATATTTTGAAGTAAATACAGAATGACATCTACTGTATATCTGTATCTAGGTGGAATCTAAAGACTCTCTTCAATGTTTTCTGAAAATCTGCAGAATTTCACATTATCAAAATGGCGAAATGTTTAAACACTTTGAAATCATAATAAATTACCAAAATTATTATGATATGAACATGCAAAATTAAAGACAAAATGAAATTCTATGAATATTTCTCTGGTTCTGTGGGCACACATTCAGTATGTGCATCTCCATATCCAGCTACTTCTTAACAAAAGGGACAGTATCTGAATGCAAAATTCATTTGAATTGTTGATGCATCAGTCTGACAGGTTTCAGGGCACTGAAAAAACATGTGGGGTTTTTGCACCAATTTCACTATGGGGGGAGGAACAAAGTGCCAGTACCAGCCAGGCTTTTAAAAATGGACCAAATAGAGAGAGATCAGATCGGGCTCAGTGCTCATTGTAAAGGGATGTAGTGATGAAGGAAAGCCTGAAGAACAGAAGAGGGGGAAGAGCTGAGTGTGTGCAACCAGTATTCCAGACATGTAGGGCGTCTCGCACTGGAAATGGAACTGTCAACACCCCACCACACATCATCACTCACATCACACACACACACACACACACACACACAGTGTTGTCCCCATTGCATTGCAATTAAAGTTCTAGAGAAAAAAATAGGGACAGAGAGGGGGATGTGCAGTGTTGTGTCCAACTAAATCTAATTTTTCTCTCCAAGCATTTATTGTTCTGTTTTTGATTTTATCCTGTGGGGATTGATTGGATCATAAAAACAGGTAGATGTAGAAGCGCTGAAACAGGGACTGGTGACATAACCTGAAACAATCAAGTTGTTACATTGATAAAAGAAAATAAACAAGGTCAATTTTAATTTCATGTCGACTTCAAAGATTCTGTCTTGTAGAGCATTTGATCCAGTTGTAGCTCTCAGAGGTTGACGGGATAGAAGTTATTTTTTTATGAATTAAGAGGTCTAGAAATTGGGGTCAAACCAATTTGGGGTCACAAACATTAACAGACATTCACTGTGTTGTGAGAAATATGTGTCTTGACACAAAATGCACAGGAAGTGGATGAAATGGGTGTCACAGCCCATCATGACCATTTTCATCTTTTCAACTATATCTATTCAGAATCACGCAGACTTTCACATGACAAAAACCATCATTCAAAAGAGAGACTTTGGGGGTCTGTCTATTAATAAAAAATATTTATCTGCTTTTTTAATTAAATATTAAATCTAAAATACAATATTAAAATGTTCTTTAATAAATATACAGACAGACCGGACACATTTTCTTTCTTTTATGCATTCATATAAAATAGAACCTAAAATCTTCTATTTATAATAAATATACATAAATAGTTTGATCAGATATTGAATCACATAAGAGAACCATGACCTATTCATCTGTAAAATCCAAGTTAAAAACTGATTTTTTATGCACTGCAGGGTGTCCCATACATGTCCATCTTATCTATAGATATGATCTTCAAAGACATGGTGTTTTTTTTTTTTTTGTGATAACTCTTAAGAAAACCCCTCCATCTTGGAACAGGAAAGGTTTTGTAGCTCTTCATTTCATTCCCTTGGCCTTCACATGGCCTGGATTCTGACATAATGCTCCACAGCTACAGGGTCACCAAAGGTCAGTGTGATTATAAAGGACCTGGAGAGACATATACAGGGAGAGAATGAGAGGGGCTGTCAAGACTTTGCTGATGCCACAGGAAGCTCTGCTGATTACTGGTGTTGATGGATTAGATGGGCGGAAACTTCACAGTATCCTGAAGGACCTGGGATACTAACACAATGCCTTCAGTTTCATTCTCAAGTAGAAGAGTTACTGAGAGCCAAGTTAAATCCTCATTGTGTCTTTGAACAAAGCAGTTAGCCTAGATTTACCCCTGATGAAAATGTCCCCACATGAAAATTTCATTGCTCAGAAGCTGCTCTTTTGTATAAGTATAAGTATAATCAAGTAAACCTAATGTCACAAGTTTGTCACATGGGTTAAAAAAAGAGAGAGACCCAGATGCAGAATGATCAAGGGAGTCAGGTTTTTTGACAAGACAGGGATTAATATGGCGGATGTGAGAGTCCAAACTGTAAGAAGTGGCAGTCTGCTGGTCCTTGGTCGGACCTGGACAAAGCTTTGCTGGAGAACAAAGGCGATAGAGCATCACCAGTCAGTGAGAACTCTGGAGATCAGGCAGCAGCTTGAGAAACAAGGGCTTGATACTTTGAGCAGTAGTGAAACCAGTCCAGTCAGATCACCAGGTCTTGAGAACAGCAGCCAAGAGGGAATCAGGACACAACACAGAAACACACACAAGACATAATGACACAAGACAAGACCACAAGAGAGAACAAGCAGCAGCAAAATAAGACACTGACTATACACTAGGACTAGAAAAAATAAAAATAAAAAAAGATATAAAAACTGCAGAGAGCAAATAACAAAAGAATGAACCAAAGGGCAAATCCTAGGAATCAGTGACCGGAAATAAAAACTGGGCAAACACAAAATCAAAATAAAGAAAAAGAAGAAAAAAAACAGAGGCTTGAGAAAAATAAAGAGAAACAAGACTAGAGCAAAATAAATTCAAAGAAAGCCTTACAAACTTAAAGATCACTAAATGAGTAAATGAGGAATAGACTAGGACTAAACAGGGGGCGGGGTATCTTGAAACAAGGAAGCAGGACAAGAGGAGCACATGGCCAACATAAACAAAGACAAATCCATGTCCTCAGACACAAGACAAACAAAGACAGAACAGATATGACTGTCAGGGCCGGATCCTGACACTCCAGTCCAGGAAACGTTCATCTTTAAATATTATGAACCATATAAAAGTTATTGCCATATTTACTTTACAAAACATAAAGATTAAGACATAAGAGACGCTCGGAAGGGGGAAGTTTTAAAAAATGATAAACTATCAGTTTTACGGCAGAAGGCATGTAGACTGCATACAACAGGTTTTTGAGTAAAGTTTTGATCATGTAGAGGCCTTAGAAATCTGTGTATCAAAATGATACTGTAGATTTTATCAAAGAGAAACCAAAGAGATATTGAAGAGCTCTCTTTTGTGGTTCTTCTTTCCTTAAGCTTATTGCACCAGCTGGTCTGCATTAAATACTTCTACATTTCGTCCAAACTTCCTACCTAAAACACAAACACACACAACACAGAAGGCCATGGTTTTACATTAAAATGCACCAGTGATTGTTTTCTAAAACTCCCTAAACACAAATTTCTCTTTCAGTTCAACTCACAAGACTAAGTGCAGTTCACTGACTGACTACTCATGGTAGAGGATACATTTGTTACTCACATGGTGGTGCCTCTAGAGTCAAACAGGATGATCCCATTATGCCAAACCATGTGTATTGTGAGTTTTTATTGTCGAGCCCAGCTGTTAAACACAAAAATAGTTCAAGCGTCACCCACCTTCAGTACAGAACAACCACAAATCTCTCGGCTTTGGAAACCAACGTTATGGCAACAGCTGGTAAAGAACATTGTGCAGCTCAGAGTTTGCAAAAACGTATAACTTTCTTTTCCTGTTATTTCATATCTTGACTGAAACTGCAAACTAATGACTTTTGTTATACAAAAAGAGCTCTCTCGTCTTGTACATTTTCTAACAACCAAGGCAGAAGTTATAAACAACAGAGTTAAAGTTCCCATCTAAACATGCAAATTACAGTTTTAACAGCAACGTGTCACAATTAAGTTTTTATATTTTCTAACATTGTTTATATAAGACACATAAATGTGTGTCATTTGCCTACATGCAACTTCCACTATAACACAACTTGTAGAAGTTCTATAAATTTTACAAAGTAATTGTAATTTTAATAATAAAAATATGTTAAAATGGTTAACTGTTAGTTAAAAAAAAACTGTGATAGATATATTGTGACATTCCATGCAGTCTTACAGTGAAAGGTTCTAATGCGATGGTCAATGTATTATAAAGGTAAAAACTGATTTTTGTGGTATTATTTGGTATATTTACATCACTTAATTTAATAAAATATATATATATTCTTAATGTTACTTTAACGTAAAAACTAGAAAAAAACATATATATATATATATTTTTTTTTTTTTTACCCTAAATTTCACTGCCATTTAATACAGTCTATGATTTTTACAAACCGAATTCCAAAAAGTTGGGACACTGTACAAATTGTGAGTAAAAAAGGAATGGAATAATTTACAAATTTCATAAACATATTTTATTCACAGTAGAATATAGATATCATATCAAAAAAATATGTTGAAAGTGAGACGTTTTGAAATGTCATGCCAAATGCTGGCTCATTTTGGATTACATGAATGGGAATTGGGGACAGGTAGCAATAAGAGGCAGGAAAAGTTAAATGTACATATAAGAAACAGCTGGAGGACCAATTTGCAGCTTATTAGGTCAATTGGCAACATGATTGGGTATAAAAGAGCCTCTCAGAGTGGCAGTTTCTCTCAGAAGTCAAGATGGGCAGAGGATCACCAATTCCCCCAATGCTGCGGCGAAAAATAGTGGAGCAATATCAGAAAGGAGTTTCTCAGAGAAAAATTGCAAAGGGTTTGAAGTTATGATCATCTACAGTGCATAATATCATCCAAAGATTTCTGTGCGTAAAGGTCAAGGCCAGAAAACCATACTGGATACCTGTGATCTTCAGGCCCTTAGACGGCACTGTATCACATACAGGAATGATACTGTAATGGAAATCACAACATCAGCTCAGGAATACTTCCAGAAAACATTGTCGGTGAACTCAATCCATTATGCAATTCTCCGTTGCCGGCTAAAACTCTATAGGTCAAAAAAGAAGCAATATCTAAACATCATCCAGAAGTGCAGGCGTTTTCTCTGAGCCAAGGCTCATTTAAAATGGACTGTGGTAAGGTTGGAAACTGTTCTGTGGTCAGATTAATGAAAATTTGAATCTATTTTTGGAAAACTGGGACTCCATGTCATCTGGATTAAAGAGGACAAGGACAACCCAAGTTGTTCTCAGCACTCAGTTCAGAAGCCTGCATCTCTGATGAGTGCGTGTGGCATGGGCAGCTTACACATCTGGAAAGGCGCCATCAATGCTGAAAGGTATATCCAAGTTCTAGAACAGCATATGCTCCCATCCAGACGTCGTCTCTTTCAGGGAAGACTTTGCATTTTCCAACATGACAATGCCGGACCACATACTGCATCAAATTACAACATTATGGCTGTGTAGAAGGAGGATCCAGGTATTAAAATGGCCAGCCTGCAGTCCAGATCTTTCACCCATAGAAAACATTTGGTGCATCATAAAGAGGAAGATGCGACAAAGAAGACCTAAGACAGTTGAGCAGCTAGAAGCCTGTATTACACAAGAATGGGACAACATTCCTACTCCTAAACTTAAGGAACTTGTCTCCTCAGTCCTCAGATGTTTGCAGACTGTTATAAAAAGAAAAAACATCTTTTTTAAGATGTGTTGATGCAATGAAATTTTAAATCAACTTATTTTTTCCTTAAAATGATACATTTTCTCAGTTTAAACATTTGATATGTCATCTATGTTGCATTCTGAATAAAATATTGAAATTTGAAATTTCCACATCATTGCATTCTGTTCTTATTCACAACTTTGTACAGTGTCCCAGCTTTTTTGGAATCGGTTTGTAAATTGTTTTTAATATATATATATATATATATATATATATATATATATATATATATATATATATATATATATATATATATATATATATATATATATATATATATGTGTGTGTGTGTGTGTGTGTATGTGTGTGTGTGTTTTTAATATATATATATATATATATATATATATATATATATATATATATATATATATAGTTAATTATGTATAGTTATATAAGTTGAATACTTAGGATATAGTTATAATGTAGTAACAGTGCTTAAATATAACACTAATTAACCAAATGATTCCTAAAGTAGATAAAGAAAAAATCTCTGTTGCGTTCTAGCTCAGCCTTCTTATAATGAGAAAAATGAGGAAGTCATTTAAAGGATGTTTGTGAAGGAAGCAGGTGCACAAAAACACTGCGTGTCACAGAAAGCTCCGTCTAACCCAGCTGCCATTAATGTATGACAAATGTTTGTTTTGAGATGCATGATTGCAGATAATATGATTGTGGTCCTGGAACAAAGAGCGGGGCTCTGAGTCTGCAGGAACTTCTCAAGAGACCTGTAGAAATGAGATGCAGGCAAACATAGGCCTGTGCTTGGAATAGCATGCTACTAAACGACTATTCTGTATGGTATATATATGTATACTATATATATGCAAATGTTCAGCATGCACTGAATACCCAGATAATCAACTACATTTGTCAAAATGTGTTATAGTAATTATATATTTCCATAATGTAATAATCTACCAGCAGGGGCAAACAAGGCTATAATTACCATCCGAACATCACTGGATGACCTGTACTACAAGGTTGACTATACATCCTTTTTTTCCTGGACATGAACTAGTCGGGCTTTCTAAATTGCCTAAAATGTCCAGGTTTTGGCTTTGTTTTCTTAGATTGACATGCTTTCTAAGATATCACCTACTCACATGCCACGGCTGATCAATTTTGCTCAATGCCTGAACGCTTCTGGTCAAACTACTTTTCAGCCTTACTTCAGGAAGTAAGAAAACAATAGGAAAATTAAGCCAAATTCCAGAAATTTTAAGCAACTAAGAAACCCTGGCCAGAACAAGTCCAGCGAAAAGAAAAAATATGTATAGTCACCCTATACTGTTACACTTGCCAAATATCTACAGTACACTTAAAATGCATTATTCTCTAAATGCAATGCACAATTCTCTAAATGCAATGCAACTTAAACTGAAAATAATACTTGCTGCTATTTAATATCTCATTTTTAACTTTAACTTAAAAAAAAAATACTATTAAAACAAAATTAAATTGTTTTCCATGCAAAACAACTTTTTTATTTCCAAACTGGATGCCCAAATAAACATGCAACATGAGGCCATATGACAGTAACTGGATGTTCACAACCTTACAGTAAATTAACTGAAATAGAAACTAAATACAGCAAAAGTGGAATAAAAGAGAAATTGGTTGTGCATTTGTAGTAAAGCTTCAGTGGAGTATCTAACGTTCAGTATAAACTGAAAGACCCTCATGTTCTGCATGTTTTTTAAGCCAGTATTCATAACTGCTTCAAAGCATGTGCATGCATACACTGCAAGCTCAAACTCACATAAACAGACAGTCACACCCCGGCCTACTGTTAGATCAGGCCATCCAGGGCGTTTCCTCTCACTTCTTTTCTATCATCTTTTCTTTACTGTCAATAGCTCTCTTAAACACACTGACACCCAGCATACCGGTGAGTACATTACCTCTTTTATACCTGTTTTGTGTATAAGGTTGTGTGAGGTGTGTAATGAATCTTTCTGGAAGCAGAACATCTTTCATACAGTACATTTGATTTCAGATGCACATTTACCAAAAAACAGCACATTTCATATGAGGAACCTGAACTCAGAAATCGAACTCTCAGTCATCTCCTAGTTGTCTTAACTAAAGAGGTTGTTTACACATCAGAGTTGTAAAATCAGACTTATTATTATTAATATAGATATTAATATAAACAAAATCTGCATCGTTATCATTTCCCACAACTTATTACTTTGTTTTAAATTTAAGATCGATATGAAACATGTACAGTGAGACCTTACATATATATATATATATATATACATATTATATTAGATATTTAAAAAATATATCGGTAACATATCTTCTAAAAAATAAGCAAGCAAACAAGCTACACTGTTCATGGCTTATGATCAACCTCATTTCACAACAGGAAACCACAATATGAATGTAGTTCGTAGTTCAACTGCTAAATTTTTTTGTCTCTTAAATGACATGGCAAATTAAAAACCAGCAAAAACAAAGCGTTCATTAGCAAGAAATTAAACAGTCCAGTCAATAAAAGGTCATCTGGAACCATGTTAGTATTTAGAATTCAAGAATGACTGGAAAAAATAAACCAAAATCCTTCTTGCATCAATCCCAGCCACATCCACATTTGAATAATCATCTTGGATCTTATGTAATAGTCTCATTATTCTAGTGCCTGTGGTCATGGTTGGTACATTCACCACTCATGTAATGCCTGCCTACAGTGATGACTTAAAGTTTGACAAATAAACCTATTAAAGCTGTTTGACATCAAGGGCTAAAAGATCTTGATCAAAATCCCCAGGCAGTACATTTGTATCCATTACTTCAGGCCAACCTTTTTTTTTAAAGAATGCCATGTATAAGTGTGTGTGTGGGGGGGGGCAAGATTTACATAAAACATATGTAAATCTTGATCCTATTGGTCTGGAGTAAAATAATTTACCAGGTGGTGTACAGAAGTGTTTATCAAAGTTGTAAACAAACTGAAAAACACAAAGCCAAGATGCGTTTTGGTCAAAGTGTACGTGTGTCATCACTTAATTTATCCCTTCCTTAATATCTAGGACAGTGAGCTCATACTATAATCTGTTAATAACTGCGCTGTATTATTTCCGAGGAAATATCGACGCCGCCTTTTATGGCTTATAAAAAGTTTTCACTCTTTGAATTCCGCAGCGTCTAGTCCGCTGACTGCGGTGACATCACGATCCACGAGTGGAAGGTCCTGACCAATCAGTGTGCGTTATGCAAATGAGCTCGCGCAGGTTAGCAGAGAGTAGTGCGCGCTCCTCCCGCTCGCGATAGATGAATACACAGACCCTCGAGCGCGCAGCACATTCACCGTTATCACTCCGTTCCTGCGATACACAGTGAACATGGGCACAATACGCGTCTAGTCTCGTTTAAACGCTAAAAGAAGAGTTTCTCCTGACCTTGAACACGGATTTTGTTTCTTACTGGAGTTACTGAAGAGCGAAAGACGTGTAAAAATGAAGTACAAAGTAAGTGACTGTCCATTCATGCGAGCTATTTCCGTAAACTAACGTTATATTGGAACTCATATGTTTACTAAAGTAAAACGTGTAGAGTTTACATGTTTATCAAACTTAGAAGGGATTTCTATGACTCTTTAAATGAAAGCGCAACTGTGATAGATAGATAGATAGATAGATAGATAGATAGATAGATAGATAGATAGATAGATAGATAGATAGATAGATAATATGCAAAGAGGTATAAATTGTACATTGTACATTATGTTACCTTTATTTATATGTGCCATTATTGTGTGAATGTTTATTATACTGGGGCAAATTATGTAAATTCAATGGAGGATGTGATTAAGCATCCTTCCCTTTTAGTACCAATGGTATCTCACTAGTTAAATACTCCTCAACTTGACAACAAGGCTGGCTCCAGCTCTGAACAACAGTCATTTGTGTGCGTAACCAACCATTCATTTATTGCATGGCTGGTATGATCCAAAAGCAAAGTGCAAATCACATCATTTATTACAACCATGACACAAAAGCACTCTTTGAGCTCTATTGTAGCAAGACTTGTAATAAATGATGTGATTTACACTCTGCATTTTCAACTCAGGTTACTCGGAGCCACTTGAGGATATATGGGGCCATTCATTAGCCCAGTCTCCAGCCCCTTTTCCAATTTGAGCCTCACTGCGATTGTGTAATGTGTTGTCCTAAAGCAAACAGCATGCATTTTGTTCAAAGTAACAGGGTTGCTGTTATACTAAGTGTTCCTGGTGGAGACAGAAAATAAAACCACTCCAGGATTTTATGTGCACGTCCATGTTTGATTTGTGCATAGATTGCCCTTTACACTGGGACTGTTTTCTGAGAGTGATTTTATAGCCGTCATTCGAAAATGATGAATAGACTCATTAATGAATTCTATATCTTTATACTTGTACTTATTTGATTGTTATTAAAATTTGATTTGATCATTCTTTGTGTGATATACAGGATGAATATATGGCTTTAGATCACTTAGAATATTGTGCATGAGTCTTATCACTTTAATGATACTTTTATGGTGCTTATTTAATAATTTTATAGTTTGACAGCCTCAGACCACATTCACTTTCATTATATATATATATATATATATATATATATATATATATATATATAAATTGACTTTTTAAGTAAAATGACCTTTTGTGTAAAACAGATAGTGACTTTAGCTCCGCCATACTTTCAAAGGTTTTCCCAGCTGATTTTGGGGCACTCAAAAGTGTGCCTAAACTTTGGCTAAATCTGTATTTCCAATGCAAGTGCACATTGCATGAGGGCATATTTTCATTCAGGAGAAACTTGGCCCTTGTGTGCGATTCCCTCTCACATTTGCATAGTCTTTGAGGCTTTCAGCCCTTTGGGAAGATTTGCTTCCTACTTTGGTAGGAGGATCGAGTGGCTCTTCCTGAATGTAATGCTTTTGTCTGCTTCACACTATCTGGGGAATGCGGAGTACTTGGCAAGACACGGACTGTTAGCGCATATCAGACTGTTTGGATCCCTCTACAGTATGGCAATGAGCCTCTATTGCGATCTCTCTCTAATATGCTAACCAAAGCTGCATTTATTGTCTTTATCTGCAAGAATATATTAATAATGTGAAATAAAAATGAAAAAAAAAAAAATCATTAAAAAAATTTCAGAAGCCAATAGTCTTCAGTGTCACATGATCATGTGGAATCATTGAATGGTGATTTGGTGCTTATGAAACACTTCTTATTGTCAGTTTTAAAGTTATGCTGCTTAATTTTGTGGATATTTGCAAATTCTTTATTGAAAATTCAAAATAACTTTATTTTAAAAATATATATATATATATATATATTGTACACTCTAAAAAAATGCTAGGTTGTTTCAAATAACCCAGCTGTTGGGTTAAATTTTTACAATACCTTTTTTAACCCAAAAGTTTGGTTAGTCCACATTTGACCCAAAGATGGGTTTAAACATTCCAGCATTTTTTTAGAGTGTAACATTATAAATGTTTATTTTAAAAGAAAAGATTATTTTGACTAATCTATATAAAACATGTTTTTTTAATTAATTATTATTATATATTAAAAAAAATCTATATAAATAAAAAAATAAGAACATAAATACATTAATTAATAAATAATAAATACTTATTAAAAAAGTCAGAAAGTTTTTGTGAGTTTCACCCCATAACTTCAGAGGAAGTTACATCAAAACAGATCCAATTTCCTTTCATCTCCTGTTGACACAGAGAGCTCCTTTGTTTTGCTGGCATTTCTGAAACTTTTAAAGCATCTTTGCCTCAGAGACTGGTTTACTTTCTGGAGGACTTTTACCGGAGGGAATTAGAGGGTCAGGGCCGCAGGGGCAAACTGGTCACGCTGGTGTGGTTTCTGACGCAGAACAACTGATGTACATCACCCTGAGTGACACACAGGCTGTTTTCGGTTCACGGTCTGATAACTATCTGCCAAACAGAGTGGACAGACAGCTGACGGAATAACTAAGGCCATGCTTCCTCAGTTTAACCTGTTTACTTCTACAAGCACTCTTAAAAAACAAAGGTTTCTTAACTGGTTCTTTTGGGGTATCAAGGAAGTCCCTCACACAGTCCATGAGGGGAATGTACGTTAAACATGAAGTTCTCACCAGAGCCAGTTTTCCACCTTTGGAGCAATGAAGACACTGAACAGACCTCATCTTTCAGTCACGTGGTCCACATCTTGACGTCACACATCCCAAAAGTCAGTCAAAACCAGGCCTATGTTTTCCAGCAGGTGCGCAGGTGGGAGGATATACATAACACACAAATAATCCTCAAACAAGCAGACCTGTATGCCCTCTTATTAGATTTCGGAGCTCATGCAGCCTGTTTTAACAGACATGGGGATCTGGGAACAGTTTGAGACTGTTACGCCATCGATTTTCCTTCAGGAGCACATCGAAATGAGAGCCAACCCCTCCTTCTAAACACCCAGCCACACTCAAACATCTGTACCCTGCTTTCCTGCTTTCTTTTCACTCTTATGTAACTGTGGCACAAATAGCCTGACAGGCACAAAGAACTGATTAGGTGAAGTAAACGTTCTGGGATTTGTTTTTCTTTCTCTTTTCTCTAGGCTGTAGTCTAAGTAGAGGGTTCTGTTTGGAAATGTACATTGTTCCTAATGTGTCTGATGGGAAAAAAATAGGGGGTTGCCCCACTGAAATGAAAAGAAATGGCAAATACAAGGCAGAGAAAGGGTAGAATGTGATTTTGTGAGTTTGAAAGAGAAAATTAACATCAGTGATTTTTATATGACAGCAAAATCAAAGAAAGGAATGATCTATCTCATTCCTAGATTAAACGGAGACCACAATAAAAATTGTGCTTAAGTCTCCATATTTTCGGAATTTAATATTTCCCTAGCAATCAAATGGTAACTTAATTTCCAATATGGAATAAAAAAAAGAAAAAAGGTAATTGCAAGTTTTTAATCTCTCTTTTTTTCTTTTTTTTCTACAATTGAGAGCTTATATCTCACAAATTAGAATATTTGAGAGTTTATATAGGAATTTTCTTCTCTGAATTGTGTTCATATCTCACAATTGCTAGTTCTAAACTTACAATTTTAAGTTAAAATGACATCATTCAGATTCTTTTTATCCTGATTCTGTTTATACTAGAATCTATACCTTGCAATTCTAAGTTTCTGAAATGAGTTACGAGTTAACCTCATAATTCTGAGTTTTAGTTTTTTGAAATATTTTTATATCTCACTTTTTTTTCTTCTCAAAATTGCAAGAAAACAATTAGATTTGTGAGATATAAACTTGCAATTGTGAGTGAACTTGCAAATTATTTATTTTTTATTCCAATGGCAGAAATAAGCTTCCCACACCTGGTGTTTCAGAAACATTTGTCAAAATAGTCAATCAAAGTGAGAGTTCTTATATGAACTCGATATAACACATTTCTAATCAGATTTTGCCTAATTATACAGAAAACATAATTATATAGATAACCTAATTATCTTAATGATTCAATCCATATTACTTTACACTATCAACAAAAATTTTGTTTGCATTATTTCTCTAGAATTTTAGCCAACGATAAGACAGGGTTGATAACGTAGCTGAGAACTCAAACTCAATGAAGAGCAATAACATTTATCTTTAGGTGTGTGGGAAGTTATTAAATATAAAGGAACTCACTGAAAGGTCTTTCAATTTAAAATCACTTCTCGTTTCCATCTATTGGAGAACACTGGAGTATGAAGACTTTTGTGTGAGTGAATGTGTGTGTCTGTATATTCATGTGTTTGGTCTGTGTGTGTGTGTGTTGGCCACGTCAGGGTGGTATTGTGGATAAAGAACACTTCTCAGCAGGCATTCCACATTCCCCAGGGTAAGAACAAGGGCTATTCAGAGAGCAGGTCTCAACCAGCGCTCCACAGCACAGCTCTGCTCTGTTTGAAAGGCACGGACAAAGAAAAGAGATGATTCTGAAGGAGCCGAGAACCCTCCTGCATATACGAACATGGGGGGTTGCAAAGATGCATCAAATAAGAAACTGTGAACCTTTCAGAACCGTAACCCGCAAAGATGTTAAAGAGCACACAGACCCCCAATATTCAGATTAGTGACCCATATATGAGATTCAAAAGTTTATTCATCAAGCCTCGATTGTGGGATTATATTCACAAACAATCATTCATCAAACATCATTCTTCCACAATTGCCGACAAACTAAGAAAGCCAAGAGTTTGTTTGCATCCAATGAAAGGTAAACTAGATTAGATTGATCCATTTGAAATCCGAAGGAGGATAGTTTGCCTTTTGTGGTGATTTAGAGCGATTATCTGCAGTCAAAAGGTGGGATGGCAAACTGTCAGATAAGAGGAACTTTGACAGCTGCTAACGAGGGAAGCAAATAAGGTTGGCGTGATAGTGTGGGACTGTTTCCCTTGAACTTTGTGACTTCTCTTTATTTGTAGTCATCACTATTTAAAGACTGACCTCATTCTTCTGGAAATATTTTAATGGATTTGTCATTCATTGTTAATTTCCAGTGTTTCATTTAGTTTATTTATGTAGTTGTATTTATTTGATTATTTATTATTTATTTCTTTGTATTTAAAAATGGCTGGAAAATAAGAAAAAACATTTTTTGGGGCTTTTTTTAAATATATTTTCATAAGATCTTTTGTCATCTTTTGTCCTAGTCAATACACACCCACACACACACACAGACACACCATAAACTACATTTCTCTTTTAAAACATTTTTTGAATGTAAATATTTTTAGCGTTGTGAGCTCACTGCTAAGAAATAACAGGTGTTGTTTTTCTAGTGTTAGTCTCGTGACACACGGCGGTTTCTGAGGACATATGTTTTTCTGCTTCATTTAGACATGTCAGAGCGAAACAGGCTTGCCCTATTGACCCAAAATCCTTTGAAAGTAATTTACAGCGAGCTCATGTACTACTTATCTGTGCCCGACCACTACAGACTTTCACGAGAAGTGTGAAATTGAGATGACATTTCCCGCTCTTGTCCCTGCTGTGACATCATAAATCTATCCCACATCCAAGTCGCTAGCTGGTTTGGGGGGGATTATGGCTTAAACTATCTCCCACAGGATGAGTGAACCCGATTACCTCTCTGTTCATTTACACTGTCTCCTTCAGTATTTGGAGGCCCTACAAATGCAGCATTATGCAGTTTTCATTGCCAGCAGCTATACCTAATGATTAAATAAAATTACAACCAGTGAAATTTTAGTGCCTTTGGGATAGTTTTTATTAATTTGTAAAATTAGTTTTTATTTTTACATTTTCACTTTCATTTTTTTGTTTTGTATTTAATTTCTAAATTATTTTTAATATTAATTTATGTGTCATTTTTGAGTTAGTTTTTATTAATAGATGGTGAAATTACTTTATATGTCCATATTTTATTTTAGTAATTTTTTTGTAATTTTGTTGCATGTCATATTTTTTGAATTATGTATTTTAGTACACTAAGTTAAACTAAATTAAAATGAGAAATGTTTTGTTGGGAATAATCTGAAATAAAATAAAATACTGTAATCCTGACATCAACAGGACATTAAGGTCAAGGTCAAGTCAAGAGCTATAGCAGTCTATTTCTCTTATATAGCTTTTTGCTTTGTTTAAATATATAGATTTTTATATTTATTTACATTTCCACATTATTTATTAATATATTCGTTTTTATTAATTAATTTATCTATTTATTTATTTATTTTTTAAAAATTAAGATGCCATGCTGAAGACAAGCTTCAAACTGAAGGTAAAAAACTCTCTAGTAGTCTTGTAATGATAGAATGAAAAAGCCAAATAACTTACTCTCACTCACATTTTTGAACATAGATTTATAGTGCACGATCCAAACTTACATTTTTATAATTCATGAATGAATTGATACATTTTTGATGTACTATTTACATGGTAATGTCTGATTTCAAAATAGGTTTAAAGGATGAATTTTGAGATTTTAAGTTTTCAGTTAGGGTTTCAAAAATGTGACAGAGAAAAAGGCAACAAAGAAGTATTTTTTTAAAACAAAGGTCAAAACTCCTTTTATAATGTAGATTTTTGAGGGTGCACTCTTATCATAAATTAATCTATTACTTTTCCTACATAATTTTTTTTTTACAAAAAACATTGGTAAAATATATATTTGGGAGCCTTAGACCTTTCCAATGATATATAGTTTGTCAATATTAGATTAGATTTAATTGTAATATAGTGAGGTAAATGTAGGCATCCCGTATACGGGACGGGGTGACAGTTAAAGGGTTATTAAGACTCCCTGTGGTTTTCTTAATAAGCAGTTATGATGTAAAATTTGCATTTTATTGCAATGATTATAAGCGTAAATGTCATTACGCCCCACCTACAACAATCTGGTTCTGGTTTTCAGAAATTATGCTGAGAGGTTGCCAGTTTTTGGCAACCACAAGTCTTATTTTGTCAATGCCTACAGCATTTGAACACCAAACTAACCGTAGATTTGTGCAAATGCTCAGAAATGCTAGTGTGGTCTAAAGGTGTTAAAGGAAAAGTCTGCGCTGTATGATTTTTTGAGGTTGTCATGTTGGCTGGGCTGTGTTTGTTAGGTGGTTGGTGGGCGGGGGGTTTTTGCTGGTGTTGTAATTCGTGTTGTCGGCATTAGTGTGGGCGATCACTGATTCACAGTGCTGAGGAAAAGGGAGGGATAACTAATACTAACATCACGCCACCACTGAAATGAGACAACCCTTTTTTTGTGTCTCCTGCCAGCCTTTTATTGATTGGTCAAATGCAAAGAGAAACATGGCACAACTACTACAACATAGTCAAAATATGTGTCACTATGAAATCAGCCCCCCGGTGGGAGTTTCCAGAGTGTCAGCGTTCAAACCACCAGATTTAAAGCTTGTGATCATTCTGCAGCTGCAGATCAATTTGTTGCATTTGTTTTATACTCTACCACTTCATTGTGATGAGCTGCTGTTTGCAGTTAACTGAATATTCTGTATTTTTATGCCAGAATTGTTCAATCTTTTTTTTTTATTGTCAGTAGAATCTCATAAAACCAGTCAAGAACATGTCCATGTTATTTTGAAGGTTGAAATTCACCATATCAGTATTTGCTGAGACTGAATTCAACATTTTGCTCCAGTGATGTTAGCTACCAGTGTTGTGGGTAACGCGTTACAAAGTAACGCGTTAGAGTACTCTAATTACTTTTTTCCAGAAATGTGTAACTTAACGCGTTAGTTTCGTGCGTAAGTAATCAGTAACTTCGTTATTTTAAAAAAAAAGTAATCCGTTATTTTAAGGAAAGGAAAATCCCGACTGCAGCCTGCTTTTTGTCAGACAGTAGGCCTAGGTCTACTGTGCCACCTGCGGATGTATCAGCGGAGCCGAAGCTCTGTGATCGTAAAGTCAATGGCTGTGATGCGTCTGTGCCCTGCGCCTGACCCTGTGTGCGTTTTTTTTTTTTTTTTCGAACTCCCGGCAAGATGGCAGAGTGGACAGCGTTTGGTTTATGGAAGTACGCACATTATTTTCAATTTTATCAATGAAAAAGAAAAGAACATAATGGTAAATTGCACACTGCGTTGGTGAAAAGCTTCTGTCGACCGCCAAAAATTCTACCTCAAATTTAACGCTACGTTCTAATCACTACTGTAATACATTTTGCCACCGCTAGGGGCCACTGGTAATGCAGACTAACACCTATTCTGCCACCACCTTTAATTTCACCCCGGTCTGGTCCGGTAGGAGCACTCCAAACACTCAAGACCAGGAATTATCAAAGAATACACTTTTTATTAACAATAGCAGCCATTTGGCATTGTCTCACTTAAATATCCTGATTACACACACTGGTCATATTTCATTAAACCGTGACACACATTTAAAAGAGAACCCAAGTACTCACTCCAAATTCACAGCACACAATAAATTAGGTGAAATCTCATACACAGCACACTTAATTAGAAACTCCAAACCTAAATCACATGCTCTATGTGAAACAACCAGTACAGGCAATCAACATACTTCAAGAGGACAGTAATCACAAATGACTGAGTACAACCATAACCCACACAACTCCGTAATAATAAAATAACTTCGGCCTTCCCTGTCCACGTCCAACGACACCCTGCCGTCACTGTGAGGACTCAACCTTCCCCTCCGCGGAAATGCTGAGAAGGTTTCTTTCAAACAGCCTGCCAAGTCCACCTACACTCGCTTCCCTGTCTATCTAAGTTTACCCCCCACTGTCTACCTCCGGGCCAATAAGTGGGACCCCGGTTTTCTTCACGCCGGTGGTGCTAGCCAACCACGAACGCAACGGATCCCTTGCTTTTGTGAACCCGGCAGGCTTTACAAACACCGTGTCTCAGTCTCTTTCACAGTTCATTATTAGGCATCAGCGCGTCCTCACCTTTCCCCGCCCCCGTATTTAAAAGCCTCCCAAAATTGTTCATTGTCCACAGGTGTACTCACAGACATCTTTCCTTCCGTAGCAATGACGTCACACCATCAATAGAATCATAATCATTACACTACTTTGAAGAGTAAATGTAAGAGGACTGTGTTAAAGCGAATTTAGGCTTGTGACTGTGAGTGACACTTTAATAATAATTAGTTCGGCTATTAAGCGATTTGTCATTTGCCTGTGTGGCAGTGAAGGATTTAATTCGGTTTGTTATCATTTTTGTTTGACAGGCAGCTGTTAATTTCTGTTAGATCATTGGCTGGCTGGTTGTTCATCATTTCTTAATGGATTTAAATCTGCAAGCCTGTTTAAGGTTGTGTTTACAAGTAAGCATAATTGTACTTTGATAACTGCATTATTTAAAGTTAAAGAAAAATCAGGAGTTTTCTTGTGGTGCTCATAATATACAGTAGCCTAGGCTACCCGGGCTGGGTAGGTGCAAATTTTGATTAATAATATGTTCTTTGATAATAAATAAATAAAACGCCATGTGGAATAGCCTATTGCTGACTGTCTTTCCTGTTATTGTTATCCTGCAGTGTTAATTTAGTCGGATGACTGACGTTATTCTTTGTCGGGAGTCACGACTTCTAGGTGCATTTAAAGGGGCCGGGGGCTGTGTCTGTCATGTGTGAGCCGCTGAAAACGGCTTTTAATTTTTGGTAACGCATGAGTACTCTAACGCGTTACTTTTATGAATAGGTAACGCTGTATCATAACTGATTACTTTTAATTGATGGTAACGTTGTAACCTAACTAACTACTTTCCAAAGTAACTATACCCAACACTGTTAGCTACATGCTATATGACAAATGAAAAATGACTTTAATTCACAATGTGTTATGTAAAGTTTTCTGAAAAGATCCCCAGTCTCTTTGATGCATGTTCTAGTTACCAGATGTTCATGTGTAACTTACTGTACGTTAGAGAGCATTGATCGAGCACCCCATTGTGTTTTGGCTTCAGGCATGAAATTATCGATCAAGTTTTGCTGCTATTATTGTTATCGTCTGTTTGCTAAAGGCGGTTTAATTGCAAGTAAACTCAGCAGCTATAATTTCTGCCAAAGCATGACATATTGCATTAAGGTGTCAAGACAGACAAACCAGCTCAAGAATTACCTAAAGTAAACGCAACCCTTCATAGCCAGTCCCTCAAACGTCCTTTTCATTCGACATGGCCAAACTCTCGTTCATTCAGTGCAATGGCCAAGTTGAGTCATCAGGTAGTATTAGAGTTATTATGGTAATTATCTTCTATATTTATTTGAGTGAAATTAGGGTAAAAGGTCCTGGTTCACTAGTCCTATCCACACCACCCTCCCTCCAGGGGAATGTTAAAGTGAGCTGGCCTTAATTCTCACACCACTCCATTTCACTGGAGGAACACACCACTTTTCGCAAGGTAGGGGTTTTGCTTATTGGCCATTTAATAATCTTTTTTTGCATAGTGCTTTTTTGCACCCTGAGGGTTTAGATTTCTGCAGTGTTTTGGTGACTTTGGCAGCGTTGTTGGGGGAATTGTGTTTTTTACGTGCTCATTTACCTACATAATCAGCCTTGATGATTTTACTGGGGCAAAGCCAAAAACCACCCAATGAGAGTGTTCTTGAGAAGCAGGGAGGCTTTACCATACACTAGTCATTTTTGTTGCGCAATGGTTTCAAGTTCTGTGCTGGTTAGCACGTATTCCTCAACATACAGGTTTACTATATAAACACAAACTGTCTAGCCACAAAAAAAAAAAAATAGTAAAAATATTTTTCTTTAGGACTGGCCAAATGAAATTCCATTTGCATTTCATCCAATTTATAATGTAAGCATTCAGTGTTTTATCATGCAAATGTAAATTAAAATATATATATATATATATATATATATATATATATATATATATATATATATATATATATATATATATATTGATTAAAGGATCAAATTTTCATGTTGCGATTAATTGATCATGCTTTTATCACGGTATATGGTATTATCATGATGTTGAAATTTATTTGCAAAAAAGTGTTGTCACAATACAGTATAACTGGTTTAATAACTTTTTTTTCTTATAACAAAAATAACTGGACATTTAAATGCAATAAAGAAATATACAAAAATGTATTAAGTGCCAATGATAACAATAGCATGCATATAATTAATTATTGTTATATATCGCATTGACATCGACATGTCTAATTTATTACAATGCATATTGTATGTCTCACTCGTTAATTATATAAAAATAAAACATTATATCGGCCATCATGCTCATTGAATATGTATCATTGGTAGATTTTAATATAATTTCAGTTTCATCATTTAAATTGAACAAGTCTGAATTTCTTTATCCTAAATCAATGTTGTTTTAGTATCATTGTATTAATTTTACAGTTGTTATAAATAATTTGAATGTTTTTCAGTATTTATTTAAAATCAGTTGTATTTTTGTTGTTAATTATAATAGCCCTTTCCTGAATTTGTGGTTAATTGTTTTTATAAGATGGCCAAACCGTTCATGAGTCCAGAAAAATACCCTATGTCATGTAACCTTACAGCTCAATTACAAACCACTTTCTGGACGTTGTTTTAACATTAAAGGGTTGGGGCTTCCCAGACCATCAGGGGAGGTAATGTGTGTAGTGGGACAAGAATAAACCAATGATTAGATCACTTTATAATGCTTTGCATCCACAATATCCAGATACACCTGTGGTTTATATGCACGCACTGAAAAACCTAAACCTTAAAAAAATCTAATCAGAGTTACTGTTACTGCATTGATTTATCTCTGTTTGTTTAAGTCTGTTGCCATCCAATGATATTACAGATAGATTTATCACAATAAAGGACTGGAATTTTAATTTTGGATGTAGATAACATGTTTTCTTATACAGTCATCTCTGAAGTGGAAGGTAGTTGATGGCTAATTTGGTTTTACAGATCAGGGTTCATTCTAAGATGCACGTCAAATGTTTGTGAAATGTAGTAACCTACTTCTTCTAAAAGTGTTGCACTGTAGTTGTAGTGAAGTTAATTTCTTCTTTTTGCACAGAAACCTTGCACAAGAGGAAACATGTTGCCGTGATAGTGAATGCTTTGAATGGACTATTTCCAGATCAGTTCTGCTTGCAGACTTCACTTTGCATGTGTGTGTGGAGGTGATAATACCAAAAATGGCTTGAATGATTCATGTGCTTTATCTACACACCATCACATACATTTTTGACACTTTGCTTCTTCTTAGAATTGGTCTTCTGAGTAAAAACTACTTAGTGATGTTTGCTAAGGCTATCGAGAATACCATGGCTGATAATAAGCATCAGGGCTTTTTCAAAGTGTTGTTACGTGTTACTACTTTCATAACATTCAATGAAGCACCAGTTTAAGCTTTGGACACTCTACAACTAAATTTAGAAGTAAAATAAAGTGGTTATGTGACTTTCTCATCAACGATTTTCTCATGCCTTTTTTGATTTTCTGACTTGTTTCCTTTTCAGTGAACTGTTTTTGTATTATTTTTGAGCAAATAAGCCCTAAACGGGCTGAATGCTCAGAGCTGAACACAAAACGCTCCTATTAGACAATGGTGACCCTAAAGGTCATGTTCTTAAGCTCACTGTATTAGCATGTCGTGGTTTTCTCGGCGGGGGTTGTTGTCATGCCCTAATGCGGGTGACCGAGGCCTTGAATGTGAGACAATAGCCATGCGACCAGACGCCCAATCACAGATAGTGATGCTTCTCAGACAGGAAGGTTCACGTGGGAACCAGTTTACTTAGCACTGTGGAAAAGCAGACGAAGGCACACAATGTCAGCTGAGACAGAACTCAAGGAAAAGTTGATAGACACACTGTTCAAAGCGTTTGTAGGACTGTTTGTGTTCGGCCCATGGGAGCGTTAGTGATAGACTGATATGTTGGCCAAGATAACTATATTACATCCCAAATGACCTTAGAACTGAATTATTTTCTTTTTTTTATGATTTGGATACATCTAAATCTAGTTGTAAACCATATCTGTCCTAAATATTTACAATGGTGCTGTATGATTGCCATATTGATATGGAACTTCAAAATTATATTAACCATGTAAAGCCAGAAATAAGATATAATAGGCGAAAAAAAAAACTGAAATGGAACTGTTAATTGAATCTTTAGAAAAAATATTTTGTTAAAAGTGGTGTAAAAATGAGTGTATTAAATATGGTACAGTAGGCTTAAGTGTTATGCTATCACAATAATAAAAAATACAATTGTGTAATTTAATAAGACCATCCTTAAAAATATTTTGGTTTGCAGTAACAGTAAAATTTTTGTAAAAAGGGTCGGTAGGTAGGTCTATATATATATATTTTTTTTTTTTTTCAGATTTCAATGTAAAAAAAGAAAAAAGTAAACTTTGGTGATGGAGATTACGTAGGTATGAATTTAAACAAATTAGCATATCGTGACGTCACTGACTGTGTCTTCAACCCGTGCCTTCGGGCGCATAATTGCAAACCTCATTTTGATGCAGGCTATATAGACCACAAACAAATTGAAATCTTTGCCAAAAACATGTTTATTGCATGAGGTAATGTTATACTGTTTTACTTGCATCCACCACTAGGTGTCAATGCAACCTACAAATGAGAGACCGTTTACTTTGCTTTCTTAGGTTGTCACTTTTGTGAAAAAAAATCGTTTGATTTGAGTGACGAGTGTTCATTGAATCGATTGTAAAATCGATTTTGCATGTCTAGATGCATTTTATACAGCAAATAACACCAATCCACGGACAACAGGCAGGACAAATGTAAAGACCAATATTTCTGATGATTTATTGGCGTGCAGTTACGTGCACAATCACAAACAGGAGTGCAACATTCTAGAAAAACAATAAGCAAAGTGGACTGCCATAACAATGCAAAACTTAACTGCAGGCTTCAACATGGCTGTGTTTACGATTAGAAATGTCAACAACAACAAAAAAATCACGTACGTAGGCTATTCTAGCACCAATAACTGTATGCATGAGTCTGAATACTGGCAGAAATCTGCTCAGAGAGAAGGCCGTTAAAATCAATTTCCTATTTTCGTTTTCGAAACTTGTGTTGGTTGGTCCAATCGATTTGTGCAATAGATTTTCGAAGTTTTAGACTAGACGGGAGAAAGGATGGAAAAAGATCTGGGCAGTTTTTCCAGAACTTCGTGCCAAGTTAAAGCGGTGTCGAGCTGTTTTAATGAATTATTTTTGATGTATTATGGTGCCCAAACCCGTATGACTTTGAACAGCGACCACAAATATTTTGTTTACTGCAGCCGCAGCCATCATTACCAAGCGCGAACCGTTGACTCTGACAGTGAATGATAGCATGAGATGAAGCGAACGCACAGGCCACAGTGTGACATCCGTGTAAACATGTCACAGGGGTTTTTTTTAAAGAAAGAACGTAGTCTTCGTTTGTTTGTAGGCCTAGGCAAGTTATATATTTATATACTTACTCAAATATAATTCATATTATTTTATTGCTTTTGTATTAGTTGTTTGAAGAGTAAAACTTATTAATTTCTATTTTAAATACTTTTCTTTCCTGATTTGCAGGTAGCTAGGTAGCTTTTAGCTAAAATATAATTCAAATAGGCTACATTAGACCTGTAGAATATTTTTTTTTCTAAAAGTTTAAACTCTAGTTTTACAAGAGAGAGTGTGATATGAAATATCCTGTGGACTGGCACAATATGAACTATATTCTGCCAGCACTGTTCTGTTTTTTTTGCCTTCCTCAAAGTGGTTTCTAAATGATTGACAGAAAAATGGTTTTCCAGCATAGCCCCTCTGAGAAATATGTTTTGGCTATGGAGTCAGCAAGAAGATTTTATGATTATTTTCCTAGTCCAACGTGGGTCAACTCGGCCAGACGTTCAGTTTGAGTTTGAGTTATTATTGAGACGCAGTGGATGAAAAGCCTTCTTTTGAAGGTAACTCCCAGCAGGCCACCGAACTACACAGATAGAGTTACACGGATGTTTTTTAGACATCTAATTCTGATATTATAGGGAACCGTTTAATATTCCAGCCCACAAGAACCTTCTGAATAAGTCCAAAAATCACTGCTTGTAATCATATAATAAGCCTAGATCATGCCTCAATGGTTGTGATAATACTGAACATGAATATGATACTTGAGCTGGCCAGCGTTTAGGTTGAGTGTTTTCTTTTGTAAAATCTGGAATGTTTAGTGCAACAGCATCATAAATTGTTGTAACTTCATTCTTTACAGAATCTAATGGCTAAAGCGCTTTACGACAATGTCCCGGAATCTCCAGAAGAGCTGGCGTTCCGGAAAGGCGACATCCTGACCGTCATCGAGCAGAACACTGGCGGTCTGGAGGGATGGTGGCTCTGTTCGCTCCACGGCCGTCAGGGCATCGCACCCGGCAACCGCCTCAAACTGCTTATCGGACCAATGTTTGAAGGACAGACGCCTGCATCCCTCTCCCCTCCACAGGGTCACTCACCTCAAGGTGTGTACCAGGTGCCACCGTCCCACCAGAGCCCACAGGGACAGGGCATCTACCAGATCCCTCCATCTCAAGAAGTGTACCAGGTTCCACAGAGAAGCGCACTGAAAGCTGATGGGACTCCCAGCAAGGTAAACTGAACTACAGAAAAGATGTTCACTTCGCACTTTATGGTAACACTTGTGGTGAACATCATGTGGCATGTGTTGTCAAGTCCAAACTTTCATCTAGTGTGGCATTTGATTGTGCATCAACCTTCCTTTGGCCGTTGCATTTTTTACTCTTACAAAAGAGTACTGTGGTAAAGTATTGGAAATACCATGGCATTTTTATACATCAAAACTTTGGACACGACTACTTTTTCTACTCATTTTGCACATTTTAAAAACACTTGAAATCATCAAAATGATCAAATAACTCAAATGTAAGTATGGGGATTCCAGCTTTACAATCTTTGGAGATTAAATAATTTTACGGAAGTGCATTTTAGGATGAATTATGCATATTTTGAATTAAATGTTATATATTATATAAGAAATAATATTCCTAGCTATTTACAGTGGTTGGTTAACCCATAAGCCTGTTTTATAGTCCAGATTAAAAGCGTCTCCATGTCCAGCCAAAAACCAGTTTGGATGGAAGTTGTGTGCACACCCTGCCCTGCCCTGCCCTCCACCGCAGCGATGAGGCTTTATGTTTAAGGGCTTTATAATGTCCTGTCGATGCATTGGGCTGCACCGGTGCACTGAATAGGAAAGCCACAGCATGGATGGAAAAATAAATAGAGGAGATCAGGCTTCTGCACATGCTGAGAAAGCATACAAAATCAAGTGTATGTCAGCAGGAGGAAAGGGATTTCTGTGTCATTATTAAAAGATCTCTGCTTATTTTCATGTAAAACTTAAAGTTGCATATCTATGGCACACCATATGGCTGCGTGATGGTCCAAAAACAAGTCGTATTTGAGAAATACTGTTATATATGATAAAAATGCATATTATATTATTTTATATTATATTATTGTTTTTATTTTTATATACAAATTTATTTAAATTAAAAAATATGTTTAATAAAAAATATATTTGTTTTTATTATTTATTTCATACTATATAACACTGTTTAAAATATTATTTTTTATTTAAATATTTAATATTTCATTTGAAGAACTGTAGTATAATTAACATGTAAGATTTCATATTTTGGATGACAATTAAAGACGGATATTATTCAGATTCAGCTGTTTTTCCAACTATACAGACACATATCTTGTGTTCATAAACACTCGATGAAAACATCACTCAGGCAAACTCATAACACTGAGGTCATGTCTGAGATTGTCGCTTTAAAGTAGAGGTTCTGCTTCTGAAATTAAGCGTTTAGAGGGTTACTAGTCTCTGACGTCAGGGGTGTTGATGTTAAGGTTCGGTCCGTTCACCTCAAATGATCTAGAGATGGATGATCACATGGATATAGGGCTGTCTTGTCTTGTCTTCGGCGAGGTTTATCTGGCTGTTTTGTTTGGTGGGGTTCGGAGTGATAGCACACATTGTTTGTTGTTTTCCTGAGGTTGGCATAACCGTTGGCCAGTAAGAGTGAGGTAAGAGGGTGTTCCTAGATCTGTAAATGCTGTGTTCAGTTGACGTACTTCAGACATAAAGTTTGGCACACAAAGGTGTGGCATAGCGGAAAGTGCAACAAAAATAACAGTTTCCTTCCTGCTCTCGCTTCCTGTGCCGAAAAAATAAAAGTGATCCCTTTTTTCTGATCTATCGCTAAAAATGGTGATCAGAATTTTGTACGATGCACATCCTGACTTTCACAACTTCGCCAAATCAAAAGTTTAAGTACAATACAAGTTTAAGACTAGTAAAAACACTTAATCTTTGACAAACAATTGGTTTACATTTATTATTGTGAATGACTGTTAAAAAATAACAACGGTTACACTATGTAGGTCAAAACACTCACAGTATTCCTGTTAAAAATGCCATTTTATTAAATTCAATTAATATTTAATGAGCACATGTATAGATAGAATGACCCTTGGGCTGAAAATCTTTGATTTTGATTATATAGCCGATCAGAAATGACCTTTTAAAACTTGCATGTATCAATCAATAAGGCCTATTATCAGTTAGTTCCAAAAGAAATACATAACCTATGATATTTACATTTAGCTGATGCTTTTATCCAAAGAATATTTTGAAAGAAAACAAGATAAATAAATAAAAAAAATATGAAATGTTTGTCATAATGCAGTTCTTTAAAATTCTATATACAATTCTATATATATATATATATATATATATATATATATATATATATATATATATATATATATATATATATATATGTATATATATATTTTTTTTTTTTTTTTTTTTTTACAATATTATATAGTATATAGTATTTTTTATTAAATATATATTTTAAAAAAATATCAAAAAGAAGGTTTTAGTCCAGTGCAACATCATTAACAAGCATTGTCTTATTTTTTTTATTTTTTTATTTTTTTATCAACATAAAATTGCAAATGGATCCATTTTGGCTTTTTAAACTTACCAAACAACTAATATCTAAGGACCTGAACTGCTCGGAGTTGTCATCCTGTAATTATGGTCGTGCCGAAACGACATGAACATAGTGTTTCTTACTAGGCTTAATTCTAGAACATAAAGTTCTCGAATGTTTAATTTGATTCCAGAAAGTGTCTATTTGTGCTGTAGTGCAGTTATGCTCCTGGATGATGTGTTTGTTGCTGGCACAGAGCAGGATTTGGGCACATAATGACACACTGTAAGGTTTGGTTGCTGGAGTGAGGCTCTGTCCCTGTCTGACCTGAAGAGTACAGTGATCTAAAGCTGCTCACAGCTGCACTATTCATGCCAGCCAGAGCCTGGCTCGAGCGAGGGCCGTCGAGCGAGATTTGCACAACCACACAATGTCCTTCACAGAGACGGGACTTATGGGTAGAGATGAGATCTCTCGTCCCATTGGTGCCCGAGTCTGGTTGACACCACAAATTGACGCTGTTTGTGAAGTAAAGCAGTTTTTGTGACTTCATACTCGCCTTTCCAGAAAATTCTGAGCTTTGAAGTTTCCAGACTTAAGAGCAATGTTTGTTTTTAGGCGTTTTTTTTTTTACGTTTCTTCATAAGTCACATTATAAATCATAATTTACTTCCCACTCAATGTGTCGAGGCTGACTGTTATCACCAGGTTTAACCAGGTTTTGTTCTCCTCCTCCCGTCTTGTTTGAGACGGCTAAGCCAGACGTTTTTGTTTGTAGGCCTACACCTCAGTCTCCAGGAGATATTGTAAAGATTTGTTGGAAGTGTAGGCAGGTCTCATGTCACCGCACCCTTCTGTGGAAAAGTTAGAAAAAAGTAGTGGAGCATTATTTGTGTGACTCATACTTGCTAGTTTATTAGTAACTAGATTTGACGTCTTCATTTCTACTATGTATTATTTAAAAAAAAAAAATTATACATTTATAATTGTATATTATTTAATAGAAAATATAAATACTTTTTGTCTAAAACAAAAAATTAATTATATTAATAAAAATATAATATTTAATATATAATATATATTTAAAAATTAATTGTACTGGTTCAAATATAATATAATATAATATAATATAATATAATATCATATCATATAATAATTTTTTTTATATAATAATAATGTAATTTTAAATTGTATGTGCATACACAGATATAAACGTAGATTTTATTTTATACAGCTTATATTTAATTTTATTTTAATGTAAATATTCATGCATAAATATACACTTATATTTTATTTAAAAAATAATTTAAATAATGAAATAAAAGAATGTATGTAATATTATATATATACAATTAAATATACAATTTTTACATTACTGTATATATATATTAATTAAGAATAAATTTTATAAAAAAAAAATGTTTTTAAATTTAAAGTTATGTAATTTATTTTTATACATTTGTAAAAACATATTAAATTATTTAATATTATTACAAATAAATAATATAATATTAAAAATATTACAAATAAATGTAATGTAATATTAGATATAGATTAGGTGTGAAGTTGTTCCACCTGTTTTTAGTTTGGATGTGTCACAAGCCCCTGTGATCTGACCCAGAGGGATGTCATGACCCCTTTAGTGTGAGATGCATGGCTGTGTTTTCCCTCCTGCAGAGATAACAGGAAATGCTCAGCGGAGAGGTAACTTATTTCCAAATGACCACTGGACTCTTTCAGCACAATTCATTCCAGTTTCCGCATTTCAAGTCAGAAATCCTGTTTTTGCTTCCGTCCACTTGTTATTAATCAAGTACAAACTATTGAAATCAGGGTCACTGCTTAATTGATGCATCTCATTTAAATAATCACCCAACCCCATCTTCTCAATTCACATCTATAATAGGTGTGTATGAATGCTTCTGTGTGATGTAAAATTAATTACGGCTCCTTGCATTACGTTAATACTCCTAAATTAGCAGGAAGTCTTTGCACTTTTCAGTTTTATAGCTGTCATGTTGGAGATCCCTGAGGGTTTGACATTTAATTGCCTTCGTTGATGAGTTCGACTTATTAATAGGACAGAGCTTTTTCTGTCACAGGAACAGAACAGATGTAAAGGGACTGGAGAGAGAGAGACGTAGCAGATCAAGACGGAAGATTCCAGATGATTCTTGAGATTAGTTTTTCTATTCTTTTTATCCAGATGATAAATAAAATGATTTTCCAGCTCTATTTACTTGTTAAACGTGACTCAGAGCTGCTAAGTGAAGTCACTGTTTACTCAAACAGCTTTCGCCTAAATGCTGCACACCAAAAACTGAGGCTGGCAAGAAAAACACGCTTATGTCATGCTGCTTTTTTAGTGCTGTTATTCTCCAAGGACAAAAAAAAAGAGGCTCCTGCAGCTATCAGATCAGTCTCAGGTTCAGATGTGATCCGGTTTTAGTCACGCACTGCCAGCCAGGGTGTAACCGAATCCAGAGAAGGAGTCACCTGAGTGTTTGCCTAAAGTCACAGTTCACACCTCACACTGCCACTCACTTACTCATTTCTGATTAGACGCTTCAGGACTCAAAGAAGTGATTTGGGTAATTTAGGATGGATTTATATCTTATCATATTTTCCTAAAATTAATAGAACATATAATATTAAAATATAATATAATATAATACAATATATATCAAGATTCTAATATATTATATGTAATAATAATAATAATATCAACTAATATATATATATAAACTATAGTATAGGTCTATATGTATATAGTTTTATACTATAAGATTTCATAAAATGTTATATTATAACTTATTTCAAGATCATAATAAAGATTTAATAATAGTAGTATTACTAATATTTTTTTATCCCTGAAAACTGTAATTAGGTAAGGGGGAATATCCTTAACATGTAAGTGTGAGATCGATCAGATCACTGACGTGTCCCGTTCTCCATTTATTCCCACTCATTTTCCCAGGATTTCTGGGATTTTATGACTGGTGATTTATGACTGACGGGAACAAGCCGGGAGATCTGGGTAATTGTTGAACTATGCCGAACCTGGAGTTCCAGAATGCTGATTTATGAACAGGAATGTCATTGATGTGCACCTAAACTCACAGAGTAAAAATGAGAGTGTGACGGTCGCGCTTATAAAAACCATCTGGACGTTCCCATCTCTGGAACTCTGTGTCTGGAGGGGGTGCTTTATATGAGTGCGAGTCTTCGAAGAAAGACATTTTTCCAGTTTAACACAGCTTGGATAAATAGATAGGATTAGGAGTTCCCAACCTCACTTATGAAGATACCGCTGTTCATACCTCCTACATGCCACAATTATTACGATAGAGAGAGAGAGAACCAGGATTGAGAAAATTCTTCCTCTTAAAGAGGCTTTGCTCTAAAACCTAACTTAAATCTAAACAATATTTATTGTTTTTATTATTTTTAAAAATGCAATACATTTAATATATTTAAATCTGTGTTTTTATTTAATATGTATGTCATTTTAAATTAAATAAATATATGATGTAATGAAATATATAATGTGCTAATAAATAATGCAATCATAATGCTAAGAAATAATCACACAAATATATTTTGTATTAGACATTTTTGTGCTTAGAAATGAGAATCACTATTTCTTTGAGTTCCTGTCTATGTAGATCATTCCCAATCAGTCACTTATGAGGTCTCAGTTGGGCTGGAAGGCAGCTGTCTATGTAGGTGGTAGACAGCAAGGCAGCCCACTAGGTTTTGGAACAGATCTAGAGTCTCTCAGGCAGGAAGCAGTATGGTTCCCATTTTCGAGACCTGTCAGTGACCCGTGAGTGTTCTCGTGTGGTGACAGCGGTGTGCGGTGTATTAGCGGAGCGTTTGGGATCAAGAGGGGGGCGGATTTTGGAGAAGAACAAATGGAAACCAAGTACATTCCAATGATGCTTTTGTCTGTCTGATGCAGAAGATGGAAAGAAAACTGGAGGAATATAGAGAAAACTGATAGATTAAAAACGTACATGATGACACAAATATTATTTGGAACCGAGGAGGCATGTAAGACAGAGCACCCCATTAGCGTCTCTGTTTGCAGTTGCATTAATCTAGTCACGTACACAATGCACCATATTTTCACAGTAGCCATTTTGCATGTTGCCTGTTGTTTCTGAACAACAACAGCTTTTTGTGATTTAAAAGTGAGTTTAAATGAGGCATTATTATTCACTATAACAGAAAGGTTTATAATATAAATTCTAAAAAATAGAAGAATTTTTTATATATATATATATATATATATATATATATATATATATATATATGTGTGTGTGTGTGTGTGTGTGTGTGTGTGTGTGTGTGTGTTAAAAAACCGATTTAAATATATTTCTCATATATAATTTTTATATAATAATATAATTTAGTAATATACAAAATATTATTTATTAATTAAATATTCCATTACTTATGATAAATTATGTTGTTTATATTACGCATTATATCATATATAATTTTAAATAAATAATCAAAATCTTCATATATTGAGTATGTGTATATATATATATATATATATATATATATATATATATATATATATATATATTGTATGTAGACAGTATATATTTTATTAAGTAAACATTTGAATAATACTTTTTTTTTATTTTGTAGGGTGTTCTCAGCCTCAGTTTCTCCTACATGTCAAGTTATCCTCAACTAATGACGCTTTTTTATGACATATTTCATATACGAAAAAACATTTTTGGCTCTAACTTTTAACATATGTGTTCTTGTTCAGGTGGTGACACCAATCCGTGTAGGGCAAACATATGCTTACAGTCCTGCGGCAGATTCATCTCATGACCTCTATGATGTTCCTCCAGTTCGTCAACAGGGGGTGAGTGTCATGATCAATAACACACGCTCATGTAGATGTCTGCATACATGTATTTATATTTTAAACACCCACACAGGTGTACGATATTCCAGCGAGCAAACAAACTGGACCGCAAGGCATCTCCAGAGCCCAGGGCCTCTACGACACCCCCCCTTCCCAGGACCTGCGATCAAAAGGACTGTATGACATACCACCAGCTTCACAAGGGGTATATAATCTTCAGCGCATTATATTCATTATGATGTCATGATAATTAGTACATGCAAATTAAGAATTTGTATATATATATATATATATATATATATATATATATATATATATAATTTTTTTTGTTAGCTTTAAGTTTGTTTTCTATGCAGTATATTTATTTATATATATTTGTCTGTATAGTTAAATTTTTAGTTCCGTTTTATTATTTTAGTACTGTTAATACAGTTCAGTCTTAGCTAATGTAGTTAAACTAAATTAAAACGAGAAATATTGCCTTTGCAACTCGCTGAAAAAGTATGTATATTTAAGTTTAATTCATTAAATGTTACTTCAAGTAGCAAAAAAAAAAAGTTATTGCTTTCGTTTTAGTTAACTTTAATAACCCTGATGCAGCCCTTGTTCTTTGTCTTGTAACCGAACGCTGTTATTTCCCAGAAATCTTACAAAGAAATAAATACTCCAATCTTTATTACTTTCCCCTGGTTAGCAAATGAAAGCCTAGCTTGCCAGTAATGTTGGAGTCAAACTCAGAGTAGTGCTCTTAACTCTGCTGAGAGGTCAAAACAGAAATAATTGTGCTGAAGCCCCGCTTATGTTTCACCGCTGATCCTGGCGAAATGTGGCGCAGCGCACTGAGTTTGTTTGAAATAAACTGGACGTATGTGGAAGCTTATTATTAGAGTCCTATTTAATTAGGGTTTGAGGAAACACAGACTCGCTTTGAAAGATAGATTCTACACTTGACAGAAATCACTTACAGGCCGCTGTGTTTATTTATTGACCTGTGTCCTGTTGGCATGCCCCATGTACTCCCTTTACGCTGTCAGGTCAATGCTTGGTTTTATCCTTTAGCTAGATGGCAGGATTTTCTATGTACTATTCAGAACTTCCATAAAATGCAGAATTAGACTTATTAGACTGTCAGTGGCTCATACTTGGTGCTTATTAGTGTTGTCAAGATATTGGGATTTCCAATACTATTTTCAATACCACACAGAAAAGTTACGCAATATTAAGGGCATAAAATAAACAGTATCTAATGGTTACTACTGACCACAGAAATACAAATTTGAGTAATGCATCAGTTGTGAAATGGTTCAAATGTAGCTGTAAAGCAGCATAAAAGGCAATGGTGTCATTATTCAGCTCAGTTTAGTTCGGTGTTGATTACATTTTTATTTAACAACAGTAAAGTTTATCAGTTATGAAAAGTGTCGATTCAGCTGTAAAGCAGCTTTACAGAAGACGTGAGAAGAGAAGAAGTGTGTTGTTCAGTTCAAGTCTCTGTTGTTTCAGTTCAGTTCAATAAGTGTCAACGCTAATCAACTATGAATCAATTCCAAAAGCAGCTCTACAGAATATAGTGTAATTATCCAGCTCAATTAGGTTCAAGCTTTTGTTCTCATCCGATAGTGTCAGTGAAGTCAATCAAAACATTTTCTGGACATCAACTGTCTTTTAGATGAGATGGGCATAGTAAAACCGATCAATGGCATAGTAAAATTTACTCCAACTGAGCAGCCAAAGACAACAGTGGCAAGACACCAAACATTTATCGCCAGTGTACGTGTACCAGTACTGCAGAAAATGATTGCTTAATCCATTTCAAATATTCAATATTGGATAAGCAATTGATGTTTTTGCCAACACTTGTCCTTATAAGCACATGCACTTCATGTTTAACCAAACTCCCTTTTCCACAGGTGTACTCAACGCCACCTTACAAGAATAACATTGCACAAGACGAAGGGAGTTACGACTTTCCACAGCCTTCGAAGCACAAGCAAGAAGGTATATATGACGTTCCACCACCGTCACTCTCCAAAAGTTCCCCATGCTCCAACTACGACTTCCCACCCAGCTCTGAACAGATGTCCCGAAAGGCCATGAACAACAGCGCTGGCATCTACGACGTTCCCGCCAGCCAACTGGCCGCAGGTGGATCTCAAGACTTGTACGATATTCCACGTGGAATGCCGCAGAATCGACACGCTTCTTCTGAAAGAGACAGAAATAAATCAGTTTACGATATTCCTCCAGGAGACGCTCGGTTACTCGGTGACGTGACTGAAGGCGTCAACCGCTTGTCGTTTTCCAGCACGGGAAGCACTCGCAGTAGTATGTCGACTTCCTCTTCGTCCGCCGGATCGCCCGCCGAGGCCCGGCTAACATTGGATCTAGACTCTGCGGTCCAGAGGTTAAGTCGTCTTCAGCAAGGTCTGGAGTCTTCAGTTTGTGTGCTGCAAACTCTTGCGGCATCGCCTCACTGGCGAACGTACAGCTTCATGGAGCGTCATGCCAACGAGGTCCGTGTTTCATTGGAGCGCGTCAAGTGTGCGCTTACAGAGTTTATCGCATTTGGCCGTGGAGCGGCTGCGAATTGCACCACGTTGTCCGATCCAGGTTTGCACTCCAAGTTGCGACGCCAGTTGCAACGTCTAGAAGATTCCCATCAGATTCTTCAACAAACACACCAAACTTTAGAAAACAATAGCTGGGCGCTTAATATACTAGTAACGGGCGCCAAGCATCAGAACAAGACTGATGAACTGGAACGTTTTGTAATGGTGTCGCGGACAGTGCCTGATGATGTCAAGCAGCTGGCTTCAACAATAGGGGGCAGTGCAGAGCTGCTTTTCCGAAGAGCACCAATAGAGGGCATCGTTCATCCCTTTACTTGCACCCCAACGGAGGATGACAGCTACGGAGCCAAGACCAAACCTTTCCCCGTATCTCAGGACAAAGCAAACATGAACAGAGAGAAGTGCGTTAAAAGCTGGATGGAAGATTATGACTACGTCCACCTACAGGTGAGAATCATATCTATCTATCTATCTATCTATCTATCTATCTACTTTATCTATCTATCTGTCTATCTATCTAATTATCTATCTTCATATTTTAATGCAGATTCTTAAAAGCAATTAACAGGTATTTAACTAAAAAAACGAATTAATGAAATTTACCTGCACACGAATAGTTTAACCCAAAAAAATGTTAATATAGAAAAACTTTTTGTTCAAAATTGGAGTTATTCATTCACTCTCATTTATAACTCACAAATTTACCAGCATTAGTTAATTTCAGTTAAATAATATTAATGACATTTTATTTTACATTTTATTTTATGAGTAAATACATTGCATTGCTCAACTGTTTATTGTGATATTAGCATTGTTTGCTATTGTTCATGTTTTTTTGACTGGACTTTTATGATGTTTGCATAGCAGACAACACAACAAACGAAAATAAAATGAATGTAAAAACAAAAATGAATGCTACAAAATAAGGCTTAATCCTGAATGCAGAGATTAGGAATGAGATCTCTAACATTTGAGCATGCAGAAAGTGACATTTACATATATGAATTTAGCAGACGCTTTTGTTCAAAGCAATTTACAGTGCATTCAGCACATACAATTTTAATCAGTATTTTTTTTTATCTGGCATGCTGTTGGGATCCAGATCTAAGCATGTATTTCAATCTCATGCAAAAGGCTAAAGAGGATAGTTTAGATGCTGCCAGAACAGGGTTTTAAATAAAACAAAAAGAAAAGATTGCTTATTCAGATTCAGTTCACAAGACAAATAAAGATAGACTTTCTAATTTGAATTAAAAATGGATTTGTTTAAAACCACAGTGGCCTTTGGCTGCTCACTGGGGCATTGAGGTGCTAGTTTCTGCTTTGAACCAAATTGTTTCGACTAGCTGAACGACCTTTTTTTTATTTTTGCAGGGAAAAGATGAATTCGAACGTCAACAGAAGGAACTTTTAGAGAAGGAGAACATCACCAAACAAAGCAAAGTCCAACTCGAACAAGAACAGGTAAAGGACACGTGCACATAAACATCATCGGCTTGTGCATTAGTCATCAATAAACATGGATGTAGCTTAAGAATCATACAGAAATACAGAGTGACAGATGCTTTATCAACCTCAGAATGGATAAGAATAGAAACAGAAGAACACAGTTCAGTTGTGAACACATTAGGTGAAAGATCATGGTGGTGAAACCATTTGTTTCTGTTGCATATAAACTTAAGCCTAGAGAGCTGCTCATATAAACTAGAAGATATTTACACATTCTTGTCCAAATCAGCCGAAGAAATGTTTTCAGGCAAAGAAGGTTTTCTTTTTCTTTGCAAAGAGTAGTTTGTATGATTTTGAGATGGACACAAACTACATAAGATATCTTCAGTGCATCTTTAGCATATTGTTTAGCATATATACACTACCGGTCAAAAGTGTGGGATCAGTAAGACTTGTAATGTTTTTTAAAGAAGTCTCTTCTGCTCATCAAAGCTGCATTTATTTGATAAAAAATATAGAAAAAACAGTAACCTAGCTAAATGTTATTACAATATAAAATAATGGTTTCTATTTAAATATCCTTTAAAAATATAATTTATTTTTGTGATGCAAAGCTGAATTTCCATCAGCCATTACTGCAGTATAAAGTGTTACATGACCTTTTTAGAAACCATTCTAAAATGCTGATTTGTTCATAGAATTATCCATGTTTGCAACAGTTGTGCTTGCCAAATATTTTTTGGAGACTGCGATACTTTTTTCAGAATTCTTTGATGAATAAAAAGTTTAAAAGAACAGCATTTATTCAAAATATAAATCTTTTCTAATAATATAAATCTTTGCTATCACTTCTTAATCATTTAACACATCCTCGCTGAATAAAAGTTTTCATTTCTTTCAAAAAAGAAAGAATAAAAATGTACTGAAACCCAAACTGGTATTGTATATTGTTAGAAAAGATTTATATTTTAAATAAATGCTCTTATTTTTTTACTTTTTATTCTTTAAAGAATCCTGAAAAAAAGTATCACAGGTTCCAAATAAAATATTAAGCAGCAAAAGAGTTTCCAGCACTGATAATAAATCAGCATATTAGAATGATTTCTGAAGGATCAAGTGACACTGAAGACTGGAATGATGCTGAAAATACAGCTTTGGATCATAGAAATACATTAGATTTTAATGTATATTAAAATATAAAAACTATATTTTTTATCATAATAATATTTCACAATATTATATTTTTTATACATTTTTGATCAAATAAATGCAGCACTGATGAGCATTAGAAACTCCTGTAAAAAAAAATAAATAAATAAATAAATAAAAAAACATAAAAAATCATTCTGATTCCAAATTTTTGACCGGTAGTGTATTATAGTATTTTTATACCTGAAAATTACTATATTAGAGTTATTTATAAATAAACTATACCTATATATTTTTTTTTCCTATTTTATTATTTAAAAAGTTCCACCAGAAAAGACATGCACTACTTACATGGATTTCTTTATGATAATGATCATTTGAAATAGTTCTAACTCAGAATGTCTTTCTCTCACAGCTGAACCAGTTCAAACAGCTCGAACAGGAAGTGATCAAACCTGTAGAGAATGACATCACCAAATGGATCTCCCACCAACATTCATCAGGCTCCTCATCTTCAGACTCCTCCTCTAATATCTCCACGGGAGGCGGCGCTCCGATGAGTTTGCGTGATCGCCAACTGTTGGGCTTCTACGCGGACCAATGCGAACAGCACTTTGTGACACTGTTGAATGCGGTGGATGCTTTTTTCGGCTGCGTAAAGGCTGGGCAACCTCCACGAATCTTCGTTGCGCATGGCAAGTTCGTCATTCTGAGTGCCCACAAACTTGTGTTTATCGGGGACACTCTGTCGAGACAAGCCTCGGCGGCTGAAGTGGCGAATCGCGTCATGAACTTAAGTAACATGCTGTGTGAGATGCTAAAGACAGTCGTGGGCTCCACCAAAATAGCGGCGCTTCACTATCCCAACACGGCCGCGGTGCAGGAAATGGTAGATCGCGTGACGGACCTCTCGCACTTGGCGCAACAATTTAAAGTGCAGCTCTCGCAGATGGCGGGATTGTGATGTCATCAGCATAATGTCACTAACTTCTGAACAAAGACTGTCATCTTAACATATATATTTATACTCATATAGATGCATCACTGAAAGTTGTCTTTTGTAAATAGTCCTGCTTTCTGTAAATATTTGGCTCTATATTTTGTGTAGATTTGTTTTATATAATATTAATAATGCTAATAATATTAACTGAATAAATAGAAATGATTGAGACTTGCATTTGTAGAGTGACTGTTAACTTTCCTGATCGTTTTGTGTATTAGGCACCTTACAAGTTGTCCTTAACTGCTAATTATTGTGTATTGCTGAACTCCAGAACCCCCAAAATGGAAATAGTTTGTTTTGAAAATGTGCTGTATTGTGTGACAAACTCTGCCGAGAGAACAAAGTAAAAGATTTCTCTGTCTTTGCTATAAAAATTGTTTCACTTGTTTTTGTTTGAATATTGTGGTAGGGGAATCTCACCAAAAAAACAAAAAAAAAATGTGTTACAGGTCATATTTTACCCCCAAATGAAAAAGAAATCGCATTTAGTTGATGCTTACTTTAGTCATTAATATTTTCTGCATTGTGCCAATTTTTTTTTTTTTTTTTTTTTTTTTAAATTAAACACTGTTTGTATTACTGTAATGCATAAAAAGGCATTTTCATTACTGTATTATGACAAAAATAAATGTACATATACAACACATATAAAGTATTTATACATCATGGCAGTATTTGTTTTACTACTTTTATGCTTATTAAAAAAATAGTGAATTACAGTATTTTATTACAGTAAAAAAAAATCAATTAACATTTTATTAAAATGTCACAATGCAATAAAAAAAAATCTAAATGCAGCTAAAAATAATTTTCTTCTCACAAAGTGTTCCTTTGCGTGGTGAAATGTGACCCAAACATGTTTCCGTGAGATTCATTTTGCTATCGCAGCAAAGCTAACCAAGTAAACCATGTTAAACAAACGTGAAATCTGCCAGAAGCAAGGAAGATGTTTTCCCAAGAGCTTTTACCCCTCCATTACAGTTTTTCTCAGTCACTTTGGTGCATTTTTCAAAACAGAAATGAAATTCTCAAAACTACTTGTACAACCTCCACATCATCTAGTCATTTATACACATCATAAAACCAGTTTCTCATTCTTTTGAACAAGTTGCGATTGCTTTTGTACATTCATTCAATTGATTATGCATGTTTATCGGCAGTTTCCTACATTATCAGTTGCTCATGTCATGTTGCTCAAAACGTATTGCATAGTTTTCTGTGCAACAGTCTTACCCTTCAAAACATCTAGTCTTTAGTTCATCGTATAAGTCATTAAATGCAAAATGGTTAATCTAGTTGTCAAAAACTGCCTAGCACACTTTTTATATTTATTTTTACACATTATTATTAGACTTTTTGTACATTTGGCATGAATTGTCCAAGTGAATCTTGACTTATGAAGAGAATGTAGATGATAAACCAATGATAAACCCTTTCTCTGAAATAGCTCAAAGGTTCATCTCATGAATCTTCAGTTGAAAAGCTTATACTGTACAGACAGAGGACAACACAAGAGTTACACATTCTGAAAATTGACTTATTTTCATATTTATGACTTATTTGTTTTTCCTTTTCTATATCACAATGACATTGTAAAGGTTTTTTTTTTTTTGGTCAGACTTTGTAAAAGTGTAACTGGGAATTCTATCCAGTCTCTTTCAGTCAATATCCCACATACAGTAATGTGTAAATGTGTACGTTTGAAATGGATATATGGCATACATAAGCATATGGCATATTGTTCAATACAGAGGTTTACATCAGAACATCCCTCCAGAGTAAACTGTTATATTGACAACATGACTAAGCAATTTGACTGTCTTATCCGTACACTATGACACAAGGACTTGTCATTCTGATGGCACTGATATGTTCATTGACACAGATATTTACTTTTGAGAGATGAACTAAGGATTTTGAGCAGGAGACTGGCTTTTGCAGGTAATTCATGGTGATTTGCTATTTGTACGAGTTGTTTTGAGAAATGCACCAAAGCGACTGAGAAAAACTGTAACATAACTTAATGTCCCACCGATCCATAATTCCCAAAGTATTATCACATGATCCAATTGGACAGATATAATCTGATAAAAATAAAAAAAACCTTAGATGGATGCGAGCGTCCCAAACCATCTCTTTGGACCTTAGTGACTTATACTTTCCATTCCAGGCTGTAATGAAATGAGCATGTATCATGGCTCATGTGGGTTAGCGGCGATGATGAGGGGCCATCCAAAGGGGATTGAAGAGTAATACGAGCACAGTCTGAACAGAGTGCCACACCATATTATCATGAACATTAACCTGCTGGAACATTCGGAGCACCACATGTCTGCCCAATCTAATTTGGTAGGTTTTTTATTTTGCCATCATTCGGGTAATTTGGCTTTTTCTCATCTAGCAATGTTTTTAACAGATGCACATGATGATTTAGTGATCATGTGTCCTGCGGTGAGATGAAGGACATTAGTTCATGCAGCAGGTGCTCTGCGGCTCTATTCAACTGTGCACCAGTTTCACCAACCATTACCAGTGGCTAATGGGCACATTTTTTGATGGATCATTCCCTGCACACTGCAGGCACATAATACAGACATTTGTTATACGGCAGAATTATATTGTGTGTGTATTTTTTTTTTTTTTTACATAAAGAAATAATCTAGATTGTGTACAAGATAATATAGTTTGCAACTGTTGCATGTTGTTGATTACCACTAACAATAATCCCAATGTGTCCCATAGTTCATGCAACTGTAGGTTTATATTAATACTCTTACAAATGAACAAACTGCTGTAATTGTCCATTTAATCAACGCTCAGAGTTAAAAGACACAGAGATGAACTGCAAAACGTCTTCAAACACCACATAAATCATCTTGCATTTACATTTCACATGCCATCGGTCATTCTTTTGTGCTTCTAGAACATTCTCCCTCTTTTAGGCTTGGTAACAAAAGCTACGAATCTCGCTGGGAACCAAGCAATCTCTGTGAAACCATCAGCATCCACTGACTGGCATTTACACGTAATTAACGATTTAAACATTTTCCGCATTCAGGACTAAGTTCTCCTCGGGGAAAGAAAGAGAAAGCCTTTTTAAAAAAATAAAAAAGTTCATTAAACATGTTGAGAGAGCGGTAAATTCTTACCATCGCTCTCTCCAGACCCTTTCCTAGTGATTTATCTCCCCCTTGTAATGGCATCAGGGGGAGTTCTGCGGTATTGGATGTGTCTTGAGTTGGATCTGCACTGAATTAAAGAGCCTGAGGAGGGAGGGATGAGTTAGTTATCCAATCCCTGCTTCACAGCTCACACTAAATAAGTCTACCAACTAGATTCACCTCGACAAGTGAACTTAATAGAGACAACATATTTCATTAAGTATTCAGGGAGCTCAAAAAGCACAAACATCATTTGCAACTTGCAAAATCCAAAATGTGACAACAGGAAAACAAAATAATTCCTATTGACTTTAAAATCCTCCTGCTGTGTCAATTTGACCCAGACACACTTTTCAATCTGCTTAAAACAGTGGTTAACTATTTATTTGTTAAATACGTCTCTTTTAGGGTCACGAATGTGCATGCAAAGTTTGACACATGGAAAAGCTTTAGAAACACACTGTTTTTGTGTTGGTTTTCATGCAACTTGCTAAAAATCAACACTTTGAGGAACAGGAAAGAGTCATACAAAAACAACTTGTCAAACACTTAAATATGAAAGACTCAAAGTTGACTCCACATTGAGACTCCTCTTCTGAATCACCCATGAACAACAACAAAAAATCTGTTTTTGTCTAATTGAGTTTCACGTCTGTCAAAGGTTATGTTTTTTGGTTGTTTTTGTTTATTAGCTAAATTACTAGACTGTTGCAGCAATGAAAAGAAGTGTGAAAAACCAATTTAACCCTTCCAAGGGCTGAAGAACCAGACATAATAAAAAGACGGAGGAGGTACAAATAACAATAAATGTATGGCCTAAATACATAAAACAGTTAATTTTAAACATATGTTAGTCAGAGTAGCCCCTAACTTGAATATTTGCACTCTGAAGCATTCATTCCAAACACCTTGCATAACTTTTACTGATGTTGACATGCAACAGCAGAAAGGTCCGTTACACTGCAGAACATGTTTGTTGTGTCTCAAACAATGGCACCACATGTTTGCAGAGATGATGTTGTAACCCTGATGCAGAAAAGCAAGACTGAAGAGAAGGGGGGAAGAGAACTGGAAGATCTGACCTGTGAATACAGTGGCGACCAGAGCAGCGCTGGCGATGTCATTTCCGTGGCTGACCACAACCATTTCCTGTGAAGTATTCTAAGGCCTCAAAATTACAGCTTCTGTGCACAGCAAAGTCTCTCTTACCTCTTTCATTTCGTAAAAGCTGCATATATTTTAATAGATTTTAAAACGTTGTGGACTGACAAAGGGGTACCTCACTTTAAAAATATATTGTTTAAAAATATAACCAAAAGTGCAATTATAAATCATTCATACATATTAATTAATAACGCCCAAGCAAATCTTCTATAAATGTTTAGGCCTAAATAAAATACCCTGTACAGTAATAACAAACGACTCTGATTGGTCGATTATTATCAGCGCTGGAAAAAGTCAGAGGTATGATGTGACGATGTTAATCTGACTCTTCCGTAGATGTATGGATATTATTTTATACCCGGGAAATGACAGTAATGAAAGTTAATAACAATATATAACGTTAGTCTTAAAATACAGGTTAAAATCGGAAAATTATTGTTTAGACTCAAGGCAGCCTCTGAGCTTTGCCTTTTTCATGAGCAGCACGTGCACAAAAGATAGTAAGAGTGCTATTGCATTTCTTAATAACTCTTAATGTGACATTAAAGTATTTTATTAACAAATCTATCCATCCATCTATCTATCTATCATCACGTCTTCGGTTTCTAGTGTTATTTTATTCGCATTTACTGCCACCTGCTGGACTTTTTTGTAGTGCAGCAAAAGTATTTCAGCTGAACGTTTCATGTTCATAATTACTGAAGCAAGTGCACAACAATATAATTAAAACTATACTGCAAACTCCACAAGTGTTATCCATTTTAAGTTCTAATTTAGAAGCAGTTGTTATTGTTAAAGTAGTTGAAGCTCACAACTTTGAGGCCCTGCTGTGTGATTTTATTCGCCTTTTACTGCCACCTTGTGGACATTTTCAATGGAGAAGAAAAGTTTGCTGACGCAGAAAAAGGTGATTAGGGTGCTTTTGCATTTGTTAATAAATAATAATAATAATGCCATTGACTTAAAATTAATGCAATATGGTATTAAATTATGACACACCATTAATAAAAGACAAAAGCAGGCCTTACTTATACTATAATAGGGTTTTAATGTCAACACACCTACTTATATGTTAAAATATGCAGTAAATATTAATTCTGTTTCTCTCTCTCTCTCTCTGATTAAAGACAGTCAGTTTTACGCTTTACTGTGTTACTGTATTCGCATTTTACTGCCATCCAGAGGAAATGATTTGTACTACAGCAAAATCACTACAGTCGTACCAGGTAAATAAACCCAAGTGTTTTATGAGTAAGTACTGATTACTGAAGTACTAAACAATACCTGAGAAAAGAACAGCAACAAAGCCTCCTGAGACTGTCAGAGTTACGTTTTAAAAGTATAATTAAAATAATCATTAAAAATGTGCACTGAAGTCAGAGTCCACATAAACAACTCAAATGTTTTATGGAATATATTTATTATGAAGGGAAAACATCTACTGTCATAAAAGGGACCAAAAAAAGACAGAAAAAGACCATGTGACCGTCTACACTGGTGATCATTTCTACAGAAGCTGCCCTGTGAACAGTGTCAGGCAGTTCTAGCTCTAATGCTTCTCTAAAGATGGGAACAGCAGGAGTATCCCAGATCCATCCGCTCAAACAGGACGACTTCAACCCAAGCCGGAGCGGAGGGGACTGATGGCTGCCATCATAAAGCACTACGCTGTGTTGGGAGCGAAGGAAATTTGACAACAACATCATCCTAATGTGCCTATTCTTAACATTGTTAGGGTGTGCAGTCCTGTCAAAATGATGATTACTTTGTGGCAAATAAAGAAGCGCTCATTGCACTTGTTGGACAAATTTTTATGGAAGCCTGTTTCAGTCATGAAAAATAAATAAATGAATTAAAAAGTAATTGCGACCTTAATTTTTAAATACAATTGTGAGGTTTTTTTTCTCCACAATTTACACATTTGTCTTTTTGTTTATGCCATGATAAAAATGATAAATTGTATGAAAAAAGTCAGAGTTGTGAAACAAAAATGCAATTAGCATTTTTATGTAAACTGAAAAAAAATAAGTAATATTTGTTAAATGTTTATATCTTTCAATTCAGTTTTTCCATCAGAATTGTGAGATAAAAAGTCAGAATTACCTTTTATTTTTACTATGATTATTCTTTGGCAGAAACAGCTTCCATACACTGTGAACAGTAGTGCTGTTAGCTCCCAGAAACACTGGACCTTCAGTCATCAGCTTGTTTTTTTGTGAGCTTGAGTCATTAACAGATTGGTTAAACAATAACAAATACATATGGATGCACTCTCACGTAAACATACTATACGTCCGGAGTGGAGGGTAGCAGCGTGTTAGTCGGGACATGAACATGTGACTCAGCCCCTGCCTTCAGACCGACTGTGAACGAGTGTGACCATGATGAGAGGATGTGAGGGAGAGCACAGTGACTGATGCATGACCTCACGTCCAACCTAAAACAGCATAACGTTTCTGACGGTGAACTGGAGGAGATCTGGCTCAGGGCTCTATGTAGTGCTGTCAGGAGGGACGATCCTTTGGCGAGCGCTTTTGGGTCTGTGGCGGGGCGTCGGGGGCGAGCTGCGTTCACTCTCGGACTCCGAGGGCTCGGTCTCAGCCTGAGGAGAACCGGTGTCTCCCACCAACTCCCGCAGGAACTTAAACTTAGACAGGAAGAGCTGCCACACCACGTACCACCCTACAAACACAACACAAACATACGTTTAATGTCTGGCTGTCACTGGAACTAGGAGTGAGAGGACTCTGGTTCAGACTGAAGCATTTGCACTGACTGTATGATAGAGCACAGAGTCAGATGGGTCTTGCAAAATTAAGTGAAATAATGCACTTCAGATCCCTGACCAATCTGACTTACCTTTCATTTCACTGAGAAATGTTTAGCCATTTGTAGAAAGCAGTTAAAAGTTTTTGTTTTAATCCAACCAAGCTTAATGTTACAAACTATGTAACAGCAAAATTTCTCACAAAAAAAAAAAATGCTTAAATGTAAAATTTGTAACATAAAACGAATGAGAATCATAATAAGAAATGTAAATTATCTGAATGCATTATGGTTCTAAGAATTTAAGATTTTCTCAATATTAATTTTATGCAAAATAATAATTTAGTAAACTGGGTAAAATATGAAAAGTAAAGCAATTATTCAAATGAGAATAAAAAATAGAATCAAATGTAAAACATACAAACCATTATGGTAATAACACTTTACAAGAACAATGTAAATAATAATAATGTAAATTCAAAATATCCTTAAAATCTTAAAATCAGTTTTTTTGTTTTGTTTTTTTTCTTTGGGAAGAAACATTAATTCATAAAATAATCTGGATGCGTTATGGTAATGATAAGTTGGTGGGAAAAGAGCAGACATTTCATAATATCTTATTTCTGCAAAATATTATTATTTTTTTGTTCCTCTTTTCGTCTCGTTGGTACAATATAAAAAGTTGAATAATTCAAATGAAAACAGAACAGAAAGTGGAAATGTAAAAAATATGGAAGATTATATAATAAGGCTTAACCAGGGACATGTAAATAATACCAGTAATAATCATGTCAATGGAAAAATATCCTAAAAATCTTAAAAACAACTTTTCAGAAGAAATATGAATTCATAATATATTTGAATGCATTATGGTAATGAGAATTTAGTGAGAAAATGCCATGCAAATAACGTCAATTTAAAATAGTAGTTTTCTTAATGCAAAAAAAAAATGATCAAATTGTCTTTTGATTTTGGGATACAATATGAAATGATAAAAAAAAAAAAAATCAAAAGTTGAATTTTTTTACCATTTGTTAATGTATTATGTACTAACATTATTAAGCAATGAACAATTGTCTTTTTTATAAACTATTATCAAGAAATTAATGTGCTCATTGTTTAACTTTGCATTAATTGTATTGGTAAAATAGAACCTAGGTTCATTGTTGGCAGAATTTGTATTTTAATTCATAACATATTCTGACACTTTAGTTAACCCAGAAAAAGCATCTTCATCATAACTAGCAATACACACGAGTGTAGACCTTCACAGATCTGATCCAAGCCTGCGTCTGACAGGATGACACAACTTCTCCAATGACATACTGAACATGGCACACTTATGTAACAGCTGAGCACTGTCCACAGAACAGAAACCCATTTTACTGCTCCTGTGCCTTTAACAGATGTGAGTCAGTCCGAGAAACCTTGACTAAAGTCAACACTCAACTCTCAGTGAACTCTGTATCACTGACCGTCAGCAAACCTGCTCTATTTCTGTGGTCCTGACTAACCGAGCACATTCTCACACACGAGCCCATAATTCAAGGCTGTGAAGTCCCTGTAGAGAAATCCTGTAACTGAAGGTGTTGCTTTTTCCTCAGAAATGTGACAAGGATCATGACCATCAGATCCCAGAAGAAGCAACCACTGCAACAGACTTCACACAATCATACAGTCCCTCGAATATCTAGTTTAAGATACACTACAGTGACCCAAAAGTATTCAGACAATCCAGTCAGTTAAAAATGGCATCGCATTCGATGAAGGATTGCAGGATCTTTTCTCAGGCTGTTTGTCTGTACTTACCGAAGAGCATGAAGAGGAGGACACATATCAGCGTGGCCACGATCACCAACACGGTCAAACCAACACTCTGCCACATCCTCCTCTTCTTCCCTAACAAACAAACAAACAAACAAACAAACAGAAAAAAACACACCTTCACTTCTGCATGTGCTCTATAAGCTCACCATGTTCTCTATTTAATATCATAAATCCTGTAGCACCCACATTAATTATATCTGATACATCATACATGATTTGCATGCCTAATAGAATACCGCTGATAAAGATTTCAAAAATCATGTTAAAAAAACTTTTTTTGGATATGCAACCTGTTGATATGAATGTATTGTGAATTATTGTAAATCATAAAAGTAAAAAAAAAAAAAAACTATACATATATAACAGAACTATAAATATTATTGTTTTTTAATTCAGCATTAGCTTAAATATTTACAAATATATGAATATGTTATTAACTTACAGTTTTGCTTTCTTTTAGTTTAATCATTATAAAAAAAAGCCAATCTTAATTTACATTTGCAAGGTCCTTGCATCATACACACACGCACACACACACACACATATAAATACATACTTAAATACACACACGCGTGCACAGACACATAACGTATGAGATATATATATATATATATATATATCATATGCAATGTCATACTTCACAAAGCTACAATGTAACAATGCAATCAATGTACTATGACATTACCATGTTTTAGACAGTGCCACTAATATGGTAATGCCATCTGTAACGTTACCAGATAACAGTTATGGTATCCAATGGTAATACTTTGGTACTCTGAACTATAACGTTACCATGATTAGTAATTTGTAGAAATACAAGATATTATGATTTTTTGAAATCATATAGTAATGTCTTTTGTGCATGTGTGATATCAGTATTAAATGATTGTAATAATACGCAGAGTAACGTTAGTCTGTGTCTAATATGAGTCATGCAGATGAAAGTGTTTGTTTATGGTCAGACTTACAGACGTTCACGCCTCAGTCTTCAGGCCGAATCTCGCGGGACGGAGGCCGGTAGCGCATGTCATGGAGATCCTCAAATGTTCTCCTTATTTACATCATTGCGCCGTTAACAGAGAAAAGAGAAGAGCAAGAAAACAGCGAACTCAATCCTCAACAACACGCTCAATCTCGGGGTGACCCGGAAGCGGTCATTCTTACCATTCCGCCGCGTGGTCTTGTGGGAATTGTAGTGTCGTGTACTGCCTTGATTTAATGGTGGTTGCCAAATGAACTCTTGTGTGTGTGTGTGTGTATTTGGCCTCGTCCAGATTGGAGTGTGAAGAAGCATGAATAAGAAATGAATAAAAAAAAATATTGATCAGTGGGATTAAATTTGTACCTTCATTGTGTAGGCATGGGCATATATGGATAGAGTTTTTCAGTGAAAGACAGACCGGCATAAAAGTAGATATGAGAGCCAGACTCCACATCATAAAAAGAGACCAGACCCTCCTCGTAATCCACAAACACACCGATCCGCTGTGGCTTCATTGTACCTATATACAGAGGCAGATACAAATCATTACAAGCGGTGTATTTATTGCCATTCCTCAGAGCCACAGGGATGAAACACAGACTGAGAATCTGAACAAACAGACAAGTGGAGTGATACAAACTGTCAAAAGTCCCAGTACTGTTGGAATGTATATTTTAGGACTCCTGGAGGAGCAAAACAAAATAATCCAAATACATGTTAAATGAACTGAATGCAATTACGTGTTTGATATGTTGAAGATGTTTATTTTTCAGGATCATCTCCTTCTATGACTTCATCAGTTGAGTCTATAGACAAAGAAAAACAAAGACACATTTATCATTACAAACATTTCCTGTGTGTTCTTCTGTGCATGTTCCTTTTAGGATTTTGGTTGAAATGGGCCGATAAAATTCACTTTAAAATCAGTTGTCATTAACTTTTACCTTCTTCTCTTGACTCTCTTCTTCTAGAGGAACAGTGTTGTGGTTCTTGTGGTCTGTCGCAGTGCACATCAGACACACACTCGTCTGATCATCTCTACAGAACAGCTCCAGAGGTCTCTCATGTTTCTGACATATATAGTCCTCCAGATTTCTCACAGGATTCATCAGTTTGTGTTTCTTTAAACCTGCCACTCTTAAATGAGGCTCCAGATGAGTTTCACAGTAAGAGCTCACACACAAAATCCATCTTTTTGTTCCTCTTTTTTTGTGTAGATTTTGTTGATGATTGTCCTTGACCTCTTCAAGCGTTTTCATAAAAAAATAAAAATAAATAAATAAAATATCTTATTTATAAGTATAAATTAGTGGATTGATGAGTGTCAAATGAGTTTCAATGAAATCTTACCTTCTGGAGATGAATAGTTCCTTTCATAATACAATGAGTAAATTAGCACGCAAGTTGCTGTTGTACATTCCACAGTATATGCTAACTGTAAATTTTATCACAGTAACTATGATTTCTTACTGTGATTTCTATCACAGCGAATGTAAGACTACTGTTAAAAGGCATAACTGCATTAGTTTTGTGTACTGTAAATTTAAGTGACTATTTTTGACACAAAAATGACATTTATTAAAAACTCACAAAATGTTACATTTGAAAAAACATGCATTTTATTAAATAAACATTTGCATTATTTTGTAAACAACACTATTACCCTAAACACATCCAACATCCATCTTCCTTATTTAAATAAAGCCCCATTAAAATTGCAAATTGTTAAACCGAAATTTATTTTCGATACAGAATTTTTTGTTCAGAAACCAAGAATGGATTTGCTCTGAAATGAAATGTTTTTGGTGAGCTGGAGTCTTCTTCTAAAAAAAATAGTCAATGATGTAGAAGATTGCAGGTAAAACTGATGGCTTGACAAAAATGTACAGATTACTATGTTGACCAAGAAGGTAGTGTTCAGTTCACTTAGTTTAGTCATTTTGCTCCGGATTCCGGTTTAAACAACATGTTTCCTGGTGTGCAACAGGGTTTGAGATGCGTTTTCTCTTGTTTGGTCCGTGTGTCAAACATGTCAGCCCAATCACCAGCAACATGTATACAGTATATACCACGCGGTATTAAAAAGACAACTCTCACAATGTAATTAATAGGGCTGTAGTACTCGAGTCTGGTCTTGGACTCGAGTCCGGACTCGAGACATTTTTCTGTCGTCTCGGACTTGTCTCGGACTTGTTGAATTTGCACTCGGACTTGTCTCGGACTTGGCCATTGGACTCGCCAAGTCTTCTAGTTGGTCTCGACCGAGTCCAGCAAAAAAATAAAATAAAAAATTTCTCCTTCAAAACAAAACCACATTTGCATGATGTCGCGACTGAAAACGTGTGGAAAACGCTAGGCGCGCCGCTCTCCTTATTTCCAAAGCACTCTGTAATCTACGCTCGCGCTCCAGTGGCGTCTGCTGTTGCTGGGCAACCATGACCCGCTCTCCATGATGACGCAGAAGTTTCAGCAAAGAATAAATGGAATTCCAGCACTAAAAATCCCTTGCAGTAGCTCTGCTAATAGATTCATTTAAAAAATGGCTATCCTTGTACAGCTATGATCATCTGTTTCTCCATCTTAGCTTTCAGTATTGTTCCGGGAAAGGATGTGCATGACCAGTGGTGCACTTACTGCGACCTGAAAAGTTTAGATGTTTCTAATTTAATTTTTTACCTGTTAGATTGTGTTTTATTTACGTCTACACCTAGATAGCCTTTTTTTTTAATCAATAAACGCGTATTAATGTATAGCCTTATGCAACAATTACATATGCAAATTTTAAAAACTTTATATATGACATTACATATTTAAATTGTCATGTAACAGCCAGTATTTGTATCTGTAACAATCACAAAAATTTTCCTATCTGCATTCGGATACAACATCGTACAGTTACTTGATAAGACTGTTATGACTTTTTATATATTTTTTCGTAGTTATCACTGAACAAGTATGTCGTGTTAAACTGAAATAATTATTAATTTCTGAAATAATATTTATCATGCAAGCAGAGAGATGTCATGACAAACGTTTAGTGATCATTTGAACACGACTGAATCCATTCGATGCACACATTTTCATTACGCAGAACACTTTGAGCGAGTCTTAGGGCCCTATTTTAACGATCTGAAACGCAAGTGTCAAAGCGCGAAGCGCAAGTAAGTTTGTGGGCGGGTCTCGGCGCTGTTGCTATTTTCCCGGCGGGATAAATGGCTCTTGCGCCCGGCGCAAATCTAAAATGGGTTGGTCTGAAGTAGCTTCATTATTCATAGGTGTGGTTTGGGCGTAACGTGAAATAAACCAATCAGAGCGTCATCCAACATTCCCTTTAAAAGCAGGTGCGCAAGTTCCATTATGGATTGCTATTATTGTGGCGTATTTACCAGGCGCACGCCAGGAGCGGTTCACAGCCGAGGAGACTGATGTTCTTGTAAGAGCAGTGAAAGACAGAGAAGTTGTGTTGTATGGGGATGGGAGAAACCCACCCAAAATAGCGTCAGTTAAACAGGCGTGGGAGGAAATAGCCACAATTGTTTCATCGATTTTTTTTTTTCCTGGTTCTTGACGGACAAACAAATTTGTCAGATGTCCTTATATACATATATGTCTTGCCACTATCGGGCAAACAGGTCTGATCCTTAATTACTACAATTAGCCTGAATAATTTGTAAGCAAGATTTCACAATGATTTCCGTCATCTCATGTGTTAATATTTTTTTAGTGTAACAATTTATGATTTGCAAAAATAACTGTAGCATCTGTGTAGATTACATGAGCAAAGTGTATGCACGTTGTGCACGCTATACATTATGGTCAAGCATGCGCCCTTAAAATAGCATAATGAACAACGCGCAACGCGCCACTGACTTTAGACTAGGTTTTTTCTGGTCAGTGGCGCAATTGATTAATGGAACAGCAAAATAGCACCAGGGATTGTTTGCGCCGGAACACGCCTCCTTTTTTGCGCTGAACCGCCCAGGGAGCGCAAGTTCATTCACTAGTTTAGCGACGTGCTTCTGTGGAGGGAAAAGCGCGCTTTGCGCGGGTGCAAAATAGGAATGACACATGCGTCGGTGTACAAAGTCAATTGCGCTGGGTGCAAGATAGGGCCCTTAATGTTAATGAACTTCACTAAACAGATGTGTGTGTTCCGCGCAAACCAGCAAAAGGTAAATATGCAAACATGTAGGACAAGTAGACAATGTATCCGTATCGAAGCTGATTATTAGCCTACTCTTGAGAGAGAACTGATTTGGTTTTTGAGAGACTGAGACGCGCAGCGTGGCTGTTTGATTGGTGAGCGCGCTATGCTTATTCCATTCATTCGTATCATGGTAGCCTAAGCTTTCAATATTTGCCTTTTAAATATATACAAATAATATAACGTGTAGCTATGATGTATTATTATAGGTAAAATTACTCTTGCAACGCTCTGATTTCTGAGAGATGCACAGAGAGGCGACAACAATGCGGTGTTTGATTTGCGATTTTTTCACTCAAAGTTTACATTGATTCACATCTGGCGCTGATCCCCTGGCTCACCTGTTATCTAGCAAACACCAGACTGTGTTAGCTTTAGCCGAGTATTCAGGCAGAATTATTTCTTGTGCGTTATTCGTTTTTTAAGCCATTATACTTGCCATTCCGAATAAGGCATTCGGCTTCAGGCACAACCCTGATTATTACATATTTTATTGTTACATGCAACATAGATAAGGTCATATAGTAGTAACAGCTCCACGCAATATTGTAATTCTAAAATTCACGTCGTACTTGCAAACACTTTGTATGCATTATGGTTAATGCATGCTGGAGTAGTCGATTGTTTCCGACAGAGCTCGACTAGTCTATGCAAGCACTAGCACAGTATGACAAAAATGTCGCTGTATTTATGTGCGCATGTCCAGTAGAGCCAAACGTATCCATTCTAGCCTTGCTGCGCGCATTTGTCATATCCCGAGCTTTGCGTGTGTCTGTGCACTGTGCCAATTAGGCATAGTCATATACATTTTTGACCACAGATATAATGTCAACAAAAAATAAAGTACATAAAAATGATTTGACCTTACGGTTCCAAACTGTGTTTGTTTATCCAAGTTTAGCTCCCAGGGTCGGACTGGGGGTAAAACCAGTACTCATTAGCAAGGCCCCAAAGGAAGAGAGGGCCCTTGAAAAGTATGAATCTGAAATATATATTTTTTACCTGGATATTTTCATGGGTGGGGGCCTTGGGGGCCCATCAGGACTGCCTAAGCATAGGGCCCGGTATCTTGTGTAATGCCCCTGTTAGCTTTAACCCTAATTATACACACTTGAACCTAATCAAGCTCTTACTAGACACACTAATCTTCCAGGTGTTTTAAGGCCAGTTGGAGCTAAACTTTTCAGGACATTGGCCATCCAGGATGTAGTTTGGAGACCCCTGTCCTACAGAGTTGTTACTTTGCACATGCTTTTTGATCATTACAAATAATAATGTAAAATGATTTTCTTAGAATAGGAGATATGTTGTCTCTCGCATCACAAACATTATCAGTAGTTAAGTATGTGGTCTTGAAGAGGACCCTTTTTTCTTTCATTTGGACTCGGTCTTGGACTTGGACTCGAAACTTTTGGACTTGGACTTGACTTGGACTCGAACCTCTTTGGACTCGGTCTTGACTCGGTCTCGACTAGTCCTGGACTTGGACTTGACTTGGACTCGACAAAGCTGGACTTGACTACAGCTCTAGTAATTAACATCAAAATAAATTCACAAGAGCAAGTATATTGTTTGCACATGTTTATTTACAACGCAAATAACTAAAATAATAAGAGTATAGATCTGGAACTTTAAGTATGTCTAAATATCATTTAATAATTGCAATTTTTTCTGGTCCATATCCTTTCCTTAGGAAGGTGTGCTAGACTGTTTAATGTAACAAAAATACATATTTATATATTTTGCTACTGTATTATGGAGTGACACTTTCATGAACTTTTCTATACACCTCTAATTATATAATGGTAAATATTATATATCATAGCACAACAACAGTGATCAGCAATATTGCTAAGCCTAAAACTCACAATAAAAATAATAAAGTCATATAGATCACACAGTCTCGGAGGTAAGGAGTGGATTATCTTTCACTGGAAATATTTGTCTTTTCATCCTGATCACAATAATTAGGAATCACAAATCCCTTCACTCGATTGGGATGTTCTCTTTTATTCTGGACAGCAAGGTCAGTGACTGTAACATCAGGTGTATTTTGCAGTATTAAACACCTATTTATACTGATTTCATCAGCCTCTGGAAATTCTTCAAAAAGAACACAAAGAATGGCCTTCTCAGCTGCCATAGTTGCAACTCTTGTCTCAGCAGAACAGGGTGTTCAATGCACCAATCTTTCCATTTAAAAACTGTTTTGCACTATTTTGTTGGCACTGAACGCAGCCCAGGAATGTTTGTTGGAGCAAGGCTGGAACTAAACTCTGTGAAGTTAGTAGACTGTGGCCCTCTAGGAGCTGAGTTTAATATATTGTGGCCACAACAAATGGACCATGGTGCGTTCTAAATGGGATATTTCACCCTCCGGCCTTCAGAGTGAAAACAGTCATTGGCCGCCATATTTAAGGGTCATTCCAAACCGAAGGTCTCAAAACTGGCCTCTTCAAAGGGCCATTCTGTCAGAATGAAGGATTTCAATGGGTACAACTGATGGACACTGCAGGCCCCCATGATCCTTTGCACAGGGAAGCTGTTTGGCATCACTTCCACGTTCCATTCGGAAGGGCTCATCCCCTGCAAACAATCCTGCACTGGCCCTTTACAGGCCCCAGTGGGCTGCCAGTGCAAGGCATCTGAGATTTTTCTCATTGGCAAAACTTTGGCCCCTTAGTGCTAGCCCTGTCTCTGGCCCAAACACACCTGAAATAACTAATTAGGATGTGAAGGAGCACTTGAAAATTACAGACAGGTTTGTTTAATCAGGGTTGGAACTGAACTCTGTGGGAAGGTATATCTCCATGAACAGGATTCGCCCCAATCTATAACAATAAAACTGTTTCACTTAAAATACATTTCAGCTACTATAGCTACTAAAGCTAAGTCTTTGGGAAAAACAGTTATTATACATCTGAAATTAATGCAGTCACCACATACTAATGTCTATATTGTCAAAAATGTACAGTAGTCAAGGGGATTTCAGTTCAGTGGATTTATTAAATACAAAAGTATATCAATGTCCAATCACTGTCCATAGCTGAAGATGGCTAATAGCAAATTATTAAACCAGCCTCTTGAAATGAAAAAAATTAAGCCACATCTCTCAAACACCAGACTCTTCCTAACCAGGAACAATCAAAAAATAGTCCAGACTATGGTCTCATGTTGAATGTTAAATCCATTTTCTAAAACGGCAACAAATACACTGACACTATCTTCTGGGTCAGCCGCGCTGTAGGGATGCACTGTTTTCATTCAAAAACAAAGCATAAATACACTTAGAAAACCTATCCATGTGTCGCCACTGAAAGAATAGCGTACGCCGTTTGCTTTCAGCTGATATAAAGTACAACTTTTATGAATTATAACAATGCAATGAAGTGAAAACAACAGCCAGTTTTTAAAGAGATTTGCTGTTTCTGACATAAGTGAATAAAATCATATTTTCCGAAGACAATATCATCGTGATTAGCTGTTCTGTCGTAATTGACGAGAGCAAATCAAATAATAGGATACAAATGGACTGATAAAGTCAGAGCAGTGATGGCCAGCTGGTCCCTAGACACGGTTCTAATAACTTTTACCTGAGAAGATTTTGCTGCTTCATTTCGGAAGATTAACTTTTCCCTTCTTTATTCTTCATAACCCGAGAATTTGGCGACACATACCTGGGGTCACGCCGCCTAAACGGTGCAGTGAAGTATAGTCTGAAAGGCTGCGCATTTGGCTGCATTCTGAGCCACTTTAGACAGTGCACCAGTAGAGCTTAAATGCACTAAAACACACACAATTATGTCAAATTTCTCAGTCTTGTTGAGTTACCTTGTAAACGTGGTCTTAAATGATTTATAAAGTCTTAAATGACCGTAAAATGTTGGGACAAAAGTTAGTTTGAGCCCCTGCCTGTGGATATGCTCAACTGTATCTTCTTTCAAATGTTCAGGTTCAAGGAAATAAGCATCAGTATTTATGACATTTTTGGAAAAAATCATTTATAGTAATTGACAGGAGTGATGATCAGTGGGCTTGAGTTATTACCCTTGTAGTTTAAGGAGGGGCTAAAATATGGATAGAGTTTTCCAGTGAAAGACTGACCAGTGAAAGAGTATATATGAAAGCTGGACTCCACATCATAAAATGAGATCAGACCCTCCTCATAATCCACAAACACACCGATCCGCTGTGGCTTCACTCTTAGAGACAGAGGGACATAAGGACCAGCACCAGCCTTATATTCATTCCCATACCTCAGAACCACAGTCCAGAATCCAGTTTTCGGACTAGCAGTGATCTTTCCCTTCCTGTTAATGGATTCACTGACCACTCCTAAATCCCATTCAGTCTTTTCCTTCACCTGCACCTCAAAATAAAATCTCCCTGAGGATAATCCCTGCTTTCCCAGGACATTTACGCATGTATCAAATCTTTCCGGTTTGTCTAGGATTTTTTGATAAACGTTTCCGTCTTTCACTTGTTTTCCATCATCAGACAGGATGAGTCTAGGATGAGCTGTATCAGGATCCAGAGTCACATCCACTGAGGAAACAGAGAATATCAATCACAATTTCACCATACACAGATTTTGTGATTGAATATTTAATAAATTGTTAATCAGATTGTAGTGCAGTAATGAAGCTGAGAATATCTGAATGTAAAATAGTGTAGTTCAGACAACATACCTGCGTACTGTTGCATCCACTTCAGCTCTGTGGAAACTAATGACAATTAAATATCATGAGATATTCAGGCTGTTTATTAACTATGCCTATATAAACAGCTACAGGTCAGAAATTTCACATACACTCTTTGTCTTCTGAGCAACAAATGTGCCTCTTGACTGATGTCAGATATCATGACCCTGATGTCAGTCAATTTGATTTTCTAAAACATTAAAAATCTTTTCTTCAACTGATTTAATCTTACAGGTATTCACAAGGGCATAATATAATCAGTTCATATTAAATGAGTTTTTTCTCTGTGTAGTTTCTTATCTAAACATGTTCACATATGCACTAATGTCTCATATTTGTGGTTACAGGGATGAAGTTTTTAGTACAAGATTAATTTGACATTAGAGATAAAAAAAAATTACCTGTCCTCTTTACCATCTCCATCTCCACCCTCCATCCTAGAACATTCCTGCATCTCACTCTATCCTATTCCATTATCATTTATAGCACAATTGTTTATACACTTATTTATTTGCCAATTTGTAAATATCTTTTTTTTTCTTTTTTTTTTTTTTTTTTTTCTGTGTGTTGTTGTCTCTGTGTACTGGAAGCTTATGTCACTAAAACAAATTCCTTGTTTGCGTAAGCATACTTGGCAATAAAGCTCTTTCTGATTCTGATCTGATAATGAGCCACAAACACGACCACATACTTCTCTTATTTCAGCTTGACATAGACTCATTCTTACCAGTTTGCGTCAGTTTCTCATCTAGAGTTTCCTGCAGTTGAGTCAGAGCTCTCCTCAGAGTCTTCAGATTCTCATGAGTCTTCACACTGATCTCAGGCCAGTTCCTGGTGTTTTTAAGACTGCGCAGGGCTGAGGAAATCTACAGCAGGAGAGAGGAGAAATCCTTCAGCATTGGGAGTGTTACGGTGTCATAAACTGCATTATCATTAATCAGAGAGATGTTGACTGACCTGTAGGAGGTGGAGGTGATCTTCAGTGTGTGAGAGCTGCTCCAGCTCAGTGTTTCTCATCTTTAGCTCACTGATCTCCTGCTCCAGATCTTTAATGAGCTCTTGCTCCTGTTTCTCTGCTGATTTCTGCTGCTCCTCCATCATCTCCAGTAGTTCAGTCTGACATCTCTCAATGGAGCGGATGAAATCAGTAAAGAGCTCAGCACAAGCTGCTTTCTCCTTCTCTGTATTTCTCTGCTCAAGCAGTTCAATTAACAAATTATTACGTTTCTTTGCTAAAACAATAATCATTGTTACTATTGTTCATTTATCAGTGGTTTAAAGAGTTTGAAAAAAAATTGACATGTGAGATTATTTTTCTAAGTAATCAGGTAATCATAGCCATGTCAATATTCAGACCAATCATATTAATCTTCTGGCTTATTTAAACATTTCTAATTGTTTGCACTGTAGTATAAAGGCATGAGTGCCTATGGTGTGTGTACAGTATGTGTGTGTGTTGTGGATTCACTCATTTCACATTCACCGTTTCTCTCTCACTAAAACTGATGAAAAAGCCAATGACGGTTTATAGTCACTTTGAAGATAATAATTTTCTAATAAAAACATATTATTTTGCATAAAACATTACCAATAGAATTTGTAGCTTTATATTTTATCATTGAAATGCATGCACAAATTTCACAACCTGGCACAAAATTAAAGTCAAGAGGTTCCTGCTGAATTCATTCAAGACCTGATGTCCATTGTGTTGGTTAGCCAGGACTTTCTTTTTGATGCCTAAAGCTCAGTCAGGGAAGGAAACCTAAACACTTCTGGGAAACGAACCCCATGGTTAGGGTTTGTTGTTGATCAGGGACCAACGAGTGACCAGATATTACTTAAATTATAAAAACACAAAATTATATTGGTTTAAACCATAGACTGTATGAAAACACGGACGTAGTGTCCGTGACGTCACCGTAGACTCCTGAAGTGTGTTTTTGAAGCCTAAAGTGTGGCTTATTGGCCTTATTGGAGAGAGAGCGGGAGGTTGGCGCTCGGTTTAAACTAGGAACCATGATGTCCATTCCAATGTAAGCAGAGTCTGAATGGGTTACATTTTTTTAAACTCACTTTTCTGGCTTCTGCTGAGTGTTTGATGTCTTGAATCTTCTGAATTCTGTCCTGGATCATCTGCTGCACATCTTTCTGTGTCTTCATCAGTTGAGTCTATAGATAGAGAACAAAACACACACATTTTTAACATAACAGAGATTTTCTGTCTTCTGAAGATAATTTTCAGTACGTTTACATTTTAAACTTACTTCACAAGATAAAAAATATTTGATTCTTCAGGATATGAGACATTATAAACTACCTTCTTCTCTTGACTCTCTTCTTCTAGAGGAACAGTGTTGTGGTTCTTGTGGTCTGTCGCAGTGCACATTGAACACACACTCGTCTGATCATCTCTGCAGAACAGCTCCAGAGGTCTCTCATGTTTCTGACATATATAGTCCTCCAGGTTTCTCACAGGATCCATCAGTTTGTGTTTCTTTAAACCTGCCACTCTTAAATGAGGCTGCAGGTGAGTTTCACAGTAAGAGCTCTGACACACCAGACATGACTTCAGGGCTTTCAGCTTTCTTTCCTCACAGAAATCACACAGAACTTCGGTTTTATCCTCAGGACTTTTCTGTTTATAGTGATCTACGATCTCTCTGAGTGTGGTATTAATCTTGAGATCAGGTCTTTGCTTGAATGTATATTTACAGTATGGACAGCTGCAGGTCTGACTGTTGTCCCAGCACTTATTCAGACAGGTCTTGCAGAAGTTGTGTCCACATGGAGTGCTGACTGGATCAGTGAACACATCCAGACATATAGAGCACTGAAGCTCCTCAGTCAGTGGACCACTGGAGGATGACATGACTCGAAAAATAAATGATGAAGATAAATCACTCTACTTGTCAAAGGGCAAAATGTTCACAAAGGTTTCTGCATAAATAATGAAATTAATATATTAACAGTATCATTAAGTATGTACAGTCAGCTGGTCATCAACATCAGCAACCACCAGGTGATCAATAAACAATGTTAAAATATAAAATAGTTAGGAGTGTTGAAACATTTGACTGGCTGCGACTTTTGGGGTTGTATTGTCTTACCTGGATGTATAGAGTCTATACTCTTTCTCTTTGTTTCTTCAATTGATTCTGCCATTGCTCATGCCCTCTTCAAGTCTTTTTAGGACAGAAAATACACAATTTATAAGTTATTTCACAATATAAATCATGATCAATGGTCAATTATCATAAATAAAAAAATAAGCCAGTTTTCTTGTGGCAATAATGAGTATGTTTTTGATCACTGAGGTATAAACAAATAAGTGATTGGATCAAAACCATTAAAAAAAGTTATCATATAAATATTGATTGTACATGGAGGAAATATAATCACGGCTCTTAAATCATCACAGTGACTCATAAAATGCTGTTGCTTTGATTAAATATTTATTTATTTCAAAGTATGTTAATGTGATTTTCCTACTGTGTAGCAGATACTTCCTGTTAGTCAAAGGTTTCTTAGTTTTGGCCTGAGAGGTAAATTTTCCTGCAAAATTAAGCTTCCGTCCTGATCAAACACACCTGAGCAAGTTAATCAAGGTTTTCAGGATTACTATAAACTATATACAGGTTGGTGTGTTTTATTAGGGTTGACTAACTAAACTGTAAAGCAGTAAAGTGGATCTCACTTACCACAGACGAGAAACCCTTCTTAGTCTTTAGGTTGTGCAAAAAGGGACAGAAACACCAAACTTCTCTTTGCCACCGATCAAATTACTTTTAACACAATTCTGATACCATTTCAATGCAGAAAACAGATAGAGTAGATGATTAATTTACATGTTTAAATATGATTATGTTAAACTAAACCAGACCACCTCCATTAGAAACCTATTTAGGACAATCTCTCTTATATTTCCATCACTTACCCGTGAGAGTCAGATGTGTCCACAAAGGTCTTTGGCTGAAAAAATATTCTGTTTTCTAAAGAGTTTGATCGTTTCGGGTATTTATATTGTTGTTAATCGTGTAACTTTATCTCTCAATGAACTGCAATAAGGTCACAGTCCATCTCTTATCAATATCCAGAACAAAGGCTACCCATAAAAGATCAGTATAGCAACAGCAGACTACTGGAGCATTTAGCTCCAGAATAAAACAATACTTGAAGAATAAAAACAACATTTGTTATGTCTTGTTTTGTGATCTCCTGCGCCAGCTCTTTCTCCTGTTTATTTGCTGCTTTCTGCTGCTTCTCTATCAACCCCAGCAGTTCAGTATGAAGTCTCAAAGGCAAGAATCAGTGATACGTTAATAGTCACCATAAGACTTTCAACCAAAGTATTAAACTTCATCTTGCAGCGTTTGCACTGTAGTACTCTTATTGAGGAGAGGTGTGCTATAAGTTTACTAAGAGATCAGGTAATGACAGTCATGTTGATATTCAGAACAACAGTGTGACTGCGAGTGTGACAGTATTTTCAAATCACAATTCAATAAAATGTATTCAAATAACTTGCATTAAAGCATTGGCCTAATTTGCAGATGGGATATGTGGTACCATGGGACATGTCCCCACCACTTTTTTTCAGGTTCGATTTTGTCCCCATCGCTTTTGAGAAGGGATTAAAAAAACATGCGGAAGGCTAACAATTAAAAAAAAAAATCACCTTTTGGGCTTTCAGCTTTCTTTCAACACAGAAATCACTCAGTCTTCTGTTTTCTCTTCCTTTTGTTGATGTTGATGAAGATTCTACCATTATTCTTCACCTCTTTTTAAGAAAAAAAAGCATTGTTTCTGACAAACAAATATTGACCAATAGACTAAACTGATGAACATCAAACAATTAAGGCCATTTGCTTCTTGTAATATTTTTGATTACTCAAGTGTAAATACAATTTGTCCTAACCAAGAATGAAGTTAAAGTGATAAGTGATTTTAATATTTGCGTATTCCAGACATTCCTGTCGAGAAGGGTCTGGCTGCAGACTTGCACTTGTACTCTCAGACACTTGTGCTTCCGCTAGCGACGTCACTTGCAGTCTTTATTTATTTTTATTTTTTTGTTCTATTTATTGATCAATTTTTGTTCGAATCTTTCAACATTTTACAACAGTAGCCAGGTGATGAAGACAAGAAAAAAGAAACTAAATTACAAGGTCACTTGCAATCGCTTACTTGCACACCTGTGACGTCACTTGCAATCAACATGCATGTTGCCAATGGAGACAAGACGCTGTGGTGGTGATTAAATGATTAAAACTAAATTAGTAGGCCTACTACTATACACAAAGTCTTTCGTAAAGCGTTTTCCTCCTGTAGAAAAAAAACAAAAACTTAATATGGCATAATGTATTAGGATACGTTACGTTCAATTAAAAGACCAAATTCGATATATAATTATTCACAACAACAGCTTTTGTCTCTATTGGCAACACGCACGATTTGTGTCGATTAGCCTTTCGCCGAGCCCCGCCCCCCTTAGTAACTGTTGCTACCTCCGACAAACAAATGGTCAAACACGACCAGCGCGACATATTGCCATTACGGGAAGAGGTATACCAGTGCGTGTCAGTGACCTTTTTGGAGCAATACCTATTGATTATTGTCATTTGCGAGTAGCGATTTTGTTCAAATACAAGGGCTAGCTAAACCTACATGCGTGTCAAAGCTAACTAACATTTCTCTGTTGTTTTGAGAATCAAAAGAGAAATAAAATGAAATGCATAAAATAAAATATAAGGCATTCACATATCCATTTTTTTTTATTATCTGTAATGTTCGACGCATTTAACTGGGAGTGGGGCCGTCCACACTGTTTTATCCATTGTAGGCACCGCTCACGTTGTGTTTTCGGCTTTGGGAATGGTAACGGTTGCTATGATGTCTGTTTGGACAATGGGCGTTCTGGTGGCGGGGGGGTGGGGGGGTGTTACAATGTTACAAGCGACATTGTAATTTAGTTTATTGTTTCTTGTCTTCGCCACCTGGCTACTGTTATAAAATGTTGGGAAATTCAAACAAAAGTTGATCAAGTGAGTTTCACTTTCTCTGAATTTCTCACTGAACAGTAATGAGCTCCTCAGGACTAGTAGACTTTCCGTAGACTATCCTGGACTCCTCATTGGATCTGGTGCTTCATAATGTATCTGCTGCAAGTTTTTTTTTCTTTTTCTGCAATTTTCCATAATTATCAGTAAACTACTGCGAAACGGAAATTTCTCAGTGGATATGGAAATATTTGTCCTAACCAAGAATGAAGTGAAAGTGATAAGTGATGCATTCCCAAACGTGTCCAGTAGAGGCCACCGTTCTCTCGCAGTGACGGTTCTTATCGGATGTGACGTGGCCACACCTTCTTCTCGAAAGTTGTTTTTAAGAACATGACGTATGGTTATTGTTGTTTACTTTAGCACACAGGGAGTTGGACAGATTTATTATCTGTGATCTTATTTGAAAGTTGAGTATCCATTTAAGTGAATTTCATTGTTGCTTAAGTGGCAGATGGCAGAATGCTGTTTACATAAAGAGATAAGCCTAACTGTCACCCCCCCCCCCCCCCCCCCCCCGCCTACGTTTTATATAATTATATATCACTTTAAGACCTAAAATCCCAAAATTCATCCTTTAAAACCCATTTTAAATTCAAACATTGCATTGCCATGAAAATGGTACATCAAAATCATGTAACAAAATGTTTTCAGTAATTAATTATAAAAATTTAGGTTTGTGTCATGCACATTCAAGCCTTCAAATATGTGAGTGACAGTTAAGGGGTTTTAAATTCCACCATATGTATATTACAATGATCTTCATACAACTAATACCATTATTTTATCCAAATGAAACAGAGCATGTAAAACCATCTGAGGATGAATCAGTATAGGGCTAAAATATTTATAAGCTAATATATTTGACATGACAGTAGCCTATCTGTTCATGTTGACAAAACTAGAGTAACAAACCCATTTTTAAACATAAGATTTATCCAAATGAACTATATTTCACACAGCCTCCTTTTCATTCCTGTCAATTATTAAATTGTGCTACCTTAATAGGGTGACATTTGTTGCTTCAGGCTAATCCGTCAAAGTCGCTAATGTCTAGCAAAGAGCTACAGATAAGAATCACAAATCTGAGCTTCTGACAGAATCGTTCACGTCTCTGTGCACTTGAGAAGGCCTGAATGACTCTGATTATCTACTCCTGTATGTTTATTTGCTCTGTTTGACAGCAGATTTTGAGGACAATCAAGCACAAGATAAAATCTAGAAGCCACAAAAATGCTAGTGTTGGTTTCTGCAGACACGTGTTCCTGTCTTCTGTTTGTTCTGCGCTGAGGCGAGCTCAGACTTGCATCCATGTGCAGAAAATAAAGTTATGAGTCAATATTTGAGTCAGATCAGACCATTCTGAAGCCCAGTACAGCACAGGCAGGCCAGATCCACATCTATGATCTGCAGATAGCAAATATACATTTCCATACACTTCCATTACTTTTATACTGACCAAACTATATTTTCTATACCCTATTCCTTAACCTACCCCTTACAGAAAACCTGTTTGAATTGTTATACTTTCAGATCACAACTTATTTACTATTTTTAATACCCCCCCCCCCCCCCTTGTTGGGACCACCCACAATGTCGAAAATGTCAGGGATTACTATCCTTGTGGGCACATTTGGTAATAAACAAGTACACCCACACACACACACACACACACACACATAAGGCTATGAGTAATGTACGTAATAGTGATGCTTGCACTTTTTTTCTTTGGTTTTGTCTTTGACAATTGCAAAATTCCATCCTGTGAATGTCAAAGACAGAAATGAAATAGTGGAAACCATTTAAAAAAAATTCTGTCCACCAAAACATTTTTGATTACAGAAAATTAAGATTAGTATCGAAATGGTCTTCATAGGAAATTTCGGTACATCCCCTTCATAGTGAGCGCAGGGAGATAAGCTTGCTGTTTCATAACAATGATGTCTGATAAGACACGCAGGTGTTACTGCCTATGACTGCATATTGTTTTGCAATTAAAAAAGACAAAAATACAAACACACGCAAATGTTGGTACATGTGGTTAACAGAGATTCTCTAACGGCATAATGGTCTAAACTGTATTGCGTTTTCTATGTCCTTACCCTTAATCTATCCCTCACACAAAACCTTCTGCATTTTTAGATTTTCAACACACACACACACACACACACATTTATACAGAGAGAGATAGCTAGATAGATGTAGAAGTTATGTAATTGGTTATATCAATACATTTTTACAAACTAGTAGATCTTAGTTGTGAATGGATCAAAAACTAAGTACTTAACTCACTAAATAAAATAAAAAATGAATAAAATAGCATGAGCGCAAGGTCTAAGAATCATGCATAAAAGTAATAATTAAAAGAAATAAAAAAATATGTTATTTTCTACTGTTTATTTTATCAATTAACTTCTGAAGAAATCATAGTTCTGAATTGAAAGGTACATCAAACAAACCTTAGTACTCAACCAACCAATTTAACTAACTCAGTGAATAAATAAACTAGTAATAGTGCAAGGACTAAAAATCATGCAAATCAAATAAATAAATAATATAAATATTTCAAAAAGAAGTTTGTCATGTCTTTGGTTTTATTAATTAGGTCTAAGTAAAAAATAGATCTGATTTTAAAGGCTTATCAAAAAATACGTACTTAACTAACTGAATATACTAGTAACTAAATTTAGTTCAAAATTTCTCCCAAAAGGTACTGTATAATTTTCACAAGACACCAGTTGAGACTTGTATAGTCCAGTTAAAGTTTGGGGCATTTTGTATCACACAAACCAGGGGAAGTGAAACAGACAGTGTTCTACATCGTGGTATTTTCACTGCATTTCAGAGTTCCATCTTTCAGCATATGACCCCAATAGCAGACAAAAAAAGTAAATTACAGTTTTGGGGAAATCCAAATCCACTGACCATGCACACTAGAGGCATGATCTGAACCACAGAAAGATGCTGTATCAGATGTCACATCTCATGAGTCATGATGGCTGTTAGTCCTGAAAGTAGCTTCGTCACATATAATATTAATAAAAAGCTTACTAAATTTAGTCAGGAAAATAATTAGCATGTTGTTTTCCCACTCAAACCTTTAATTCCTCTGAAATCCTCACCCCCACAGACCACTTCCGTTGATATCTATTAAGGACATCTACAGTACTTCCCGTAGACTGCCTTTTCTGACGCCTGTGCTGCTGTGTGGTGTGGTTTGTATTTTTCCAGTTGAAATGAAAAACGTTAAACCATAGATTCAAGAAATCCCATAGAAAAGGTATTATTCTGTAATCTAACATGTTATTAAATGCATCGTTTTTGCATTGAATTTGTTATATTATTTGTATTATATAAACAATGTCATTCTAGTCTATTCTATAATTTTTTTATAGCATTCATTAATTTTATTACATTTTTTAATACAAGTGCATGGTTTAACAAGTACATGACTAATAATAAAAATAATTTAAAACGAACAAAAGTTAAATACTAAATAACAAAATAAGATCTGCATTTCATGTCATTTTTTATTTTTTTTTTTATTTTGAGAATTTCACTGCAACTATACTATAGTTGTGAAGTATGCTGAACAAAAGTTGTCCTGTATGAGTACTAATGCCAATTATATGTCAATAAATACCACCAGCTTTTCCAGGAGAAGAAACATTTGCCCTTTCAATATGAAATCTTGATAGATACTTCTGATGTTGGTGGATTATATCTCTACTAGGCTAATTAATCGCTGAGTCAAAATGCCTGTCATTACGTTTCTGTGGTTGGTGGGGGGGGGGGGGGGATAAAACCTGTCTGCAGTAAATAAAAGCATATACATTAGGTGCTTTCTAGGATGGAACAGTGATTTTTGAGGAATGCTTCTTTCAAAAATGAGGCCGCCGCCTGCAGCATGAAAGCTTCTGAAGGTCAGGTCTGATCTTTATTGTCATAAACAAACGTTCATTTATGCAGAGGAACAACACAAGTCGAATAAAAGTAAAAGACTGATTTGTGTATATAAATATGGCATTTTATTTTCAGAATATGAGATACAGCATAAAAAGCAAATGCATATTTAAATGGGCAAAGAACATACAACTTATGTATAATAAAAATAAAAATAAAAAGGCAAAAAATTGCCTACTTAGTATTGCCGACTCCCTTTTTAAACTCTGAACAGCTTCAATACAAACTAACAGAGTCACCAAAAGTTCCATGACTTTCCATGTTTTCGGCAATTACCTTTGAGAACTTTGAAAAATATGTCAAGTTACAATGGTGATGCTTGCATTCATGAGGACATTTTATAAGTTATAGAAAAATACACCATAGGGTGCATACTCTTCTACCTTTGTGGTAGTTCTGCTTGACAAATGTCAGTTACGGCACATGGTGCCAACACATTCAACATACACAGTACTGCGAATCGTGCAGAACCACAAAAAAAGAGGTTTTTCCACAAATAAATCTGCAATTTTGTCATTCCATTATCAGATATGATTGCATATTTTGTAAAAACTATGAAACCCAAACTGATATTATACTCTTGAGAACCACAGCAAGATAATAATTATATAATACAACAAATAGTGATTTCACCATAGTTGAGGTCAAATAACAATATTCAAAATACAACAGAAATAAAATCTTCTGAATGGCTTGAATTGAGTCCATTTCATCACAAAAATTACACATCTACTAAACTATAACTCTATTTTTAACATTAACATTAATCAAATCTTATTTCAAAATGTGCCCTGATTAGGAATCACAACATTTTTTAAAAGTCAAGTCATTTTTCTGGCCTTGCTAATAGCAAAACGCTGTATGTCTTGACAAAAACAGCCAATCAGAACATAAAATCTGATGCGAATCGGAACATTGGACCACTGAGATTCTACTGTGGGCGGAGCTACACCACTTGCTTGACACAAACAGCCAATCAGAATATATCTGACATAGTTGCAGCTACTCTGCATTATGTGACAGACTCCAACGAAAATTATTTTTGTGTTCTCGCTAATCGAAAAAAACGCTGCATGACTCAACAAAAACAGTCAATCAGAACATCTCTGATATAAAGTGGGACTGTGGACCAATGAGATTTCACTGTGGGCGGGGATACACTGCATTACATGACAGTCTCCTACAAAAAAGTAATTTTTATGTCCTCGTTAAAAAGCAAAACACTGCACAACAAAAACAGCGGGATTGTAGACCAATGAGATTTCACTGTGGGCAGAGCTACACTGAATTACACAACAAACTCCAGTTAAATCACTTTCGGCTGAGAACTTATTGTAACACTTTGGTGCCAGAATCTTTGTCTTGTCACCTAGTCCTTCAAAAAAGATAAACTAAAAAGCCCCATCCTGAGACTGAAGGGTCAAAATCTCTGCGGCCAGTCTTTGTGGGTCCAGGAGATATGGGAACATGTCCATGGCTCTGTCCACCAAACGTGCATTGAAAATTGCTAGTAATTTCTTTCTTACCTGCTCCCGTTCAGAGCACTGAGGATTGTGATTGGAGGGTGACCAGTGGCCATGTCCTCTCTCTGGCAGCATGGCATTATGGGATGCTGGAGGATAGCCATCATAATGGTCAGACCAGTAGCCCCGTTGACAAGGAGGCCCTCTGTTGTGTGGAAATGAATACTGGGACATGTTAACAGGTGGGTAAACTGGACCTCCTCCATAGGAGTGATATCGGGGTTGAGTGTAACCCGGGTTTGTTGAACTGGACAGGTCCATGCTATGGTGCTGACCGACTCCACCAGTGCTGAGGGGTTGGTAAGGACAGCAACTGCAGGGTTGGCTATTGGCCGGAACGTAACGATGCCGCCCATTGTTGGATGGTTTGGACTTCCTGTGGTCGCAGTAGCGATCACAATGGGATGCTTCAGGAGAATGGCATTCGTAGGAACCCAAGCCAGAATCCAAACGCTCCTGAGATCCCCTGGGAAAGGAATCTAGACTTGTTGGCGAATGCCGACGCTCTTTTTTCAAAGGAAACTTCCTTTGAGTCGGCTGGGGGGCTGCTTTAATGACAAGGACATTTTCACTGGCGTAACTCTTCTTAAGAGATCCAGCATCCAGGGAGAGTTTCTGTTCCATTACTTCCTCCAGAGGTGGACTCTGACTGGACACTGGCTGAGGTTTGTGCGGTGTGGATGAAATTTTGGCTTTGTCTCTGAGCTCATCGGCCAGGGCACGCTGGGATTGCTTGGTTCGCTCCGGATGATGGAACTTGCACTTGATTCCATAAGTGCACTTCTTTCCTGCATTGAAAACAGGAGATTTGAATTCTTGTTCAAATAACACATGCTATCCTTGTGTGGTCAGAAGAATATGGGATATAACACCATTCAAAAGTTTGGGTGTCAATCAAAAGATATTTATAATGTAATGAAAGAGTCCTTTTATCAAATGACTGTTGCTTTTCTATTTTGTTTATTCATCATTGTATCATGGTTTCCACAAAAATATTAAGCAGCACAACTGTATCTAATATTGATAATAATATATAAAATATTTCTTGAGCAAATCAGCATTATTAGAGTGATTTCTGAAGGATCATTCTGAAGTTGCTGAAAATTCAGCTTTGCATTACAGGAATAAACGACAAGTCAAAACATATTAACAAAGAAAACCGTCTTAACGACCCAAAGCTTGAACAGCCGTGTATATTGTTCATTAATTCCTTATATCTGGGTTATACTTTTTATATGGGCCATGGCAAATAAAAATGTCAAGCCACACCCTGATAATTACACTAACATGTTACTGCATCAACTCACTTCAATGTTAATCATTCATGAAAGCTGGAGAAAAATGTTTTTGATTCTTACCATAAGGACAGGGTTGTTTCTTAGGTATACGTGGAGTTTTCCTAAGAAAGTTGTCTAAGGTGGGTCCATGTCTTCCCAAAGGGTCATCTGGAGGCATAAACCTACATAAAAGCATTGTAAATTTAATCAAATTGGGCTATCAAACAACTTGACCTATGCTGCGAACACCAAAATGCAATGGCACTTACTTGTCATTGACGAACGAATACATCAGAAGCCTCCCCTCTATAAAACGCTTCCACTCAGGACGTTCTCCTTGTAGATCTCGGTAAGTATCATTGGAAACAATGATGCCGTCGGATTCGTATGCCAGCTTTACGATGAAACGGTCATCATAGCAAACCACTCGTTTTCCTGCCACCCTTCTGGATGGTGTGAATACCAAGAGCTTCCTCCGCTCTAATTCACGTAGAATGTGCTGATCTGAGAAAAACATTCATGAAATCTCAACTTTGTTGCTTTACTTTGTCAACTATTACAAATCTGTACAATAAATAAATACATTTAGTCACTTAACACTTAAATGCATGTTTGCGCTTGTAGAATTAAATGCATAATAATTAGTTTTTCACACTAGTATGACCTTGATTAAAAGTTCAATGTTAAAACAAAACATTGAGCTATGCAATGGCTCAAAAATATCTTTTTTTTTGTGCAAACCTTGGACAGAATGAAAAATTATGTTTATGTTCTTTTTGCCATATCAAATTAAATGTTTTTGTCTGCCACAATTATGTAATATCCTTAAACGTGTTTTCTAAGCAAATATTGATAAACGTAATTACTAGTATAACGCAATTAATCTGACATCACCATTGATTGACGGATCTTCTTGGAACATGGTCTCTATTCTGTTAAAAGTAAACATGGTTTTCTTGGTATTCAGTTACCCTTCGCACCAGCCGGAACAAACAGCCCAAGGGAAAAAAGATTCTTGGCCTATTCATTTGCTTGTGATTTTCATTGGACGAGTGCCCATTTACACATAGACAGTTTAGCAGGAATATAAAACATACATGTTTGCATAGTTAAATGTCAACTGTTAAGACCGATCAACATCACAACTATTTTTTGGATGCTGAGAATTATCGCCAACCACATTACCCTCTAGACAGGTCAAACTTAGGAGAGGGTTTGGCAAACAATGCAGATCAAGCAGGCTGGAACATCTTACCAGGCAAAAGCAGCGGTTGTATTATTCCACTGTGGCCTTCTTTATGATATAAGGAAGTTGCACAGGTTTTAAAAACCCCAGGTACTTGCCAATATATCTTATGACATACTTCATTCAAACAGCTACACAAATAAAACCAATCTGGGGTTTTCCCATACTTCCAGTTCTATTATTTGAGACCTGAGGTTGAAGACCAGACATAAAACCAGAAATGTATTTCCTGTATTCCAAGTGTAATTTAGTTGGACATTCATACATCATTTGGCTTCCAATATACTGCAAATCTCTTTTTAGCAGTTTTGCTGGTAAGAGGAAACAGACCTCACTTATGGGAATGTGATTCCCTCTGGAAAGCAGGAATTGTTTCTGACAGACGGTGCATGCATTCCCTGTTCCTCACCTGTTATAGGCACATCAGGTCGCGGCTGTTCTTTTCTCCAGGAAGGCACAAACACTGTGATGTCAACATGACCCCGCTCCAGGAAGAAGTTCACCGCCAACTGAATTCCCAGACAGGAAAAAACTTCCTTGTTCCCGTGACTACAAAACAGAAAATGTTTTGTACGTGTAAATTTCAATTCGTTTAGAATTTGCATAAGGAAACTGTATGGCTTGCGAAGACATTAATTTAACAGATGCTTTTGATCAAACAAGGAATATCATATCAAACTTGTTTAAGTGTTATTTTTTGGAAAATATTTTTCTAGTTATCTCTCTTCAGATTTGCTGGAAACAGTTTCTGCATTAAGATCATTATAATCACATTTGTTATGCTCCTTTCTTAGTTGAAGGTGAAAATGGGCAGGAATACACATTCCAGTTTTTGTGTTTAATGCCATTCAAGCTTCTGTGGCTATTTTCACGGCGAGATTAATTATGGCTGAATTATATCATGTTTTCACATTCCAGTGAAATCACTAAATAAAATGCAACTAAATAAAGCACCATTACTGATATAAGGCATGCAAGGTTTCTTTGATAGTTTATTTTGACATTTTAATTATAATGGTATGAAAAAAAACGCACTTTTTTTTTTTTTGTTATGCTAGATTACTGCTAAGTATTGGATTCTATCTTTCTATTAAAATGTTTTCTTTCAATAAGCAGTTTTTGTATTTCTTTTTGGAACGAACTCATCGTAGGCCTCATTTAACTGAGCTACTGCACATTAGTTTTTGAATGAACATTGCCAAAATCTTTCACAAATGAGGATGCGTATAAGTTGACAATTGCCAAAGATTGAATCTAAGATTTGATTAGCATAATGACAGCTTTACAAAGATTTTTTTTAACAGCCTTGTCATTTTTGACAGGGAACACCAAGGATTTTCGGCACCGCAAAGGAGTTCAAAATCAATTTAATTGTATGAACAAGTCTATTCAAGCCAGGATCTTTTAAAAGTGCCTGGGATAAACAGAACTGGGTGTTTGAAAACAGTCTGTTCTGGGAGGTAATTAAAAACGTTTGATTTATAGGAGCAAAAATAGCAAAGGTGGGCAGAGTTATCCAATCAGAAGCTGTGTTGCAATGCTGTCGGGCCTGTTCTGTTACACAGCGTTCTTTTCACATACATTCTCCTTTAGGATAGTAAGAGAAGGAAGGGAGGGGACGGGAAACGACGATGATTTGCATATAAGATTATTTGCATACTGGAGTGATGACCCATACAGGAGCCTGCAGGTGCAAACCTGGACTCCACTTGCAGATGCACGTGAAATACAAAGGGAGGGTTTTTAAAAGATCATTAAACACATAGGTGTTGATAAATAAGTACTCTCTCTCGCTCTCTCTCACACACACACACACCAAAAAAAAAACCTTGTCTATCAATATAAGTTGTACTGGCAACATATGATCTAACTTCTCCTAATAACTTCCTGATGTTCTGGTCTGACATTTAGAATGAATTACTCAGCAAATCATATGCGAAACATTTGAGGATAAAAATAATATTGTGCCATGGGTAAAAAGAGTTTAAGTGTATACTATAAATAAGATAAGTTGAGTGTTAAAACACGATCCAGCCTGTCCCGTGAATAGCAAATAATGTTCCATCCATTTCTTGTAACATGAAAACCAGATATTCAGTCAAGTTGCACACATTCACATAAACACAAATCCATCTCCGTTTTCAGCAAGAAAAGAGGTTTCATTTTTGGCAAAGCTGTTTCTTAAAAACAGAAAGTCTCAATTTTAAAACTCCATTCATCTATTTTACTGTAAACAAACATGCTTAACCATAACATGATGAATATTCCCTGACTGTTTTATCATCTTGTAACTATACTTGTAACTATAACTACAATCAACTGTTTGTAGTTTTCTATTTCTATACATTTTCAAACATAATGTATTCATGTGATATTGAAGATAACTTTTCAGCAGAATAAGAGACTTCTGTCAAAACCATTAAATCCAAATGACTCCAAATTCAAAGTTTATGTTCAGTTTTACTTTTACCAAAAAAAAGTGCTATCTTGTGATTTTTCAAATTTAAACATCTGACACGAAGAAAAAGGTCAAAAAAGACCTTTAAAGGTTAAGGACCTTTAAATTTACCGTAAACAACTTCAATAGTAAAGTGGTAGAAGACGGACTTAAATGTCACTGTAAACACTTCTTTAAAAATCTTAGAGCATGCCAGGTTTACAGTAAACTTACCTCATGGCTACATTAGACCCATCAATGACAATGGGTCTGAGTGCGTCCTCATCCTCTACCAGCTCTTCTGGAGCACCTGACACTGCTGGAACATTGTGACAGTGATTTTGGGCACTTTGGACTTTATTGGAAGCATCCCCACGTGAAACCAGCACCGTGGAGGCTGTAGGTTCCTCTCTCTCCTCTGATTCCCCAGCAGCCTGGATAAGCTCACCCAAAACCCTGTTGGTGTCTGCATTGAGGCCAAGTTTCAGGAAAGTGGCACGGATCTGTGTTTGGGAAAATCCCAGCTTGAGGAACAGGTCGAGCTGAGCCTGAAATTCAGAGCAGGGTTCTGAGGATTCGTCTGGAGTCGGGCTGGACTGGGCCGGGTCCATTATAATGCTGCTGGAAACAGGAGGGCTGTACGAAGATTTGGGTGCTGTTACCCATGCGTTGGTGGTGTTTATGTCAGAACTGTGGGATCCTATGCTGGAAGACCAAAAGGAATCCAAATACAATTGTAACGTGGGAATGGTGCTGATTTCAGCACTCATCTCTTCATCCGGAAAAACGTCTTTGTCAGTCACACCTGTTTAGAGAATGTGTAATAATAGATATGATAAATCAATCATAACTCCTTTTTTTTATAGCCTCAGATTACATTACAACATCTAATTATCTAAATATCACATGGCAATGAGGTTATGTGTTGTGACAATCTGGTAAATATTTCAAAAAACATTTCTGAATTTAATTATGAATTTTAAACTACGATTCAATAGATTATTTTATTAATATTTTATTAAAATCTATAAAAAAATAAAGAACTTAAACATGAATGAGTTTGCATTATATTAAAACGTATAAAATATAGAAATTCTTAAAAATATAAAAATAATAAATATGTACTAAATCGCTTCAATCTATAAACAAGCTATAAAACCAAAGTCTGCTAGTGCACAGGAAATGTAATTTCCATACGTTAAACTTTAAAATGAGCCGGTTTCATTTCTCATTTTTTATTTATAGATTATGAACTACTGACAGTAATAACAGCAACATCACATTATTTCATTGTTTCCATATTCTTTACTTGCGGCGCGTTCCCGCATTTCAGCACATGGACGCGCGCTGTCCCCTTACTGAACCTCAACACTTTGTTTACCAAGTTAAATTCAACATAAGATCACAATATAAGCAGACATTAAACCGTTTACTATCAGGTTACTAAATAAATGTCTATGTCAACTATTAGAAACGTTAATATGCCGAGACTATCGCTTGGTGCGCGTTTATGTAGGCTAGTACAAATATACAAGTAGGAAAAGTTACAAACAGAATAAAAGTTAAACGTACCTTTACTTGATCCGTTCTCTTTGTGTTTCGAGCTGCTGTCCTCTTGTGATAATGTTGATAAGATCGTAAGTTTCGCCCCAGTTGAATCCAAAGCAGCAAAATACCGGAGAGAGAATCGGCACACCTTTAAGTTTCAAACGCAAAACCAGGAAGCGATGACGTCACGGAGACCTTTGTTTTTCAAAGGCAAACGCTATCTAAAAATAATTAACTTTAAAAATAAGGAAGTTTTCAAATGATGTTGCTACTATTTTTAGTCATGTTAGCGTTTTTATTTAACTTTTGTATTTCTATAAAAAATATTTGTTTTGGTCACAATGTACCCACTTGCGTATGTAAATACGGGTAGTAAAAGAATGCTGTTGATACTACAGTACCTGTTATTTTTTCCCTTCTTAACTCGTTTAAAAATAAAAGTCCATTAGAATCAAGTGTTTAACACATCATATGAGAACTGATGTCATATGAGAAGAACATTAAATTGTATTTCCTCTTAAATAAGCCCATACTTGATCTAAAGAAACTGTAGCCTAGTGAAACATCCCAAACTATTTTAATTTATTTATATAATAGTTCTTTATAGGAATATAAAAGTAACATAATAATAATAATAACAGTAACAACATTAACTTATTTATATATTTTAAAAAATACGAGAAACTGTTCTAAGGATTAGTTTCTTCAATTAAACTGAAACAGGCCAAAAGTTATTGAGCATTAATTCACATGTTCTACATTTCGTAAATTTCACTTCCTCTATATTCCCCTATATTTCTATATGCAGCATATGACAGTGAGAAAGGAGGGTGTACTCTTGGTGCTTTTTTAAATTCTCACTATTACTCCAGGTTATTGTTTACTCACCAACACAGTTCACTTTATTAGCCATTTGCAGTGTAAAACCACATTGGAAAAAATGTACAAGAAGCTCAAAGTATAACGTCAAACACATAAAGGACATAACATAAAACAGACAAGCAGGCCACATATTTTCACACTGTCACATTTCGTTGCTGTTATCTTGGGATCAAGAAACGCAAATGTCAAGAAAACAAAAATTACAGAATCGTTAACATTTTGGTATGTGTTAAAAGTTATTTCTTTTGTGGTTTGCAAAAAAGGGAACCCCCTAAGTGAACACTGACTCAGACCACAGTTAGATGCATAGAGTGCAACTATAGTTTCCTCTCACCTGCCTTCTCGTTTCAGTCTTTTTTCACTTGTTTGTATACTTTATTTGACTGACAGGATGTGCTTGAGTGCTGCTTATATGTTATATATGTTGTAGTTAAAAAACTATAACTGTTCAATATTTAAGTGGTAAGTATTTATTCTATAAAGAGTTTATTCCACTTAAAGTCATTCCACTAATACTGTTTAAAGTAAAGAGGTGGATGGAGACTTGCATTAACTTTGTGGCAATTTCTCTTAATAATCGATTTTCTGGGATGTTGGCCACTTTGGGCAAGATGTTCCTCGCCCAAAGAGTGAGATTCTTGCTCTTGTGCTGAAGTTTCTTCACCTTCTGAATGATGTTCCTCATCTTCAGATTGAGATTCTTCTCGTGCTGAATTTTCTCCACCTTCTGCGGACTGAGATACTTCTTGTGCTAAAGTTTCTCCATCTGTGGACAGAGATTCTTCTTGTGCTAAAGTTTCTCCATCTGTGGACAGAGATTCTTCTTGTGCTAAAGTTTCTCCATCTGTGGACAGAGATTCTTCTTGTGCTAAAGTTTCTCCATCTGTGGACAGAGATTCTTCTTGTGCTAAAGTTTCTCCATCTGTGGACAGAGATTCTTCTTGTGCTAAAGTTTCTCCACCTTCTGTGGACTGAGATTCTTCACCTTCTGCTTTATGTTCCCCTCCTGTGAATTAAGATTATTCTTAGCTGAAGTTTAGCCCCCTTCTGCAGACTGAGATTCTTCATTGTTACCTTAGTCACCTACAATCTGTGAACCCCTTCCATAATTTGCCAATCAATCAGAGTAGATCATTGTTAAGCCCGCCCCCACGAGAAGTTTGTGTCAAAACACCAAACGAAAAATTGTGAACCGTAAGCGAAATCTGTGGCAATGCATTCAGAATCCACGATTGAAAATGAATTTTTGAAAAACATTAACAAAAAATGAAGCATATTTGAAGAGCCTGTTAAATTTGTGCCACTGAGTTCATTTTTTTTTTCAATTTCATTGTGTTTTTCTTCTTTTGTAATGGCATATTTGTGATAGTTTCTTAAAAAGTTATGTTCGGTTTTATAACGTTTCCATATAAACCCGCCCGCTCCCGCGAGATTTGCAGTGGGTCCAGCGGGAGCCCAAACCCAATGCACCCCTCTAGTTCCAGGTACTGATATAGGCAAATAGAAGTGTGCTATTTTCTACATCCATTTGTGACTGACATACTTGATGTGACTAAGAGTTTCAGAGATGCTGACTTAAAGACACTTAAAGATATATAACTATAAAAAAAATATAATAATTATATAATTATATTTTCAATATATGAAAATATAATGGCACTCATATACATTACTCTCAGAATCAATCAGTCTAAATGCTTTTATGTTTGCAATATTCTTCTTACTTACCACAATGCTACTTTCATTATAAACACAGAAATGTACTGAAGTTTTCCCATTATTTTTAGTTTCGATCTGAACTTAATGAAAATACATCGTATGACATAGATGAAAAGAGTTAATTATTTATAAAGCTTAAAATCATCTAGGCTGTAATTTGATCTTGAGTCTCTGAATATTTTAAAAGATAGCTAAAATCACTGGTAACATTTTTGAACATTATTATTGTAAAATACCAAATAATCTCCTGCAATATCTCGAATAATCCAGACTTCAACAGTTCCACGTGTTTACAGTACAAGAGTTCCCTGTAAAAGTAATTTGCATTTAGCAACCATGCCAAAATAAACACACTCAACATATATTTCATATTTAGGAATGTCTTTGATCATGATTTAAACAAAAATAATTATACTTACTAGCACAATATAATTTGTAGAAGAATTAGCGTGCACTGAATTTTTCTGGCCTTGGCACCAGACAGAAAATGGTGACGTTTGCAGTCTTTACTTTTGACATACTTTACATCTTTAACTGAGGCAGTTATACAGGATTTGACTACATTTGCCTAAACAGTCAATGCAAAATGAGCCCTGAAATTGTTTGCATTCATTCATGGTGTACAGACGGCATTTGAAAATTCATTGGTCAGTTATAATATAAGTCTGTCTGCTTAAATATAATTAAAATATATTTCTAATGCAAATTCATTGAACATTTTAGAACTATATCTATTCACATGCCTGATTTGATGTTATCTCAGCTGCTGTCACAGGGGACTTTGCATAACTGACAGAATCATGTACCATGTCTAATTCTCAATTGCACTAAACTGTGCCCTGTGGTGAGACGAAGGAGAGTGAAGGAGAAGTGCTTGCTCACATGTAACAGAAATTTGGCCTTAACACAGGTTAAATGCTCTGTTGCAGGTCATTGGACAGATGATAGGAAAAAAAAAAAACTTCATTACCTTCCTATTTAGTTTGTTCCAACTATTTGATGTTTGTTACATGCAGCTTATTTGTAACAGGAAAAGCATGTGTGGAAGAATCTGTCACAGGAGGTGCGGGGATGAACTCAGGCGCAGACAGAATGCACTACACACAGGATTTATTAATAACAAAAAGGGGAAAACAAAACCCACGTGGGGGGAAACAACGAATAGGGAATAGACAAATAAAGAGTTCGACTAGAAACAAACAATAAAACAAAAGACTCTTCACTCTGGTACGCACACTACAGAAAAACAATCCACAGGTCTCACAACGTTTTGTCAAAGTGTAACAATGATCCGCCCTAGACAGCGAACACAAGGGGATTGAAATAGGGAGACTAAAGATAACATAACAGGTGACACCGGTAAAGCAATAATGACAAAACGAGGATAACAAGGGGGCGGGGCAAGGAAACGAGACAACAAAAGCACATGACCCAAAGACAAGGCCATGTGCTTGCACACAAAACACGGGCCTGTCATGATCCTGCCTCAAGACTAGAGAAAATCAAGGACACGAGGGCAGAATCATGACAGAATCAGTAAATGTTGTGAAATTCTAAGGGGTTTCTTTAAGAACTCAATCACCCACACAGAGCTCGTTTTCCAAAACTAAACATTAATTGGAAAAAGTCAAATCATACTACATTTAAAAAAAAAAAATCCAAAATTAAGGTTAATATACTAATGTCTTTATTTCATAACCAAACCCATAATTAACTAATGTACAAAAATCATTTTCACATTTAAGATTTAACTCCTGCCTCAATGTTTCTGTTTTTCTTACTCATCTTTCTCATGCTCTTTATCTATGAATGATATCGTGGCCACTATGTTCGATAAGGCTTTTTAGAGGAGCCCTCCGCACAGTTTTGACACGGCTAGCACACGTCTCTATAATGCGTCTAAACCCAGCCAGCATGGATAAGGTATGAACTCGCCCTCACCTCGGGCAAAAACGATTGCGAATAACACTCCTTTTTTGTTTGTTTGTTTGCATTGATTTTTCGGTAGCACTTAATTTTACAGTCCTGTTCCTCATGTACATGCTAGGTACTTATTATAGTAATTACAATAACTATGTAATAAGTAGGTACTAACCCTGAACCTACCCCTAAACCTAACCCTACCCCATGTAGTTACCTTGTTTTACCAGAACTTTCTTAGATAAATACACTGTAAGTACTGTAAAATAAAGTGCAACCAATTTTTCTTATATTGTCAGTAATTAAATATATCATTAAAGAAATATTTACTCAGATTAAACTTAATTATAAAAAAAAAAAAATAAGAAATAGTAATAATAAATGGTCTTGATTGTACAGTATGCATCAGGCTAGAAGTAGGACTGGTTGTCCAACTATTTAAAACAAAAAGTTTTTTTTTTTTTTTTTACTTGGAAAAATACATTTAGGCAACAGTTTCCATGGCTTCTTACATTTAAGTCTTGACCGAACTTAAAATGTCAGTTTGATGTGGCTTAAAGAAATTTTTGCTGAAAATTTGTTCACACTTCATCCAGTTTAATCTTATATTACTTGCTCATCAATGGACCTTTGGAAGTGAATGGGTGCTATCAGAATGAAAGTCCAAACCACTGATAAAAACATCACAATTAAGTATGTAAAACAAGTAATCCACACGACTCCAGACCATCAGTGAATGCCTTCTGTGAAAAGTTGTGTGTTTGTAAGAAACAAATCCATCAGTAAGTTGTTTAAACTGTCACTGTAACTGTCATAGTGATCCAATAAACATCTACATCTTTGATTGTCTGTGGGTGAGTAAAGCTTCAGCAATTTTTACATTTTGGGTCAGCTATCAAAATCTGCCATAGTCAACAGGTTATTAAATGTGACAAAAAAAAGGCAATGTAAACAAAACAAGCAAATATTGTAACTAAATCAAGTTTCATGCCCCAGTGCATGCTGGGAAGATGTTGAATAAATGTTTTTTTTTTTTCAGTCTAGATCTGTTAAAAATGTAAAAAAAAAAAAAAAAAAAAAAAGCATGGTGACTTAAATTCAGACAAATCAGAGGAAATGTATTACAACTAAATGCATTACTTCAGTTAGGATTATTGAATTTATCTATGAACCAGTAGCATTTTACAACGTGTTATGCAACTATAGAACGCAGCTATTTCTACTTGTTCCAACCCAGATCAAATTACTTAAATGTAGTCAGTTACATTCAGTCATATTAAATAATATTTCTGACTTTAATAAAACCAGTTTCCTGTGTAAGTTTGTGTTGTTGTGTTTATTGTATCTTTATGATTTGATGACTATGCCCTTTAAGTATCAGATCGTTCTGTGTCATCTGTTGTAAAGATGCATTTTGTTGTCGTTGTGAAGAAATTCTTTATAAAATTCATCACACATCAACTTGCTTTTCTGTGCCAATGATATTGGGTTTTTTTCTAGTGCACGCTTGCCAAATTTAAAAAGCACATTTTTCTAAGGTATACACTCCCTTATCTAATGGTGGGTTTGAACTCATCCTACATATGTTGCTGGTTCTCTTTCAAGATATGCAAATCAAGGTAAGTGGTTTGTTTGTCAAGGCATATTGTCATTAGCATTTGAAATGGATCCCTGCCAGACCATATGGTTGTATGCAAATCAGTACTCAGTCATGACGCTTTTTTATAAGAACATCCAGCGCAGTCAATCTGTCATGTGCTTGTAGTGACACTTACTGATTGCATGAGATTTTGTAATATGTTCTTTCATCAAGTCTCAGTTTTCTTGAAACAAAAAATCCAGAACTTAAATGGCCATTTTGTGCTGCAGACCTCAGGGCCAGTCCCTTATGGATTTGAGGTTCCTGGTTTAATCAGGTAATGCAGATAAAGGCCAGAGGTCACAGGCTGGATCCTTATATTCTGAAAGTGAGTTCCTCATCAGTAGATTTACACTGGAAAACACAGAGGCTTCATGGAAATAAGTTCACATTGTTACAGTCATACACACCCATACGCAAACAGTCACTTTGTTCCTTTAGAATTCCTTTAAACATTCTCGTCTCACAGGTCTTTCAGTGCTAAAGGCAGAGAGGCGAGGAGGACAAGGTTTCTCAGTGGAGGAAGCTACACAAGTGCTGTTTTGACCTCTCTGGAGACAGGGTCACAATTTTGGGCACCAACATGTAAATATTAAAATTAGTAGTTAGGAATTATTAATAGTTTTAAAATTAATTGTTAACATGAAAAAATATATAATACATCTTTTTATGTATTACAAATATTTAATATATTTAAATTGCAATATAAAATAAAATTAACCATGTTATCTAATAGAGATAATTATTTTATATAAATACATATGTTTTTTAATCAGCAAGGATGCATTAAATTAATCAGGTGACAGTTAAGAGTCTTACATTGTGTTAGGGCTGTCAAACAATGAATGAAATCCAAAAGTTTGTGTTTACATAATATATGTTTGTACTGTGTATGTATTATTATTATATATGTATATATATATATATATATATATATATATATATATATATATATATATACATTTATATATTTATATAATATAAATTATATATAATTATTAATAAAATATACATGTATGTGTGTGTATCTATATATACAATAATAAATACACATACAAACATATATTATGTAAACACAAACCTTTATTTTGAAAGTGATTAATCATTTGAAAGCTCTAGTGTTTGTGTGTGTGTGTTTGTGTGTGTGTGTGTGTGTGTGTGTGTGTCTGTCTGTCTGTGTGTCTGTGTGTGTGTGTGTGTGTCAATCACAGTTTCCACAAAAATAGTAAGCAGCATAAATTAATTAAATTCTAAAATACATTAAAATGGAGTAAAGCTATTTTAAACTGTAATAATATTTTTTATTTTTCCAATGAAATAAATGCAGCCTTTGTGAGTAAAGACATTTTTTCTTTTTTAAATCTTACTGACCACGAATGTTTATATGTTTCTGTGAATCTCTGTTGACCTCTGTGCAGGTACAACACACCCTCACCTAAAGAAATCTATCCATCAACTACCTCTAACAGCACCCGGAAACCAAAGCAGGTCCACCCTCACTGCAGGCATCATGCAGGATTCCAATAGTACAGCTCATTGTTAAGAGGAAAAAAAGGCTACTTTTAATATGATATAACACAACACAACACAACATAACAACATAATATATGCATGAAGATTTATTGAAGTTTTAGCTTTGCAACTCAATGCTGTCTGGATTTCACTGTGTTTTTGTGTGAATATCTGAACATGTTGTGGACAGGCAGATACAACTCCCAATCCTCTGGCCACAGAGGAACTCAACCTTCTCGCTTAACTGATGGGTGGAATAGAGGTGCAGAAAATCTTGAATGTGGACGCAGGTTTCAAAGTGACCCTGTTAGCCTTAGACCAGGAGGAGGACGGCATGTAAGCATTACTAATCCAGACATACTCCTGCAACAAGCCACGCACAACCTCCAAGGCATGCTGGATTCTCTATTGTACTTTTATGCTGCTTCTTTAGTCTTTTTGGATCTTGAGTGCTGGGTGAGTTGGATATTTACCTACAAACCAATATAGAAAAATAAATGCAAATGTCTTGCAAAGAATAAAGAAATAACTAACAAAATAAGTCAAGGAAGTATGTAGCTTTTTGTTTGTCCACAAAGGGCTGACTGAAAATAATAGGTAAACATTTTTGGTATTGTAGATAACCAATCTCTTAAAATGTTTTTCAGTGGAATTTCGGAAGGAGCAGCACGTACAAGCCACGCAGGTGCTGTGTCATGCACTTTTCAAATCTGCTCATGTCCTCGACTTACTTTATTTGGTTGCCCAGGGCTGAGAATGCTACTAGTAAAATCTATACTATCATTTACTAAGAAACAGCATCATTGCTCCAGGGCCAGCTCAATTTAAAGCTTTTTGGCATATCACTTTAATTCCAATCAAATTTAATTCACTGGGAAGTTAACATCAACAGCTAATTCAGGAATGTTTTATGAGTTTGGAATAATCTTTTAGCATTGCCTGACCTAGACACGGTTAAGTACATATAAACACATACTGAGTTTGATATTAACTAAATTTTTTACATTTGTGACACTCTCGTAAATGTACTACTATTAACACCAAACTCTAAGTGTCTGTAAATGGCTCAATATAAATAACTTTATTTTAATGTTTACCTTGGTATTCTCAGGATCAGCTGGCCATTACTGAGCTGGCACGCTCAGCAGGAGTATTTGATGAAGGGGAAGCTTGACAGAGGGACCCGGGAACAAGGGGGATGACTTGCTGGATGAGCTCTAAAGGTCAGTGGCTGTAAACTGTGAGTCAGGATACATGTGGTAATTCTGAAACAAGGTTACAGAACAATATGGTAGGTTTGGAAATGCCTGGCATTTATATAGTCAAAAACACGATGAAGAACAAGCTGGAAGCAAAATCGCATTTTGATGGGTGGTGTTTATGATTTCCTAAACAACGTGATGTTTTAAACTTTAAACTGGTTGAAAAAAAAGTTAGAAAATAGATTGAACCTTTTAAATTTTGACTGAGTGTTTCTTCTGTTTTCATTACATCTATAATGTACGTTTACTATATCTTATTTGATTGACGTGCAATGACTGCTTTATCTCTTTATCTGGTTTCTTTGCAGCATAATGAAAGTCAATAATTCTGAGTTCATTGGAACAGAAGGCGTTTCATTCTGCAGACAGAAAACCACACACACGACATACATTCAGACAAGTGTCAACAATATCACCTTCAACATAAAGAGGATGGAATGTTGAACTGTGTTCTCGGGATATTTTATACAGGTCTGGTTGGGGCAAGATGTCACTTATTTATTTATCTATCTATTTCTTTCTTTGGCTATTTATTGGCATTCTCTATATCAGCACAAAACTTTTAACAAATTGCATTTTAAAGTACAGCCTATGTACTGTGTACAATAATGTTTGAACGTAAACGTCTAAAGCACATAGGAAATAAGTGTGTGGAAGAACAATTATTTGATACAAATAATTAGCTACAGGTAAATCAGAAAAGTAGTTTGGTATTTTTGCATGTTATCTTTAGTTTTTCTTTCCTTTACATTGTTTCATCATTGTTTTACTGTTCCGATTATGCATTTAAATAACATAACGTTACTTATAAATTGCATTTATCAGATGACAACTAGCCCTAGTCAAAGAGTATAGAAGCCCTATACTTCAATACACTTTGCCCTAGTTGCTCCTAACTCGCTAGAGGGAGCGCGAGCGCCTTCATCCGGAACGCATTGATGACGTCACTCTCCTCTACGACAAAGCGCAGCGCTCTCGAAACATAGACAGTAAAACCATTCCCGAAATAAACTGACATGATGTTTTGAGCGTGTTAGAAAACGCAAAGCAAGGTAACAAAACAAAAACTTTTACCTCAAGTTGAATTTATGACTTATTCCGGGTTCAAAATGAAATTAGTTTGTTATTATTTCCTCTCTGAATGAATACAAATCTCGCGTGCCTCTGTAAGGACGTTAAAGATAACGTTGCAGGAAAGCTTAATATTTGCAAATGTCTTTTCGTGATTCGTATCGTGTTCAATGATCACCAGTGACTATCCGTTAAACAGTAATTTATCTTGCATGTATCTTTGTAAGTTAGTCTTTTATGCTTTGCAACACGTCACTATACATATATACTTATTGTTACTGAGACGCAGCTTGCTGAAAAACACCGCAAGCTAAACTTTGGAGCATATATAACAAGCACAAAAACACAACAAAAAGTAACACACACACACACACACACATATATATGAAATGTAACTTATATTTGTGTAACTTTTTGTTGTGTTTTTGTGCTCGTTATACAATACATCTATATTTATCCATAAAAGTTCAATTTTACTGAATTTGACATTATTGCTTTTCATTCTGTTGACAAACCCATTTTAGCAAATTTCCCATGCATTGTTGTGATTCGTCTGTCAGCAGAGCCTTGCAGAAACCTGCAAGTGAGCACATGCTCAAAAACATTTAAACAAAAATGTTTTTCATAGATTTATTTGGGGCTGCCTTTTTATAATTAATTGGCACAGAATCACTTGTTTGCTTTTCGTCTTCTTTGGTGTCATAAAAAGAAATAAAAAAGAAATCGATTGGTTGTTAACTTGCTCCCACTGTAAGACAGATGACATTGTCCACATGTTAAGGACTTCTCTGTGCACAGGTGAACATGGACGTGAGCCATTCCATTCGTGAACGCACCATCGCCGAGAACAGTCTGGTGATTCTTCTTCAGGGTCTGCATGGTCAGGTGACCACCGTTGACCTGCGAGACGAGAGCACGGCGAGGGGACGCGTTATTAACGTGGACGCTTTCATGAACATCCGGCTGGAGAAGGTTCTGTACAGGGACAGACGTGGACACGTGTCCAGTATGGACGACTTGTTCATCACGGGGCGAAACGTGCGTTATGTCCACATCCCAGACCACATGAACATTATAGAGACAATAGAGACCCAGCTCGCCAAAATACACCGCGTGCGAAACTTTGGAGCAAGCGGTGGACGCAAAGAATACTCTAAGAATAAATAGTTTTTATGAGAAACTCATGTTTGTCTTGCAAACATATGGTTTTGTAATGGGCAGTATTTCTTTTCGTTAAGTCATGCAATCATGGAGAAAAATTTAATGCATAGTTTACTTTGAAAATGTTGCTAGTTGGTGACTGAAAGAGCTCTGAATGTCATCTCTAGGAAAAGTGTGGGAAAGTCAATTCTGTGTAGTGTGCACAACTCTGGTGGTTTGAAAAAGCAGTAAACAGTGATATAACCATTGATCAATGTGTTCCTTAAGTTGACATTGTGTTTGTTTAAACGACACATCTTTTTTACTTTTAATATTTGTTCTGTCTCTTGATTGAGATGTCAATATCTCTCAACCACAATTATATCTTAATCACATTATGCAAATATTGGTACGTTGAAGCCTTTTATTTGTTCAATTCAAAACAATGTTTTCAGTTTAATGACTGTTAATGTTTTTTATTGCTGAGGTTTCATAAGATGTCTGTAAGAGACATTCATCCATCTATGTTGTCCTCACACATAAAAATCTACCAATATATTTGTTTAGAACAGTTTTTGACTGTTTTTGCATGTAAACGGTGCTTGATCTCTGAATATTTCTCCTCTGATCACAATAAGAATACTTTTTACACTGTTGAAAGCAATATTATAGACTGAGGACTTGTTTTTTTTTTTTTTTGTCAGAAGCAGCAGATTAAAGTGAAAAACGCCTTAATAATGGCTCTGTTTCGCATTTAAAATTTAGCGTGAAACATTCCTTTAACCCAATCCTTCAGATTGGACTACGAATGCTTTTGTCTCAGTTTGTGGCCAATGTGGCACCAGAGTTTACATCTTATTTTGGAGCGATATTATTTTGCTTCCAGAATGCTACATATGTTTTAGCATTGCGTATGAGGATGCAGGATTTTCAGTGACCACATAATCATCGTCCTTGCAATGACACAAACCTCATTCCTGACCGGACCCAGGAATATTCTTGTAAACAAAAGACATGGCACAACATGAACATTACACATGCTGCTTATGAAGAAGCTTGAATCCCAATTAGGGAAAAATCATTTTTAAGCGTTTGAATGCTGGTGCATGATGTTCAATCTCAATGGGCGATTCGACTCAAGTTGTATTTAGCTTTTTCCCAGCATGCACCTGCTGATGTGAGCATGCTGCCCACATCATGTCCATTTATCTCCATCGGACTCAACTTATCTAAGGAGCATGGTTCACAGGTTTTCATTGGCCTTGTGCTAAGCTTAGGATGCCTTTCGGTTAAGAGTCGCTTCAGGTGTTTAACTCTGGTCAGACGGGAACACAAAGAGCTCTTTTAATCCAGCCATAGCCTGAAGCACCAGGCACTGTGCCCACTGCAGACATTTCCTGTTCCACCCTGCAGGGTTAACCCTCAACAGACAGAGATCTCTGGCATGTTCAACGTGGCCCGTCCCAGAAGTTGGGCGGTTGGCCTTATTCAAGTCAGCACACGCTGAAAGACACATCATTTAGGGGCGTATTTGAATGTAGAAAGTGAAGACAAACAGAAACATAAAGAGGCTGGGTTCGAATTTACATTTGCCACCCATTTATTTTGGCTTCCTTTATAAATATGCATATTTTTTTTCTGAAGAAGAAGTGATAAGGGCTTGATCATGCAAAAAAAAAATGTCTACTGATGTTTTAGAGATTTTAATTTTCTCAAAAATGCAAAGTGGAATTATTAATAGCATTTAAAATTACAAATGTGTTACACTAAAACTAATACTGTGAAACATTATTCCAGTTTAAACTAATTGTTTGACATATTTTGTAACAAAGTTCTTAAAGGGATAGTTCACCCAAAAATGAAAATTTGATGTCTATCTGCTTACCCCCAGGGCATCAAAGTTGTAGGTGATTTTGTTTCTTCAGTAGAACACAAACTAAGATTTTTAATTGAAACCGTTGCAGTCTGTCAGTCACATAATGTAAGTGGATGAAATCGTGGCTAAAACATACAATAAAAACATACACAAACAAAACCAAATTAAGCCCTGCGGCTCATGATGATACACTGATGTGTAAAGACACAAAATGATCTCTCAAGTGGATCATTGACACTCCTAATTGAGATTGTAGATAGTGTCAGGGTTTCATTTGGTTTTGTTTGTGTTTGTTTTTTGTTGTTGTTTTTTTTACTTTTAAAGCCGTGATTCCCATCCACTTACATTATAAGACTGATACAACAAACAAAGTCATCTATATATTGGTTGTCCTGGGGGTAAGCAGATAAACATACATTTTCATTTTTGGGTGAACTTCCCTTTAATCTTTTTCATTTGAACTGTCTTTGACGAATAGAAAGTTCAAAACAACAGCATTTATTTGAAACAGAATGATACGCATTTACTTCTGATCAATGTAATGCATCCATGTGTTAAAAATATTAGTGTAATTTATTTTATTTAAACTTTTAACATTAGTGTGTGATTGGGAAAATTATGATAAATGTTTTTGTGTTTGTGCTTCCTTTGAAATGACTAAAAATAAGTAAGGTTTAATATTTTGTTTTATAAGCAAAATACATTCATTTAATAATTTGGTTATTATTAGAGTGTCTTAGAAAATGAGATAAAAAAAAAAAGTCAATTAACTACTTTCTAAAAACTTCATCATATATTAGTTTTTTAATTGAGAGCCTTTGTGAATGTTTTTAAAAACACACACATTTTCCATGCAATAAATCGTTTTTTGCTTTTGTATTGAATCTTTCTAGAGTTTTTCCCTCACCATTGTTGCATTTAGCTGCCGGTATTCTCTGTAAAACTGATTTGCACCTATATTTGTGGTGAAAAGCATTATATCTAAATTTGAATTGAGTTCTCTATAGGTTTATACATCTAACAGAACAGATAAATGTTTAGATAAGTTAGTACATCATAACATAAATACAAATTCTTTCATGTTTTCTTAATTATCTTTTCTTAAAGTATAAATGGGTCTTTAATTGCATAGCCTTCATATTACAAAGGGTCTTTCGCATAGGGAATATCATATTTTTGGATCCTAGGCATTACAATGTATAGTGGCTATACTGTATGGTGTATAAACTACAATACTAGACCATACTTACAAACTATTTGAGTTGCTACATTTAGCACAGCGTCTGTAGTCTGTCTAAGCTTAAAGAAAACACAGTGTATGTTTTTCTGTGGTTTACAAACCCACACAAGACACTCAAATATACATGTGTGGACCTGAAAGAAGAGGTTTACACTGAGCTGGTGACCAGCGGGCGTGAAATGTGGCCTGGATCGCACTGCCATCCCGAGGGTGTAAATTCTCATCTCTTGTCGTTTGCCCCTCCCTGACTCTATTTTCCCTCTGACAGGAAACACCTCCCGCAGCCCAAACTGCTTTTCTATGGTCTGGTCCCAGTGAGAGAGCCGCTGTGTATGTGTGAGTGCAGACGTCTGCTGCTTCTCCTGATGTCAGGCACAGATAAGTGTGAGTAGAGTGAGAAAGATCGTGCGTTTGGAGCTAAAGCACCTCTCAGTGTTTTGTGCGTGAGGCTGCTGCGCCTCTGGATACGGGACTCTTTCCTCCACCAGGACAATCTGGACAGAAATGATGGTTCGTTAGAAAAGGTAGGACTTCAAATAGTTCATCTTTGTTAAAGGAATAAAACATCAAAACTATCTTTCTGACTATCTTTCTGACTTCAGAAAATTGTTCAGATATTGGATGTATCAAAAATGTTATATGGGTGTATTAGTTTAGTTTAAAAGAGCTTGCTGTTTCGTTTTAAGCAACTGGAGTTTTTTTTCTGCCACAAAATATAACCAGGTGAAATATCCCAAAGATTTACACTGAAGGAGTGACTAGTTTTATCAACCAGAAAACCACACTATCACGATACAAACCATTTAAAAACCACACTATCACGATATAAACCATTTAAAAACCAGAATATCACCATACAAACCATTTAAAAACCACACTATCACGATACAAACCATTTAAAAACCACACTATCACGATATAAACCATTTTAAAACCACACTATCACGATATAAACCATTTTAAAACCAGAATATCACCATATAAACCATTTTAAAACCAGAATATCACCAAATAAACCATTTTAAAACCAGAATATCACCATATAAACCATATTAAAACCTGAATATCACCATACAAACCATTTTAAAACCAGAATATCAAATAAACCATATTAAAACCACACTATCACGATATAAACCATTTAAAAACCAGAATATCACCATATAAACCAATTAAAAACCAGAATATCACCATACAAACCATTTTAAAACCAGAATATCAAATAAACCATATTAAAACCAGAATATCACCATAGAAACCATATTAAAACCAGAATATCACCACATTATAAGTCCGGACTCTTTTGACCCTAGCAACTGCATTAAAAATGCCCTAGCAACCACCCATAACATTCTAGCAACTCATTTGCATCTGCATAGAAGAAACACATTAGTAACCATCTACAACAGCCTAGAAACTGCATAGCAGTGCCCTAGCAACCACCCACAACACCATATCAACTGCATAGAAACAACCTAGCATCCACCCATAATTCTCTAGCAACTGTATATTTGTGTGATGTGCAATTAATTATTTTATCAAGAAAATACTTTAGATAAAAAAGCACTGACTCTTTGCAAACCAAATTTCTTACATTCTATAAAAGGCTGAATACCTAAACCTCACGGAACAGACTATAAACAAAATCACTAAGAACATGCATTAAAAACCCTTTTTGTGGTCTGAAAGCTAATGTTGTTAATAATGAAGCTATGTGATACCTCTTGAAAGAAATGTGCTTTTAAAGATTGCTGATGGGAGAATATGCAAAAAAAAAAAAAGCATGAGTTCAGCAGGTTCTGCTGCTACATGCCCTTCTGCAGGTTTGCTCTTCTGGGAAAGACGCTGACAGGTGTCTGATGGTATGTTTGTGAGATGTTTTGTCCTGTGTCGAACAGTCGTTGACTCACAGCTGTGGGGCAGAACGCAGGTCATTTAGCCACTGTCTGGTATGCTCTGTCACTAACAGGAATATTTTTGGAACTTGTGGCATATGTCCCACGCTAATTGGTACTTGGAGCAGGACTTGACAATGTTTACAAGCTTCTAGTGTAATCTCATATTCCCGGTATCCTAGTTCCTGTTTGTCTTTTGTTTATGTGAGGGAATGTAGATTGTGTTTGCTAAACCACACTGAGGGGCTTTACAGGACTGCAGAGAATAACAAATCTGAGACGCCACAGGAAAAGCATTTTTTTTAATTTAAACATTTAATTACTTCAAGTATCATGAACATTTTATTGTTTAAAATATACTCTTTGTTTAGACTGATTATATAAAGCATAATTAAATAATTTTTTTATTACTATTATTACTAATTTGTTCACTAATATTTATGATCATTTTTATATTTTGTATATATTTTTAATTAAGTATTATAATGGTTACCGTTATTATAACATCAAAGTTTAAAAAATTATTATTATACATAGTAATAATACTAACAATATTCATTATTAGCATTATTAGTGCTGTCAAAAGATTAATCGCATCCAAAATAAAAGTTTTTGTTTACATAATATATGCATGTGTATTGTGTATATACAGTATATATTTTGAAAATATTTTCATGTATATACATTTATATATTTATATTCCTATATTTCATATTATATATAACTATTTAATATATAAAATATTTTTTTTCTTATATAAATGCATTGTGTTATATAATTTAAACAAAAACGTTTATTTCGGATGTGATTAATCGTGATTTTTAAAATAATATTAATAAACAATTTTTTTATTATATAATTGTAATATAATTATCATCATCTTCACCACCTCCACTATTATTATTATTAAATAATACTATATATCACATTTAATAATAATAATCAGTAGTAGTAGTAGTATATTCAATAACACTTATATAATATATATTTTTTAATAATTAAAAATATGATTGAAAAATATGACGATAATTTGATAACAACTAATTTGGTTTTGTATAAATAATTGAGAAAATGTTATTACATGTGATCATAATTTTCTGATTTCTGAAGCAAAAAAAAACAAAAAAAAAACAAAAACAAATGAGATTTCACTTTGTACAGTCAACATAATGTGCTTCACTCTAGTGTACTCAAATGTGTGCCCTAGTCCTGCCAAGAGCGGCAGATAGGGATCGGGGCGGCTGAGACTTTGAGCCTTGATGGCGTTGCTGTAATTACAGGCCCCAAGAGGAAACAAACAGGAAGACAATAACATGGCACCTCTTCCGTGGTCCCGGCATGGTCTCAGCGTCTGCTGCTTTTATGGTGTGGACGCACACAGGAAGTCACCACATTTATAGCCTGATGCTTTTATTGTTTCCTCACTTGGGCCGGAGGAGATTGTGGCTCCGGCTTGGGAAATCCAGATGTTCAGCTTTAATTCTCCCCCTCCTCTTTTCCATCTCGGAGAGAGTGACACAAGCTGGATCCTTCCCAGTTTCCCAGGGAAGAGTCCCACGCAGACCCCGAGCAGCATGTGAACGTCCTCACAGAATCTCAGTTCCTGTGGGAAAAATGGGAAAGCCTGCCTGGGAGCAAAGAGTGAGACCTGGGTCAATGCAATAACAACTGCGGTTATAAATGGCCCGTGTGGAAAGAGACTGATATAATGCTGCTTAATGGCACAATAAGTGCAATTTCAGCCTCAGGATCCAAAATAAATAAGTTAGAGCCTAGTTGTCTAATTATGAATAGCAGGGCATGTTGTTTTAGCTGTCCTTGCAATGCTGAAGCAAGCATCACTGTTGGTTTTTCAAAAGCCCTAACAAATATGAAAGGTATTATAATGTTATACTAAAATTATAACAATGGAAAACCCTTAAAATAACACATAGAAAGAAAAAAAAAACGTATCTTAAGCATGCAGAATAAGTGGACTTTTAAAGATTAATTGCCACTTTGAGCAATTATGTAATTGTGGCATCGCGATTAGAAATTCGATTAATTGTGCAGCCCTAATAACACCCTAGCAACTGAAGAGCGACAGGAAGGTTCCCAACCACATCACCCAGAAGCTTGTTTTGGGGGTTTTCTTAACCGTATGTCTGCTGTTTCTGAACTATATGTACTTTGTTCTACCACAGGGGTCAAGGTGAAATACAGTAGACAAGAAAGCAAGAGAAAGGAAAGCCAGATAAAGCCAATATGAACCCCATACGGAAAGACATGGAGCTGCTGAGTAACAGCATGGCTACTTATGCCCATATAACAGGTAAGAGCTTTCAAAACTCACCACTCATTACTGTGCAGCGTAAGATATCAAACGGTGAAAGGCAGCTGGCTAAACACTTCTATAGATTTGGGCCCCGTCTCACTCCTGACCCCAAGAAGAAAATAACAACCCATTCCATGGACTTAAGTGTTCTGTTTGATTTGGCTTCACACGTCTGACTTCATGAGAAATGGCTTAAATGTTCCTAAAGATGTTTCAAAGGTTATGATAGAAATGTAATACTTAAGCATAGGATTGGATCAAGAGGTTTTCAAGATAATCAGAAACATAAATTAATATGCATCCAAACTTTTGATTTGTACACGATGCAAGTTTTGAATACTGTATGCATGGAATTCCTGGATTTTGCCAAAAGTGCAGCATGCAACACAACACACAAGTGCATTGCATATCAAGTATCCCAATTCAAATAGGACATTCAAATTTCAATTGATTTATCATTTAGAATCCAATTTTTGATTCCAGGATGAAATGTGACTTGTTCTTGACAATTTTCCTTTTCTTTGAACACAGAGAACTTGGAGAGCTTTGCGCTGTACTTCTTGTTGGGGGTGTGTTCAGGTCTTCTGCTGGTCATTGTCCTCCTCATACTGGGCATCACCTGCCGACCGCGTTCAAAAATAAAAACACTATCCTCACCAGACAAGAGACGACTGAAAGAGTCCAGTGAGGAGGACGAGGAAGACAAGGAAGAGGACCAAAGTGAGGAAGGAGATGACGAGGACCTAGAATTCCCAGTGGTTACTGGGAGTCCATTGAGTGATCAGGCCCAGATGAATGGAACCATTAAGAGTGTGAACGTGTTTGCTTCAGCGGAGGAGCTGGAGAGAGCCAGGAGACTGGAGGAGAGAGAACGGATCGTCAGGGAGATCTGGAGGAACGGACAGCCAGATATACTGGTCACCGGCACAGGAACACTCGGACGAGTTCACTATCTCTAGTAGTGTTTAGTGGACGCAGTTGTTTCTACAGATATTGAATGCCACAGGATTTGGGTGTAAAGTACCCTTAAAATGGGACGGATTGAGTACACTCTTAAAAATATGGCTTCCAAAGGGAGGTTTTGTATTTCCAAAAGAACTTTTTTAAGAGTAGGTCTGCATTTAATCCCCATAATTCTGTTTTGAAGCCATTGCTTGTTTTCTAAATGAAATTAAAAAATTTTCATTTGCATTTTGTATATATGAATACATTTTAGCACTAAATGTTTGTGTATATATACTGTATGTATTTTTAAATAAAACCAAAGATTTTTACCTAATTCTGACACGTTTTATAAATGAGAAAGTAGCATAACTAAACTAAACTATAACTAAAGTATATTAATAGTTAATTAATAGTTATAGTTAATCCCATAGACTCCCAATGTTAAAATGGCCAGCTTTACATCACAAAAAAAAACATGTACAACCTGGTTAAAAAAAAGATTTTGGTCTATATCGCTAATTTTTTCTTTATGACAACTGTGAGGGGGATGAATTTTAACCCATCCTTTTAAATTAAATGAATGCCTTAAAGTTCTGTATAATTAAGGGCGTGGCCACTTGAGTGACAGGTGGATGGCCGCAGCAGACACTGCTGTTGAGCTAGGTGGGTGTGGCTTCAGCAACCAGCTCCCGCCTTTTTGCCCATTTTCGATTCTCCGGGAGTGACATACTGCCAAGATGGCAACGGCCGGCTCACCAACTTTGAGCTTCAAAAACGCTCTTTTTTTAAACAATTTTATGGCTTTAACCCTTTACTATTAAAAATGACAATTTACTTGAAGTACTACTTACAGGTTTCAGCAGGTTGGAGCTGTTTGTACACACTGAAACTTAAAATGTATAAAGCACAAAACAGTCCTGCAGTACAGTTCGACAAATATATATATAAAAACTGTGAATTTAATCATGAAACAGCTCATATCACATTGCGTAACTAGTACTACCTCTTCATAAAATCTCTAAAAGGCTCCAGCTGTTGAGAGCAGCTGTTCCCACGGATGTGTCTTGTAAGGCCAATGCAACTCAAAACAAAAACGAAAAGACATGTACCAAACAGAGGACGGGTTTTATTTCAAATTTATCATGGAGACTGAAAGCACAGTTAACAGATTATAAATGTTAAAAGAATGTTGAGTTACAGCATTACAGTACTGTCTGTCATCACAAAGCAGGAATTTCTACGCTGAAAAGAAAGCAGCCAAGTCTCCCAGTTATATCCTTCTAGCACAAGTGAATAGTACAGCGTACAGAGATCAATGGACAAAAACCACATGATCTAAACATGCAGCATGAACTATTTTACAATTTGTTTGATAGTTTAACACAATAATGCAATAAATGCATTATAAGCTTCGTCTTGCATGTTCTATTAATATCTACACTTTAAAATCTGATGAATGACCATCTAAAACTTGACAATTTTTTTTGTTGTTGTTCAAAACAGAAAAAAATACTTTTTAAATTACATTTCGCAAAAGTGGACAATTTTAGTCATCAGTGGCATAATTTAAGGGAAGAAAATTGACTAAATTGGATGTTAAATATAGCCGAGAACAAATTGGTTAGGAAGAGTGAATCTGGACATTTTAAACAGATTATTTTCTGGAGAAAATCGGCCCAGTACACAGTGTATTGGTCCACAAAGGATATGCGCCAATGAGACTAAACCGTGCACCAAAAAAAAAGAAATATAAAAGATTGCAGCATGTATGAAATAATTTACATGCAATTTAAACAAAAAGGGGAAATCTACTTGGGGAAAAAAAAATATATATATTTTTAAAGAATCATAAAACTAGTTAAATCTAAGGCACAAGTGCACAGATTTATTGCACTTTTCAAATCAATTAAATTTTAGCCACCAGATGGTTGAATTTGTTTTTTTAATCACCCCACACAACCCCAAAAACAAATGAGAGAAAAATCAAATAAAAAATAATAGTAGATAGTTTGTTGCTATAAATGACATGACTCTACTAATTGGGGTTCTGCAGTCCAACATCTGAACACACAAAGTTGCATTTCTCATGAGGGCTCTCACCCATTTAGAGACCGTAGAGAAGAACAGACACAAACGGATACGAATCAGTCTATGGCTTGGAAGCAGCGTTTTCCTCAGACTTGTCGTCATCTTTTTGCTCTGTGCCTCCCTCTCTAATTTCTCCCTCTTCAGCACCCTGGAACATGTCGTGGGTCCACTTGGGGCTGCCGTTGCTCTTGCGAACCAGGAAGGTGCCCCTGCCACGTGGGTAATTTCCTCTGCCGCGCCCCCGAGTGTCCACCCACTTCATCTCCCCTTCCTTGTCCCGGTCATCGTGCTGCAGTTAGATGAGAGAGACGTAAATTGAAACTCTCCAACTGGCCACCATTCAGCTTATACTGTCCCAAAATTGCTCACTTATACAGGAAGAGACTGTCTGAGTGACATGCCAAGCAACCCACCACCAGTTTTTGTTTTTAATGTGATGTTTATGGGGGGGCGCGTGTATATGAGATCAATGTTAGCACACCTGGAAGTATTTCCGACTCTTGGGGGTGTATTCAGGGTCCTCATCTGGGGGTCGTGAAGGGCCACCCAAATTGGGAGGGGGGTTGTTGTTGCCTGGGTAGTTTCCCCGGTTCCATCCTCTTCCTCTCATTCTCAGCTGCAAATAACAAATACAAGAGAAGAGCAGATCAAGTGAGAATTGAGAAGATACAGAGACACATAGAGGAACAAATTCAGGATCATTGGAACACATTGAGACACAAATATAAAAACTCTAACAAAGACGGAATTGTGGAAACCAGTTATAAAAATAGAATTTACTGTATAATTTGGAATATCACGGAATTTAGGAAATTTTACTAATAACCCATCCCTCCAATGAAAACATGAACTTCAACTTCAGAACTGCTCTGATGGTTCACTTTAACAGCATTTCACCATTTAAGCTAAAAAAATTTTTTTACATTTAAATTTATATTTAGAAATCCACAGAAACTCAAGTCAAATCCCAAAAATAAAATTTTAAACTTAAAAAATAAAAATAACTATTGAACAGTAGAACACACTTCAAGTAAATAACACAGCTGTTGTAATTTACACAGCACACCTGAAGAGTAAACCAAATTTTCATTTGATTACATTTAAAAGTTGTTTGCATTTATTTAATTTTCACCATTTTTATACATTTGTATTAAATCATGAATCAAATCAAGAAGAATAAAAAAATTCTGGAAAAAAAAAACATTATTATTATTGCTAGAATTATTATTTTTTTTAAATAATTTAAATAAATCAAATGTTTTATGAATTAAATTGATAAAACATGCTTTTTGATTAAAACTTAAACCATTAAAATTGTGGGAAAAGAAATGGATTTCATAGGGCCCTAAACCCCGATGATCTGCATACCTAGATTTCTTTGTACGTTTATAAATTTTAGCTTAGCATTTAGCAGAGTATATGAGCGGAACGGAGTGGAAGCGGAGCGAGGAGCGGTGCAGCATGATTCTGCCTGGAGCTAGGTTTTCACTCGCTCCAAGAACGCTCCACTAACACTCAATCACAAGCACAAATTATGCCAACTCGCACATTAAACCCAATTAGTTATCTCGACATATGTGGATCGTATACAAAGGTTAAAATGGCGATGGACGAGTGCTCAAACTAATGTGCTGCACACGGACAGAGCACACAAGCTCACACATAACGTATAAATCGTGAGCATACATTCAGGAATGAAGAAAAATATGAAAGTTACAGCATATCTTTGTTTCTGAAGTAACTACCCTAAGCTCCGCCATATTATAGAGAGAAGTTACACAAATAGGCATTTAATATAGATTATATTAAACCATGTTAAAACTATTCTTCTAGCATCATGCAATTTTTTTGTTTAATATTATTTCTGAACAGAACTTTGATTTTTCAAGCATGGTAAAATAATTTAGCCGTGGAGCAGGTTTCTATAAAGTGGAGCGAGGAGTGTAGAGCGGGTGATTATTGAATGCTTGGAGCACGGAGGGCAAACTGTTGCCCCTCCACTCCGCTAACATACTCTGACATCCGCTAACATACTCTGGAATTTAGTACATTACTGAGCTAAAATAAATTATCCTACACTGAAAAGTTGTCTGGGCAGCTTCAGAATCAACTGAGGTCTCTCAAAGAAACAAATTCCATCTGTAACTTATCAATGATCAACAAGTTCAATCAATGTCATAGAGAACTGCAAGATACTTACAAACCCCCGATCGTAACCCCCATGACCTCGGTCATATCCTCCTCGGTCGTATCCTCCTCGGTCATATCCTCCCCTGCCCCTCTCATAACCCCTGTCCATGTGGCCCTCATAGTCCCGGGGGCCGCGATCCATGGGTCCCGGATACTCCCTTGACCCCAGTCGGGCCTTGTTAAAACCCCCTCCTCCCTCCATGTGCTCCTCCGGAGGGTACTCTCTCATTCTGTACTGACGAGGGGAGGGAGAGGAGGAGGAGGAAGAGGAGGAGGGAGAGCGTTCGCGCTTCTTTTTGCTTTTCCTTTAGAATAAATGAGAAAGTTAAAAGTCCTCTGATCGGTGACTGGAAAATAATGGGTCTGCAGTTAATGCCTGTTTTGAAATTAATACCTTCTTCTATTTGTCATTACAAGAATTGTGATAATACTCCTTCTTAAATATGAAGATAAATAACTAGATTTGCATTTCTTAAAGGAAAAATAAGTGGTAAAGTTAGGTTAAGGTGTTAGGCTGGGATTTTGTGTGAATTAAATCCTCCATCAGAGCCACTTTTCCATCTGTGGGAACTGTATGAGAATAAACACACAATGTAACACTATATTTGCACAAAAAAAAAATGTATGCAAATAAATGTGATAAAGCTACAAATAATTCAGTATGCCAAAATGGCAACATGGAAATTTAATAAGATTCAAATGAAGAAAAACGACCTGCATTTGTACAAAGTTTATATAAATGAATTGCACACATAACACTGAAATTAGGGATGTTAATTTTAACCGGTTAACTGTTAGCTGACCGTTAAGAATTTTGATCGATTAATACAATCAGTTAAATGGTTTAAAAAGGTAATTTATTTATTTTCAGAAATGTATCAAAATATTTTAAAAGGTTTGCTGCAAGTTTAAAATATGCTACGCATATAGCAGTGGTTTTCAACCTGTGGTCCGCGGCCCCCTAGTGGGCCGCGGTGGTATTGCAGGTGGGCCGCCAATTATTTTCTGTTCATTTCCAGTCCATTCTAGGGCTGTGCGATTAAAAGAAAACGTCCTAAAATCACGATTTGAGCGTGCGCATATGCCTAACTCCAGGTTCACACACTGTCTGTGATGAGCCTTTTTTTCTGAGCCAATGTTGACGGATCAGAGCATTCTCACTGCGGTAAAAGGCTAGAAATAAAAACGTGCGAAAATAATTCATGTCTAACACATGAGCATAGAGTGAATTTGTTAGTGAACAGGATGCAGTTTAAGTGAGAGGAGACACGTTTTAAGTGTGCACACACTCTCCTCGCAAAGCAGCGTGTATCTGAGCAAGCACGACCGGTTTTGTGACAGAGCAAAGGAAATCTGCTGCGAACAGAGAGATTCGCACTCGTGCATTATTTTAATGTGCTTTCGCGTTATATTTATGCGCTCTCACTGCTGACCGCATACACATACTGTATACACACTGCAAACACCTGAGGCACCGCTACAATTAATGAGCTCTATGAACAATGCATGGCAAAAAAGAAAAAAAAAGTCCCTGTATACAGGATTTTTTTTTTATTTTATTTTTTTGCCACAAGTCTATACATTTTTTTACATCTTCACTATAGTGATAATTTTGACTTATGTCTGTTGTAGAGACTTTACAACTTTTTGATAAAGCTCTGATTGGTTTTCTTTTGGAAATATGTTTCAAATTAATCCTGAATGCATTTATGACTGTAAAAGCACAATTGCAAAATTGATCAAAAAAATCGCGATAGTTTTTTTTTTTTTTTTTTTTTGTCCATATCGCACAGCCCTAGTTTATTCAATAAATATAGTTTAAAATCTAGCTTCTGAGTACTAAGTTATTAACCCAACAATAGCGGGGTCAGTTAATTTTTTTGAAGTGGGCCGCGCAAACATATGTGTTTGGTTGTGTGGGCCGCGAGTTGAAAAAGGTTGGGAACCACTGGCATATAGTGTAAAAGAGTGTATAAAAACCATAAGTCACGTAGGATAAGCAATCATTAAATTATGTCACTCAATAATCACATTTTATTATTTTACTCAGAAATAGGTCTAATGCCGACGCAAAATGTTAAACATTCTAATAAACTGTAAACACAGTTAGGCTATTTTAGTTCCCCTCACTCCACAACAAATCATTTCATTCGAATTAATTTAGGCTAAAACAAAACTGAAACCAGCATTAGCTCTCTCATTCAACACAAATTAAAATGTTTCCGTATTCACAATGTATTTGAATGCCAAATTATTATTTATAATTGTACTTCACTCGTTCCAATGTTTTGCATAACATTACAGCGGTAACACTTAACGGCAATGATTTTACCACATATTTAAACTGAGCAGTGTATTTTTCCCCCCATATGTTTGAGTGACTGAATTTTATTATGATAATGAACAGACTACATTGTCAAGGTAGCAAAGCTTAACTGTGTGCACGCATACAGCGCAATCACTTTTTCTGGAAGCAACTACTCTTTTTAGACATAAAAATAATCAGAATTATAAATAGTTTGCCTGTATTTGTGTACATTTACAATAAAAACAAATCTTTGTGCGTAAAATAAGCCAAAAGAAAATTAGGATGCCGTTTTCTGCCATCAGTTTCCTTTCATGCAGCACAAAAATTAACCGAAACTGCGTTTTTCATTAATTTTCTTAATTTATTAAGCAGAAATATATTTCTTGTATAGGCCTATTTATTTGTTTTATATACATATAACACCTAGCTTTATTACGTTTTTCACCGCTTGCAGAAGCGCTGCAGGTGCTTGATGTGATATGACCACGTGAATCGCTTTTTGCACATGTAAAATTAATCCCAGGGAAACAAATGTTAGTATTTTTAACGGGTCACAGACACAGATCCTTTCTAATTTAATTTGATTCTAATTAAAACAATCTTGTCGGTTAATGGTTAATAATCGTTTAACAAGCGTTGGTTGACGGTTAGGAAAAATAACCGAAATGAACATCCCTAACTGAAATTGTCTACAAAATGTCAATAGAGTCTGTATATTTGGCTAAATTAGAATTAGAACAATAGAATCATAAAATTACAAGAATTTAAATTGTACGACATTTAAAATATAAAGTAAATAAATAAATAAATAAATAGTGCTTCCTCCCAAACACCAACTAAAAAGAGTGTTTTATGAATAAAGTGTTCCACTTTAAAAGAAAATTGTTACCGTATTTTCCGCACTATAAGGCGCACTTAAAAGCCATTCATTTTCTCAAAAAACGACCTTATAATCCAGTGCGCCTTATAATCCGGAACACCTTATATATGGATCAAGGCGCTCTGTCATAAGGATGACATTCCCTTTAGCAAACCCAGTCAAATGCTTGACTGCAGTATCTTCTCTGCCCCTTATAATCAGGTGCGCCCTATATATGAAATCAGTACTAAAATAGGCAATTCATTGAAGGTGTGCCTTATAATCCGGTGCGCCTTATAGTGCGGAAAATACGGTAAGTTAAATCAACATTCAATCATCAAATCATTACAGTACAAAATGAAAATGAGCACAAGACCCAGGCTCAAAAAGAATTACTATTCAAACATTATTAAGAATCACAGAGTCGAACATACTTTGATTTCTTGTGTTTGGAGGATCTCTCAGGGGAGAGGTCATGGCTGGGTGTGCGTGAGCCAGCTGAACTCTTTCCCCCCTCTCGCTTTTTACGCCGCTCAATTGCCAAGCGAAGGTCCAATGAATCACCCTCATGCCTTTTACCATGATCCTGTAAAGACACAATAATATCCAAAATAATGAACATATTTTCTTGAATCATTAGTGTAAACAACTAAACATAAGAATTCCATCTTGAACTAGCATGTGATTTCAAATAAACAAAGCTTGAAAGGAAAGTTCATCCAAAAATGAAATTTAACTCATTTACTCTCCATGCGGTTGTTACAAACCCAAATAACTCAATTTTTTTTTTTTAAGTTGATGTTTTCCGAACAATGAACATGAAGGTTGACTACTTTAATTGGACTACTTTCGTTGCGCAAAAGCAGCATGTGGGAGATGTCTTATAAACATCTGTCATTTGCAAAAAAAAAAAAAAGAACAGATTTCATTTTTGTGTGAACTAACCCTTTAACATTAATTTAGTATGAATATGATAAATTAAGGGTTAACCTAGGCACAAGAAGAGGTTGAGAATATCTATCACACAGATACAATACTTATGGAAATGCAAGTCAAATTCCAGCTGAAAAACTATTTGTTGGCCATCTTTAGGTATAACCCAAATTCAATCCTCATTTTATTTAGTCACCCTCTATGACTGCACAGTCTTGGCTGATGTTGTCCAAGTTTCAATGAAACCAATGAAATGTGTGTGCAAATTTAGAAAGTAATATGATGGAACATGATACACTGGACACCCACTGAAAACGTGACAGACGTCTATAAACACGTGAAACTTCAGGACAAAAAAATAAAGCACAGATCTCATGGGAAAGCAGCATGCTCCATGCTTTCCCCAATGCTGATTAGTACTGAGCCTCACTTTTTTGTTTTATAGACACATTTTTGAGGAGATATACTTACTATTGCATTGGTTAGCGGTCCAGTGAAAGGCTTGGACACAGGATCAATTGTCACTTCCTTTTCATTAGCCATTTTGTTTGGGTAAGTATGTACCCACGATTAATCATACGACAAATGCTGGAGGGTGAGAGCGTAACGCTCAGTAATACAAGACTGAGATTGGGGTTCTTGTGCATTAGCATTATACACCTCATAGCACATTTCTGCTGTTTCAGCTGGTACACATTTGGGCAGGAATTTCAGATTTGAAAACGCTCTGTCACCTTGTAGCCGCTCTCTTCGAAATCCTCAAACAGGTGAGAGTGCTTCTTAAAAGCACTGGGAGACACATCGATTCGCCTGTGGAAAAACACGCAAAAAATATATTTTAAAGAGAGGAACAAGACATCTAAATCATAATCCACAAAGCGTTAAGTGATACATGAGTAGAATGCGGAGCAGAAAACAATGACACCTACCTGTGGATCTCAGGACTCTTCTTTGGCTTCATCATTTCCATCTCTGCAGCTTTTCTTTGGTATATTCCAAATCGCTCACTCAGACTCAACCCAGATGATTGGAAATGTTGAGCTACATTCATAAGGTAGGAATAAAAGTAATTTAATGCATGCCACCATTTTAAAATGTTCACACATATGAAGCCAATTTTTTTGAATTTCACAAAAAAAAAAAAAAAAGAGAAAGGTCCTAGGTTTGCACCCTGAAGCACCTCAAAGCATAAAGTGCAAAATTAAAATGAAAGAATACACAACCACCAGCTTAGTCTGGAATTACCTTTAATATGATGTACTATGGTGACTATATGCTGCGCAAATAGCTCTGATGGGCTTCTGCGAAGCTGAGCAGACTGAATATGCTGGAAGATCGAGTGAAACTCATCATGATCTTTTTTACCAGGGTGCACAAGATCCCGCGACAAACGTCTTTCTTTAGCTAATGCACCTGATGAGCTGAGGAAAAGCAGTGAGAGTCATAAACGCATACCCAAATGTCATATATAATTTTTTTTTTTTTTTAAAAACAGTAAACATGACTTCACATTCATACCTTTCTCCATCATCAGTGAATGCCTTTATACTGAAATTAAACTTTGGGTCTTTCTTCGCTGAGGATTTAGCTGGGGGTGAGGCCTCTCTTCCAGCTGGAAACAGTGCCCTGCCTCTATTCTCTGATACTCTGGATGGCGATGGTGAGGATGGACTGATCCTGCTCTTTTTCTTTTCCTTCTTCTTGGAGGCCTTCTCTTCTTTTCTAGACAAAAGCTTCCGACTGCGATAAAGTTCCTCGTCCAGTTCCTCCTCAACATCTTCATCCCATTTCCCAAAACGTTCTTCGGTTAAGTCCCGCATTGTGACAAGAGGTTTGTCTTTATACTTGGATTCTTCCTCAGTCTTCCTGTCTTTCATTTCCTGGCGATACTCCTCTTCTTCTGCATCCAGAAATGGAAGTCCTTTGTCAGTCTTTGAACCATCAAAACCAGATTCAGACGCATCGAAAATCGCTCTCATCTTGCTGCCGCTCTTCTCACTGTCCGCGTCGCCCAAGCTTAAAGTCTCACCCCTGCCATTATCCCTGTCTGATAAGGGCTTTTTCTTTTCTGCCAAAAACCTAAAGTGAATGATCACAAATTAATCAGTTTTTTTTTCCATCAAAAATCTAACTGTTTTAGTAAATGTTTTACATTTTCAAACCAGCATAACCTTTAACATCAAGATAAGAAAGGATACTTACAACAGAAAAAACAGTTAATAAATGCGGAAACTTATGGCTCAACTTTTCAGCAATGCAGACACGACTAACCAGGATGGGGTTTCTTTTCCATACTTACATCATTAATACTTTATCTCCTAAATTATGGGATTGCAAACAACCTCATAGCACAGGTAAATGCCCATTTGTGACATTTGAGTTTTGAAATTGGTTTCCATTATAAGCTCTATTCTTCCAAGGATCTTTGTTGCTGTACAAGGACTAAACACATTTGAGAGAATGATGATTGATTAAAAACTGCCTGGAGGACAAAAGAAAGAGGGAAAACATCCAAAACCAAAAAAGCAAAAACATACTTTTTGAAAGCGGTTGAAATGGAGGCTGATTTGTCTTCAGTCTTCAAGTCTTCCTTTGAGAAGCCCCCGAAGCCAGTTGAGCTTGACGTCTTTGCCGGTGGACTTTTACCAGCAGAGCCAATGCTTCGCCACAGAGGACCACCATTGCCAGATCCTCCGGAGATAGACACTGTGATCTCCGACAGACCACCAGAAGAGGCAGCCTTGCGTTTGGGGCTGGCATCGTAGTTAGGTAAGCCTTCCCACTTGCTACTGGGTTCCTCTGGGGTGCTTCCTGTAGGCTTGGATGATTCCTTGCTGGTTCCCTTGCTTTCACTTGGTGAACCCCTTTCTTTGCGATCTTTAGAATGGAGTCGTCCAATGGTAGAGTTGCGTCGACGTGGGGATGAGGAACGGGAGGAAGAGCTGGAACGTCTGGAATGCACAGAGGATGATTTATCGGAATGGCGTGAGTGGCTTCGGCTTGCTGATCTTTTCCGTGGCGTGTGGGAACGCGAGCGCCCCCTCCTAGGGCTGTACGAGTGGTCGTACTGCTGCTGCTGCTGCTGGTGGTGGTGGTGGTGGTCTCTATGGCCGTGCCAGTTGTTGGAACGGTAACCATAGTTGCTTCCACCTCTATGGTAGTTACCTCGTGGGAAGTAGCCACGCCCTCTGCCCCGGTACTGAAAGGGTCTCCGGTAGCCACGAAAACCACGGTTATACCCACGATTGCTCTGGAAATCTCTGGAAGGATAGTTCCTCTCCCTGCTGTGTGAACGGGATCTTGATCTAGAGCTAAAGGACACGAAGGATGGAAAATCAGAGAGAGAGAAAAAGAGAGAAAGAATGCAGTTATGATTCATGAACACTTGATGGCGCTACAGAATCAATATTCACACAAATGGCATTGTTTTTGTAAAGAGCAACTTCTTTCCTTGACAAAGTGTTAAATTACTTCCTGTAAATTTTTGCAATGGATGTTACTCTGACAAGCGCTTTACCACAGACTAAAAGATTATGCTGCCTAAATGTATGCCTTCATCATGATCTTCCGAAATTACATAAACTGCAACTTAAATTCATTATCTAAATCTGGCAATGCATAAAGTTAGACGTTTAGAGCTTAACTACAGGTGGTCCAAATTTACTAGACTAAACCACACATTTGCTAAGAAGAAAATGTCTTACCGTTTGTGCTTTTTCATTGGAAAACAGTTAAAGAATAACATTTACTGACATGCATATCGACATGCTAAGCCACATGTAGCGGAAAGAGGTAGTCACGACAAACAAAAGGAAACCGTAAGCCTTAGCCTAACGCACACAGGACGTAAAAAAAAAGAAAAAAAAAAAAGGGGGTGGTGTGTTAGAAAAAAAAGAGAAAGGCTTAGAGGAGGAGCAACCTTCAGGAAACTATGGTATCTTATTTTAATGCTATCTGAATATTCATTCACTCTGGTTCAAGGGTACAATAAAGCATCTGCCGTATGTGCGTTTACCTGTAGCGACGCTTTCTGGACCTTGAGCGAGAGCGACTCCTTGACTGAGATCGTGTGTAGGACCTCGATCTAGACCTGGATCTGGACCGGGACCGAGAAGCAGAATTCGGGGGCTTAGACATCTTTATATTCACAGTATCTGAAAAAAAAAAAAAAAAAAATATATCACATAAACACAAAGCTGTAACACTTATACAATAGTGTAAAAAAATGTGGAAAAAAGTCCCCTAAAAATAAAACACAATTAAACCTTTATGGCATTAAACCAGACCAAAAATAAAAGAAAAACAATCAGGCCAGCTAAACAATGTGATTTACCTGCTTGTCATATGCAAAACAGAGATTTACCAATACTACTTATTTTTGTCATCATTTACTCACCCTCCAAACTTGCATTAATTTTTTTCATCTGTTGAACAACAAAATATATCTTGACTTCCATGGCATGGTTTAAAAATAATTACTATGAAAGTCAATGGAGACCAGCAACTGTTTGGTTACCAATTTTATTTTCAAAATGTCTTATTTTGTGTTCAACAGAAGAAAAATTAATGCATGGTTGGAACAACATGAGGGTGAGGGTGAATGATTATAAAATACTCATTTTTGGGTGTGAACCAACCCTTTAAGTGACCAACAACTGATATGCAGAACTAAACTTTTTTTTTTTTTTTTTTTTTACTAAGTGATTAATTCAACAATGAAATAATTGTATAAAACTGTTTTTATGCATGCCATTATATTTATTAGGGCTATAATCTTTGTGTTTCAGTGATTTTGACCAGGAGATGATTTTCTTTTTCCTGTAAATGCTAGTTACTGTTATCACACTGGACTAAAACTTATTTCTATCGCTCACACTGTGTATAACAACTTCCCCCCAAAATAAATCATTTCTTAAAAAATAAATATTATAAAATGAAAATTTTAAAAAGAGAAACTGGCCATATTTATAAAATCTTTATGTTAATATTTATTTTTATGAGAATCTGTAAAAAGAAAATTGGACAGTAACGACACTCAATTATTCTATTTTTGTTTGTTTACGTATTTGTTTTGTAGCTTAATATACTTTTTTAAAGGTATCTACCATTTATAAGCAAAGTTCACAATGATTGCTGTTATCCCTCCAGTAATCTTCAGCAGTTTTGATCATGGTCACCTGAACTAATTCCTATTAACGGTAACTGATGCAATTCCAATATATTATTTGTCCTCAAACATACTTGCTTTCCTACCTGATAAAAATTTACGGTAAGGTCTTTTTTTTTTTTTACCTTGACCCACTTTGGATGAATTCTGTGGACCGTGTGGACTGGATAAATCAAACATTAACAGAAAACAACTCTAAAAGTATGCACCAGATAACCACAAAAAACGAGAACCAAACTGACCCGCTGAGCCAGAAAGCAGAAGGTGAAATGGTTTAAAATTCTTAAACATGCAAAAACAAACACACTCCCTTACAATATTTTGCACTAGTCACTTGCAATAGAAGCATGACACATTTAGCCACTATATTTGAAATATATACTACAGAATCTTGTTTTCATTTCTGATCAAAAGAATATATAGCTCACAATGGCTTACACCTGCTGGTTAATAATAACTTTATGAGAGGTTAAAAATCTCAAAGTGCTGCTTTTTCAGACTGATGCATTTATCTAGTAACATGAGATGCCTAGGTTAATCGATGTGCAGCATTATTCTGGATAGACATCAGGGTGTGCCATGTAGCATGAAAGACTTGTATACATAAAGTCTATGGATTTGACAGTCAAATCAGGAACAGGAAACACTGGAAAGCAATTTTCACCATGTCCTTTGGGGTAAGAGACAGTCCAGTCCAACGAGTGCAGCTAGTTTCTAATCTATTCAAGAAATACTATGGAAAAAACATTTGCATTAATCAAATCATCAGGACAGATGACTCTCACTGGCTGTGTCTTAAAACCTTGTAAGTTCTCTAACCAGACAGCAATTTAGACTCCAAAGGTAGTGGATGGATAGTTCAACAGCCAATTTACTGAATTTAGAGACACTGTGACCCCTAAAAATGATGTCTAGTTAGGCAACAGACCTGCCTACAGGCTCAAACTGCTGACTAGGCATTGTTTTGCTGTCTAGATAGGCAGCTGAATAGATTGAGATATTATGAAAACAGTACTATTCTTCAATGCAAAAGCCAACAACCAGCCATTTTATGAGACGCATTCAAAAACACTTTCGTTTTCACTTCTTTCACGTTAAGGGTGGAAATAAAAAACCAGTTCAGCAAAATACAGTCACATTACAATTATAACTTCGATTTAATACGATCATCTACGGTGATAGTCATTCAGGATTGTTTTTAAATGACAATTAAGGATATTTAATGATAACAAATAATATTTATCAACATCAACGTGTTCAGAAAAAAAAAACATATACAAAACTAGCTGAACAATTATCTCGGGATTTACAAGTAAAGCAACCAAATGACACATTAAGTTGTCCTGTTATGCTACCAAAATACAGAATGTTATCAAAAATACTATTCGATCGCTGCGGTTAGCCATGCTAACACTAGCCCCATTAGCCACTTTCAAACGACTTAAAACGCACAAAGGCAGAATAATTGGCACCAAAATAACACGAAACAGTATTTTTAAGATAAATATCAACAGAAAATAGCGTTATAGTGTTAAAATGTGTAAAAACTCACCTGAGGGGCTATGCTGATGTGATTAAAGCGAGCTCACTGGCCGAAGCACTGTGCGCACGCGACGGAAGAATAACCTGTATTTTACCCCAAATTCTGTTCAATATACGTCTGATTTTAACTATACTGATCTCTTTCGCATATATGAGTTCAGTTAAATATGGTTTCTAAGTGATGAAATTGAGAAGTGGCCATTTGGTCTCCTGAGGAAACGCAAGACGCTTCGAAGCTGCTCAGAGACCCAGAGCTTCCTGATCAACACACGCGCGCGCGCGCGCACAGACGGAGACGGTTAGACACGCCCCTTTCTGCTAGTCCACCTCAGTGTTCTCTTTTTATTTTCTTGAATATAAATAAATAAAAAACTATGAGAGTTGACTTCAAAATTGACATTTGACGGTTTTTATAGGCCTTATACGTAAACTGTTTTCCCATTCCAGAGTCCCTTTAGAGTTTTTACATTTGCATACTATTTTCTCTGTCTATTTTTCTTAATTAAAAGAACAGCTGCATGTTAATATAATTAATATATGGCCATTTTTATTTCTCTGAGCTCTGCTACAGCATCAGCACATGGTAAAACAGACACAGGGCCTCCATTTCAAACACCTGCTGAAAGCTTCTAGTAGTGACAGCTGTAATCACAGGCCACAAGACCAGTTCAGAGAAATGTGCTAAACACCAGGCACTGTTTCACAGAGAGAGGAAACACTGCATGAGCCAATCTCTCTCAGATGTCTGCAAAAAATACTGTTGTTACAGATGAGTATTTCTGTAAGTCAGGACCTAATGCCTTTTTAAGCGTTATTAATATAGCTTTTTTTTTTTTTTTTAGCAAATATATGTGATCACACCACATCAATGTTTTATGAATTGTGGGTCTTACTCTGAAACGTGTGTTTCCTGAGTGTTGTTCCAGGAAGTAGTTGTTGTTCTGTGCTAATCTCACTTTCTCACATTTGTGAAGAAATAAGTAATAATTGAGAAACACATCTAATTTTACTCTTACTATAGTCTTGAGGCACATGCTCTTACATTATATGCCACTGACAATGACTTCCAATAAGGTAATCCTATAAAAAATGTAGAGATAAACATTCTTGTCTGGGTGGTATTATGACTGCTGGCAGCTGCTGTCGCAAAAATAGTCATCTGCAACAAGGCCAGAGAAAGTTTCTGGTTCAGATCTGCAATGTGTACATAGAAATAAATAAATCATCAATCATATTATATTATTATATGTGTGTGTGTGTGTGTGTGTGTGTGTTTGTGTGTGTGAGCACAAAAGCATCAAAACTAACTTAATCATACAAATATTTAAAAGTTCTGTAATATTATCAGCATCATATTCTAAATGCCACACTTCAAACGGAAAGAAAGAACGCTGAACAGCACAGCTCTTGCAATCTTGTCTGTCACATTGACAAACTGTTTACATTCCCAAACTGATCTAGGGGGTACCTACATTGAGACAGTTTAATATTAGCTTAATTCATGTCCAATAAAGTCTTTATTTTTGGTGTGAATTCAAATAGATTAAAACCTGTTTTGCATCTCATCTGCCTGGATGCTCATACATGAACACATGCAAAACAATGAATGAAAGATCGAAAGAAAAGTAGCTTTTCCATTTGAAAACCACTAGTAAATATTTATATGAGGACCACAACCAAATTTTGAGTCCATGGGCAAATTTCAATAGAATAACACACTTTCAGTGGAATGTTCTTTTTTCTTCTTCTTGTGGTTTTCCGTTACTATTCCTCCATCCTAAAACCAAGGGTGGGCTGTTTCTTTCTAACCACACTTTGCAGCTGTACATATCTTAAAGCCACATTCTCTTTTCTGGTTTTTGTTTTGCATGCATTTGGGCTCAATACCGATGAAAATGGCATGTTTAACACTGAAGGTTTGAGTACAGCAGGGTGCTAACTTTGTCCATTTCTAGGCCTTTACAGCTATAGTGATGCCACACGTGTGCAAAAGTAGTTTCACCTCAAAACTGATCACATTAAATTACTCCAAACCCAATTCTGAAACACTCACAGGAGAATGATAAAAACAGAGAAGCCTTACCTCTGGCGTTTAGTAGTAGAGAGAATACAAGAGAAAGCAAAAGTAAACTTAGCCTGTCAGAAACAAACAAAAGAACTTCCTGTATTTGAGTAATGCTACAGTAAGTCACGTCTTGGCTAAATGAATGATACTTTCAGCTTATCTGCAGATGCATTTAGCTGGCTCTATGAAGACAACTTCAGATAACTTCAGATCTGCTCGATCCCTTACCATTCTTTACTGAAAACTAATTTATTTTTAATGGCTTTTAATGTTCACTACACGTTGTAAAATATTGCTAACATTTTATGCATGTCTTCTGTCTATTTTGTAATGCAAAATATTGTATATGCATTGTAAAGCACATCTGTCAGCTGTTGCTGTATAAATTGTGCTATATATAAATATACTTTGCCATTGACTTTGACATAATTCTAATACAGCAACCATGTAAAGTATTTATAATTGGTTTGTCTATAAGTAGAAAAATATTACTATAAACATATCACTGTCACCAGGCTCTTATTTAACCATGTACCTCACAGTCAGAGGAATTAGCATAAATGTGTTCCCTATGTAGAACAGTATTGTTAAATAAACTATTAAAATGTATCCAGTAATTGAAAAAAATATGAAATAAAATAAGTTTAAGTATTAAATGTGATAAAAACTGAAATAAAAAACAATTATTGTTAAACCAAAATATTAAAAAATAGTCAAAACTTAAACTAAAGTAAAAAATTTAAACTATAATAGCAATTGTAAAATAACACATATACTGATGAAAACACTAGACACAAAATCAACAAACAAAATCTGATAGACCTTCAACTATGTCAAACATTCAACAAACAACCTTTTTTAAACAAACTAAATGTTGTCTTTAATGAACACACTGTGTAAACATTAAGTGCAAATGTGAAAAAGGTCTATGAATCCTTTCTTAAAGTTGTAAAGATCCTTAAATTAAATAAAATTATATAAAATTAGTCTATATTATATGGACTGTACATATATAAAATATGCCCAATTTCTTTTTTTTTTCTCTTATGAATAACAAATGAAAGAATTTAAAGTTTTAGAAGCTGTTCTTTTTTTAAGTTAAGTTTTCAGTAATGTTTCATTGTTCTATACTCCAAAGTTTTGTCCAGTAAGTTCTCTCATGCTTTGGCTCACATTATTACTATCATAAAAATACAATCCACAATATTAATTACTATCCAGCCATAAGAATGCAGACATATGTATTCTAGAAGCTCTAAACATCCTAAAGCCCAAAGAAAAGACTGCTTTGGAAAGTTTATTTATACTGAATCACACGTTTCTGGAAATAATATTTTGCAATGCAGTTACACGCAGCGCAGGTATAAAAGCCATTAAACAAAGCCACATTGTGAGAAGCAAATATGTGGCTGATCATGGAAACATGCAGCAAGACCACATTTAAATAGAGAGGTTGCAGATAAATGCAGCACACACACATTTATCCACACATACACACTTATCAACGGCTACCACCAAAACAGCTCCACAACAAACAACCAGTACATTCTCAGTTGACTCACACCATGCAATGGCTCATGGGTAACTGTCCAATGAGGTTTTATACTGTCCATCCTGTGCACCAAGGGTTCATCATGACACAGCGTACTATTTAACAGGACTTTAAAGGTCAAAGGTTAGAGACAAATACGCACTTTGGATCCAGAGCTCTGTCAGACACCTTGGTCAACTCAGACTTTGTAATGCAAATTTGTGTTGTGAGTTTATATTAAAACCAGTGTTGTTTTAAAACCATTTATATTTTTAGCATATTAATATTTTGAATTGCCTTTTATTTGTATATTTTCAGTTTTCATTTTAATCTTTTTTATATTTTGTTGTGCCTTTGTCTTCTTATTATAGTATTCATGAGTTGTTGTTGTTGTTTTTAAACTTTACTTTTAGTTTATTTAAAACTTTTAGTTTTTGTCATTTTGGTACTTCACCTTAAACTGATTTGATTTCAGGTGCCAGAAAAATCATAAATTAGATTTTTTTTCACTATGCTTACATTTGAAACTCAAAAACATATCAAGAGCAAAGCTCTGTATGTGTCAGGTTTTATTTCCCCAATAATTTCAGGAGAAACATCTACAACAACAAAGTTGTAGCATGATTTCTTAAGTCTCCTGAGCAACCATGGAGCAATGGATTTTTTCCTAGGAGTTATTCAAATCAAATGCAAACATGAGACCAGTTTTTGTAGACACAGGCGGCATGCTCTGTCACTCATTAAGATCCTATTCGCTCCTGTCATGCCATATGAATTAAAACCCAGCTGGCAGCGTCTGACTTACTCATAACTCACTAAAAATAAAGGGCCTGAGACGAGCCTCAGACTATCAGGGCCAAGAACACGTCAGTGGGTGTTGTGATGGTGAAACTTCAGGTGGACGCCGCCAGAGTTAAAACCACTGGAGCAGTTTCTTTTGTTTTCTGTAGATAATATGCTATGAGCAGGTAACTATGTTTTCTTCGTATGTGCACCTAAAAATAAAAAAAAAATGCAAAAAATTTAGAAAAATTAACCAACTCATGTCATCCTGGAGGAATTTTTCATCAGATCAGATTTGGAGAAATTTAGCATTGTATCACTTGCTCACCAGTGGATCCTGTGTGTGTAGTGAATGGGTGCCATCAGAATAAGAATCCAAACAGCTAAAAAAAAACATCACAATAATCCACAAGACTCTAGTCCATCAAATTACATGTTGTGAAGCAAAAAAGCTGCATGTTTGTAATAAATCCATCAATACGGCATTTTACTGCACTCCATAATCCACAACAATGAACAAAATTTATAACAAAAGCTCCATTCCAGGTTTTCCTCTCACATCAAAGTCTATCAACATATTAGTTTACCACTGTTTTGGACTGTTAACTTATAAATTTGATCTGTGCACATTTCTCTCCTGATTCAGACGAGGTGGCTTTTTCAAGCATGTTTATGGATCAATCGAGGAAGAAACAGTTGAAAGCTACTAAAAGAGGTCTTAATGATGGATTTGTTTCTTACAAAAACACAGCTTTTTGCCTTTTCATTGAACTATTCCGTTAACATCTCTTTGAATGACTAGATCTGGGTGTCCATGCATGCACAGACTTTCAAAGAGAACGAGAGGATACAGAACTAGTTTGTGAACTTCATAAATACAATATGCTTAGGAAAATGAGAGAGGAATGCAAATGTACACTAGTTATTACACAGGAGATGAGAGACTGTTCAACAAACATGGGCTGAGTTTAGATTCAGCGATGCTCTCTGCTGGCAGAAAATATTCACTGCACAAAGATGATATACTAACGTGAACTGACACACAGCCCCTTTCATAAAGATTTATTCCACAGGTCCGTCATAATCAGGCAAATATACATTAACATACAGAATATCGCCCCGCACATTAAATAAGGCAATAATTCAAGACGCACGTTTTTCTACTTAAAGGAACAGTAACAATACACCATAACAACAACAATAACAATAATAATTATTAGCATAATGATAGCCAAACATTGTGTGTTTCCAAGTTGTATTTTTTCTAAAATCCATCATATAGCGACTCTTTTAAGGTGCACCACATAATCGGCAGGTGACTTTTTAAAGAAATGCAACAATTTTGCACCATGACACACAGTGAAATAGACAGACATTGCAAACGTCTTATATGTATAGAAATGTCTTTTTAAGGTTCCTCCTCCTCTTCTTTCGCTTCCTCAAAGTGCTTCCACAGAAATCGGTGGTTTCTGTCTTGCTGTGTTTCTAAAGTTAAAGCAGTCTTTAGCAGTCTAAAGCAGTTTGTTGATTTGGCACACGTCACGGTGGAAGCAGTGGTAGCGTAAGGCTTCTCTTCTCTTCTCTTCTCTTCTCTTCTCTTCTCTTCTCTTCTCTTCTCTTCTCTTCTCTTCTCTTCTCTTCTCTTCTCTTCTCTTCTCTTCTCTTCTCTTCTCTTCTCTTCTCTTCTCTTCTCTTACAGAAGGCTCTGCTCTCTCACAGGACCTCTGCAGGAAGAACAAGACAGAAATAAACATGTATACAGAAAGAAACTGATTTAGCATTTAAAGTCAGTTTCTGAAATAGAAGTAACTGACACTGTCAAGCTCCCAATGACAAAATAACAGAATGTTCCTGCAAAAAACTAGCATACGGCTTCAAAGACAAAGAAAAGCATTGCTCGTTTTCATGCAGAAAAGTGAAGCCTGGAGATTCTTCTAACCATTTTAATGTTCAGCTGAAGAGAGTCTTTGCTTTGGATCATCTGAGAATGATTAGGTGAACTAATCCTTATTATTGTCATCAGGACATTACTGATAAAACTGCAACAGCAGTACATTTCAATTTTATATGGATAATGCTGTCATAAAAATGCTATATTTTTCATAATATAAGTACCAAGATATCTGCATGCTTAAAGGGAAAGAAATTTAAGACATTTTGAAATATTTTCATTATAATTTAAAAAGAATAATAAATAAAATTTAAAAAACGCCTTTCAAAAGTAAAGCAATTCATAAAATGTATGCTATTTGTTCACTATATTTCATGTAGTAATTCACTAATATATGTAAATATATATAAAATATAAAAAAATATCATAAAATAAAGTTTTATAAAAGGTAAGAAAAAAAATCCATTTATTTAAATACAGACAATTTTTTTTTACCTTATATTTGTTATATATTTAGTCACTATACAAAAATATAATCATATAAAAAAATTACATAAAGATAAAGAATCCATACATTTATATACAGACACTTATTATGATCTTATATATATATATATATATATATATATATATCTGTAAATGTAAGACCTTTTAATGCACATTTGAATACAATCTAATGAATAATAATCTAACAGAATAATTAGTCAAATAAATAGTCTAATATTGTAAAATAAATAAATATATATTAGGAATAAATTGCATACATTTATATTCAGTTGTACTTTTTTATGACCTTAAACAACATCACAGAACATCCAGAGTATTTTGTGCAAATTCTCATTTTTAATTTTTTTTTTTTTTATATAGTAATATGGCCTATAGTCTTGATATAAAAATACAAAATACAATATCTAATCTAATCTAATAATATCTAATATCTTACCAGCCACATGTTGTGGTTTCATAGGCCCCGCCTTCATCATGAACGGTTCCCCTCCCTCAAAGGCCATGATTGGGTCAGCAGGTTGGCCCTGCCCACTGTTTCCACTGCCACCGTGATTGGACAGCTTGATGATCCCCTCAAAGTCTGCTCCCTCTCCATTGGAGGACAGTCCATTCTGATGCTTAGTGGGCTGGACTCCGTTAACGATGGGTGCCGTGTCCCAGGACACAGAGCTGAGCAAAAAACATGAAGAATTCTCATCAACAACAAAATATGCACAACATCTCTTAGTGCATTTCAAATCATTCCTAATTGCTCAACTTTACCTAATTTTCATGTCTCCTTGTGATTGGTTCAAATTCGTCGCACCACTATGCAGAGTTTCAGATGGGTTTTTCTGGATTACTGCAAGACAAGAGAATAACAGCACTCTATTTTTCATGTAAACTCATTTACAATATTTTGAACAGAGTAAATAGTTATTTTTAAGAGTAACGTAGCATACACAGCACTACAAATAAAATGTTTACCGCTGTCAGAGACTCTGCCGTTCACTTGAGCTGGAGCCTTAACGTCTTTCTGCAAAGAAACAAATAAAGCAAGTTCATTTTCCCTTCGCTGTGTGTGAAATGAATTCAGACTCAATAAAAACACAGATGTGTCCCACCTGTCCCCCTGCGTCACTCTTACGAGTCCTTTTCATGATTTCATCCAGACGCTAGAAAGGTGAACACAGATGTTAGTCAAAGCCACAGGAAGAGAAAATCATATCAATATCTCGCGTGTTTCTCATAGAAAGCAACGAGATTCTTTCTAGTTTTCAGTAAAAGCATTTGCAGTCTCTTGCTTTACCTTCTTTCTCTCCAGCCGCTCCTGTTCCTCCTTCTGGAAGTGTTTCTCTCTCTCTATCCTCTGTCTCTCTGCTTCCTCTCGGGCTTTGCTTTCAGCCTCCTCTCGCTGGAAAACGAGATACAGTACATTACACATACAGTACATCCTGTAAATTACCCATAAGACACCACAAAGTAATACAGTGGTTGGTTTTTATCATCAACCAAAACTCAAATTATAACTGTTTTGAACAAATGCTGATTATAATTTAATTACTAAAAAAAGAAAGCTATACGGAAATATTTAAAACAAATACAAAAATGACAAAAATATAGCAAAATTAATAAGTTAATTTAAAAGTTAAGTTAGTTTGTTTAGTTAATTTTTTAATTAATAAGTTCAACATTTATCTAATAAAATGTACAACCACAACTTAAAAAAATATAAAAAAATATATAAAAATAAAAGCTTTTTCAAAATATCAATACATACTTTAATAATATATAAAAAAGAATACTAAAATAGGCAACGATCACATCATTTGGTAGTGTTTTAATTTCACTCCTTTACCACAAGGGGGAAGCAGCAGGCAAAAATTCCCTCTGTTTGATTGATTTGAATATTCCTCACCTAGACACAGTATTTTCAACTGCATATCAAAATATGGACTGCATACTGAATCATAGGCATAAATGCATCAAGATAGTATATTAAATCTCATAGCCCATAAGTGCAGATGTGGCGTCAAGTTAATTCTGCTTATATATATATCTGTGTTCTGGGTCACTGTTTAGATCTGCTCAGACGTCACTGATGTGCTTTGTATGTCCATAGAGCCACAGACAGACCCATTAGGCCTGTCCTGCATGATCAAATCAGACCAGAACACAGGCTTGGTGTCAGACGCGCTCTGTCGCCCGCAGGCTCACGTGACGTCACAGATCTGAACCACCGGAGACTCAAGCTAACGTCCTTTAGTCTGCCTCTGCCACAGTCTCCTTGAAGCCTTGAAGGTCTTTTGTATTATAATGATTTAAATGAAGACGGATTTGCTTGAAACTAATATATGCCACAAATATAGAATTAAAATGAATATTTACGCCATTGAAAATTGCTGAGCCAGTTGAGTATCTAACAGAAGCTTTTCAAAATCTTCTAAAACTTGAGATGTTTGTCATTAATGGCCTCCATTACCCACGAAGCACTGCTCACCTGTCTCTGCAGACGCAGGTTTTCCTCCTGCTCGGCCTGTGCTCTCTCCTGCGCCTCCTTCTCCTCCTGCAGACGCTGCTGCTCTGCCATGAAGCGCGCCTCCTCTTCCCTGCGCCTCCTCTCCTCCTCCTCACGTCTGGCGTGCTCCTCGCGCAGTGCTCTGAGTGAAGATGAGGCAGGGTTAGCAACACGAGAGATACGAATAGTCACTCTCAGTCAACGTCTCGGAAGCAGGGTTATTACCACTAACTAAAGCTAAACCATGAAAAAAAAACATTTTACTTGAAAATATAGTTATAATTGTTTTATTTCTGCCATTTGCTTAGTCAACATTTTTCATAATATGAATAATAATAAACTATAAAGACATATTTAAAATGACAAAAACACATACCAAGGTTACTACAACTTTGGACTACAATCAAACTAACTAATACAACTTATACATTCTGAACATTAATACAAATTATAATATTAAAACTGAAATTCTAAATACAAAATTATAATGTACTAAATATGCTAAATACAACGATACTAAAATGTAACTGCTCATTTTTATTGTTATGAGCTGTCTGGCGAACAGAAAAGTCATGGAAATGATCTTTAACAAAATCATGTAAATCAAAGTCTAATTAATTATTAAATCAAAATATATATTATATTTAATACCATTTTTTGTATTTATTATGTTTAATAATCATTTATGTAATTTTAATCAACTCTAAAATATTTAATCTCCAAGAATTTGTAGAGCATCTATAAAATTATTTTAAAAATCCTTATCCAATAATCATAAACAACTGGAAAAGTTGTAACTTAGCTTAAAACTTTGAATTAATTTTTATTTTTATATTTTAGTATATTTTTTAGTATAAACATTTTTTTTTTATTCATTTAATTTTTATTTATAATTTTGCTATGCACTTTTGTCAATTTTGTCAGGGTCTTATTTTACATTTTGTCCCCCCCACACACTTTTAGTTTTAATTCATTTTTATATTTTATTTATTTCTAGTTATGGTAATTTTAGTGCTACAAAAAATATTTCAGTTAGTTGCAAAGGCAACAAGTTTTTAATCTAGTATTAATATTAATATTAATATTTTTTATAGTTTTAGTTGTAGCAAATGATAACAACAATGCAGTGATCATTTTAAGTCAATCCCGCAGTATTTTTCTTTCTTTGTAAAAGTGGTTTTGGACATTATTTTGGCTGTGCAAGACCAAAGCTGTCTATAACTGACCTGCTCTTCTGCTCCTGCTCTCGTCTCTCCTGCTCCTCCCTCTCTCTCTGCTCACGGGCCTGACGTCTCTTCTCCGCCAGCACGCGGGCCGCCTCCTCGGGATCATTGGTCCCAGCCGTGGGCTTGGCGAGCGGAGGGCCGGGCTCAGGAGAGAGCGATTGGGAAGGTGTGGCTGCCGCACTGGCCACCTCTGGTGTCTGAGGAGCTGCTGTGATTGGTGCAGAGGGAGTAATGGGCGTGGCCGGAGCAGATGAGATGGTGATGTCAGGAACACTGGAAGCAGCTACACAGAAAAAACAGTCAATCAAGAACAGTAAATGCTTACTTTTTGTTCACACATATTAAAACTGGAAAAAAGTCCTTGAAATCCACTGAGCCTTCACACTGATTTATCTGAGAGCAAACTGGTCGTCATGATGATCACACTCACTCTTTGTGTCTTTGGGAGGGTCAGCGTGACGGGGTTTCTCCTTGGTTTCCACGGCGACAGCAGAAACGGCGGGGGCCTGCACGCGGGCGGGAGTCTGAGCCCGTTTAGGCCGGGTCTTGGTGCCAGGAGGAGTCCGGCCCGCAGATGAGGGTGGTTTAGGGGACACCGCTGGATTGGGTGAGAGGGGGCGACTCCTGGGCGTCGCAGGTGATGAAGCTCTGTTCTTAGCTCTTATATTTGGGCTAAAAAGAGAAGAGATTTCAGAAAACATCCCAGTACAGACCAAAACAAATCTGGTTTTAACAAATCAGTTAATTTTCTTATTTTTTGTTTTGATATCTATTAAATTACTTTGATATCTTGAGCTTTCAATATTAATATTTAATATAAGATTACTATTTAGGTTTAATTAATTTTAGCTTTAATTCAGTTTTGGTTTTTAAATCAATTTTATATTAGTATATTAAGTTACCAAGTTTTACCAAGTTTTATTTGGCAGATTGTTTAGGTGATAAAGCTCTGTTTTTAGCTTTGATATTTGGGCTGGTTTTCTAGCGACACTGAAAATATTACTTAAATACATAGTATCTTTATCTTTATTTTTGTATTATATTATTTTGATATTTTCATTTCTTTTTTTTTTTTTCTTTTTTTTTAGTTTTTTTTTTTTAATTCTTTATCTATTTCTTGAACATATTTTCCACTAAAACAATTAAATCTGGATCTAATTGGGAATAAAAAAATTTATTAAGTTACAAAGATATTAAGATGGACGAAAAATGGATGAAAATTAAGTGCGTTTGAGCTAAAACCAAGAAAAACATATCCTATAAGAATAAGATTTTTTTTTTTGAATTAAGTTTTCTTGTTTTTTTTATTTTATAAAATCACTTCATTCAATTCTACAGAAAACAGCACTTACTAACCCTAAACTGAATAATTATATTGATGCTTGCCTTAGCAATAATGTGGATTTTGTTGCAGTGAGGAAACAGATTATGCTGGAAAGTTGGAGGCAGTTTAAGAAACATTGTAAATAAGCAATCAGGCAGGACATGGCCTGGCCATAATAAGAGTACAACCTTAATTCTATAATGGCTAATTTATCACTTTTCCACAAAGCAACTGAACACAAAGGGAACACAAAGGCCTGAAAAGACCCAACAGCCTGTAAGAAACCCTGCTGAGCGGGATCAGAGCTTCTCTTTGGCTCATGAGCGCACAATAATTTAACCTGCTGCAGCTTAAAGAGCATGTGCTGTGAGTGTGTGTGTGTGTGTGTGTGTGTGAGAGAGAGAGAGAGAGAGAGAGAGAGAGTCACCTGGCTTCTGTTTTCGTTCTGGTTATGGATTGGGACTGTCTCTTCTTCTCCACCTTTTCTTTAGACAGAGCACTCTTCTCCTTTTCGTTCTCTCGTTCCTTGTCTTTCTTTTCTTTCTTCTTCTTCTCAAACTAAGTAAACACAGTGATGGATAATTTCAAAGGCAAAACAGGACGAGCTGATTTGTTGTTATGTAACTTAAAAGATAAATGAATGCTTTCATTCAGTAAGGACACATTAAATGGACTTTTATAATGTCTTCTAAACAAATATAAACAAAAATGTACAAATTATTTTCTCAGTATTACTTTTTAACAAATAAATGCAGCCTTGGTGAGCATAAGAAACAATAAAATATCAAAACTTTTGAACGTGAGTGCATATTAGCATTATTATATGAATAATTGTACATTTGTGAGTGGGTTATTATGTGCATGTACTTACTGGTGTAGAGTTGCGTCTCGGCTGGCGTTGTGTGATGTCAGGTGTGCTGGCCGAGACCCTCCAGCGTTCAGCGCTGTGCTGGTGAGGATGATGATGGGAGCAGGGCGTCAGAGATACGGACGCAGAGCGGGAACACTGATCTGAGATCAGACAGAGACATGATGTTTACAGACACTCACTTGCTGTTATTTAAAACATGAATGAGAGATCTTACATTACTGTTCAAAAGTTTGGGGTTGACGTGTATTTTTATGTTTCTAAAGAAGAAGCCTCTTATGCTCAGCAAGGCTGCATTTATTTGATCAAAAATACCTTAAAAAAAGATAAATATTGTAAAATATTAAAATTTTAAATAGCTGTTTTCTAAGTTTATACAGTGCTTCAGTCCAAAAGAAGTTAAATAAAAAGCGCCCATCCATAATAAAAAGTGCCTCATATGGCTCTGGGGGTAAACAAAGGCCTCCTGTAGCAACTTGATGCATTTTTGTAAGAAAAATATCCATATTCAAAGCGTAATAATCACTTTGATCTAATGTGAAACCTTTTTTATTTTTTATGGATGGGTGCTTTTTATTTTATATTTATTTCTATGAGTGGCATTAAACAGCGTATAACTCAAAGTTATTTATGTCTAGGATGTCTTTAGGGTGAGTAATTTATGGGCTAATTTTGATTTTTGGGTGAACTAACCCATCAAGTAACATTTCTATAATCATGAATTGATATGGGGTATAAAAACAACCCACCTCGAACAAAGCATAACATCAATAACACCAATTTAATACATAAACTATGATTTTCATCATTCTTGATTTAGATGAAGAGCCAAAAGTCAAGTCTTTTTTACACACAAAAAAAGCAATATAATCATATTTATGTGCAAAAAAATGATAATTGGATATTATATAAACATACTTATGCAATAATATCATGTGACAACAATGTAGCATCTTAATGTTCAAACTGTATACTGAAGGTAAAAGTATATACAGTTTCACATACTTTCTTTAAATTGTACAATAGTACATACTGTGCAATATACAGTGAGCTAGTATGTCTATTCTGAAAAACAAAAAGAAAATCGTCAGATTTAGTAATTTGCTGAAAATTATGTGCTTTCATTTGAAATCCTAAAGATGGAAAATAAAATTTTCCATTAAAAACACTACATAAGCTCAAATAGATAAATAGATTCCATTTGGGAATTCAATTGCTTCATTTTATACTGAGACTAATGAAATGTACATAGAAGAGACTGAAAGCTTTTTCTCTTGTTTGATTTCAGCAGACAAGATTTACTGCTTGTTTTCTCTCAATGAGGTCCATTTATGATGTGTGTTTGACTCATTACATGGGTGTGCATGTGTTTGTGGTGAGTATAACCGTTACCTCAAGCTCCTGACATGTTAACTGTGTGATGTGTAACTCACGGGGGTCACTGCTGTTCTGGAGGGTGGCGACACTCCGGCTGCGAGCCAGAAAGGAAAGGGTGGGCGTCATCAACCTCTCCACAATGCGGCTCTCCCACGGGCTCAGACGCAAGCTGCGGGCTGACACAAGAGGGCGCAGTTAGCATCGACACATGTGGACACGGACCGCAGGTCACTCGACAAAGGGCCGAAGTGCTGGCTAACATCCTGTAACAGGGTGTTTGACCAATCAGAGAAGCTGTTACTTGAAGCAGAATCTTCAGGCCCTTCATTGAGTGAGCGATTTCACGACCTGGACATGTTTGTGGACTTCTAATCCACATAAATTTCAAGTTTCAATTTAGTTAGTGAATTTAACCAGTACTATAACTCATGCTGGTTAAATCAAGAATGCAGTAACTAGTATAGTACAGAGTGATGGTTTATATATACTACCATTTTGGGGTCGATTAGAAATTGTTACTTTTATTGAGCAAGGACACATTCAGGTACCATCTTCATATAATCTTGAAATATAAACTGTAAAAATATGATCATTTTTTAAATGCTTTCACCATCAGTGTTTCATGAGCATGAAATCAGCATATGAGAATGATTTCTGGAGGATCATGTGACACTGACGACTGGAGTAATGATGCTGGAAATTCAGCCTTGCATCACAGGAATAAATTACTTTTTAAAGGAACACTCCACCGTTTTTTGAAATAGGGCTTATTCACATTATTTCCTACATTTAGATAGGTGGGCAAATGCATTTTTGTGTCAGTGCATGCATTGTTTTAGTTTGACTGGGTCGGCGTTAGCTTAGCTTAGCACAATGAATGGAATCCTTTGTTGCCAGCTAGCATGGCCTGAGTAAAAGTGATCAAAAAATAAAAAAAAAACACCTAATTACTTCTTGTGGCCTGCGTATTCACAACGAGTACAAATAGCGATCCAGATTAACACTAGGCGATTTCCTAGGCAGATATTGACTTGGGACTATATTGTGGGGAAGCACAGAAGAAAGCACTGCTACTTCGGCGCAGAGATATCACGCAACACATGAAAACATCAACTCTATGTGAATACAGGTATAATATGGGTCGATCTATACATGCGTCATGATTAAAATAATCACTTACTCTGTGGACAGCTGTCCATTTGGTCCATTCGGCGTGGGGCGTTTTTTCCAGTTCACTTTGTCACACCGGAAAAAAAAATCGAGTACTGCAGAATGGATCAGCGCCGTGAAATCCTCTGTAGATGTGACACAACTTCGGGCACGCTCATCTTGATCTGACGTGTTGAGCCTGGTCATCAATGGCAAAAACATGTCCCACTCTCTACAGCAAAGACACTCTATTTCCGTCGGCATAGATTGGCATATTCCCCCACATTCACACCACCAGTTCATGTTGGCTCTCATCCTCACGTCCTCAGGCTGTTGAGCGGTCGCAACTAATACACGCGCATATAAATTTCACTCGCGGCTGGCTTGACGGTGTTTTTCTGAAGTGCGGCTGGCTTGACCGCAGTCTCCTACTGTCGTTCTATTTCCAAAGCACGCAGCTCGTCTTCTGTAAACTCTGGTTCAAATAGGTATGGTTCTGGTTCTTGACTGTCTGAGAAGTCACCCTCTTCGTCTCTCTCAAAATCAGCCATGTTCATCGCCATTCGTGTACTGTAAGGAAAATAGCCAGGCAGGCAGCTACTATTCACGCCGGTATGTTGAGGGAAGTCGTGGGATTTCATGTGTTGCGTGATTCTCTGCCCCGAAGTAGCAGTGCTTCGCCTAAGCAGCAGTGCTTCGCCTGTGCTTCCCCATAATATAGTCCCAAGCCAATATCTGCCTAGGAAATCGCCTAGTGTTAATCTGGATCGCTATTCGTACTCGTTGTGAATACGCAGGCCACAAGAAGTAATTAGGTGGGTTTTTTTTTATTTTTTTGATCACTTTTACTCAGGCCATGCTAGCTGGCAACAAAGGATTCCATTCATTGTGCTAAGCTAAGCTAACGCCGACCCAGTCAAACTAAAACAATGCATGCACTGACACAAAAATGCATTTGCCCACCTATCTAAATGTAGGAAATAATGTGAATAAGCCCTATTTCAAAAAACGGTGGAGTGTTCCTTTAAAGAAAATTCAAATAAAAAAAAATATTTTAAATTGTAATAATATTTTACAGTTTTTTACTGCATTTTTGATCAAATACATTCAGTCTTGATGAGCTTAAGACATCTTTTAAAAGCATTCAAAAATATGACCCCAAACATCTTAATGGTGGTATAGATGGCAAGAAATATGAGACAACTTTGAGTTCATGCTGAGATTTTTTGATCGATCGCAGACTTCAGTGTTAACATAGTTTGAGATATTATAAGCCTCTAGAAGAGACAAATCTGAGCATTTTGCTCTTCATTTGATCTCATTGCTCTCTAGGAGAAACATTTAGATATTTTAGAGACTATACATCTATTCTATAAATGATTTAACAGCATGTCTAGACAAACAGCACTCTTATACTAGAATAAAAGCTTTATTAGTTCAAAAACGGCTTAAAATAGGTTTTATTTAGGGAATTATGGGATACTGCTGTGTTAATAATCTGAGAGCACATTAAAATGAAGTCTGTGCTGTCGAAGTGCCGAAGAAATGAATCTGTGGTCTTGTTTTCTCCCACTCTCCTTTTCTACACACACACACACACACACACACACACACACATACACACACACACACACACAGGCACAAACAGGCAGAAACCCACTCTGAATGTCGTATTTGCAATCACACAACATTAAATCGATGCTGTGTATAAAAATGGACATAAAAATGTAGCAACAAGGTAGTGCTACAATCTGACACATTAGCAACACTTCGTGATGTCTGGTCACTGGCTGTTGCTAGGCAACAGCTGCATTTTTTCTCCCTCACTGCGGCAAGCTGTGCTGCTGCCTGAACTACTGTAACAGAAGGTTTGATCACGATCTAGGATACAAACTCTTTATAATATTTGTTTTAAAATCTGATACAGAATACTGTATTTTTACAGGACGCTCGATGCAAAAAAAAAACACACCTTAAACAGTATGAGCTAAAATATGTTTAACCCAAGTATTGTGTGTTATATCTCAGCATAAAGTGCACTCTGAGATGAGTGGTAATCTCTAATGACAGGGAAATAAGTACAGACCATGAGCTCCACGGTTCTCATGCGGTGCACAATGCTGTTATTATGTTGATTTATACACATCTGTATAGCCACAGCTTTGCTGACTCATCATCCTGCTGCATGTGGAAGTCAGCATTCTAGAAAACCCATTATTTCCTAGGACAGGAAACTTAAAATGAGGCTATGTTCAAAAAACTATTTCTGCAGATTCTAGCATGTATACCGTGCATAGTGCATAAATTATCCATATATAACATCAGGATGGCACACTCACTTTTGCTGTGTAAAGTATATAAGCTCACAATACAATGTGCTCAAACTGATTTCTGGGATGATGAATATTATGATTTCTGACCTCTTGTCTTTAATTTGACAGACAAGAGTTGATTAAAAATGTGGAAAATAACTTTTTATTACTGATGACTAGACACCGGTTGTAGAAATAAACATACACATACTGATAAAAAAATAGCATACTACTATATGCTATAATACTAAAATATTCTGGCAGTGCTTTTGATTTTTTCAGTTGCATTTGTGAAACCTTTTTGCTTTTGTATATAAACTACCATTTATAAGTTCATAAAAAAGAAATGTATTCAGCAAGAATGCATTCAAATGATCAAATAAATGCAGCCATGGAGAGAATACATTTAAAAAAAAAAAACAATTAATAAAAAATCATAACAAACCTCTAAAATGTTGAATGGTAGACTAGTTAGGACATGTTATTGCACAAAAAAGCAAAAGAATGGTTAAACCAACCATTAAGTGGCAAGAAGCTGTTAAGTTAAGTTTCTGTCCTTCCATACAGTTTATAATTTTCCATATTCTATAGTTCCTTCCATAGTTTTTAATGAGCAGTACACAGTAAGCAGTATGCAAGTATTTCATTCTGAACACAGCCATACACATTTCACAACATCTCATATGTATATTAATTAATTAACCAATTAAAATGCTTAAGATCACACTAAAGCAGCATATACTATATTGCACCTTCTAACTTAGTTAGCACTACATTGTTTTATCACTGATCAACAATCAGCACTTCAAATCACACACTTAGGTTAAAAACCCACCACCAGCACCACGACCCACACCAAAGACTGAAAGTGATGACGGACCACAAAAATAAGAAAAAAGAAATGAAAACAGATATTTCCACCACTTACTGGACCACAGATAAATAACCATCACAGACTATGAAGCAACAATGTGAGCACTGATCAAAAGTGCACGGAAGGAGAGATTACCCATGATGCAACACAAGAACGAGGGGGTTGTGGGGTAGGGTAAGATGTGAGAATGACCATTGATCACCAGGCGCAAGCACAGGCAAGCAGGCCGCCAGAAATGAGCAAATCAAAAGTAGTTCATGAGAAAACACAACTGAAGAACCAAAAACCAGACGGGGGTTTGCAGGGAGGGGTTTTTGGAGGTGAAACGCGGGAGCCGCTCCGTTCTTACTTCTGCAGGGCGAGTTCCAGAGCGTGGCCGAGGACTTGGACAACCTTTTGTTAATCACAGGCTCCGTCTGCCGCGGCAGGTTGACCGTGGAGGCCGAGCATCTGCCTGCAGAACGCAACACAGAGAGCAGAGCGTTCATTCTGACCCCCTGAGCGACGGCGGGAGGGAGCGCGATACTGGTTTTCCCAAAGGAAGGGTCATGCAGACTTTCAGAGGGAGAGCTGGAGGAGGCGGGTCACTCTTGCATCAACTTGTAAGAGGATCGTACATTTAAGATGTACATTAAATTCCACTGACACCATTTTTATATGATGACTTACTTGAAGTACATGAACGCTAACCAAAACAGTACCATTCAAAGGTTTTGGGGTTGGTAAGTTTTTTTAGTTTTTGTAAAGAAAGGCCTTTATGCTAACAAAGGCTGCATTTATTTGATCAAAAATACAGTAAAAACTGTAAAACTGTGAAATGTTACTATAATTTAAAATAACAGGTTTCTATTTGAATACATTTTAAAATCAAATGTATTTCTTCAATGCAAAGCTGTCACATGATCCTTCAGAAATCATTCTAATATGCTAAATTGCTGCTCAGGAATCATTATCAGTTATTGTAAATCTTGGTAACTGTTGCTCTGCTTAATTGTTTGTGGAAGCTATTTTGTATTTTTCTAACATTATACACATCTTTACTGTCATTTCTGGTCAATTTAATGCATCCTTGATGAATAAAAGTATTACTTTCTTTAAAAATTCTTTATGACCCCAGAAATTTGAATGGCATAGAATATTTAGACTATCTAGATAAATCAGCACTATTCTACTGAAAACACCAGCATTATCACCAGCATGTGTTGTGTTATGGATTATGGTTTCTAGCATGGCATGACTTCTTAGCCAGTTTAACCATAAAAACCCTGTTGGTCATCCATCATTACCAACTCCAAACAGCATGTAAACATTTCATACTGGTCTGATCTGGTCTTTTCAACAGGGTAGCACTGTACAAAGTGATCCAACAAGACATCACTTCCTATAACACACTGGTCACTGTAGACACATCATCATATAAGGAAAAGGAATAGGTTTTTTTTTGTCTTTATGTTATAATTGATGTCATACATAGAGTAGACACATCAACGCCCATCACTGTGATGGTAAAGTGATAGTTCACCCCAAAATTAAAAACTCTGTTATCATTTAAAACCTGTATGACTTTCTTTCTTGTTTAGAGAAATATCCCAGTGTACCAAGTCTGTTCGGTTACCAATATTGGTCAGAATATATTTGTGTTCCACAGAAGAAAAGCAAGTCATACAAGTTTGGAACGACATTAGGGGGAGTAAATGATGACAGAATTGTCATTTTTGGGTGGACTTTCCCTTAAAAATCCCAGTATAACATCTCTTTTAAAGGGTTAGTTCACCGAAATGAAACTGACTCGCGAAAGAGTCAATCATTCATTCGATATCTGGCTATCTAGTCAGTGTACTGTTTGAGTACATGAATTACTCCGGGATATTGGTTTGTTTGAACCCAGAGGGAGTGTCAGCCACATTAAAAAAGTTTACAACTTAAGTCATTTGTGGATTAATGCGTATTGGAGACGCGAACCATTTAAAATGATTCAGTTCGATTTAGTGAACTTGTTCAAGAAGATCCGGTTACATAGAGTGATTCGTTCGTGAGCCAGACATCACTACACTGCAGTGAACACGCTCACAACAGACACGGAAGAGAAGAAAATGCTAAATAAAGTCGTAATTTTTGCTATTTTTGGACCAAAATGTATTTTCGATGCTTCAAAAAATTCTAACTGACCCTCTGATGTCACATGGACTACTTTGATGATTTTTTTCTTACCTTTCTGGACATGGACAGTATACAGTTCATACAGTTTCAATGGAGGGACTGAGAGCTCTCAAACTAAATATAAAATATCTTAAACTGTGTTCTGAAGACGAACGAGGTCTTACGGCTTTGGAACAACATGAGGGTGAGTTATTAATTACATAATTTTCCTTTTCAGTGAACTAACCCTTTTAGCTCTTTGGGGCAAATAATATATAAAAAATATCACACCTTAACAAGAGATATTTTCACAGTCCTCTACCTACTTACATTATATCTAGCACAGCTACACCAGTCAAACCAGACAAAAAAGGTTTCAAAGAAAAAAAAACATACAAAAACCAAAGAAAACAAATATAAACTATATAAATGATGCTGAGGCCAATGATTAGCAAGTTTTGTGGTGGCGAAACCATAGTAAGATGGTTTTCTTCCTACACGTTTGATGTCAAGATGAAATTAAAGCGGGTAAACAAAATAAAAACCATAGGATGATGCATATTAACCATCTACAGCAGTGAAATTTCAGCACTGAAGACAAACTGACTGCTAGAACTAATCTAAACAGACACAGAGCAAACTCTGCTGTAGTCAAACGCAATGTTGTGTCAACACATAAAGCTTCCGAGCTTATATCAGGTTCTCTTTATGTTCCTGAGTACAGTTTTGAAAGGAAATGATAGGTCTAGACTTTAAAGCTGTATGAGGGTGTAAAGTTGGACTAAGGACACTTACTCTCTCTGCGGGAGGTCTGGTTCAAGCCCCCGGCCCATGACCACCTCTGCTGACGGATCTCAGCCCATGTTTTTTTGGTTGACCTCTTTATGGCAGATTCATATCTCTCCTGCAGAGAAAAAGACAATCACAAGAACACTTGTGGTTCATTTTTTTTATCCTACTAAGATTCAGAATCACTTATATTCCTGGTAGAGAAATTCATTCAAATTATAACACATAGGGACATACTATGTTTGACAATTAGAAAGTCCGACAACACTTTTTCATCCTAATTTGTAACAGTATGTAATAAATAGTAGCACATTGTGTCTCCATACCTTGTTTTTCTCTAGTTTCTGTCTCTGTTTTTCCTCCAGTAGAGCTCTTCGTTTCTCCGTCTTCAGTCGCTGTTCCTCTAACTTCCTCCTACGCTCCTCTAACTGGCTCTCACGCAGACGCCGTGCCTTCTCCTCCTTCTCCAACCACTGAGCTTTCTTCGCCGCTGAGAGGAACAGAGAGAGTTTCTGAGTGATGCTGCCTGCTGTATATTATGACATTTTCTGTCAGAGTTCTCAATTACATTTCACCTAAATGAATTGTTCGCCCAAAAATCTAAATTTGCTCAAATGTTCTCAACCTCAGGAAATCCAAGATGTAGATGAGTATGTTTCTTTATCAGAATAGATTTGGACAAGTTCTAACATATTTTTTAGAACTCTTTTGGCCTGTTTTTGCTTGTAAATGGTGCTTGACTTGTGCATATTTCTCCTGATATGGACGAGAAAACGTTTCACTTTAGAAAGCATTAATATCGATAGAGGACTTGTATTTTTAGCCAAAGCAACAGTTTGACGTTAAAAATAGTTTCTTACAAACACGCAGCTCTCTGCTTGAGAAGATGTTGGTGAACTGGAATCCTGTGGACTTTTTGTGGATTATTGTGATGTTCTTATCAGCTGTTTGGACTCTTATTCTGACGGCACCCATTCACTGCAGAGGACTCACTGGTGAGTGAATGACGTAATGGTAATGCTACATTGCTCCAAATCTAAATTTCTCCTATGAAGAAACAAACTCATCTACATCTTGGATGACAATGTAAATTTTTCTTTAACTTAAATTTTTCATCTTTGTGTATTTAACTATTTGTTTAAGCATCTTTCCCTCATATGTTACTCTTAAAAATCTGAACATATTCAAAGCACTGAGATATTTTCTAAAAAAAAACTCAAGGAGACACTGGGGTCTTTTTTTCTCAAGAAAAACATCTGAAAAGTAAGAAACTTCAGCAAAAGTCTTAATTTAGCAAATATCTCATCACAGTCTGGCAGAAATAAATGAGATATTAAAAATCTCTCTCATGCGAATTTCCTATTTTATAACCAGAAGTGATTGTTTCATTAACGGTCATTCCACTGAGAACTAGTTTTCTGTATTTATAAAATCCAGTGCTTGAGGAAAATGAAACTGCTAATAAAACAGCGTTTTTCTCTCATGTGGTTTCAGTCGTTTCACTTCAAAAACAATTAAAAACCAATCAAAGCTCTTTATTTAAACCCCAAGCACGCTGTGCTGCAGCTGGATGCATTCTGCTCACAGGCCCGATTTAAGGAACACACAAGACATCACACTGTGGAATTTCCTGTTTTTCAGTCCCTCAACCATAACTAATTCTACACACACAGCAGTCCAGATGGGATTTGAGTTGAGGAATACAAACACAGAGGAACTGCTTCCAATCACAACATCGCTCTAGATCCGTGTGGGGCGACCCACTGTACTTACTTTAACCTGTTTCATTTCAAAGGCACATCCGCTTTATACCACAGGAAATACAGTGACTCAAGAATGAGATGAGCTGTTGCTTAGATAAAAGTTTGTTTTGAGATGCACTGAAATTTAAACAAATTCAAACAAGGCAAAAAATTATGAACAGACAAAATGTGGCTCTGCTGTGTGGATTGATATAATTTTTCGGCCAAGTAAGAGGGAGAAGTAAAAACGGTAATGTGGCAGCAAACTTTTTTGGATGTAGCACTATAGTAATATCATGGTGTGCTCTGAAATATATGTGTGATTTGTAATGACGCATTGAACTGAATTGCATTGAGAATATATATATATATATATATATATATATATATATATATATATATATATATATATATTAGGGCTGTCAAAAATAGCACCTTAACGATGTTAATTAGTTGTTTGTCGTTAATTACGTCAAATTTTTTTACGCATTTCACGCATGCGCAGTGTGACAAATTATCTAGGTCAGGAAAGTCTCGTCGATCTCTGAATTCTCAAGATAGTAAAAAACTGCGGCGAGCGCCGCGACGAAAACACAGAAGAAGCTTAAGGTTTTACCCCAGTTACTCTCAAATACATTCATGCCAAGCTCGATAAACAGAGACGACTTTGGTAGTTGATACGCTGGAGCTTCTTCCTGTTATAGCGTCCTGTGTTTCACAATGCCCATGCACAGAACGCATACATGCAATGCAGCGAAAATTACAGCTGTTTGAAAAAGCATTTGCATTTTTACTTGGTTTTACTGGCACTTGAAGCCTTCAGAACGTGAAAATATCGATCCTAAAGAATTGTGGCAGGGTAAATGAACACCTCCTAAAAACAAGAGTGCCCAGAGTGCAGAGGGCGCATGTTTGTGTTTCTGAGTTCATTCTTTCGAGTTTCTCTATGCATAATTTCATAGATATGTGGCTATATTTAACCACTGATTCACCTAAAACTCTTACACTATCTGTAGTTAAATGGCATGGTTTGATATAGTGGTCAGGTAAATTTGATTAAGTAAATGTTAAACTTTTGAAATTCAGAAAAAAAAAGAACCACATATTGATGAATCAATACATGAAAATTATGTATCTGTGTCCTGTTATTTATCTTTTGGTACGCATTTCAGAAAAAAAAAAATGGTTAGGATTCAGGTGTATTTGCAAATAGTGATTAATCATGATTAATCCACTGAAAATTCTGATCAATTTGATTAAAAATTTTAATCATTTGACAGCCCTAATATATATATATATATATATATATATATATATATATATATATATATATATATATATATATATATATATATATATATATATATATAACCCTAACTACATAAAAAATATTTATATAAGGAATGATGTATATACTATATGTATATATTATTTATGTCATAATATTAAGACAAAATTTCAGTTTCACATACACTACCATTCAAAAGTTTGGGATCAGGACATTTTTTAATGTTTTTTTTTATTATTTTTTTACAGGAATTCCAAATGCTAACCAAGGCTGCATTTATTTGATAAAAAATACAGGGAAAAAATTCATATTTTGAAATATTTTTATGATTTAAAATTAAATGATGTTTTTCTATTGTAATATACATTAAAATCAAATTTATTCCAGGGATGGAAAGCTGAATTTTCAGCATCATTACTTCAGTCTTCAGTGTCACATGATTTCAGAAATCATTCTAATATGCAGATTTATTATCAGTGCTGGAATCTTTAATATTTTATTTGGAACCAGTGATACTTTTTTTCAGGATTCTTTGATGCATAAAAAGTTAAAAAGAAGAGCATTTATGTCAAATAAAATAAAATTTCTATCATTATAAACTACCGTTCAAAAGTTTGGGGTCAGTGAATTTTCATTCTTGCTTTTTTAAAGAAATTAAACTTTTATTCATTATTTTAATTTATTATTTCGATAGCAAAGATTTATATTTTTAGAAAAGATTTATATTTTGAATAAATGCTGTTCTTTTTAACATTTTAGTCATCAAAGAACCCTGAAAAAAGTATCGCAGTTTCCCAAAAATATCTGGCAACACAACTGTTGCCAAGATTGATAATTCTATTAATAAATCAGCATATTAGAATGATTTGTAAAAGGGTCACGTGACACTTTATACTGGAGTAATGGCTGATGGAAATTCAGCATTACATCACAAAAATAAATTATATTTTAAAGTATATCAAAATACAAACCATTATTTTATATTGTAATTACATTTTGCTAGGTTAACGTTTTTTTCTGTATTTTTGATCAAATAAATGCAGCCTTGATGAGCAGAAGAGACTTCTTTAAACTTACTGATCCCAAACTTCTGAACAGTATTGTAAGTATTTTCTATCTTTTTAAGTATTTAATATGCTATTTGCCTAGAGTTCATATGTTGCGTTACATTTTATATTGCTTTACATTGCTTTCTTACTACATAAAATACTAAAACATTTCTGATTCATGAATTCTTCTAACCTTATCTTAAAATAGTCTCTTAAACAGTAGAACTGTGAAGCAGACATGTAGTTTGTGCACTGAGAAAATCATGTGTAATTCTGACTTCTCTAAATCCAATTACATAAAGTCCTCAATCCTTTATAAATTATATAACAATTCTGTTGTACATCCTTCAAAGTAAGATGATCTCAGCTTTCACTATAAACCACTGGGTCTCAGCTGCAGTGAACCGCTAGTGAGCTAAGCAGAGCTGGCTAATCCTATTAGCTTCATACAATATGCTATATGACAGTGCGACTGCGCTGAAAAATACATTTTAAGCTTTATGCAATTCAGTGCAGCAGCAATCCGGCCTTGCAACACATGCTTCATTCTAACAACTAAGCCAGGTTTATGTCTTTGTACTGTATATACAACATTTGTCAAGCTGAGATATTTCATCCCAGGCTACAATAACCCCTTTATGTAAAGTCTGCTGCTGTGGGGCCAAAGCTGGACTTGTCGAACCGATAAACAGCTGGACGGCCAGAAACTGTGGATTATCTGCGTCTGTACAGCTGAAAGTGAGCTGATATCCAAGCAGGCTAATCATGCTAATGGCAAACGTAATTACAGCTAATCTGAGCGAGAGAGAGGCATGCCTTAATGAACTGTAATGATGGCACGTTTTTCACCCTGTGCCTGCAGGGACCTATCAGACAGCTAAAAGTGGAGAATATGAGACACATGCATTGATTAATGAAGCCTGGTACACATGCAAATGCTTAAATATGCTTGTATTTCATAGTCACTTGTAGCATGGAACGGCCTGTGTTTTTACAATACTGCAATAAATGTAAAAAATGTATGTATAACTAATATAAAATAATATTCCTTAACTGTAGACAAAGTAATTCTGAATCAAACTGGACACAACCGAAAGTGAAAAACAAAAGGACTTAAAGATGACAGGACATGAAAACGATGGAAACGATCGGCTTAATCTAATGACTGACCGCGTGACGTATCTTACCTTGCTCCTGGGTTTGCTGTTCTGCAGCAGTAAACACAAATCACAAGCACAGCTGTCAGTCACCTCAGTTTTTACCTTTATATGATTCTGCTGGCTGAACATCACTAGAACCCAGTTGGCCTTGTATTGACAGTTAATGTTTGATTACCTAATTACACATGAGAATAGTATATAATTTGGTTAATTATTATTTGGCCTCACACAGACTCTGTAGTCCCAGTAGCTTTAACTGTATATATATTTATGCCGATGTGTTCTTCAGTTATTACTAGATTAATGTTTTGTGTGGCATAAGCATATCATTAGCTCTGCAGGGCTGAACGTGTCCCGGGACAAAGGATGTGTTTATGAAGTCTCACCCAAATATTTGGCCCGTTCCTCTCGCCGCTTTTTGGCTTGTTTCTGCCGTTGCTCTGAACTCATCCCATCTGTTGAGGAAGAAGAAGATAAATGTACTTTTCATGCCTTTTCAGTAACATGAAAATTTATATTGACAGTATGTCATTTGCAAATGAAATATCATGCAAAAGTATGAAATGCAAATCAAATACCAACATTTTAGTAGCCAACACCATTGATATTCCAATTGATATTTAGGGGAAAAATGCCTTTATTTAAAAGTTAAATATTAATACAAATATTAACAAAAGCAATGGCATGATAATAAAACTAAACATAGAATACAATACTAATTAAGTAAATGCATAAATAATAAATAGTAATAATAAATGCATACATTTAATTAAGTAAACTTTGACAGCAGCAGCAATTAAGTACAAATTAAAAATGTTTATTATAAATTAATTAGTTATCAGTTATACACACAAACATATTTGAAAAACACACACACATTAGTAGCAAAAACAAGCACTACTATAATTCTACGGAATACAGAGGAAATGGAATAAATGATGATATTCTAGCTAAACTTTTAGGGGGGACAGACTTGTAAAATGCTACAAAAATTCTAAAGAGAGCTGGCTGACACACAGTAGGTAAGACAAATGCTGAGTAATGTGTCTCTCAAGCTCCTCTTCTTCTTCATTTCTTTTTCTTGAGAAATTAGAGGGTTGTAACTGACATTTTCTGTTTTGTTCTTAGCCTCAGGAGTGCATTGATTCAATCAGGATAAGTGTGACTCCAGCTCTTTGACCGCAGAGATGCTTTAACTCAAGGCATTGTGGTGAGTCAGGTATTATTCTGATCACACAGTCAAATGTAAAGGAGGTTCATTCAGTGAAGACTCATGCATCAGTGTTTCATCTATCCGTTCTTCTCGCTAAGCGTGTCCTCCTTATAATGCAATATACAGCCAACGCTTTCCCAATGAATCAAACTGTTGCCATGGCAACCGGTCTACCCCGCACCCACCATCAAAAGGACTCGGTTGGCTCTATACACTCAAGACTGTTGGAGAACACTCTGCGAGCCTTCCCCAAACACACACTGCCCAAGGTTCGCTGGATGCTTTGATGCAGGGTCATGCTGGGTTCCAGCGTCTCACCCTCTTCATGAACAATGACTTGGCTTGCTGCCACAAACGTCCCATTAGGATGCATTTAGAAAAAGGTCTTTTAAAAGTCAGTCTGATGACAGGGATGTTAACAAACATGCGGTCTACAATGCTGAGGGTGTATACGTTTTCTCACTTTCACCATTTTACTGTACACAAATGCCATGATAATTTTGAACTTACCAGTAATAATTGTAAAAATTGTAGTATTACATTTTTAAAAGAGAAAATGTACTCTATATTCTAAATGGTTCTTGTAAGTACATGTGAAAAAGCAACTATAAAATACAAATAAAACAAATTAAGAGTAATAAAACAAAATTAACTAAATAAATAATATATAATATAATATAATATTACATTATATATATATATATATATATATATATATATATATATATATATATATATATATATATATATATATATATATATATTTTTTTTTTTTTTTTTTTTTTTTTTTTGGTTTAAATGATAAATTCAATCTTAAAAATATTGTATAAATATATTAAAGGGCCCTATCTTGCACCCAGCGCAATTGACTTTGTACACCAACGCATGTGTCATTCCTATTTTGCACCCGCGCAAAGCGCGCTTTTCCCTCCACAGAGGCACGTCGCTAAACTAGTGAATGAACTTACGCTCCCTGGGCGGTTCAGCGCAAAAAAGGAGGCGTGTTCCGGCGCAAACAATCCCTGGTGCTATTGTGCTGTTCCATTAAACAATTGCGCCACTGACCAGAAAAAACCTAGTCTAAAGTCAGTGGCGCGTTGCGCGTTGTTCATTCTGCTATTTTAAGGGCGCATGCTTGACCATAATGTATAGCGTGCACAACGCGTACACACTTTGCTCATGTAATCTACACAGATGCAACAGTTATTTTTGCAAATCATAAATTGTTACACTAAAAAAAATATTAACACGTGAGATGACGGAAATCATTGTGGTATATTTTGGGTGGGTTTCTCCCATCCCCATACAACACAATTTCTCTGTCTTTCACTGCTCTTACAAGAACATCAGTCTCCTCGGCTGTGAACCGCTCCTGGCGTGCGCCTGGTAAATTACGCCATAATAATAGCAATCCATAATGGAACTTGCGCACCTGCTTTTAAAGGGAATGTTGGATGACGCTCTGATTGGTTTATTTCACGTTACGCCCAAACCACACCTATGAATAATGAAGCTACTTCAGACCAACCCATTTTAGATTTGCGCCGGGCGCAAGAGCTATTTATCCCGCCGGGAAAATAGCAACAGCGCCGAGACCCGCCCACAAACTTACTTGCGCTTCGCGCTTTGACACTTGCGTTTCAGATCGTTAAAATAGGGCCCAAAATATTATAATTATATAACAATATATTTTGTGTAATAATTATTTAATAATAATTATTAAATAATTAAATAATACAAATAATTAAATAATTTTACAATATATAATTATTTTTTATCACATTCATTAGATTAAAATACAAGCAAACCAAAATAAATACGATAAGAATAATTCAATTAAGATCCATCTATCTATCTATCTATCTATCTATCTATCTATCTATCTATCTATCTATCTATCTATCTATCTATGCTATGGTGGTTGCTATGTTCTCTCATTCAATATAATGATAACAATTCTATTCAACACCTGAAAGCTTGTATTGTACCTTTCTTTGTCGGCGGGTTGGGGCTGGATCCAGGTGTGCCGGGTCTCGGGTCAGATTTGATTGGTTCAGTTTTTGAGGGAGGGTCTGTTATGAGGGAGGAGTCTGTGACCGTCGTGTCGTCAGCTTTCAGGATCTCACTGTCCAACTCAGTATCTTTCTGAAGCGTGCCACTCGTCCCTGGAGGAGATGTGAGAACTGGAGGAGCGAGAGAAACCAAAATGAATTCACATTAAAAACATAAAGCAGAATTTGATAATTAGAATCAACCTTTGAAAGCCAACCAAAGAGTAAGCAGCGTAATTTGGCACTGACCACAATCATAATTGATGAACTTTGAAACACAGTTATTGAACTTAACTGAATCAACACTGAACTATATTGAGCTGAATAATGACACTTTTCCCTTCTGTACAGCTTGTTTATTTATTCATTCATTCATTTTATTTATTAGACCTTTGTGTATCTCTTTTCTCTGGATATAAAGGTATGGATGATGCCCTGGGGAATCAGCACTGTCACTACACATGCAATATACACTGACTGTACCCTTAGGCCTTGCTTTTCCACCTTTGTTTAATGCAAGTCCTAAACCATCCCCCATCCTTAACATAATGGATTGAGTGGCTTCTGGAGGATTAACTGAATGCTATGCTGTAGAAATCCATGACTGCAGCCCCTCAGATGAGTTTGGATAATGATCATGGCTTGAATTTAATTAGATAACAGGATGAGAAGTGACCGCTCATTTAACAGCCGACTAAATATGTTTATTCTCTTCACATCAGATGCAGAAAAGAGCTTCAGACGTGTTCAAGGTCCGCTGGAGCACCGAGACCCTCCGGAGAGCCAAAATGAAGGGCAAATAAAGGGCTGGTGGTTTCAAGCCAAAAGCTTCATCTCAGCTTCAAACAGTCAGTGCTGGGCAGAGAGGGTTGAAAATTGGCAAAAAGTCATAGTCATCTCTAACAAATGCTGCTAGAACCTAGCTATATGAAGAAACCATTTGCTAAAGCATCAAATACTACTGTATCACAACAAAATGATCAATGTCAATTATCTATGGCACACCAAAATGATAGCCTACATTAGGATTTCCCAAAATGGTGATCATGAGGGGAATATATTGAGCTTTTTATTTATCGATTTGCATTTCAGTCAGTTTGAAACCAGTTTTTATTTTTTGTGTTCTGTGTCTTTTGTCAGTTTAGTAATTTTTGTTTTTATTTGTCTTAATAATATGTCTTTTTACATATTATTTTAATAATAATCAAGTAAAACATTGTCTTGGTATTTAAAAAATAAAATAAAAAAGGTTTTATATTTTATTTTATTTCAGTTAGCACTTATTTTAAGTAACAACAATATTTGAATGACAATTTTGCATTTTTAAAGTTTTTTGTTTTGTTTACTACAATAACCCTGATATTACTAGTCAATAATAATCGGAAAAATGTCTGTTGAATTGCAACTTAAAAACTGACCGCTGACTTTGTGTGAATCAAAACTACTGTGCCACACCAAGTTTTTTATCTTTTATCAAAACTTCAATGTTGAACGGTTGACCTCTGACCTCAGGGGGTAAACATGAGGTCAGCGTGGGTCTGAACGTCCTGTTTTAATCAGAGTGCATGTCTGTGTTTCTCCAGTTGTTTCTGGGGGTCGATGAGGTTTCTGTCTTCGAATGTGCAGCTGTCGTCTTGTTAGGGCCAGCCTCATGACAGAAAGACAAACAGCCTACAGACGCTACACTGCTGTTCAGAAGTGCAAAGAGACAATCGCTGAACTTCGCTACTGTAAATAACTCAGAGAAAACCATAAGCCAGTAAATAAAGTACACTGTTGGCAATTCATCCCCACACATCGAAGCCCAATGATAAGTCCCAGCTTCTTCTCTGTACTCTGTTTCTAGAGGAAGTCAAGTTCCCATGTTGGGTCTATAAAGGTTAGCAGCAGGCCAGTGTCTCACTGCTGAGACCAACGGGACAAACTGTCTGTGTTAACAAAGAAACGCCATCTGTCCCGGGAAAGACACAGAAGAGTGTCATTTTTCTTCTGCTTAGAAACAGATACGCTCACACTAATCAGATGCTAAATTACTCTCATTTGGAGATGGAATTAATTAGCTCTTTAAGCATGTTAGATGTGAGATACCATAAGCAGACAGTGATTTGTTATCAGAAGATTATGGCTAATTTAGGATGGAGATTTAACGAAATTCAGTTCAAACGTCAAATCGTCCACATGAAAACAAGTGCAAACTCTTTAGTTATGAGTTACATTAAATGCATTTAGACCTGTTAGAATTACTGCAATCACATTCCATGTTTGTAAAATAATCAAAAAGTAAGACTCATGGGGGATATTTTGAGGATCCATTGGTTATTTTGATCAGATGAAGTCTTCTCTACATTAGTTAGGGCTGCAAGATGAAATAAGTAATATTTATTTAATAATAAATAACACAAGGTGTGGTTTGAAAATGATGAAATTAAGACTTTTCGTAAATTTTCATTTTAAAGTTAAACTGTGCAATAACATGATTATCATTTTATTATTTTTTATTAAATACAGTTTTTTTACAGTTAAATATTAGTGTCTTTTTATATGCATGTAATATGTAATCTTTAACATTAAGAGGTGGTAATGCCATTTTAACAGTGCTGTGATATGAATAATTATACTAATTATAATGGTTGACGCTGTCTTTAATTACCCATCAGAATGGCAACAGGAACAAATACAAAACCTCCCAAGATGCACTAGGGGAAAATCTAGAAAAAGAGGTCAGTACTAAAGTTTTGTGAGCTTGAAAGAGAAAGAAAAACATTGCATGTGATCCAGGGATGAGACAATGTTTGGGCAAAGGGACAAAGAGATAAAAACAGCAGTAAAACCCGAGACTAAAGCATAAAAAGGGTTTAGGACATGTCCGGGCAGATCATCAGAGAAACCCTCAATACAGAGACGACGTGTCTGGAATTTCGGGGAAAAAAGAGACAGATCTTCCTGACAGGCTTTGTGCTGCAGTACATTTGGTGTTTGAGAGAAAAGGCCGGATGAATCTTCTTCCTGACCACAGACACCTGCGTTTGAGTATAAAAGTTCACGTCATGTGACAGACACAGATCTGTCAGGTTCATCGATTCGAGTTTCACCTCTATAAGTAAAAATAGTGTTGTTTTAGGTTGCCAAGGTGTTGCAGTGCACAAACTAAAACTATATATCAAAAAATATTTTAAATAAAGTTCAAATTAAGCAAAATATAACTATGATACATTTAAATGAATGAAAATGAGAAATGTTGCCTTTGAAACTAAAAGAAATAAGTATAAATTGATTCACTATAATGATAAATAAATAAATAGACTAAATAAATAAAAACTTAAATGTCAAACTTAAATTTTAGGCTAATATATATATATATAAATGGTTAGGTAATAGGGTTTTATAGTTAACTAAAATGTAAACGTTTTCTTACTTGAAATAACACTGAAATTAAAAATAAAAAAATAAAAAATTATTTGATAAAAGAGGCAACATTTATATTTTTTCTAAAAAAAATAAATAAATAAATAAAACTCAAAACTCAAATAAAAATAAATGAGACATAATCAGTAGTATAAAAGATAAAAATGACAAAAAATATAAAAACCCATATAAAATATTATATGAAATGTACTGTAAATACTTTAGTTAATTTTGTAGTATAATTTATGTGCTATTATTATTTATTATTATTATTATTATTATTATTATTATTATCATTATTATTATTATTATTATTATTATTATTATTATTATTATTAAATCTTAGATTGAATGTAATTTTAATTTCAGTTTTAGTTATTATTTATTTCCAAATCATTTAATATTTAGAGATTTTATACAAACTTTATTTCAATTAACAAAATGGGTTTAATAGTTTTAGTTAACGATGGAAGAACAAATATAGACAGAAGTTAGACGACTACTTTTAGACAAACAACAACTATGGTTAAAAAGCTATAAAATCCATAACTCAAGATTCATTCTTATGGATTTGAATTTACATAAGTTTGAATTTACATTGAAAAAAACACAAAGTGGACACATTTCTTCATTGCTCTTAATGTAATCACACTCCTATCTAAATAAAGTATGTTTTTTCCTTATGATTTAAAAATACTCTCTGTTCTGCGGGTTTTGCATTAGCGTATGTGCTCGATGAAGGGATTTACAGACACAATGGTGTGAAGTGGGTCAGTGGCACGTCCACAACAGGTCTGTGTGTGTCAGCAGCGGAGGCAAGAGTACAAGACTCAGTGGATGTGGGTCAGTCGGACCTCAGGCATGTGCGGCATGCATCTCTACTGTCTGTGTGGATGGCAACAGAACACAACATGGCACAGGACTGTCAGAGAGCAGCAGCAGAGCTAAACAAGGACACTCAGAGACTCTACTGTTTACACTTAAAACCACAACCACAAATACCTATTGCTAATAATTGAATTGTAAGTGTCCTGCAAGCAGTAAACTTTATATCCTTTTCACATGGGTCATTCACAGGGAACTGTGCTATTTGTGTCCCAATGTGTCCCACATTTAACATTTGACAAATTTAAAGTTTAATAAGTATTGCAAAAGAAATTTAAATTGTATTTAGGTTCTTATCAGATCATTTGCATCTCTGTTACCGAATCAATACATTTTATTGAAATTAAAATTATAACTCTATATTGAAAATAATGGTTTGACCTTTCTGGCATCATATTTAGGGCAGTTACATAATTATAAATCTTTTCCGACTGGTTCAAACATGCTTAAACTTAAACCCTCACATAGTTGAACTTTGCATTAAAAAACTTGATTAACTTTATATACTTTTTTCTAGGCATAAAGAACAAACAATATTGACTGTGATTAATGTGGTGTGATGTGATCATTTTTGCTTGTTGAGATTATTATTAGCCATTTATTATGACCTTTTATGACATTAAAACTCTGTTTAATTAATTCAAAAGTTAAATACTTTTATTTATCAAGGATGCATAGAAGTGAAGTGATAGTAAAGACATGTCTAACGTTACAAAATGTTTCTATTTCAGATAAATGCTGTTCTTTTGAACTTTCTATTTATCAAATGAGAAAGATTAATTGAGGTTTCCACAAAAAATATTTAGAACCACAATTGTTTTCAACATTTTTAATATGATTTTTTAAATATTTGTTTTTATTTTTTGAGCAGCAATGATCATGTGACACTGAAGACTTATTATTCAATATTATTTTAAATATTTATTTATTTAATACATTAATGAATTAATATTTAATTTAACATTAATAAATTAATATTTAATTTTTTTATAATTAAATAGTATTTATTAAATATTATTATCAAATGGCTGCTAAAAATTAAGCTTTGCTTCACATTAATAAATTACATTTTAAAATAGATTCAATTAGAAAACAGTTACTTATAATGTAATATATTTCATAATTTTATTTTCAAACACCAATCTTTTGAGCTTTTAACTACAACAAAGCACAAATTGATACTATCAGAATTTACTTAATACTAAAATAGAAATGGTAGATGTTAATGATTAGTTTAAGAATAACTTTCCTGAAAATGACAGCATCAAGTAGCACCACAGTTATGTGTCTGTTAAAGTAAGAATAAACAGCAGAAACGATGTATATCTGATGTTTTAAACAGAGCTGAAATACTGTAAGCTGTTCCTGCTGCTCTAAAGATCTCAGTGTTTCAGTAGCCCTGATAAAACACAACAACCCGTCTACTTTGAAATAAAAATCTCTGCAGTGCATCACTGCTGCCTAAACCATAACACCTGTTTCTACAGAACATCTGTATAAGTCTAGACCCTTTGTCATGTGACAAAACTAAACACAACCCTTAAGATATCTTTCAATCCAAATCAAGTACATCCACAGCACTATAAATTCAAAACAGAGCAATGAACAGCAACAGAATTGCATGGATCTCTTGGGGATCTTCTGAAGAATCCAGTTGAGTGAAAACAGTCCGTCTCGCAGATCAACATCTGCACTGACACACAGTACGAGTGCTCGACTCGTCCAAACACCATTAATATTTGAACAGCCCTCTGCATCTCTCCCACTCATGTGCACAAATGGAGACAGTCAGAAACAGCTCATATCTTGATATACGGCTGTGAGATAATAGGGCAAGACTGATGTCATGGCTAAACGTTGTTCTTCAAACTAGACAGCTCATAGCACAAAAAACGAGTCCCAATCCAACAACCACACGGCCTGAACGGTTGCCCTGATTACAGACACAACAAACACACAACAACGGCAATCGTATCAAACCAAAAAACTGCCTGTAAGTGCTATATTACATAATGTGGTAATTGGTCTCCAACTGAGACGCATCCTGTTTGTTTGGTGTGTGATTATCCAGACTGATCATTTAGAAATAATCAGCATCAATGAACACTTCAGCTGGGCACAATGAGACATATTTTATAGGCTATATGAGAGAACACGCAAAAAAATTATTCACAGTTATTTGTATTTTTCATGGTGATTTTTTATTTTTTTTTGCAAACATCTAAAAGCCTCAGATCAGTAAAGATGAGATAAGCCGGTATTAAGGGATTTTATCAATCTAAATTAAAGTTGGCCTTAAATGTAGGTTTAATGGAAAGAGCATCCAAATGTACATAAGCTTGTGTGTGTTACAGTATGTGTGTGGACATGAAGGATGTCTGCACCGTGACTTTGTTTACATCCATCCGTCTGCATGTTTTGGCAGCTGCCTTCAGCAGCATAGGAAATGTCAACGGGAAATTAAACTTACTTACTGCATGTTTCTGAGTGAACTGCTTTTTACATTTAGATGTATGCATCTAGCAGATGCTTTTATCCAAAGTGACTCATGTTATCTTTTTTAGTGCCACGCTCCACTGTCTGAGTTATAAGGTGATGTGTATGAATCATTTGTAGTCTTATAAACTGATCATAATACAAAGTGGACTAAAAAGTAAGGGTGAAAAGTCAGAATAAGAGACCTAACAGCTAATAAAAACATCCGTATGTAATCCACATGACTCCAGACCTTTAATTAAGGTCTTGTGAAGTGCGTGTTTGTAACATATGTAGGCATTTTTAACTCCAAACAGATCTTCTATTCATAATATTGCTTCCTCCAGTGACAAAAGTCATCTCGCTTGAATCAGGAGAGAAATATGCACAGATCAAGCACTGTTTATGAGCACAAACAGGACAAAAGATGTCTACACAATTATTTTGATGGGAAAGGACAAAGGATTGACTTTTTAATTATGGATTAAGGAGTCGTATTTTTGACGGCACCCATTCACTGCAGAGGATCCACTGGTGAGAAAGTGATGTAATGCTAAGAATCTCCAAATCTGTTCTAATGAAAACAATTATAATTCTCACATAAACCCCCCAAAAATGTGAAAAGGCATGACAGGAGTGTAGCACAGGGTATCTAGGTTTGTCTGTGTCACGTCTAGCCGCCTCTGTGTGCACTGAAGCAGAAGAGGACTTATATAAGTATGTAAAACAGAGCAAACTGATGCTGCCTGCCGTGACAGCTGATCCTGCAGAGAAGTATCAAGGGTGAAGGCTCTCTGACACATTGCAGTATAAAATAGCTGTCGGAAAAAATGTCTTAAAAATGATGAAAACCAGTGAAAAGGGATGAGAATTGAATGGCCTAATGGTTAGATCCCTGAACCTCAGGGGTTTAATCCTATAAACTTTATGATGAATAAAGTGAAGCATCCACCTTATCACCTTGAGCAAACCACTTTAGAAACATTAAATTACTCGAGACGCACACAGTAACAAGCAGCTTTTGATTGTACAAATGCAGTCAAACAGAGAAAAAAACTTCATGTTTAGAGGGAAATGCTATGTAATTTTTCCCCTTCCATTAGGATACCACTTGATACTGAGGTCATTTTATGGAGGACATATAGTGAAAGTGGAAATGACACTTCCTGAGCACCTAGCCAAGCCACCATGACTCGATTTCTAAACACTGACGGCCAGGCAGCACTCCGTGAAGAGCATCTAATATTACTCTCATCAAATGACCATGTCTATAAATACCTTCAGGTCTGTTCGGACACACTTGGGGGAAAGTGTTAATGTGGCTTCCCCTGGCACATGCTGCAGCGGCAGAAGATTCATTTTGAAGGTCAACAGAGGCAGATGAGAGAACATCAGGGAAAGAATCCAAGAAAATGTGAGTCATGTGACTCATTCCCAGCATGAAACGCCTTCTGAGATCACCAGACATGCTGCAAACTCTCTCTTTCTGCACTACGTCCTAATAGATGTTTTTCTTAGCAATTGCACGACATCTGTTTTAGATTATATTACGGCTGCTGAAACAGTTTGAGGTGTGGCAATGCTGTTTCTAGATCAGTGTTATGGGCTAATAATGTCGAGCATAAGGGGTGCAAGCCCGCCTGCGCAGCTGTGGGGCTAATATTAGCAGGCCTGTCCTGTGACCACACTGGAGCGGGACAGGCGACGGACGGGTCTGTGAACACACACACAAGCACATGCTAACGACTGTTTTCTCTTTCTGACACACACACATCTCGTCAAATCCACACTGACGGCTACAGCTGCTGGAGAACCAATTGAGACTTCATCTGTGCACCACACGAAGTTCATACTAACTGCATTAACATACACTACACAACAGCATCTAAAACTTACTGTGCTCAACATATACAAACCAGGGGCAGAAATAAACAGATATACATACCTTTGAATTGATTTAAAGGGCCATTTTTTAATTTGTGAAAACATATTTTTGTACCCATATAAGTTGGCTGTTACAAAATCGACACCAAAATGCAAAAGCAGCTGGAAAAAAGAGAGCAGATCTATAGGATTAAAATAAAATAAAAATGTGTTAGGAAATATTCATTTATTATTACATTGATAATAAGATTATTATATTATTAAATCTCAAATACCACAAATTAGCATATATTTAAAAACAGTGGAAATCAATACAATTCACTTGATCTCCAAAGTCCTGGCTAATGTTTCAAAACCATAAAATGTCTAAAATTTAAGTAAATATTTAATAAAAGCAAAAAGCATCTCAAAGATGTGGTATAGATCATTTTTATTTAATAATCAAAATAATAACTGAAACAATAAAACTCATAAATCATTTATTATTTGTGCTATACTTACTATTTTAATAACAATAAATTATGCATTAATTAATGCAAGTAACCCTAAGACAAACCCTAACCATACATGTAGTTAAATAACTCAGTGCTTAAATGTATAATTACATCGTAACAAGGACACCTTATAATAAAGTGTAACCTAATTGATTAATAAATAAATTAGTTTAATAATAATAATATGGGCATTATGTCATTCCAAACAACATTTCATTACTTGGTAAAACTCATTTTAAACTTATTGTTCCCTTACAGTAAAATACTATAGCACACTATAATTAGAAAAAATATAAATATTTAAATATTGAGACCAAAATGATTTTTGTCTAAAAAAAAACCCTGCATGTATATGAAGAACAGAACATATCTTCTTTACACAAATATAGTCCAAGCACACTGGAGCCTTACCAACCACACTTTGCTGATTCGACATTCTTCCTGAGACCACCAACCAACCCTGGACAAGAAGTCAAATAATAAACAGAGCCAACAGACTGCTGGAGTAAACTCTAAAGGTTTTCTTCTTTTACAAAGAAGAAACTTAAAAAAAAAAAAAAGCCCCAACGGTTCATAAAGCACTTCTTAAGCTTTAAATACCTTTAAATATGTCTGATGTGCTTACAGGAACTCCTTAAGTCTGAAAACCTCTGTTGGTCTGCGGAAGGAATGGAAGAAATCTCACTGATGAAACTATAAACTAAAAGTGCTGGGTAGAGTTTGCTAGAATGCCACAAGCTTGAATATAATAGAAACTAGACCCTAGGCATGTAATGTTTTGTCTAATTACAAAATAATAAGCATCATTTCTGCATAAATTAGCATATTTAATCACACTTTACAAACATCCTCTCTGCACACCAACAATGAGATTCATTATTCAGAAGTTATTCAAAGTTTGACCTCATTTTCAGATCTGTGTGCTGGTAAACACATATGCATTCAGCTAAATTTAAAATTGTCTGTCCTTGAGGGGATCCTGTTTTCTCATGTTTGGACTCAAAAGGAATTCACATGCCCCGCTTACGTAACACGGAGACAGATTTCCACTGTTTTCCTGTCGCCGAGACAAAGTCATTGTGCAATAGTGAAGACTTGATCTAATTAAGCACATTCTCACTTTGTTTACATTTCAGCTGCCGCGACAAAACTGGATCCTGACTTCCACGGCCCTGCAGACGCCACACCTCATTATGTTAGCAGAACTGCAGATGAAAACGATTACGCTCTAATTTCAAGGTGCACACTGTCAGTAAAACATAAATGACTGAGATCTAAAACATCAGCACAAGCCATCATTTTGAGCTTTAGGGTAAATAAAGCTTGGAGTGGAAAGAATGGCTAAATTATGGTGTTCCTCCATGTAAAAATTACTTTGTCTGTCAGTTGCTTCTTAAAGGAATAGTTCACACAAAAATGAAAATCTGATGACAAACACATCATAGTTGACCTGAGGTTGAGTTTTTTGTTTCTTCATGGGAACACATTTGCAGAAAATTAGCATTACACGACTTGCTCACCAATGAATCCTCTGCAGTGAATGGGTGCCGCCAGAATGAGAGTCAAAACAGATGCTAAAACATCACCATAATTTACAAGTAATCCACATGACTCCAGTCTCCAGTTCAATAAACATATTGTGATGCAAAAAATGTATAAAAAACAAATCCATGATTGTAGATATCTTTGGGATATATAACTTCTTAAACATTCGACTAAAAACTTTTTTATTTTTTATTTTATATTAATACTTTATAGAACCCAGAAACCAGAAATACTGACGTTCCTATAATTAGAAATAATGTTCTATCACCAAAGAACAATACAGCAACTCAAGAAAACTATACAGCTGAATTCTTGCAAATTCAAGGTCTGATATTAATTTTAATGCATAAATCATATTAAAAACATGTAGTTTCCCATCTATTACTACATTCAAAGCTGCTTCGAGAAACAGATTTTTACAACACTCTAGTTCTCATTGTTTCTTTCATTTTCTTGCTCTTGCGCCCATATAAAACTTCAGATTCAGGCTTCTGGAAACAAATATCTCACATGAAAAGAAATCCTTCCATGCTGCTGCTTCCCTCCTCTCTCTATTCCTTCCTCCTCCCTTTCCTTTTCCGTCTTTCCACACGGTTATGACACACAGCTCTTGCCAAAGATACCTCCAAAAATAGAAGTCATCCTCTCTCATTACTTCACGACATTATGGTGAAAACAGTCCCGAATAACGATTACTCAAGGACTACACCGACTGCCATGATGTTTGAACCACAGAATCATGGTCATATGCCACAAACAACTCATATTTTCCGCTGAAAGCAGAAGTGAAAATGGGGTTTCTTGGTTTCTATATATATGTATATACAGTATGTATTATTATTTTTTTTTTTTACAAAAGTTGTATGATTTGCAGATTTAGATGATTAGGATACAGTTGAAATCACCTCTAGAATCTGTATGTTATTAGCCTGGCAGAAAAATGCATTTAAAGTGTTTTGTTTTTTTATAGCAGTCTGTTGGGTAATATTATAATGAAATTCTTAGCTGAAACCTGTCGCAATAATCCCATGCAGTCTGCTGAGCTGGCCACTTTGGCCAGATATCCAAATTTCCAATCCTCCAAGACCACTTGGGGGAAAAAAGCAGGAAATACTTTGCCATTGAGAATATCCACGTCATACATTACTAACACAGACAAGAGCCTTCGGCTTGAACAATAACTCCATCCCACAGGAAATAAACCCTTTCTCATCTAGGCCTGGTCTTAAAAAAAAGGCTCTTCAATGCTTCCCTGCAGCACTTTAGGTTCAGCAAAGTGCCCTTTTCTTTTTAAGACATTAAGATGTGAGTTTCTAAATAGCTCTTTGGAGATTTTATGCATGTGTGAATACTTTGCAAACTTGGAAGTGGATAAACATTTCTACTACAGATTCTGCAGATTTGAAGTATGTCACCATACTGGAATTGAAATCTGCAAGAATAAAAAACTACAGAGCAAATCAGTATGAAGTTACAGCCACATTAGCAACTACTATTGGAAATAAAACAATAAAAATAACAGATTTTCTGACCTAAAGGTTCTCGTATGCTCTAAAACACTCTACAGGTTTAATTGACATCTTTACTCTAAACAAGACAGCTAAATCAAAATGGTGCAAAATAAAGTTCTGTGTTATGAAGCTGATTCTTATTGTCTGTGCAGCATAAGAAAATGTCTTGCAGTGTGTGAGAGAGAAAACCCCTGTGATGGAGAAACAGTGTTCCTTTGAACAAGTTCAGTCTTGGAGAATCTTGGTCCTGTGCCCAAAACACTTACTACAAAGCAATCAATGTTGCTGTACAGAGGATTTTCTGACCTGTCTCTCTCTCTCTCTCTCTGTCTCTCTAAGCCTCAGGCTACAGGACAAGACGTCCATCAAAGCTGACAATAATGCCACACTGGTGTCCATGACTCAGCTGGCCCAAGGTGTGAGAAATACAGCTGCCACTGATCTAAAATCAGCTTTGTATTCACAGGATGTGAATAACTGATACAGGAAAATATGTGGAAGGAACTGAATAAGGTCTTTTATTAAAGAGCCACAAGAATGGCAGGGCAGATCAATATAACATTAAAGATGCTTTACAGTGTAATCCCTATTATCATCATGATGCAACGGTGTTCTGGGGGGTTTCTAGGTTGTAGTTCACTGGCCCGGTTCAAGAGAGTTGAGAACGAGGACTGTCTGTAACACAGTCATCACATAGGAATGCATTTACAAGTTTCCTCCTTTTTTGGTGCATTCTGCCAGTTCAAAACAACCTGATTTAAAACGACAAATACCAAGAGACAGGAATGTGCTCAAACTAAGATCATGTGAGATAATGACTAGACGTTTCCATAGCATAACCCAGATTTACCGGCGTTACCTGAACCACACATCTGGAGGCAGCACTTGACCTTGCTGTTAAAGTAAATTTTAGTCTAGTTAAAACTAAGGGATTGCATTCTATTTCTTTCAAAGAAGCTTACATTAAATTATACCTAGCCTGAGGTTAAATGCATTGCTAAAGGACACTATAGCTGTGGATCATAAGTTATGCCTTATGGGATTTGAACCTGCTACATCTGGGTTTCATGCTGGATCTATAAAAATTATTCTACAGGATACATTTAAAATATTTTCCCATAAAAAATGAATAAAGCAACAACAAATCTGCACAGCAAAGATGGCACAGACGTGTTTCTGAGGTAGCATTTAGAAGTCTGTTTAATGCTGCACAGAAGTGGCATAAGTGCATTTACAAAGCAATTGCACATTTGGATACTGCGGTTGAGGTGGGTCAGAACAGATATAATTTAGCCTGGGTTTAATGTGCCATTGCGACTTTACACAGAATTTAGAGCAGGCGCAGAGCAGCCTTAAATCTTCTCTCTTGGATGTAAAAAAGAAAATACAACATTATCTGCATGCCTGAAAAGTTGGGAATCAGTATCCTTGTCCTATTTATAAAAGATATGTAGATTAATAAATATAAGATCAATATTATATATTAAAAATACTGAAAAATCTTTCAAACAAAAATTCTTAATTTACTTGAGAAATACAATTATATAATTCTAATTTATTTAACCTCATTGGCAAATTGCTTAAAATTTAGCAAAACAAGTAAATTAATCTTGTTTTAAGGATGTTAAGATATTGTTTTACAGGCAAACAATATAAAACACTGATTACGAACATTTATTTTCGTAGTTTCGAATTGCTTAATAACATTGAGTTCTGTATTGCAATAGACAGATGAATCATGATGCAACAACGAAAAATCTGTGGGCTTTCATTTGGTGCTTATTAATACGGACTCTAATAGAAAGGTAGAGGTTAATTAGACACGCGCACACCGGTAAACTGCATTTAAATCCATGAAACCTCTTATTGTATAAACGCTCGGATGCTTTTCTCGTGGAAATATAGCAATGATCAAACTAAACAGTTAATATATTGTACGAATCGTGTTAGGTAGGCCACAATAAATGAAGAATGCTGACATTAAAGGACAAATTTTGCTCACTGAAATGCGAAAAACCGTTATCCAGGTCACGCGCATTGCATATGGGCCGTTACTTCTGTAGTTTTCTTAATGACAGGTGGCACAGGAACCTTAATAAACAAGCTTAAATATAATAATAGGTTTATACAAAATATAAACACCATGACATGACTGAAAATGTGCGCATATATTAATACTCTAGCAATATATTCTGCGTCCTATGACCACCAGTGCGTTTATCCAGGGCTTCAGGGACATTTTATACGCATTTTTTAATACAGTTGTACTAACCTTTGTCTGACAGCGTAAGTTTTTCTTCAAAGCTGCTCTCTAGAGACTTGTTCTCCATTTTGTTCATAGTTTGCGGTCAGTCATTCCATTACAGGGTCCAAAAGAGACGCGTGGAAAAGAGGAACTCCCGGTTATGAACACACCCGAATGCAGTGGCCCTTTAAATCTGGTCAGTAACGAACAGTAGCGCTCAATTAATAGAGTAATACGATCGATGATTGATTAAATTCGTTATTCCCACTGAAATGTGTGATGATCTCAGCTGTGAAAACTAAAGATAGAGAAGTAGGGGAGCCCAGGTCCATGGCCCTGCCCACCTCACAGCAGCCGCTAACTGAATACAGAGGCTCGGTGGTGCGGGACGCGCTGTGCCTATTCACTGGAGCGAACCATTCACCAGGATGGGGGACACTGACACACAGTTAGCGCATTTGAAAATGTTGTTCATGGTTATATACACTACTTCTGGTTTTACATATCTTATTTAGACATATACATTTTGGATCAATCTGGAGCCTCCTCAGGTGCTGTGAAAGAAAAGGTAAGTTTGTAGGGTTTTGCTGAATGGCTCCCCCTCTCGGTTTCTAAAAGCTGGATCTGCGGCATCAGGATTGAGGCAAGGGTACACGTCCTTCAAGGAGTCCCGCTGGAAAACTGAGGTGGATCCCACTTTTAAGTACTCATCAAATTTACACTATGACCTGGTGAGCCTGCAAACCTAATACATTTAATTTTATAAGTGATTAGTAAAATATGTGCATTTAGCAGAAAAACTGTTCAATAAAAATGCTTCATATTTTAAAGGGTTAGTTCACCCAAAAATGAAAATTATGTCATTAATGAAATAATGATCCTCATGTCGTTCCAAACCCGTAAGACCTCCATTCATCTTCGGAACTTTAAGATAATTTAGATTTAGTCCGAGCGCTTTCTGTCCCTCCATTGAAAATGTATGTACGGTATACTGTCCATGTCCAGAAAGGTAATAAAAACATCTTCAAAGTAGTCCATGTGACATCAGTGGGTAAGTTAGAATTTGTTGAAGCATCGGAAATACATTTTGGTCCAAAAATAACAAAAACTACGACTTTATTCAGCATTGTCTTCTCTTTCGTGTCTGTTGTGAGAGAGTTCACTGCAGTTTAGTGATATCCGGTTCGCGAACCAGTTCACCGAATCAAACTGAATCGTTTGAAACGGTTCACGTCTCAAATAAACATTAATCCACAAATTACTTAAGCTTTTAATATTTGTTTAATGTGGCTGACACTCCCTCTGAGTTAAAACAAACCAATATCCCGCAGTAATTCATGTACTCAAACAGTACACTGTCTGAACTACTACTAAAGGTATTTATTTACTTATTTGAAAAAAATTAAAAAAATTATAACGTAAACTAAAACTAAATGTAAAAATAAATTATACCTGAAATAAGAAGAATGTTAACTAAAATAATAATAATAATAATAAAAAAATCTTCTTTCAACTAGTGGCCAACATTTATAATTTTCATTTTTTTACTTGATGCATGAAAATAACTAAAAGTATAACTGAAATAAAAATGAACAAATACTGCACAGATTAACAGATTAAACCACCCAAAATAAATAAATAAATACATAATAATAAAAATGACAAAAACCTTAATTAAAATTAAAATGGAAATAAAAAACTCTAATATATGCATACATACATATGCGAATATGCTATGCTATATATATAATGACATGGATTCCAGACAGTTGTTCAAAAAGTAAATTTCTCCCCATAAATAGGCTATGTACTAAAATGAACCATGTCCAGACCTGAATTATAATAATTGGTACAGTCCCCGTAAAAGACCCTCAGACCCTTAACTGAGACCACACCATCTGAGACTGCTGAAAATGTAATTACAGCTCCCACTGGATTGGATCATGTGTAAACCAGTGCGAGTTTGGTCTTATTTAATACTTTAACTAGAGCACTTATGAGTTGAAATCAGGCCATTAGAGCAGCACGATGCAAATAAGCCATCTGGCACCACTGATATAACCCTGCCAACAACACCAAACTAGTCGAGCATACCTGCATTTGTGAATAATCCACATTTCCAAACATAATCATTTAAGTTAAAAAACACATTTTAAAACCGAGTAGCTAAAACAGGCATAAAAATAACGCATGGGTCAAAACACAGAATGTGCCGCAGTCAGGCGGAGTGTTTCTCAGACTGCGTCTAGTCCCTGCTTGAGGGCATTTGGAGATAAATGTAGATCCATCAGTCATGAGTTAAACAATTGAGATCTGTACTGCACAGAAGCCTGGGGATGTGTATCCGGTGTGATGGCGCACTCATTGCGTACCCTTCCTAAAATAATCTCAGTTATGTCTTGCTGCCATGGAGAACGACACATGAGATAAAAAGATGCTCTGTTGACATGATATAGGTGAGCATGCGGTCAGGATGGGCCACATTGGACAGCCTTAGCCACAAATAAGCATTAAAACATAAATCAAGTTTTTTAATGAGCAGATACAGATGGGTTTTATATAATTTGTGCAGTGCTTCGTACACAAAGCACTGCACATGTGAAGATCTCAAATCAAAATACTCTTCTAATGTGGTCTGTAAATTGAAAGAAGAGGCAGAACCACAAATCGTGAAGAGGTTAAATATAAAAATGTAATATGATTGAAGGTATTTTGTGATCTACCCAACAACTAAGATGCACCATCCATCACTGAAAGATCAAGGGCAAATTTGAGGCTTTTTTGAAGCGCTGTTTGTAGAAGCTGCTGGCTCTTCACAGCACTTTAATAAAGTGTATCTTGAATGGATCTCAGGTGTGGCCTTCTGTTATCTAGTAATGTCAAGAATTATAGAAATGCGTTATCAGTGTCATAAGCAGTAGATTTAAATGACTGGAAACACAAAATGTATTTAGATATGCTCTCTCGTTGTAGCTATAAGTTACTTTAGGGATTTACATATGAGTATCACATAAGTAAACAACATATGCAACGTTTGTACATGGATACATTGTTTACGTTCAGATCAAAGCACAAACAATGTAAATAATGTATCTGTGTACATATGTTGCATACATATGTGACACTCTCCAAAATGGCGCTATAAGGTGACACGGTGGAGACAAATTGTTGAATAAAGTCATTATTTTTGTTTTCTTTGCACACAGAAAGTATTCTTGTAGTTTCCTTGCTGTCTATAGGAGGGTCAGAGAGCTTTTGATCAAAAATATCTTAATTTGTGTAATGGAGATGAACGACATGAGGATGAGTAATTAATGAAAGAATTTTCTTTTTTGGATGAACTGTCCCTTTAAGAAGAAGAAAATAATATTTATATATGAAGAAAATAATATTTTAAAACAAATCTAAATTAGTTTTATTTCTGTACTATTAATTTGTAAATATTTTGAATTGGATTTTATTTGAATATTTTATTTTACATTTTTATTTATATTTTTATTTTTATCAGCCTCCGTTTTTTATTTTTTCAAACATGCCTATTTAGCTTTAAAGGCGGGGGGGGGGGAATGCTCGTTTTCACTCAATATCCTGTTAATCTTGAGTACCTATAGAGTAGTACTGCATCCTTCATAACTCCAAAAAGTCTTTAGTTTTATTATATTCATAAGAGAAAGATAGTCTGTACCGATTTTTCCCGGAAAAACACGACAGGCTGGAGGCGTGACGTGTGGGCGGAGCTAAAGAATCACGAGCGCCAGTAGGCTTTTGGGTTGAGAGCGTTTGGAAGCTGTGACAGCTGTGAAGGCTGAAACTGAACAAGAGCTGCAGCAGCAACGACTCGCTCCGAGCGGGGCTCGAACCCGAGTCTCCGGTAGGGGAGGGTGGACGCACTAACAAGGAGGCAGAGATATTTTAAGCAGTTTTACTCACCGCCTGCGGTTCCAACACACAATCGTGACCCTTTTTCGTTGGGACTGCATTAATCCTTAAGAAATAAACGATATGCAAATCCGGCGTCAAACTGGGCCTTGTAAACAAGCATCTTCGAAATGCAGGGAACAAACAAAAACACTTGCACAACTCCGTTGATGCTCTGTAAAATAAAACTCCCTTATAAGAAGTGCCCTTATAAGGAAGTGCCCTTATAAGGAAATTCCGCTCCATCTAACGTCACACAGAGCCATACCCAAAAAAACTGAAAACTTGTGACAAACCGGTAGGAGTATTTTTGGAACAAAAATAATCCTTCAAACGTACAACTTAATTTTTGAAACTTTGTCCATGTTTAGCATGGGAATCCAACTCTTTAACAGTGTAAAAAACTCAGTATGCATGAAATAGCATTTCACCCCCCCCCCCCCTTTAATGTTTATTTATGTATTTATTTTATGTTTAATTTGAGCTATTTTGAACTTATAGGACTTATTTTATTTCAGGTACATTTGAAAAATAAAAAATCATTTCAAGTTTATTGGATTTAGTATTGGAGATGTACATGACCTTTTTGTTGCACTAGGCATGCTCACAAGAAGCATGAGCTCTCAAAAACATCACATCATTTTAACAGCTAAGATCAGTTTATGAACTCTGTAAGATATACACATGATAATATATACAGTATAATCTGTTTTGGACAATGGTGAGGTCAGCAACTGAATATATTCACAGTTGTTGTCGGGGGTGGTTGAACAGCTGCAGGGTTTGAGATATCAGCAACAGGAGACATATGGGATGGGTGGACAACATTCTGCATAACTGCACTCTTTTTGCTCCAAATATTTCACCAACTGTACTGAAGTTTACTGTAAGGCTCCCATGCTGAAAAGAGCTAGTACTGAATGAATCAAAGTAAGATAAAAGGTCCAAAAGGGGTTTTTCGAAGTTATGTCATAGAAGTACCAATTATGGTTCCCCAAAGAACTCTTTATGAACAGTTCTAAAGTAAGTAATCACCTAGCAACCACCCTAGCAACTGCATAGCATCCCACTACAGAACACCTTAGTAACCGCATAACAACAACCCGGCAAACCACCCTGCACACCCTAGAATCCTGGCGGTGAGTTTTAAGAACGTTTATTGTATATATATATATATATATATATATATATATATATATATATATATATATATATATATATATATATATATATATTCATAATTATCATTATACTGCAATTAAGACATTTTGGTTTAGCAAGATCCGGAGAAAAACCAAAACTTTTATTCAGTAAGGACACATTAAACTGATCAAATGTGATGTCAAAGACATTTATAATGTTACCAAAAAAAATATGTTTCATTCTATTCCTTTCTAATCATCAAATAATCCTGAAAAAAAAAGTTTCTAACATCGATAATAAATGTTTCTTGAGCAGCAGATCTCTTCTGAAGGAACATGTGTCACTGAAGACCGGAGTAATGATGCTGAAAATTCAGCTTTACCAACAAAGAAATAAATTATATTTTTATAGTGAAATATAGAAAACAGTTCTATTAAATTGCAACAATATTTCACAATATTGCTGTTTTCACTATATTTGGAACAAATATATGCAGCCTCGGTGAGCTATTATCTGTTATATTTTGTATATCTGTTCTCATAAATGAATAAACTTTTATACTGTTATATATTCATCTACTGTATAAATGTTTAAGCAGATAAAGCTCATTAACCAGCCCAATAAAGTCCTGATATAATAACTTTTAGGAATAAGAATAACTTTTAGACATAATGTTGACCTTGTCCAGAGGTCATTCAGTGACGCTCCACAGGACATTTTCATGTCATGACCGTCTGAAATCCCCAGACAGATTTTCACATTGTTCAGATGAGCGCAGACCTCCACACCCTCGTGTAGTCCAGCAACAGCTGCTCCCACCCTGGGACTGTAGCACTGACCCAGGATCAGCCGAATCGCTTCACTCACATCATCGTGTTCACTGTACAGCAGATCCAGGATCAGCTGCTGAGGGATCAGGGTTTGGAGGGTTTCAGCTGTTCAGACGTGACTCAGACAGAGAAAGCAGCTTCATGTTTCTGAGAATCATTAGATTCGCTTTGTGGAAAAGTCTGCATATTTGATAAAAAATACAGTAATATTGTCAAATATTATTACAATGTGAGCCATTTTTCTATTATAATGTATTTTAAAATGCTACTTATTCCTGTGACGCAAAGCTGAATTGTAGCAGCTGTCAGTGTCACATGATCCTTCAGATATCATTCTAATATGCTGATCTGCTGCTCAGTTATTAATAACAGTACTATTCTTTTATTATTATTAATGTTTAAAATGTTTTCACTGCCATATTTTCACTGCTTAATATTTTTGTGGAAACCATGATAAATTTTTCAGGCTTCATTGTTAAATAAAAAGTTAATAAAACTTTTATCTGTGCATTTATTTAAAATAGATATTTTGTTGTAATATAAGTCACTTTTGATCAACTGAATGCATCCTTACTGAATAAAAGTATTGATTTTTTTTTTTTTAATCATGCTTACCCCAGACATTTGAATGGTATTGTATTATTGTTTCCATAAAAATAAATTTTTTTAATCTACATAATAATATACTGTAGATAATGTAATAATATAGATAATAACAACAAAATCAGGATATTATAATGATTTCTGAAGTATTGCGTGACAGTGAAGACTGCAGTAATGATGCTGAAAATCATGATGCTGTCACAGAAATAAATTACATTTTAACACATTCATACAAAAAATACATTTTAAATTGTAATAATATTTCACAGTATTTTTGTTTTTACTGTAATTTTGAACAAATAAACAAAGCCTTGGTGAGAATAAGAGACTTATTAAAGATTTATTTAAATATCTTAATAATTTCAAATTTTTGATTGCCAGTGTATATCTCTTCATTAAAGCAATTTGTAAGCACAATTGAACAATTCTACATAATAATAATGTAAAATACTAATCTTATTAAGACTGGCATTTTATTGAAACATGAGCAATCAAATACTTAAAATCTGTATTAAACTGTTTATTAAAACTTGATTAATAAAAGTTTAAGCTGGCAACCACATCTTTGCAGGATTATACAAGAATGATGTCTTTGAAAGGACCATGGGTTCATAGAAACCTGGGAGGAGGAAGGTAAAAGTTAAAACTCCACAGACAATGACAACAGAAGTCTTGTTTTTAAATGAAGTAAAGATTATGTAAGTGTTACCTGGACCAGGTATATCCTGTCCTTTGACGTCCTGTATCCACCTGCTTGTCCCAGACAGGAAGGCAGCGCTAGACACGAGGTGTTTAACGGGACGATTGTAGTTCACTATGTCATAATGTCCCGGGCCTGGGAAGGGTGGGTCTTTGGTGGGTATCAGAGGTGGCGCTGATAATCCCAAGTAGTGTCTCCTTCTGCAAAAATATAAGACACTGATCATCTCATGTGAAACATATAATACCGGTGATGAAATACTTGGCTGGCAATATATAAATAGCCAAAAATCATTATATAAAAAGGCATGCAACCATTGCATATTGCTTTTAACCACATCAAAGAGAACTCTTATGGGTGTAAAATGATTGCAGATCTCTCCAAACACTTACGGCAGAATGGTTCTCTTCACAGGTTCTGGTGGTTGATAGGGGCTATAGGTCCCGGGACCAGGGATGTTGTTTCTCACTGGTGGCTGGATCCGGGAAGTGGTGGATTTAAAACAGGAGTAAGGAACTTGAGGCGTCTTCTGGAGCAAAACGTCACTCACGTTATAGTGGCCTTCAGAACAAGGACAGGGGTGGATTCATCAACCGTAATTTCTATTGTTTGAGTAGACTTTAAATATGAACATGTGAACAAATAAATTATAGCATCACAATATTTGACTGTAATTAGAACAAGACAAAGTAATGGCACAAGAATAGATCTTCTTTTCTCATTTCACTACTGAGTTTAAAATACCTACACTGGTTGTAAGTATGTGTGCATGCAAACATACATTCATGTATGTATCAAGGTATCAATATTTGTTTTCAAATATAAAGTTTTTACCTCAGAATTACTGAAGGGTTTTAACTGTTCGTATTGCACCACTAATTTAATTATCTTCATCTAAAACTGGTCAAATATGTGAGTGACTCACAGGGAGAGGGTCCTTTAAAGCTGTCTGAGACACTGGCACTCCGTCTGGTTTTAGAGCGAAATGCACTTTGAGCTGAAACAGTTGATTTTTTGTCCACGGCACTATAAGACACCTGACAGCAAATAAATAAAGAAATAAACTAAAAACTAAAAATTAATTAATTAAACACCACCACTCAAAAGTTTGGACTGAGTAAGATATTTTTTTCTGCATAATGTTCTTGTGAACTCTTTTATATTCATTAAAGAATCTTGAATATTAAATATCTTAAATATAAAAATATAGATTAAAATCTGACCAACCCAAAACCTTTTTTTTTTTTTTTCAGATTGTAAGCTTTCATTGTGACAAATAACTATCAAGATGCATGCTGGGTGATACATACATCATATAGATTTGGTGCAGGATTTTCATTTTTGGGTTTTTCCGTCTTTACTGCAACAGGCAGACGAAACATTCTGGATTCTCCTCTGTTAAAATCGTGCTTGTAAAACAGAGACGTCTGGAGGTTATAAGCATCAGGTCCTGGGCTTAATCTCTGGAAGCTACGGGGCACACAACCAGCCTTGAGATATGAAAACAGTCAGTAATATTATTCACGATAATATATTTCAAATAAGTGCAAGGCAATTAACAGGAAGGCCCCATGTCTAAATCATAAAAGTGCCTGACATGCATTAGTTATTGTAGGCACTAATCAGGGTCTCACTTTTGAAGCAAAGCTGCCTGTTCCTCTCTTAGAGAATGAAGGACTGTATCCCTCAGCAGGTGCATGTGACATATAAGACCCAGGCCCTGGATTCTCATTCTGAAATGGCAGACAGACAGACAGATTAAAAGCCTTGGTTTTAATGGAACACCATAAAATCATATATTCCATAACAAGTTAATATATCAGAGCTGGATTATTTATTAAACTCACCAGGTGATCTTGAAACCTTTTTGACTGTGAGGAAAAGCCTTTCTTCTCTTCATTGCTGATGATGATTGTCTGGTACTTGGTTGGAATAGATGAAGCACATCCCTGAACTACAGAGAGAAAAACATGGCTCTGAATAAGATTAAATACAGTAAAACACTTTTTAAATGACACTAAAGGCAAATCACTCACATTCATTCAGGCCTTTGTAGAGTTTACCCATCCTCGGCTTTCCTTCCCTTGAATGTCATGGAGACATAAAAAATAAACAAAACAACAACAACAACAAAAGATACTTTATTTATTTTAATAACGAGTCGGTTTCAAGTTCAACACGGAGAGAAATACCTGATTTGTTGTTCTCATGCTGCTGCAGGTAAACTCGCTCTGAGTTTGTGTTGGACTGACTTTGTGCTGCCATGGCAACACGTCAACGTGACGCTGAGAATTCGGAAAAACTAGTTTAGATTAGTTAAACTAACCAACCAGTAAACAACTGCCAAAAACAAATGAAATATGTACATTAAATATATATATACAATTAATAAAGATTCTATTGTTATGATCCAATCGGGTAAAAGTAAATATATATTTCTATTGAATTAATATATTATTAATGTAATAGTTGCTCTTGCCTTCACATCAATTGAGCTCCTGTTTTAACAATTTATCCCAAAATACGTTTTTTTTTCTGTGACGTCTGTATACGAAAAAGAAAGTTGCTTTTATAACTAGTACTTTGTCGCCGCTTGGTGGCCACTGGCTATGTATGTGTGTGACAGAGAAGACAAAAAAGCGGGAAAAGCCTTACGCTGTCTATGGAAAAGCGCGAGAAAGTGGTTTTGTTGTGCGAGACGCGAACGCGCTCCATGTTATTGTTGGCTGAAGGCAAATACATTTCATATTGTGTAGAACTCGAAATAGAACGTAGAACGGACACCCAGGGAGGCGTGGCTTACCTGTTCGAGACCGCGTTTCATTGGCCAAGGAGGAGGACACGTCACAAGGAAACGATCTAAACTTGATCTAAATGTGTAGAGAACGATTACTTGTATATTTCTTGGAAATTATAAAATCCATTATCTTTAGGATTTCATTATGTATTAATTAGGAGTTTTAATTTATTATTAATAATGATAATTAACCCGGTCCTAAGTTAATACTGTAAGTAAACCGCAAGGGCTAATGTACTGAAATTTGAAGTAGTGACAACAATGACAACACAAGCAAACCTCTACATCTACATACAATCCATAAACAGAAAATACTATTCTTAAAAATTCAAAATTCCTAGGGAAAGCCCTAGCAGGTTTTAATCGAACTCCTCGGATCGGAGGGCACGCACACTATTGCAGACAGTAGGTCTAGCTTCAGCTGTTCTCGGTCACTGAGCAGCTCAGCTCCATCATGGCGATGCACGCCAAAGCGACTCCACCGCAGATCCCCGACACCCGCCGCGAGCTCTCCGAGCTGGTCAAGAGAAAACAAGAGCTTGCGGTAACCAGAAAGCCTTTCGAAATGTCCAGAACTCTTAGAAAAACCCAATTGATGCGGGACTAATAGAGACTGTACTCTAGACTGAAATACCCGTAGCTTAGTTACACGAGTCTGAAATAAACCATTACAAACACTTTACATAAAATGAATAAATTAATTTATGCATGTATGTCTTTCTGTATGTCTGTGTTGTATTAAAAAATCTAAAAGTCTTAGTTAACCGTAGTTGTTATTCCAGTAACTAACTTTATATCTATGCTAACATGCTAACTGTGTTAGCTGCTTTTGTTGTCGCGCCTCCTAGCTGATGCACATCATATAACTTCCTAAACATGCCTCTTGTACACAGCTTCGGTTTACAAAACGAACAAAGAACATAGAGTTACACAGGAGTATTAAAATAAAGGTATCATATGTGGGTCATATATGATTGACAGCTACAGCTAAAACCTTTTTTGCATTTTTAACAGGAGACATTAGTGAATCTAGAAAGACAGATTTACGCATTTGAAGGCAGTTACCTGGAGGACACTCAGATGTATGGTAACATCATTCGAGGATGGGACCGATATCTGACCAATCAAAAGTGAGTGTGATAATATTTCATGTGGTGCACTGATGAAGAATCATAAAAACATTCAGGTTAATATCATCTGTCTTCTACTTTAGGAATTCAAACAGCAAGACTGATCGGAGGAATAGGAAATTCAAGGAAGCTGAACGGCTTTTCAGCAAGTCCTCTGTCACATCAGTGGCGGTCAGTTTCTTAGAAATAAACATACTTTGTGTATATGAATTAAGATACTAAAGAAATAAAACGTTAATTTATTTTATTTTTATTCTTTTGGTGGATTGTCTCTCAGGCTGTTTGTGCTCTTGGAGGTATTCCTGCACTCTAAAAAACACTGGGTTAAAAACAACCCAAATTGGGTTGTTTTTAACACAACTGCTGGGTAAATATAGGACAGAACCCATATGGGGTTAAACTAACCCAAGAAGTTGGGTTATTAATTTTAACCCAGCAAATGGGTTGTTTTTTCTACCCAAAAATTGGTTATTTTTACAAAAATAATGGGTTAATTTGATTTCATAAATGGGTTATATTTTCAAAGGAATTTTTATTCCTTTTAACATTAAATATACCACATAATAAACAAACAGGACAACATTGTATTATCTTTATTTTTCTTTCAGCATATTACACTTTGTAATTACACTTTACCTCAACCAAAAATTCAAGAGATCATACAAAACTAAAAAAATAAAATTCCATTTATAAACAGTATTTAAAACAATTTCTTTCATTTTTATGGTTTGCCTCTGTAACTTTTCTAAACTGTAAATGTTTAGAAAAAAACATTTGAATTCATTAACTCCAAAGAACCACAAGGTTTAGTAATGCATTTAAAAAATAATTCATATTATTTTTAATCCATATGCTCATGAAATTCATGAACTCCAAAAAACCTCAAGGTTTTTTTAAAATATACAAATAAATACTTATTTTTAAATAATCCATATGCACATGAAATTAAAAATAAAATACTTTACCTCAAGAACTGTTTGTTACAAAGCACATTTGTTTTAAGCCTACATTATGGACCTGTTGTTTTAAGTCTACAAAATGAACACAAAAATAAATCTATGAAATACAACGTATTGGCAGTAAAAGATTTCTACATAAAAATGTAATTGATAATCAGTACGCATAAAGTAATACTCTTCCTCAAGCAATAAAACAGTTGTTTATACAAAAAAAACAGAACAAAAATCTCATGTGCAAATAAAACTTAAACTAAAATGCTACCTCGTGTTCTTGAACCACTGTTTGTTCAAAGAACCTCTTATAATCTACTTGCAAGAATGTAGTGACCAGTGCAAAAAATTCACTGTTGGGGATTCACTTCCCTCCAACTCAAAAATATTATGAATAAACTCCCTAATATAGAAACAATGTTTCGGTTAGTTTACATCAAAAACATAAAACGATTTGAAACATACATTTACTGTCCCAATGAAGTGAAGTGAAAGTGATGTGACATTCAGCCAAGTATGGTGACCCATACTCAGAATTCACGCTCTGCATTTAACCCATCCGAAGTGCACACACACAGAGCAGTGAACACACACACACACACACTGTGAACACACACCCGGAGCAGTGGGCAGCCATTTGTGCTGCGGCACCCGGGGAGCAGTTGGGGGTTCGATGCCTTGCTCAAGGACACCTAAGTCGTGGTATTGAGGGTGGAAGAGAGCACTATACATTCACTCCTCTCACCTACAATTCCTGTCGGCCCGAGACTCGAACACACAACCCTTAAATTGTGAGTCCAACTCTCTAACCATTAGGCCATGACTTCCCCTTAAACAATAGTTCTTTGTTTCAAAGCTTCTCCTGCGAGGATGACAAATGCCCGCGACGCAATGTGTCCATTTTCAAGTTACAGGACATATGGGTAAGGTCTTGATGCTTCAGCCTGCTGGAGGTACTCCACCATATTTGTTCCAACCTAAAGGACAGATAATGCAAATGAATAAAGGTGAAACAGAATGGGAGTGTCAGGGGTGTGGGTATGGGTGGTGGGTTGGGTATTCATTCGAAACTGTTTATTCAATCAAGCAGTCTTTAGAAACAGTAGGTCTTGTATAGGCAGAGCTTTGGATGAGGCAAAATACCTGAAAATTATTACAGCTTGATCTGGCCCACTTTGACAGAGCCACAGACAGGGATGCTAAGCAAGTCAAAAGAGTTTTGGTAACACTTGAAATACTTTAATTTTACTTTAATTTCTACATTTAATATTCTGCCCTACAAAAGCAAAAGACCTTAACTTGCTAGAGTGTGAAACTGAAAAAAAAAAGACTTTTTTTTTATCTGTCTAGTAAAATTAATTATAGCTAGGACACTAGAAATTTGCCAGTAAGATGTTTTAGTAATGAAAATTATCTACAGAAAAAAAAATTGTGAGCTCAGACTTATTTATCCAAGATACATTATAAATTAAATTACAAAGTTCTTATGGAGCATATCTTGTCAACATGTTACTATATATAAGACTGGAATAACGATGTTGGACATTCAGCTTTGATCACAAAAAAAAATGTTCTTAATATATTCAAATAGCAAATATTAATTTATTGTAACAATATTTCACAACATTACTATTTTTGCTGTATTTGGATCAAATAAATGCCTTTGTAAGCAGAAGAGACTTAATTTAAAAACATTTAAAAAATCATACCGATCCCAAACTTTTGAATGGTAGTGTATTCAACCTGGTGAAGTCATTAAATGATTGAAGTAAATTTCTGTAAAGTCGTACTTACAGTCTGAATGTCAATGAAAGCTTTTTTGCTTTCATCATTGCTGGGCCGGATTGTTTTTCTGCCAATTTTGTAGGGTGGAGGTGGTAGCAAAACAGGCAATAGCTTTAGTGCAAGATTTCCCTTTGCATCTGTAGGAAAATAATATTACATTCATCAACACTACTAAAAACAGTAGCGAGTTGTCATTGAGAATATAGGGCCAGATTTACTAAAAAGGTCAAATTAGCATGAGTCCAAAATCCCATAAAAGTGTAGACTGAAGTGTAAAGTTGTGCTGTTGATCCACTGACAATATGCAAATAAAAAAAAAAAAAAGATTTTTTTCATCACTGCATTTCTATAGTAATCCTGACAGTACTATGGTGCAAGCTATTAGTAAATCTGGCCCATAATATCAAAATATTGTAGAAACATTTTAACCTTCTGTCATTTCTTCAGCTGTACATGGAAGCTTTGCTTCTCGCTTCGCAAAAAGCAAGATCCTGTCAGTATACCAGCCATTTTTCAAACAGTTTTGGGGCTTCATCTTAATGTAAAATGTGAAAGTCCTGTGCAATCTAAAAGCAAAAATAACAAAAAAAAACTTCTCAAAAAAGACTTAATATAACTCATGTTACCATATGACAAAGACATTATGTTAACATACCATGCCTGAGGTAGTTAGCCGAGGAAACTCATGGAGGACCTCAAACATATTTTTCAGATGTACTGTTCCACCTGGCTGATGGGCTGTGTGTTGTTTCTCAGCCATTGTTTAATTTCCTCAGCTCTCTCTTCAGATATCGGTTGATTCTACTGGACAAAGAAATAGCAATGCTGTTAATCAAATAGAGGCTTATGAAAATTTTTTACATGTAAAAGGATTAGTTTCCATAAAAACAGAAATACTCTTCAGAGCTTTTCAACACTTTAACTAGTAAATCCTGGATGTTTCTAAACTCCATGCAAACTGATTCCTGAATTATACTGCTTAACATTTCACTTTGCTCATAATTTGCTCACAAGTCGTTCCAAACCAGTAAGACCTCCGTTCATCTTCGGAAGACAGTTTCACGGTCTCACGGGTTTGGAACAACATGAGGGTGACTTATTAATGACATAATTTTGATTATTGGGTGAAGTAACGTTAACCCTTTAACTAAACGGGTATAACCACAATAACGTTACCGGATCTTTTTAATAATAGTAACAGCTGTTTTTTTTATGGTTTATGGTCATTTTATTATGATCAATGTATGGCAATCATTCAAATTAGATGAGATAAAAGTGTCACCTCCAGCTAAAGGCTGTGGATTTGCCACCACGGACAGTCAAGAGCAGGTCTGAGGGGAAAAAACAATATATTTTAGTCCAAGATTAATTGACACTTACCTGGATTTCAAATAATAATACATTTATTAAATGAATAAATGATTAGAAATTTATTTTTATTGTGAAAAAAAAAAAACGAAACGCAACAGACAGAAAAAAAATAGGTAACGTTATCTCTGGTGCTCGCAAATGCAGGATGCTTTATGATCTATCATATAAAGTTAAGTGATATTTTAAAATCAGAATGGGACATTTTTGCCAATCGGTAACGATTCAATGATAATAAGACCAATACAAACCTTTATTTCACCAGAAAAAAAGGCTGAAGTCAGTTTGTTTTTAAAATATTTTCTCCTGTAACGATCCAAAATATGCCCGCGACAGATGACCCAAAAATTGGGTTGTTTTGGCTTAGCACTGCATGCAGTAAGACGGGGGATGGGCAAGTCAAGGAATGCACGTTTACATCACATTGATCTCGTGGCATTGAAATTAATTGACTTAATGGACTTTGAAGTAAATTATGTCATTTAACAGTTAAGAAGAAACGTAAGACTTTGACAAAAGGGTCGTTTAACACATAAAAACTGAAGAAAACGTATTTACTATCCAGCAGGCATTACCAGCAAACCAAAACGAGCGAATCTGGCGGTGCATTTAATGTCATGTAAACGTGACTGTTGTCGCACATTTCTTTGCCTTTTTATCGCTCGTTCGCTCATTATTATGTTATGTGTGTAAATATGTTTAAAAATACATGTCAAATGTATAAATATATTGATACGAACCTTATTTCTCCAAATATTACAGCGTGTGTGTGGCATCCACCTCCACCTCGAATTCAGTCAGCCCGCGCTGCGCTGATCCTGCGCGGAGTTGATTTGACCCAATGAGCTGGGTTATTGCGTCCGAGTGGGGGAGGGGGTGCATTGATTCAGCTCTCAGTGAAAACGACCCAGAAAATAACCCAGCGGTTGGGTTACATAGAACTACCCAAAAACTACCCAAGACTGAGAAAATAACCCAAAAAATTTACCCAAATGGCTCAACCCAGCACTTGGGTAGAAAAAATAACCCAGGATTTTTTAGTGTGTGATCACATGAATGAAAAACGTGAGTAAAATCTCAAGCTTATTGTGCCAGCAAGAAATTTCTGTTAGTCATTCATTGTTTTTAAATGTTAGATGGGCTGTATTTTATAACCTAGTGAGCTATGAACCACAATTGTTTGCCCCATAGACTCATTTGAGTATTTGAAATCAAATAAGATGATCACCAGTGTAAAGGGGTATTGTGAAATGAAAAAGTGCGATTGAATTGAATCAGATTCAGTGTGTTTTAGTTGCTTTATATTTGAGTAATTTCTCATTTGTAAACTTTTCTTTTCTTCTGTTTTCTCAGGCGAACCAGGCAGCGGAACAGAGAGCGACACGTCCCCAGATCTCCAAAACCAGGAAAACGAACCTAGTCAGGAAGACACAGAGGAGGCAGATGGAGCCCTGCAGGACCTGAAACCCCAGAAAGCTGCTTCATCCTCTTCTGGAAGCCACCACAGCAGCCACAAGAAACGCAAGAACAAGAACAGACACAGGTACCTGATCTCCAGCAGCCCCTCGGGGTCCAGGATATAAGATGGTTCTTTACCTACAACATCATTCTGGCTGATCCAGAGCTTATTGAAAATGAATGTTGTTTGATTGTAAAAATTATGTGTTTTCTTGTGGACATCTCAATATGGGAGCATTTGTAAATCAACATATTCATGTATGATTATGATAGCTGTGCTTCTATTACCAAATGGCAGGGTTTTACTTCAGTTTTATAGTGCTCTATGTGGCTCCTCCTCAGCTCAATTTGCTTTGGTTTCTCCTTTTAGTATCTTTATCTACTCTTTCCTCTTATTATGTGGATCCAGCCTAGATTCTCTTACTCTGTCAGGATGTTTGATGCTGTCAGAGAATATGCTCAGTTTTAACATCTGTGTTTGTATTATATGGACAAAAGTAAAATTTGAGAAAGTATTTGTCCTTGATTCAGCCCAGAGTATTTACAGTCAGCCACTACTGCATGTATAATGATTTATGGAAAATTGTGGATTGAAAGGTTAGATATTAACAGGCTTTAAAATGAACCTTAATCTTAAAATTCTATTTCATGAATAAATACTTGCCTGTTTATCTGCATTTTTTTTGGAGTTACATAATGAATTATTATATATTTTGTCTTAAGGACAAAATTCAGACCTTTGCAAATTTTTGTTTTATTGTCATGCAAAAAAAAAAAAAAACACAATTGGCTGCCACAAGGAATATCTGATGAATGAAATCAAAGTTTCACTTGTGTGGTTTGCCTATAACATATGATGAAGAAAATGGCAAAGTAATATATTATAGGCACAAAATACAAATTTCACATTTTAAATTAAGTAATTTTTAGTTAACTTTTTTTCTTAATTAAATTACATTTTAATTTATTACATTTTAATATTTTTTTGTCTTTTACATATTTCAGCCATTAGCAAGTTTGAATTGCTCTTCAAACCCATGTCTTGATCTTTCTGTCTTTCTTTTGGAAACTGACGGTTGCATCCAGGGTCACTTCAGATGAAATAAGAGGGGCACTAGTTAGGGTCCTGTATTTACTAACACACTAGAGAGGATGCATTAGTCTCTGTCCTGTGGTATAAACTGATGTGTTGGTACCCTCTGTAGTGGACTGTGGGATTGATGTGCTGCTCAGTGTAGTGCACTAACCTCTGATGCTCTCTTCCTTTCTATCGCTGCCCTCTTCAGCCCTTCTGGCATGTTTGATTATGACTTTGAGTAAGTCTCAATTTTATTTCCTGTGTCTTACTCCCGTGTCTTCTGTCTGTTAGCTGCTAGGGCCGTCCACGTCGCGTGGATGAATGCTATGACGCTTGCTTCTACCTGATCATTTGCAGATGTTGCTGCAGTTTCTTTTTTGGTTTTGCTTGGTTTTACAATTATTATTCAACTGCATGTTTGTGGAATTCATATACACAATGGTTTTATAGTTGGTTGCATGCAGGGTTTTAAACGCCTCTCGTTAATTTTAGTTTTTCCTTACAGATTTGACATGAAGATGAACAAGAAACCGAGAGCAGTAAGTTCAAATCTACTCTAATATGTTTTGTATATATGTTTGTGTGTATGTATAAATGCATATTTTATCTATAGAAACTTTCACTTTTGTTTGTAAGACTATTATGTCATATCTGTACCCTGAGTGTTTTTTTTTTTTCTCAGTATAATTGTTTAATTTTTGCAGGATTACTCGGCCTCATAGATCCAGGTAACTTTCATGCAACCGAAGCTCTTCAGTCAGCTCCAGTTCTCTCCGGTCTTGATCGTCTGGGTCTTACACTGCATTTCTCCATGTTTGTGTTTGCTTCTTTCTCGACTGTAGTGAAGCTCTCATGTGAATTTTATTCTCTGATGCATCAGATCTGCATGATGTACAGCAGACTTGAAGTTCCAATTCTGCTCATAATGACGGAATCTTTTTATTTATGATGTTACATGGATGATGTATAAATGTATAATCCAAACATTTCCCTCGTGCTTTTGGATGTCCTTCGCTTTTGTTTTATAAAAGTTGTGTAGCTAATGTAAAATGTTGGTCATGTCTTTACTTTTTGTTGTTGTATACTATCTTGTTTTGAATAAAACTGAAAAAAGACAATGAATTGTATTAATGTGTTTCAGTTGATTTGTTAGTAAAGTTTGGTGTTTCTGTCATTTTCCCACTGGATATTGCAAGTATTACATACAATAATAATAAAACATTGTGTATGTGCATTGACATAAAAAAGGATATTTACTTTTGATACTTAAGTAAACTACTTTTAAAAGCAAGTACTTCTGTACTTTTACTTAAGTAAAAACCTGTCTTTAATCTGTCATTAAAACATTTCTTGTAATGGAGCATTATTTGACCAGCAGTATCTACTTTTACTTTTTTTACTTGTACTTTGTCCACCGCTGGATATGTATTGCATAAGAGTTGGCAGAAACATCAGTCCCAATCCAACACACCAGGACAGGTTTAAATGTGTAAAAGCAGGCGGAGCTCTGACATCACTGGAGTTCAGTGAGAGATTCACCTGAAACTATCATTGATCGACTATCAACCTTTATACGACAGACTCACAGGCAAGTGATATATAGAAGACAAACTGTCCTAAACAGTTTTTTTTATGAAATTATTCTGGTTTAGTAAGGTTTGTCGAACTGGAATTATTTGAATAGAAACGGGTTAAAGCATGTCAAATATTGTTTACTACACTGAAATAATATCAGAATTGTTTTAACAGTATATCATTTTATTGGTTGTAAAGTAAAGTTTGGTGTTTCTATCATTTTGCCATGAAAAAAAAGTAAAAAACCCTGCAACATAGGGTGAGCATCTACATAAAATGTACCTGCACCTGTATCAGTATGTTTATAGAAGTATCAGTTGTACTTTTCTTTCAATATAAACAACAATTCCGATAGACCAGTTTAATGATTCATTCTATTAAGGAACATTTCTTCCACAAAATAAAGTCACTGTTTCCGTCTCTGTCTGTGTTTGCATGAGATAACACATTCTTTCACACGCTTATCTTCAGGGTTTAATATAAACCCAGTGACCAAAATACACTCATTAAAAAAAGAAAATGGGCTTTTACTGTGAAATGCAATATGTTTTGCTTATTTCTTGAAAAGGTCTCAAGTAGGAAAGAGCAATGGCAGAATCATCACCGATTTCACTGAAAAGAAGAGAAAGGAGATGGAGTATAAATAGTCCTCCGTGTAAGTCAGTTACAAAAGGAAAATGAAATAGTGCATGAATGACTCTTTTCTCTTAAGGGAAAAATTATATAGCCTACTATCAGGCTTGGGAGGGTAACTTTAAAATTTTTTATTCCGTTACAGTTACTAATTACTTCATAAAAAAAGTATTCAGTTACGTAATCCAAGTACCACAATAAGAAAGTAATGTAACTGATTACTTTTGGATTACTTCTGGATTACTTCAAGGTCAAATATTATTTTTTAAAAACCACAACATTTATTAATTAAGAATTTCACAGCCCTGAATTAATATATATGTAAAGGACCATACAGACATCTAGTGCATGGTATTGGTATTACAGATTATTTTGTTTTATTTTGAAGAAAATATAATAAGAATTTTAAAGCAATGTTTCTTCAACAGGAAAATAGAGAATACAAATTCATTTTTTTTTTCAATGAAAATATAATAAGAACAATTTTTTGACAATGGTAAATGTTTCTTCAGCAGGAAAATAGAGAATACAAATATTTTTTATTTTTTATCTTTGCAAATATAAAACTAATTTTTAAAAGTGCAAATGCTTCTTTAGGTTGGATGTCGAATCCTTTGCTGGAAGGCACAGTTTGCACTGTTCAGTGTTGTTTGCAATTTCTTCTTTTTAAAGAAAATAGCAGCGGAATTTCCATGAAATGAACGCGTTTTTGCAGCAGTGATTCAATCTGCTTCTGAGGAGATTGTAGACAGCTGTTATTTGCGCATGCACCAGCGGGTGGCACACGTGACTTGCATAAGTCATTAATCAAGCTGCGCTTAATATAGTGTTATTATGCCAAAATACTGATTTATTTAGTTTTAAATAAAACCATTGTAATCCTGAAAGTATTACCCTTTTTTCAAAATGTAACTATAATCTTATTACTACGTTTTCTGACATAACTGTAACGGATTACAATTACTGGATTTTTGTATCCTGATTACGTAACGCCGTTACATTTATTCCGTTACTCCCCAACCCTGCCTACTATAAATATTATATAATACCTGCTTAGCTTTTATTATTTATATTTTGCACAGTTAAGACTATTAAACAACTATTTAAATAGTAACAAAGGATTGTCAGACACACTAGTGGTTTTGCTTTACCATCTGAACATATATATATTTTTTTCAAATATCAAGCATTCCAGAAGATGCTTTTACATCGAATGGATTTTTATGGATTCCAAGGAACAGAAATTCAGTGTTCTAAAATAGTAGCAAATGTAATTTATCTTCATCATTTATTTTTCTAGTCATGTCATCCTCCAGTGGTCCACTGACTGAGGAGCTTCAGTGCTCTATATGTCTGGATGTGTTCACTGATCCAGTCAGCACTCCATGTGGACACAACTTCTGCAAGACCTGTCTGAATAAGCACTGGGACAACAGTCAGACCTGCAGCTGTCCATACTGTAAAGAAACATTCAAGCAAAGACCTGACCTCAAGATTAATATTACACTCAGAGAGATCGTAGATCACTATAAAAAGAAAAGTCCTGAGGAAAAACCTGAAGTTCTGTGTGATTTCTGTGAGGAAAGAAAGCTGAAAGCCCTGAAGTCATGTCTGGTGTGTCAGAGCTCTTACTGTGAAACTCACCTGGAGCCTCATTTAAGAGTGGCAGGTTTAAAGAAACACAAACTGATGGATCCTGTGAGAAATCTGGAGGACTATATATGTCAGAAACATGAGAGACCTCTGGAGCTGTTCTGTAGAGATGATCAAACGAGTGTGTGTCTGTCCTGCACTGAAGGAGATCACAAGAACCACAACACTGTTCCTCTAGAAGAGGTGAGTACTTAGTGCTATCAATGTTAAAATAATACTTCACTCATAAATTAAAATTATATCATTATTTATTCACCCCCATGTCATTGTCAATTAAATTTTCTCTGTTAGACCAAGTTGGTGATCCAAGATGTGCAGCAAATGATCCAAAACAGAATCAAGGAGATTCAAGACATAAAACACTCAGCAGAAGTCAGAAAAGTATGTGGTTGCGGATGGTTACTTATAAGACACATGAATTTAGATATAACTACTGTCATTAACATGAACTGTGTAGCATGCAGATAAAACCACTAAAATTTTGTTGACTGAACTGGTCGAGCAGAGAAACACAGAGAAGGAGAAAGCAGCTTGTGCTGAGCTCTTTACTGATTTCATCCGCTCCATTGAGAGATGTCAGACTGAACTACTGGAGATGATGGAGGAGCAGCAGAAATCAGCAGAGAAACAGGAGCAAGAGCTCATTAAAGATCTGGAGAAGGAGATCAGTGAGCTAAAGATGAGAAACACTGAGCTAGAGAAGCTCTCACACACTAAAGACCACCTCCACCTCCTACAGGTCAGTGAACATCTCAGATCAATGATAATGCAGTATATGACACCGTAACACTCCCAATGCTGAAGGATCTCTCCTTTCTCCTGCTGTAGATTTACTCATCATTGTGCAGCCCCACAAACACCAGGAACTGGCCTGAGATCAGTGTGAAGACTCATGAGAGTCTGAAGACTCTGAGGAGAGCTCTGACTCAACTGCAGGAAACTCTTCATGAGAAACGCATGCAAACTGGTATGTCTTTATCAAATGCACTGTACAGATACACATGTATTTATCTTCTTTTAATATCAGCAATAAAGAATAAGTCTTACTCAAGCTAAAATTAGAAAAGTATGTGATCATGTGTTTGTGGATTTTTAAATGTTTTACAAGAAAATCAAATTGATATACGTTACAAGTTTAAGAGTTAGAGAAGTATCAGTGAGCCATAATGATTAGATGTACCGATGTACAACTGGATTCCCAACAACAGCAGAAGGTTGGCAAATTAAAAACCAAGGTATCTAACAGCAACTAAAAATCAGGAAACTAGAACAAAAAAATAATGTGACAAACTAAAGATAAGACTATTATAGACCTGGTCTATAATTTTACACATAAAACACCTCAAAGATCTCATGATATTTTATTGTCATGTGTCTCTACAGAGCTGAAGTGGATGCAGCAGTATGCAGGTACAGTGTGTGCTGTCTGAACTACGCAGTTTACATTCATACACAGCCTCTTAACTGAAGTATAATCTGTTTAAAAAACGGGAAGTTGTGATGAATATTTTCTTTCTTTCTTTCTTTTTTTTTTACCTTAGTGGATGTGACTCTGGATCCTCATACAGCTCATCCAAACCTCATCCTATCTGATGATGGAAAACAAGTGAGACATGTAGACACTGAGCAGAAACTACCAGCCAACCCAAAGAGATTTAATAAATGTCCTGCTGTCTTGGGAAAAGAAGGATTCTCCTCAGGGAAGTTTTATTTTGAGGTGCAGGTGAAAGGAAAGACTAATTGGGATTTAGGAGTGGCCACAGAATATATTAAAAGGAAGGGAGCAATCACGCTTGGTCCGAGTAATGGATACTTTGCTGTGAGGCTGAGGAATAGGAATGAATATGCAGCTCACTCTGATCATCCCGTTTCTCTGTCTGTGAGAGTGAAGCCACAGCGAATTGGTGTGTTTGTGGATTATGAGGAGGGTCTGGTGTCCTTTTATGATGTGGAGTCCAGCTCTCATATCTACTCTTTCACTGGTCAGTCTTTCACTGGGAAACTCTATGCATATTTAAATCCGGCCCTAAATAGAAGCGGTAACAATTCAGTCCCACTGGTCATCACACCTGTCAATTTTAATAAATGATGTTTTATTGAAGTTTGGGAGAAGCACATTCAACATCAAACAATTTAGCACTGGTGGTACATGTTCAGGAAATCAATTTAACATGATGTTAAATACAGCCAACCTACCTCTGTCCCATGACAGTTTCCTCACGGACGGGGTGATATGTGACCAGTAAGCTATAAAAGCACATGAGGTGGAGACAGCAGCAGCTTCTCCCTTACGAAAGGAAAATATATTTACCAATATATTTCTTAAAATATATTGTGATACATTGTAATATATTATTTTCCTTTTTATTTTCTAATATTTTATATATTTGAATACATTTAATAATATATTGATGATACATATATTATATAATATATTGATGATACATATATTATATAATATATTGCAAAATATACAAATGATTGCCGCTTTCAATATATTGCTATATATTGGAAAAAATAAATATATATAAGAATATATGCCTAATATATTACATGATATTTTCCAATATACTGCAATATATTTTTGTTTCATAAGGGCTGTCATTAAGCAAAGTGCTTTGTGTGTGTATGTCTTACACGGTCAGTGTCACAAACGAGAAAGCAAACATGCCAAAGTCCAAGCACAAGACAGATAAACAAGGCAAAGGGGGTGATAAAGAGAAGCAGCATTTTAGGCTGTGTTCCTCCCTGCCCTTGCTATATCATGGGCAGGGATACACACAGCCTTTGTCTGGGAGCGTAGCACGCCAAGTCAGCTCTCGAGGGGGGTGACTGTCCACACTGTGAGTGCTTCTTGCTGCAGATACTTCGCTCCTGGAGGGCTCTCTTCGAGGAGGGAGTACTCGCCAGCATTCCCCGTGGCTGCAGAGTGGTAATTGCGGTCATGGGGTTCACAAGTGGATCTGGTGGAGGGGATGGAGAGGGTCAAGTCCCTTTCTCCTCCCTCGTCCACTGGATCCAGTGCCACCTCCCAGGGTTCGGAAGCACGCTTTGAGGGAGCAGTTTCTTCCCCCCTGGAGAGAGAGCTCTGTGCTTAAATTGTCATCCACGATGAACCACCCCAGTTTGCACAGTACGAGGAGCACAGTACGTGTGGTGGCCACGTTAAATCTTGAATGGCATGCCAAGAAAGCAACTGAACCCTCAAAGAGAAAGTTTGATGAGCGCTTTTTTTTTTTTTTTTTTTTTAAATCTAAGTCACCGCCTTGATGCCGGGACTTCCCAATATTTCCCGATCTCCAGACTGAGATGATAAGATCATGGTCAAGACCATATTCGGCCCGTCTCATTTGTCCCTCCCTTACTGAGTACAGCAATATCACGGAACTAAATAAGGGTGAATATAGAGCGATGCAGCGGGCTGAACAGAGACTCATGGATTATCTGTCTCCCGGTGTGGCATCATCTCTTAAAGCCCTGGCACTGCCCATCAAGCCGCTTCACACTACATCAGCACTGGTGGGCAAAGGGTACACGGCAGCAGGTCAAGCTTAACAGGCTGATCCGCTGAAAGAGCAGGATGAGGGCGAGGAATTTAAAAAAGAAGATATTCAAGAACTTTGGAGAACCACTGATTTGTCTCTCCACGCCACAAAGGGAAACTGCTAAAGCAATCGGGTGGTCTTTGGCAGCCCTAGTGGCCGTAAAGTGTCATCTTTGATTGACCCTGTCTTAAATGCTTGGACCTTCTGGCCTGTTTGGCAAAGGCATAAATTCCGTCGTCGACAGGTTTCAGGCTTTGAAGCCGAAGGCTGATCTGAGGACTGTCCTTCTGACTAAGAAATCTTTGGCCAAGAAGCCCTGACATTTCTGTCCCAGGGCTTCTGAGGGCAGCCCGTGCTGGGGAAGAGCGGTGTACACCAAATAACATGGCTGTTAACCCTGCAACCGCCGGTGCTTCAGAGCCCAGTGGCCTCCAGTGAGCACACGTCTCAGTGTCTGCCAGAAAACATTTTGGATCTGGAAAGCTGACAAACTATTAGGAGGTATCCTATTACACCGGAGGTCAGTCTCGAGAGACTGATTCCCTTAGTAGATTTTCTGGCAGCATGGAAGCTTTTTGCAAATAGCTCAAGATCGGTTCTGCAGACTGTAGAAAGAGGTTACAGAATTCAGTTTGGTTCTACTCCACCTTGTTTCAATGTGATCATTTCCACTGTGGTGGGTCCTGAGCAGTCTAGAACAAAAAGTAAATACTCTGCTGAGCAAGGAGGCCATCAAGGTGGTCCCCTTTCTTGAAAGAGAATCCATGTTCTACAGCCAGTACTTTATAGTTTCGAAGAAGGACTCTCACCCCGTACTTTCACAAAGTGTGTGGATGCTGCTCTGGCTCCACTGCAGCTCCAGGGCATCTGCATACGATTGGTTGATTCTAGCTCAATCGGAGCAGATGGTGGTTTGACACTGAGATGTCCTTCTCGCCAACATGAAAGAGTTGGTGTTAAGACTAAACACAAAGAAGAGTGTGCTTTCTCCATTACAGAGGACCACTAATCTAGGTGTAGTGTGGGATTCGACCACAATGCAGCCACAGCTGTCTCCTTCTCGGATCGGGTCGATCCTCACTGCAGTCGTGAGAGTCAAAGAGGACCAGTCACTCACTGTCAAGCAGTTTAAAAAATTGCTGGGTCTGACTGCGGCTGTGTCCAATGTGATACCTTTGGACCTGCTGTACATGAGACCCCTACAGTGGTGGCTCAGACATGTGGATGAAACCCTGGTTCTTTTCACAGGGGCAGATGTTGGAAGTTTTTGCTATCACGTAATGTTAACGGCAGATGTGTCCCTCACTGGTTGTGGTGCGGTCATGAGTGGCCACCCTATCCGCGGTCTGTGGAGTGGCCGCCATTTCACATGGCACATCAACTGCCTGGAGATGCTGGCCATATTTCGAGCATTGAAACACTTTCTCCAAAACCCTAAGAGATTGGCATGTGTTGTTGCGCACTGACAACACCTCAGTGGTCTCATACATCAACCACCAGGGAGGTCTGCGTTTGTGCCTCTTGCACAAGATGAGTCAGAGAGTCTTTGTCTGTATTCCTCTTGCCCCTGATTGTTCTGCTCCCAGGAGAGAGTGCACCGGGATGGGGTTTGTCTGCTGCTAGTAACATGAATTGTTCTCATTGGCATGGTCCCTATACAGCGTTCCTTGCTCCCAACTCTGTTGCAGTTTTCCTCACTTCGGAATATTCATTCACGAATTTGCAATGCCCAGCATCTTCACATACAGACATTTAAATTCACATCTCGCACCGGAGTATGTGACTGGAGTCCAAGCATTCAAAAAATCGCGCTCCAAGCATTCAAAAAATCACTCCGCTCTTGGTTCACCATTTCCCACTCTCCATGCCACTCCTCACTCCACTGATCAGAAACACAGCTCTGCAGCTAAATCATTTCACTATGCTTGAAAAATCTGTTTTGTTCAGAAAATATTTAAACAAAAAACACATGCATAATACTAGAAGAATAGTTTTAACATGGTTTATTGGAACACTACAATTAGCCCAAATCCATATTAAATGATTAACTGACTGCTTGAATCAGATCGTTGATGCCATTACTATGTCATATGAGTCCACTGGCCTTCCCTCACCCTTAGGGGTGAAGACTCACTCCACCCGAAGTGTGGTGACCTCCAAGGCCTTCCTGTTGGGTGTGGCTATGCAGGATATATGTAGTGATGCAGGTTGATCTACATCACTCACGTTCATCAGATTCAATGACCTCGATATTCATACTGCTCCTGGTTACTCCGTCCTCTTGCCATAGTTGAGCACACTACTCAGGGACTTGAAAGTCTGGCAGTTTGGGCATCTCATTCCCAAAGCATTCGACGCAGCTCAAGTTCCTGATGGGGAACATCTTAAGGTTACATATATAACCCTATTTTACCTGAGGGAATGAGATGCTGCATCTCCTGCCATACTTCCTGCATCTCTGCGAGCACTTCCCTCATTCTCCAGAAGTTGCTACTGTCTCCACCTCATGTGCTTTTATAGCTTCCTGGTCACACTTCTGAATATATCAGGATTCAGTGTACATTTTTGTCTAGCTCCGTGTTCAATCTGACCCAAATTTCATGTGATCATGAAATTTGGCTAATATTCCTATCAAAAGTTGATCACAGATTTCGGTTGTGTAATAATTTAAATATTGGAGAATTCCCAAAATCCCATACTTTCAATTCTTCGTTCATTAGGGACCAGGTATCGCACATGAATTACACTGAGCTGATAATAAACTCACGGACACAAACTCGTCAGTGCTGAATTTACTCAGAGGATGACTGGTTATAATACCTTTAAGTGAGCTACACCCTACATGCTCATAACAAAAATATTTTTTTTCCTATGACCACGAGAGGTACACCGTGTTAAGTCAGCGACAGTCAGAAATCTGAACCACCTTATGGTGTCCACCATGGTTCATAATTGACTTGGAAAATTATTTCAGAAGAGATCAGAATAAATCAAATATAACAATTTATTATCAGTCAGGTAACAGTGGCGCTCCCAGAAAATTTTAACAGGGGTGGCCAATTGAGGCCACAGTAAATTTTGGGGTGGCACATTAAAATAAAGAGAAAAAAATTAAGGGTTTGCAATATAGACAAAACGTTATATCTCTGTGAGTTCTAGGATTTTATCGATAACGATAATTAGACTATTTTGCTGAGTGTTATTGTGCTGATATCTTATTTTTAATTGTGCTGACACCTGATTTTTTATTTTATTTTTACCTTTACACCATTGTTTCTAAAAGTGTGTACCATCTTTTAGGTAAAATACTTGCATTTGGGCTTTTACCAAGCAAATGCAATCATTATCTGTGGAACATGGAATACTTTAACCTGCAGTTACAAATGAATAAATAATGTTTTGATATTTTAAAGATAAAACATTGAAAACTGATGTTTGAAATTATTTAAAAAATGAAAAGGTTCCATAAAATGCGAAATTAAAACCGCCAATAGGTGGCAGCGAGTCACTGTTAATAAGTGAGTCATTGCGATTGAACCGAATCATTTAAACGGTTGATTCATTGAGGAACGAAACACTTTAATGTTGCTCAGAGACGCAAAACTGTGGCTGCAGCAGGTACTTAACTTTTTTTGCACTTCTTAAACTATTGTGAATTTACATTCTGCATTTAAATTAATAGTACCCACTGCAAATAACCCTAGGGGTGGCCACAGGGGTGGCCAGAGTTTATACAGGGTGACAATTTACATAGTCAATTCAAAGATATCAAATCAATAAAAGACATCAAATTCTCAAAGATAAATCTAGGAGTAAAGGATGCATACCTGACTTCAGAGTGTGTGGATACACTCCATACTACAGGCTTTCTGGTTACAGAATCCCCCAGTAATGTTTTGTAACTCCCCTTATATACCCAAATAAGAAAAACTGAAAAATCAGTAAATCAGTTGTAAAAACATAAAGACCTTTTGGCATGTTAGATTCTCGTGGCCCCAGGGTCATACCTGGCTTTACCAATCGCACAGAGACCTTTAATATGATACCAAACATGAAGTGGAAAAAACAACATATTCTCAAGATATAACATGGCATATGGATATTCTTGGTTTTAGGGGAGAATGAGTCAGAGGGGAGATGTAAATGAGCAAGGAGATAGGTGATGTTTGCTCTCTTTGAAGATTTCTTCTCCAGATCAGTTCTATTGTTTTATGGTTTTGCATGCGGCATGGCATCTGTTTTGTGTGAGTTTCTGAGTTTATTGGCTTCACAAGGAATTAATTTCATAAGGAAATAATTTCACTCCTTTCAAAGGCATTCCCAAAAGTTTCGATGCAGCGTGTCATTCCCTCAGGGAACTAGGATTACATATGTAACCTTGAGACATTCTTTGGGTTTGGGTTAAATTAATTTAATATGTAAGTGTGAACTCATGAAAACTTTGAAATATTATGTGAAATATATAGTTTTTTATAATAAAAATTTCTGAAAACATCTGCTGTCATACTTTCATCATCTGTATTTCATTGTTAAAATGTATAAAATATAATTGCATAATCCAACGTGAAAAATTATGCTTGTATGATTTTTTAAATGTATCTTAATTATTCATGCCATTTTCATCCATCACCATGTGACAAAGTGAGACTGCCTGTTAAATGTTTTTATTAATATAAACTGTTGTATCTGTTTCTATATTCTTCCTTACTAAAGGTTCTATGATATTACTGTGTAAGTCTATTGTGTAAAACCAGGTAAGTTTTACCAATAGAACAGGACAAATCAAAAGCTACTGTAGTATAGCTACTACAGTATATTTTTGTGCTTCAAACGAAGCAAGGCAGTTTTGATTGAAAATGTTTTAAAGGAAGAGCAGTATTCTATCATCATTCATTCACCTTCCTGTCATTCTGAACCTGCGTGATTCTGGAAAAAAAAAAACATTTAAAAACGTGGTCTAGTTTAGTGTATATTCAATTCAGTTCTTGTTTATTTGTAAAGTGTTTTTCACGATACAAATCGTTACAACGCAAGCTTCACAGAAAATTTAAGTTTCTACATTTATTTAGGAGTAGCTTATCAGAGGTGACTGTGTAAAGTAGTTATCCATATGGCAGAAATGTACAGTAAAATATCATGCAGTTAGTTAATGACTGGGGGTGTAACTGTACATAAATAATCACAGTTTGTTACCTTGGTTTTAACGTCATGTTTTTTTTTTTACATAAACTGAACTATAGAGGGTTTTCATGGATGCGTCATCAATCCGGAAGTCGGCCATGCTGGAGGCACTGAACAAAAACAATGCCACTGAATGGACTTGCAAATTTGGCTGATTATTGCTGCTAAAAAAAATGGTAGAGTTTTGGTCTGTACTAATCGGTCGCATAGGTTAAACACATTTTGAGTTCTGTCAAAAGTTAAAGAGAAGAGAGCAAAAAAGTGATTAAAGAAGGCGTTCGTGGTTGAGAGAGGTACAGTTACAGCACATGTGTAAATGAAGCGTTGACTATGGCTTAAATGTTGACGTAGTTAACTATGGCTACATGCACACTGTTAGTCCAAATACGATTATCTTTGTATCCGATTGGAATCTGATCTAAAATAATGATGTCCACACCAGTGGTGGACTGGGACAGTAAATCGGGCCGGGAATTTCACTCCACCCCAGGCCACCTCTGTTGCTGCAGTCACCACCACCCAATTCATGTGTCCACCAGACTGCTAAACTCTTTGGCTCTTTCAGTGGTTTGAATTGGGTTATACTTAAAAAAAATAAATCAAAATACTTAGATTGTGAATGACAAAATAATCAAATGAAGTATCAAGAAGTATCAAGGCTTTCACTGTCTCTATCATTTTTCCCTTAATCCCCCTCTCTCTCATTCTGCACATTGAGTTTCTCTGCAATATGAAATAAGCACTTTCAATAATCTATATTAATTATGCACCCATCAACTGTATGTCCCAATGATCACAGTCCTAATATAAATATAAATATATATATATATATATATATATATATATATATATATATATATATATATATATATATATATATATATATATATATATATATATTTGAGTGTGTGCATCATTACAGTCTGTAAAATATGTGTATATTTTATTACAAGACTGCAAGAATTCCAGTTAATCAAGTATCTAGAAAAGATCTACTCTATAAACAATGCATTAAATTACATTAAAGACAAAAATAAATTAAACAAGCAAATTAAATGATAACTCACATGTATCTGGTCCACTGATGAAGTCATGTGTCAAGTCAAGTGAATTATTAATCATTTTCTAACAGGTATCCAATACTGACTTCAGGAAAAGGGGAATAACCAATGACATTTGAGATAACAACTAAAACAGTCACGACTGACAAAATAAAATTGTTCACGTGAGCAGAAATGAGCTCGCAGGCTCCCGTTTCCTTGCGTCCGATTTAGCTTTCCTCTCGTGGAAGCGATTTAGCACGTGCGTCAGCATCAGTTGTCCGCTCGGATAATATTGTCATTGATTTGACTGCATAGTTCTTCATTACCATTTGAGTGTGCGGTCAAAAACTAGCTTAGAGCACTATCTGCAGTTAAAAACTAAACTTAGGATCAGAAAACACAAAATTTTACAGTTTGCAAAACTTACCGATGTAAGGCAACTTGTGACACTGTCGCGGTTCAGGCTCTTTTGTGTTTTAGTGTAAATCTGCTGTAGAAACATTGACAACTTAATTACTTATGGGTTTAAAACTTATAAAAAGTAAAATACTTTAAAAAAAATTTATTTATCTGACTTACCACAACATTTCCGTCAGAACATCAATTTAAATCAGCAGACATGGATCAATCTCTTCTCGACCGTTGGAATTCAAAAATGTGCACTGCACTTGCGAGACAGCGCTGCATGAATATGCTCGCGCAAATGCAAACAGATTGTTTACTTTGTAAAATTTATGAAAATAATGAGTTTATTACTTCTTTTTGTTTATGTTTGGTGTTCAACGGATAAAAAATTTTAATCCATAAAGCAAAGTTGTTTAGTTGCGTTACATAATTTCACATAAATTCAAAGAATGAAATGAAAGAGCAGCAAACAAGGCTATAAGTAAGGGGCCGTTCACATATCGCGTCTTTTGCATGCTCAAGTTCATTATTTCAAATGTAGGCACGCAGTATGCACGCTGTCACGATCATTACATGGAGTGCCCATGAACTTTTGTAGAGGGCACTCCAATCAGGACCATTCCACCCATCAACCACCAGATGTCACTTGGACATTAGCACCTATCATACTGTTGCACCACACCCAAACTACATTACCCATAAGTCACTGCATCACAATCACCCTGTCACACCTGCACCTCATCAGCCAATTTCCTTGCCACACCTGCACCTCATTTACACACACATATAAGCAGCACACTCACTCTCACTCACTGCGAAGTCTTGATTTGCTGTGCCTGTCATTTCCGAGCATTTTCCTTGTGTTTGATCTCTCTGTATTTGACCATTGGATTGTTTATACCGACTCTGATTCTCTGCTGCCTGCCCCCGACATCTGCTTGCTTCTGTTTTTGATTCTGGTTATCCCTTTATACCTGACGCTGTTGCTGATCATTGCCTGTCTGATCATTTTCATTAAAAGTTCTGCACATGGATCCGAACCTCTCTGTCTCATCATTACAGAAGACTTCGCCTAACCAGGATCCAGCAGCTTTATTGAACCCCAGACCAGGTATGGAGTCAGCTAACAGTTCATGCGACCCTATAAAGGTGCTATGCTCAATCTATCAAAATGGTAGACCAATTGAGCTCTTTGTGGAGGATTTCATTCAGTATAGTCACCTTTTGCCTGGGGATGAGGATCTGGTAAAGGACTGTTTCTGGAGTGGTCTTGATACTTGGATAGGCTTGAGTTTACCAGAGGGAGACCCTAGCTGGACCCTGGGACAGTTTGACTTTGTGTTAGAGTTTTGTGGCTCTCCCTTTACAGTTGAGGAGGTTATTTCTCCAATGTATCCAGCTCCTATCTGTAAGATGGCCGCCAGCCCAGCGCCACAGCACAAGATGGCCGCCAGCCCAGCGCCACAGCACAAGATGGCCGCCAGCCCAGCGCCACAGCACAAGATGGCTGCCAGCCCAGCGCCACAGCACAAGATGGCCGACTCAATGCCTGATCCTCCAGACCAGGTGCCACCGACTCGCCACCATAGAGGGCGGAGGAGGAGGAGACAGGCGTCTACCGTTCCTCAAAGCCCGAAGATCATTCCCGAGGCCGTTACCGAGGTGGTGCCCGAGGCCGTTCCAGAGGAGGTGCCCGAAGCTGAGGCGTCTCACGTCTCTACAGGTAGTCCAGAGTCGAGTCAGGTGCCCGTGGACCCTCCAGAGTCGAGTCAGGTGCCCGTGGACCCTCCAGAGTCGAGTCAGGTGCCCGTGGACCCTCCAGAGTCGAGTCAGGTGCCCGTGGACCCTCCAGAGTCGAGTCAGGTGCCCGTGGACCCTCCAGAGTCAGGGTTAGTCACCAATGATCCTCCAGAGTCAGGGCTAGTCACCGTCGACTTTCCAGAGTCAAGTCAGGTCACCGTTGATCAGGTCCCCGTTGATTTCACAGAACCTAGTCAGATCACCGTTGATCAGGTCCCCATTGATTTCGCAGAACCTAGTCAGATCACCGTTGATCAGGTCCCCATTGATTTCGCAGAACCTTGTCAGGTCACCGTTGATCAGGTCCCTGTTGATTTCCCGGAGTCTAGTCAGGTACCCGTTGACCATCCAGAGATGGGTCAAGTCACTGCTGACCATCCAGAGACAGGTCAAGTCACCTCTAACACCCAAGAGTCAAGTAAAACAACAGTTAAACTTCATCAGCCAAGACAAGTCACAGTTGATCCTCAGGAACCAAGTCAAGTCACTAATGATCTTCATGAGCACAGTCAAGTCACCAACGATCTTCATGAGCACAGTCAAGTCACCAACGATCTTCATGAGCACAGTCAAGTCACAGTTGGTCCTCAGGAACCAAGTCAGGTCACCAATGATCTTCATGAGCAAAGTCAGGTCACCCTTAACCTCCGTGAACCAAGTCAAGTCACAGTTGATCCTCCGGATCCAAGTCAAGTCACCAATGATCTTCATGAGCAAAGTCAAGTCACCATTAACCTCCGTGAACTAAGTCAAGTCACAGTTGATCTTCATGAACCCAGTCAAATCACCACAGATCTACCAGAGCCTCGTCATATCTCAGAGCTCTCGTCCTATCCTGTCACAGCCAGGGAGGCCGTCAATGAGCTGTCATTCATTCCGGTCATGGCTACGGAGACCATACACCATCTCATCATGGCCACGGAGGCCGCTACTAACCTGTTAATGTTCTCTGTTTCAGTCCCACCTGAGCAGACTTGCTCTCCTGTGCCATCGACTTCACTGTGGTGGTCCTCAGCTCTGCCCTGGTGGGCTTCTGTCCCGTCTGCTCGGCTGTGGTGGTCCTCTGCCCCGCCCTGGTGGGCTTCTGTGCCATCTTCTCGGCTGTGGTGGTCCTCTACTCCTCCCTGGTGGGCTCCAGCTCCACCTGACCTGCCTTGGTGGACCCTTGTTCCCGAGTTAGGGGGGGGGGGGGGGGGGTTATGTCACGATCATTACATGGAGTGCCCATGAACTTTTGTAGAGGGCACTCCAAACAGGACCATTCCACCCATCAACCACCAGATTGACATTATGGACATTAGCACCTATCATACTGTTGCACCACACCCAAACTACATTACCCATAAGTCACTGCATCACAATCACCCTGTCACACATGCACCTCATCAGCCAATTTCCTTGCCACACCTGCACCTCATTTACACACACATATAAGCAGCACACTCACTCTCACTCACTGCGAAGTCTTGATTTGCTGTGTCCGTCATTTCCGAGCATTTTCCTTGTGTTGGATCTCTCTGTATTTGACCATTGGATTGTTTATACCGACTCTGATTCTCTGCTGCCTGCCCCCGACATCTGCTTGCTTCTGTTTTTGATTCTGGTTATCCTTTTATACCTGACGCTGTTGCTGATCATTGCCTGTCTGATCATTTTCATTAAAAGTTCTGCACATGGATCCGAACCTCTCTGTCTCATCATTACACGCGCTCATAATGTAAGCGACGCGTGCTCGTTTTTCCAGGTGTGTCCTCACCACATCGAGCTAAAAACATCAACTTTTCAAAATGCCGTAAGCGCACCGCAGGGCATGAGACAAGAACCAACCAGTCGAGGAATCAGCTTCATCCTTTCCCGTGACAACATTGAAAGCTCAGCCAATATGAAGGAACAGCTGATAACTGTATATGGATAGGCATTTTTAACTAATTTAGTAGCTAGTTCTAATTATGTTTTCCAAGCGTATTTAGGTGATATGATAACTCGTATTTTTTGTTTTAATGATGTGCCTTTTAACATTGTCAAGTATATTCAAAAACTAAACAAATCGCTAATGTAAAGTTCGTAAATGAGGTGCGCATTTTGAGTGCGTTTAACCCTGGTATTTTTAGGGGTTTAGTGGATTTTTTTGCCTCACTAGACAATACAAGAGGAGCACCTTAAGACAGCAAACGTTTTTAAGGGCATATCGAAGACTCCATGCTAACAGTTATAAAGGATTACATTCTAGAGGTACGTTACATGGATTCTAATAATAATATCCAAGAGTGTTTTTTTTGAGTTCTTGACCATTCATTAGTCCATCGCTACAGCACTTCTGGACAGGCTAAGTATCATACTACCAAATGGACAAAAAAAACAAAGTAGATTCTATTATATGGGATCACTAATCATTTTAGTCAGTTCGGGAGTTCGGAGCTCAAAGTTCAAATCATTGGGGTTCGTAGCGGGTTCGCGAATTTGAGTCAGTTCGTGAGTTCGTAGCAGGTTTGCGAATCATTTGAGTCAGTTTGGGGATCGCGAATCATTTGAATCAGTTTGGGAGTTCGGAGCGGGATCGCGAATCATTTGAGTCAGTTTGGGGATCGCAAATCATTTCAGTCAGTTTGAGAGTTCGGAGCCGGATCGCGAATCATTTCAGTCAGTTTGAGAGTTCGGAGCGGGATCGCGAATCATTTGAGTCAGTTTGGGGATTGCTAATCATTTGAATCAGTTCAGGAGTTCGATACGGGATCACGAATCATTTGAATCAGTTCGGAAGTTCGATACGGGATCACGAATCATTTGAATCAGTTCGGGAGTTGGGAGTGGGTTCGCAAATCATATGAGTCAGTTTGGGGATCGCAAATCATTTGAATCAGTTCGGGAGTTCGATACGGGATCACGAATCATTTGAATCAGTTCGGGAGTTCGTAGAGGGTTTGCGAATCATTTGAGTCAGTTCGGGAGTTCAGAGCAGGTTCGCAAATCATTTGAGCCTAAAATGATATTTCTGACCCACACAGAAAAAGGACTCCGCGGCGGATCGGATCTTCCGGAAAGGACCCGCGAAACGGACCCGTATCGGCGTCCTTGCGCGCAATGACGGATCCGAGACAAAGGCGGATCGCGGGCCCGCCGTTGCTCCACACAGCATCCTGGATTCCCATCGGCGGGGCCGTCTCCTGGAGTATCTGGTAGACTGGGAGGGATATGGCCCCGAAGAACGCTCTTGGGTCCCTAGGGACAACATCCTGGACCCATCCCTCCTCACCCAGTTCCACAACTCCCATCCCAACCGCCCTGCGCCGAGAGGTCGAGGCTGACCCCGTCGACGGGTAACGCGGGCGTCAGGAGCCGCCCGTAGAGGGGGGGGTACTGTCACGGAGTCACCAGTAACACCTGCCACACCATCAGAGTCCAATCACCCGACTCCGCCCATCCGCTCATTATCACCAGATTACTGAAGTCACCACACCTGCACCCGCTCATCACTGCCACTTCTTAAGCCCACACTTCCTTTCACTCTCTGTCTGGTCTCGTCAGAGAAACACTGACTCTACTCTCTGTGCTACTCTAGGATTCATCTGAATACCTGAACGTCTGATCCTCCAGCTTACCTACCACCATCTGTCATCCGTGTCCTATCAGTTCCTCCTGTGTCCACCCTTCATCTGTACAGCAAGTATCCTCAAGTCATCCTCTTAACATCCCACTCAGCTCAACCATTCCTCTGCAAGATTGTGTGATACCATCTTCTGTCTCCATAAATTCCAATAAACATCTACTTACCTGCATACCCTGTTGTCTCTCTCTTCTGTCCGTGACACTAGGCTTATCTACATTCATTTTATGGTCAAAACCTAATTTAATGGTTTATACTGTAGGCCTCAGTCGGTGCAAACATAAAAAATATTTTATCTATTAGACCACAACTTCAATGAAATGTTGCACTGCGCAGCATCAGAAAATGAATAACTGGTGAACGACAAGAGGTTCAATAAAAAGATGGTTTATTGTTTAAACATTTCTTTTACTCTGTGTGGATGGAGGCGGGACACGTCTCCTCGTTGCCCGATCTGATGCCAGGTTGAACCACCTGATTGCATGCTTGGTGACCTCTGCATCTGTGGCTGACCGGGTCACGGTGTTTTTCCTCACAGCACCTGTAATCAAACAGACAGATATGTTTATGTTTATGATATGTAGCGTCCAAAGCCAAGTATGCTTACACAATACAATATTTGAGATAGGTATGAAGGAGATTAAATGAAAAAGAAATGTGGCTTATAAAAGTTATAAACGGTTGCTGAGGTTAAAATAAGAGGTGGTTAAACTATGAATTCATGATCCAGGTAAGGTGTGCCGAGCCTTTCGCTATCGGTCATTAAAAAACACATCCAAAATGTTCAAACAATATCAGTGGTATTAAACGGTCCCTTGATTAGAGCACATATTGTATGTGGATAAATCAATGTGGTTTTGTAATATTTTTAAGTTTGTTAAGGTCCTATAACAATCTATTTTGAGGTAAATTCTTAACATTACATTTCATAAACCGGTGGATAAATTCTATTTTTGACATTTGAGCTGTGGGTAAACTCCATTTACTTGCATTTAGTCTTGGTTTACATTACATTACATTTAGTCATTTAACTGATGCTTTTATTTAAAGTGACTTAACTATACTTAACTGCAACTATGCAAGCTATATGTTGCAGCAGAGACCTTAGGTGTTTAGGTTAACCATTCCAAAATCAACACTAAATTAAAATGCAACTCACATGGTAATTTACAACCCACACAACTCAAACAAAACGGCATTCCATCAGTGTGTATTATTATTATTATTATTATTATTATTATGGAGATCCAAGATAAATGTACACGAGCAAAGTTATCAGAACCACCAGGCAGCCAATACTTTTGCATGCATTTACTTTGATAACATGATGGGCCTGTTGCCCACACCTGGGGTGCGTTTCTCTTGACATGACAACCCACTGTGATTCCAATCCCTAAACTTCGACCGTAGTTGCATTTTTATGCACAAGTGCAGGTGCGCCACTGTTTCACCCCAAGACTGTGCCAGAAGTTGGCATCTCCACTTTCTAGAAGTGCACCTATGGTCAACACCGTTTACAGTGATGGCGAGAAACTGAAGGAATCAGACCGAGGGAGTCTCACAGCAATTTTGAAGATTTACTGCATGTCAAAAAGGTAGACTTTTTTTTATTATCATTATTGCACTGCTTGATAGTTAACAGGAATATTTTTAGTAGCCTACTTTTTCCTACTAAATAAGTGACCGTGTCCATCCGTTTTCACTGATGCACGAACTAATGCACTGTGTTAAACATAACATCAGGCATAGGCCTACCCGATTGAACAATTTGTGTATGTAAAGTAGCCATCAGCTGCTCAGGGAGTTATGGTCATACCATGTTTGATTTTGAGTTGCCAAAGAGGTTAACACTTTATAATAACGTTCAGTTTTAAGTCATTTATAAGTCAGTGGTTAAATAATGATGAACTAATCATTTACAAAACATTTATAAATTATTAGCAAGTGATATACTATCATTTTAAGAATGTTTTGTAGATTCTGTTACAAGTCATTTGCAAATGGCTTGTACTTTATTAACTATTAGAGTTAGTACAGATTCTGTAATACAAAATTCCAGGACTTTCAAGGACCTTTCAAGCACTATTTGTTTGGATTTCGATCAGCACCTATCAAACATCTAACAAATATCTTAATTTTTTTTTTTTAACTCAAATTACATATACAGTATGTCATAGTATCTGATGTTTCACTGTCAGGCATGGGGAATTCCTGTAACAAATTAAACCTTCATAATCATCGGGAAGAAGGAGGCGGGAACCGGCGGACAATCAAATAAGATTTAATAATGACAAAATAAAGACAAAACAACTAAAACCCAGGCCTGGTCCTCTCTCATCCGTCACTGTCGTCGCTCCAGTTTTATATCCCTCCATCTCCTCCGTGGGACTCGAGACCAGTGGGTTGAGCAGGTATCACTCATTTCCAATCACTCCACCGGCCTCACTCCTGTTCCCACGGCTCTCGGCCCCGCCCCACTTGTCACAATCCCCTTAACCATTGAGAAGATATTGAAACAGATTTATAGATGATTGACCTGAAAAATGAAAGTTGTATAATATACTTAATATCATGCTCATAGCCATGTGAAAAAGCTCTTTATCTCAGATGGGCTGCGGTGTTAACTGTGTAAAATTTTGATATTGAAATCATATATATTATTAATACCTTTAATTAGGGATGCACCGATACCACATTTTGCAGAACAAGTCTGATACTGTCATTTTTGGTTCTAAACAATACCGATACCGTAAATGTAACCAGTCCCTGAATTTTCACTGCATTTGTAATTTTTAAATGTATTAGTAGATAAACCAAAAGAATATAAATCATATTAGTTGGCTTAATTTGTTCATCAAATATATATTTCTTTCAGTTATTTGCATGCTTAATTAATTGTTACTTTCACTATTCATTGTATTGCGAGATTATATTTTATCTTTCAATTCATAGTACATCACTATGTAGAGCTGCTCCAGAAGGTCAGTGATACTATTGTTTAGACAAGAGTGAAATATCAATTGTTTAATCCAATTTTGATACTACAACAATTAATGTGAATTTATTTTAATTATGTAGCTTTTTTACACTTTAGATTAGGGGATGCACATCATCTACGACATACAAAAAAAACAACTAACATCATTTATGAACGCAAAGTCACGTTTAAGGCTGCCCTAACATTTACAAACTATTGACTTTGAATGCATTTAATATTACTTTGAATTATATACTTACTGAAAAACAAGGTCTTCGTTGCCATCCTACTGAAGGGCTTTTTGTTATTAACACCCTTCCAGTTGATCTGATGAAACACCTCATCTGTGAAGAGCTGGCCCAGAATCTTCTATGTCACCCTCTTCACATCCTGGCCTCCAATGGTGGCTAAAGAAGAAATCTAAAAGGCAAAGACATCTTTTTTAAATAGTCAGGAAGGTAAACATTTCTGAGCTCAAGTTGAATTTAAAGGTGCATTTAAAATGTTTTGTTCCTTTTGAAAGCATCCAGAAATGTAGAAAGACATTTCTGTTCTATGTTTCTACTTTTATCTGTAAAGAAAAAAAGATGTTTTCTTCTAAATTATTAAGTTTGGGAGGACCACGTTCAGATAATTAAAATGAGTTGAGAGGTGGTTATAAAGTATAAAGATTTAGCAGTCTCACCTCAATCCACCGAGTTTGACAGCATCCCTCCTCCACCCCTTCTCCACACTTCTAGTCCTAACCACTTACATACGAGGGGGGAGGAAACTCTGGGTTTGGGCCGAACTCCGAGCCCTCCCCCCGGACAGCATGCCATATACACATTAACCTGTACCCCCTCTGATTGTATGCAAGTGTGAACTCGTGAAACATGTACCATATTTTCTGCACTATAAGGCGCACTTAAAAGCCTTTAATTTTCTCCAAAAACGACAGTGCGCTCTGTCAAAATGTTGACATTCCCTTTAGCACAGCTCCATCTAGTGGATGCATAACTGTCCGTGACACTAGGCTTATCTACATTCATTTTATGGTCAAAACCTAATTTAATGGTTTATACTGTAGGCCTCAGTCGGTGCAAACATAAAAAATATTTTATCTATTAGACCACAACTTCAATGAAATGTTGCACTGCGCAGCATCAGAAAATGAATAACTGGTGAACGACAAGAGGTTCAATAAAAAGATGGTTTATTGTTTAAACATTTCTTTTACTCTGTGTGGATGGAGGCGGGACACGTCTCCTCGTTGCCCGATCTGATGCCAGGTTGAACCACCTGATTGCATGCTTGGTGACCTCTGCATCTGTGGCTGACCGGGTCACGGTGTTTTTCCTCACAGCACCTGTAATCAAACAGACAGATATGTTTATGTTTATGATATGTAGCGTCCAAAGCCAAGTATGCTTACACAATACAATATTTGAGATAGGTATGAAGGAGATTAAATGAAAAAGAAATGTGGCTTATAAAAGTTATAAACGGTTGCTGAGGTTAAAATAAGAGGTGGTTAAACTATGAATTCATGATCCAGGTAAGGTGTGCCGAGCCTTTCGCTATCGGTCATTAAAAAACACATCCAAAATGTTCAAACAATATCAGTGGTATTAAACGGTCCCTTGATTAGAGCACATATTGTATGTGGATAAATCAATGTGGTTTTGTAATATTTTTAAGTTTGTTAAGGTCCTATAACAATCTATTTTGAGGTAAATTCTTAACATTACATTTCATAAACCGGTGGATAAATTCTATTTTTGACATTTGAGCTGTGGGTAAACTCCATTTACTTGCATTTAGTCTTGGTTTACATTACATTACATTTAGTCATTTAACTGATGCTTTTATTTAAAGTGACTTAACTATACTTAACTGCAACTATGCAAGCTATATGTTGCAGCAGAGACCTTAGGTGTTTAGGTTAACCATTCCAAAATCAACACTAAATTAAAATGCAACTCACATGGTAATTTACAACCCACACAACTCAAACAAAACGGCATTCCATCAGTGTGTATTATTATTATTATTATTATTATTATTATGGAGATCCAAGATAAATGTACACGAGCAAAGTTATCAGAACCACCAGGCAGCCAATACTTTTGCATGCATTTACTTTGATAACATGATGGGCCTGTTGCCCACACCTGGGGTGCGTTTCTCTTGACATGACAACCCACTGTGATTCCAATCCCTAAACTTCGACCGTAGTTGCATTTTTATGCACAAGTGCAGGTGCGCCACTGTTTCACCCCAAGACTGTGCCAGAAGTTGGCATCTCCACTTTCTAGAAGTGCACCTATGGTCAACACCGTTTACAGTGATGGCGAGAAACTGAAGGAATCAGACCGAGGGAGTCTCACAGCAATTTTGAAGATTTACTGCATGTCAAAAAGGTAGACTTTTTATTATTATTATTATTGCACTGCTTGATAGTTAACAGGAATATTTTTAGTAGCCTACTTTTTCCTACTAAATAAGTGACCGTGTCCATCCGTTTTCACTGATGCACGAACTAATGCACTGTGTTAAACATAACATCAGGCATAGGCCTACCCGATTGAACAATTTGTGTATGTAAAGTAGCCATCAGCTGCTCAGGGAGTTATGGTCATACCATGTTTGATTTTGAGTTGCCAAAGAGGTTAACACTTTATAATAACGTTCAGTTTTAAGTCATTTATAAGTCAGTGGTTAAATAATGATGAACTAATCATTTACAAAACATTCATAAATTATTAGCAAGTGATATACTATCATTTTAAGAATGTTTTGTAGATTCTGTTACAAGTCATTTGCAAATGGCTTGTACTTTATTAACTATTAGGGTTAGTACAGATTCTGTAATACAAAATTCCAGGACTTTCAAGGACCTTTCAAGCACTATTTGTTTGGATTTCGATCAGCACCTATCAAACATCTAACAAATATCTTAATTTTTTTTTTTTAACTCAAATTACATATACAGTATGTCATAGTATCTGATGTTTCACTGTCAGGCATGGGGAATCCCTGTAACAAATTAAACCTTCATAATCATCGGGAAGAAGGAGGCGGGAACCGGCGGACAATCAAATAAGATTTAATAATGACAAAATAAAGACAAAACAACTAAAACCCAGGCCTGGTCCTCTCTCGTCCGTCACTGTCGTCGCTCCAGTTTTATATCCCTCCATCTCCTCCGTGGGACTCGAGACCAGTGGGTTGAGCAGGTATCACTCATTTCCAATCACTCCACCGGCCTCACTCCTGTTCCCACGGCTCTCGGCCCCGCCCCACTTGTCACAATCCCCTTAACCATTGAGAAGATATTGAAACAGATTTATAGATGATTGACCTGAAAAATGAAAGTTGTATAATATACTTAATATCATGCTCATAGCCATGTGAAAAAGCTCTTAATCTCAGATGGGCTGCGGTGTTAACTGTGTAAAATTTTGATATTGAAATCATATATATTATTAATACCTTTAATTAAGGATGCACCGATACCACATTTTGCAGAACAAGTCTGATACTGTCATTTTTGGTTCTAAACAATACCGATACCGTAAATGTAACCAGTCCCTGAATTTTCACTGCATTTGTAATTTTTAAATGTATTAGTAGATAAACCAAAAGAATATAAATCATATTAGTTGGCTTAATTTGTTCATCAAATATATATTTCTTTCAGTTATTTGCATGCTTAATTAATTGTTACTTTCACTATTCATTGTATTGCGAGATTATATTTTATCTTTCAATTCATAGTACATCACTATGTAGAGCTGCTCCAGAAGGTCAGTGATACTATTGTTTAGACAAGAGTGAAATATCAATTGTTTAATCCAATTTTGATACTACAACAATTAATGTGAATTTATTTTAATTATGTAACTTTTTTACACTTTAGATTAGGGGATGCACATCATCTACGACATACAAAAAAACCAACTAACATCATTTATGAACGCAAAGTCACGTTTAAGGCTGCCCTAACATTTACAAACTATTGACTTTGAATGCATTTAATATTACTTTGAATTATATACTTACTGAAAAACAAGGTCTTCGTTGCCATCCTACTGAAGGGCTTTTTGTTATTAACACCCTTCCAGTTGATCTGATGAAACACCTCATCTGTGAAGAGCTGGCCCAGAATCTTCTATGTCACCCTCTTCACATCCTGGCCTCCAATGGTGGCTAAAGAAGAAATCTAAAAGGCAAAGACATCTTTTTTAAATAGTCAGGAAGGTAAACATTTCTGAGCTCAAGTTGAATTTAAAGGTGCATTTAAAATGTTTTGTTCCTTTTGAAAGCATCCAGAAATGTAGAAAGACATTTCTGTTCTATGTTTCTACTTTTATCTGTAAAGAAAAAAAGATGTTTTCTTCTAAATTATTAAGTTTGGGAGGACCACGTTCAGATAATTAAAATGAGTTGAGAGGTGGTTATAAAGTATAAAGATTTAGCAGTCTCACCTCAATCCACCGAGTTTGACAGCATCCCTCCTCCACCCCTTCTCCACACTTCTAGTCCTAACCACTTACATACGAGGGGGGAGGAAACTCTGGGTTTGGGCCGAACTCCGAGCCCTCCCCCCGGACAGCATGCCATATACACATTAACCTGTACCCCCTCTGATTGTATGCAAGTGTGAACTCGTGAAACATGTACCATATTTTCTGCACTATAAGGCGCACTTAAAAGCCTTTAATTTTCTCCAAAAACGACAGTGCGCTCTGTCAAAATGTTGACATTCCCTTTAGCACAGCTCCATCTAGTGGATGCATAACACAAACCCAGTCAAACGTTTGACTGCAGTATCTTCTGTTCTATGTGCCTTATAATCCGGTGCGCCCTATATATGAAAACAGTTCTAAAATAGGCCATTCATTGAAGGTGCGCTTTATAATCCGGTGCGCCTTACAGTGCGGAAAATACGGTACTTGGATCACACCCTCATGGACCTGTGCCACCTTTACAATAATAATGATGGACAATCAATTAACCTAATGGCACCATCCAGTAAGAAAACTCACCAATCTCTGTCGAGCTGGGCCATTTGATGGTTCCTTTAGAAACATTTCAAATGCCTCCACGGCCTCCAATTGTTCCAGGGGAAACTGGATATTTTCAGGCATCTCAACATCTGGCCCTGAGGTGCTGTTCAGCCTGCTGCTGAGGTAGTTCACCTTTGCCACAAGCTGGTCTTGTTGCTGTTTAATGGTTTCCAGCAGGCTAAGGATGTTATATTGGGTGGTTGTTCTGCACGCTAAGTTAACAAACTACAGCTAGTCCAAAATGCAGCAGCAAGAGTTCTTACTAGAACCAGGAAGTATGACCATATTAGCCCGGTCCTGTCAACACTGCACTGGCTCCCTATCAAACATCGTATAGATTTTAAAATATTGCTTATTACTTATAAAGCCCTGAATGTTTTTGCACTTCAGTATTTGAATGAGCTCATTTTACATTATAATCCTCTATTTAATAATACCTAGAATATCAAAATCAACTGCGGGCGGCAGATCCTTTTCCTATTTGGCGCCTAAACTCTGGAATAACCTACCTAACATTGTTCGGGAGGCAGACACACTCTTGCAGTTTAAATCTAGATTAAAGACCCATCTCTTTAACCTGGTTTACACATAACATACTAATATGCTTTTAATATCCAAATCCGTTAAAGGATTTTTAGGCTGCATTAATTAGATAAACTGGAACCGGGAACACTTCCCATAACACCCTTTGTACTTGCTACATCATTAGAAGAATGGCATCTACGCTAATATTTGTCTGTTTCTCTCGTTCCGAGGTCACCGTGGCCACGAGATCCAGTCTGTGTCCAGATCAGAGGGTCACTGCAGTCGCCCGGATCCAGTACGTATCCAGACATGATGGTGGATCAGCACCTAGAAAGGACCTCTACTGCCCTGAAAGACAGCGGAGACCAGGACAACTAGAGCCCCAGATACAGATCCCCTGTAAAGACCTTGTCTCAGAGGACCACCAGGACAAGACCACAGGAAACAGATGATTCTTCTACACAATCTGACTTTGCTGCAGCCTGGAATTGAACTACTGGTTTCGTCTGGTCAGAGGAGAACTGGCCCCCCAACTGAGCCTGGTTTCTCCCAAGGTTTTTTTCTCCATTCTGTCACTGATGAGGTTCGGTTCCTTGCCGCTGTCGCCTCTGGCTTGCTTAGTTGGGGTCACTTCATCTACAGCGATACCGTTGACTTGATTGCAAATAAATGCACATACACTATTTAAACTGAACAGAGATGACATAACTGAATTCAGTGATGAACTGCCTTTAACTATCATTTTGCATCATGGAGACGCAGTTTTCCAAATGAATGTTGTTCAGTGCTTTGACGCAATGTATTTTGTTTAAAGCGCTATATAAATAAAGGTGATTGAATAATTGATAAACAACCTACTTCAACCCCATGAATGGATTGAAATTGAAAATCTGAGATGGTACTGCAGATGCAGTCTATTGATTTGAAAAAAAGGGGCCATTGCTGTGTTAATATAGATGGGGCCACTGTAGTCAATATTATTTCGGAGACAAGTTTTACCTAGACAGTTTTCTCCAGGTTGAGGAGTAGTTACTCTGCTGCCTGGCACTCTGCAAGATGATGGAGCTGAAGGAATAGGTTACAAGGAGAGGGGAATATCTTTAGCACTAGGAATGTTAACCATATCTCTAATATTAATATTATGATTTGTTTTTTCGATGTTAAGATATTATTCTTTACTCTTCCAGTGCAATTGGCTTGAGGATGAAGCTTCAAATGCACCAGGCAAGTTGGAAGGTCGTGGCATCCTCAGAGATGCAAAGTCACCATTTTCTGGCTCTTCTTCACTCTCATCAGAGTCCCAAAATGAGTAACCATTATGGTTATTGCAATCCCAAAATTTAATTCATCTTAAAATATAATTTCCCCTGCAATTGAGGGATAATATGTCATCATCCAGAGTAATATAAGTCATAATCAGAAGTCAGTAGACAAATATATTTTTAGAGTTTTTAACTTGAACTGATTGTTTAAACTGATTGATTTTATTTTTATTTTATTTTATTTTTCATTTAGTGGAGGAGGGGTGTGGCCACAAAACCATCCTGGTATGGCAAGGCTACACATTTTTGTCGCAGCGCTGAAACCTCAACTGACTTCAGCTCATCAGATGCATAATTTACAACAAATATGTTCATTCTGTCAGAGATGAAGGGGTAGGTATCGAATGGAAAATTGCCGGGAAAATTCAGTGTAAATAGCGTACACAACATTATCATTTTGGATAAGCTGAAGAGGGTGGGGCAGTGTTCTCAGAAATTCAATTCAATTCAATTCAAGTTTATTTGTATAGCGCTTTTTACAATACAATCGTTACAAAGCAACTTTACAGAAAATTATGTTTCTACAATATTTAGTAGTAGCTTATGGTGGTGACTGTCAGTTTGTGCACAAAAAATTAATACAAGATGTAGTCAGCTAGACAATGAACATTATTAATATGATTATTTAATAATTATTATATGATGCAGTCACACTTGTAGCAATATTTGTTAGTTCTGTTTGTTGATTCAAGGTTAGCATCATCTGAGGTCCTCCATCATCTCTTCTCAGGTGTTCTGGATCCAGACTGGAGCTTGTGTAAATCCTAGTGCAAAACATAGAAACAAAATAGAGACATCATTAGCATAGCTGCTGATCCAACAAACTAAAATTAGTTTAACCCAAGCTAATGAATAAAAATGCACATTTGATCAGTTGCAACTACCCTCACAATTTAAAAGATACATTATTCGTATGCTTGGCGAAATAGATGTGTTTTTAATCTAGATTTAAACAGAGAGAGTGTGTCTGAACCAGGAACATTATCAGGAAGGCTATTCCAGAGTTTGGGAGCCAAATGTGAAAAAGCTCTACCTCCTTTAGTGGACTTTGCTATCCTAGGAACGACCAAAAGTCCAGCGTTTTGTGACCTTAGGGAGCGTGATGGGTTGTAGTGTGGTAGAAGGCTAGTTAGGTACGCTGGAGCTAAACCATTTAGGGCCTTATAGGTAAGTAATGATAATTTGTAACTGATACGGAACATAAGTAGCCTATTGTATTTTTTTTCTAAATTTTTCTAAACTAAACTATAACCCTATTGTTGAAGTTAAAAGTAACAACTGATTATATTATTTTAAAAAATATAAGTTATATCGTTACATTATTAATTACAATAAACAGTTTTATTTACATAAATGCTATTTTAAATGTTTAATTAAACATATTTTTTGCAAAATTCTTCTCTCTAGTGTACATTTTCCTCACTAGTTTATAGACATTTAATGGTGGTGTTTTTTTTTTTAGGTCCAGGGATGAGATGGAGTGGACGGGGTTCCAGAGACAGGACAATCCAACGACGAGAATCACAAACACAAAAATGGCAGAACATGACATGAGAAACACTGAGAATGACTAACAACACTCTGACAAACACAAAACGCCAGACAGGGTAATATAAGGGGAAGGGTAATGAGTGGCAGCTGGTGATAATGAACAATTAGCAGAGACGCCCACATGAAACAATCAGTGCTGACGCAAAACATACACAACTCCACACACATAGCGCAAAACCCGAGATCACAGTTTACCAACCGTGACACCGACACTGCTTGCTGTCTGGAGACTGACTGACATCTGTATGTTATGAGATTTGTAATAATATTTATTAAATCTTAATAAATTATGCCAGTCTTTTATAAGTCTGCTGATATCTCTTCTTCAGGGGCTGATAGAAACATTAGTCCCAATAAAAACATAAACACATAAAGCCAACTCACCGAAGACAGGGACAAAGTCAAACTTGTCCATATACAGGAGGAGCTCTGACCTCACTGTAGTTTAGTGAGAGACTCAAAGTGAAACTCAGTCAACAACAATACGAACGTGTGAATCGACACGATCAACCTCCTTAAGCAAAATAATATTTATTGAGCCATTCAGAGACCCTTGAGGACACATTTTATGATCACTGGTAAGTGATGGAAATAATAAGAGAGATTTACCTTAACAGGTTTCTAGTATAATGGAAATGAAATACGTTGAACAGAACCAGGCGCTGTTTGCATAAACTGCTCAAAGTAGTCTTAAGTTGGTACATTTTATTTATCTTTAAGACTGCTCATAACCTTTTTTTTCATGTCAGTTACAGAGATACGTACATTGGTCTAACATGACACTGAAAAGTAAGATTGTTTACCCCTAGCTAACTGCTAGTTGGTCATATCAGTTCTTAAGACACTCTTAACATGGGTTTATGTAACATGCCCCAGGGTTTGATCATGTCACATATTTAACAACTTCAGTTGTTTACAGCACTGAAATGGCAACTACAGCAACTATAGACTATAGCGTGACTTAAACACTAGGGAAACATCAAGGACATATGACCTTTACTTCAACACAAACAAACCTGACCCTGCTATAGCGTATTAAAACAGGTCTGTCAACTCTCAGATGTTCATCCCCAAGAGGTGACTCAGGGTGTGACAGATGAAGAGACATGAATTAGACATGCTTAACAAGATTAAATAAAACTTGACCTTGCTTCAGTTTATTTTGTGGGAAGACATTTTGTCAGAAATTACAAAAAATATATTACAAAATTATTTAATATAAAAAGCAAATGTTTCCGGTGTTTGGTTTGGAAATGATTTTTTTATCCCACAAAACAAAGTATTTACTACAATTAAATACAATTAAAAGGATTACATTTGTAGCAAAAATAAATAAATAAATAAAAAATCACATTTCAACAAAATTAAATATCCATTTGCTCATTTTAAATAAACAGCATTAATTAATTAAAAAATCTGTTTGTTAGTTTGTTTGCTGATTATTTATTTATTTATTTAATTTCCCAATCCTTGCAAAGGCATGAGGCATAAGTGAAGAACAATGGCAGAATCTTCCTCAACACCACCGTACAGACGAGGAAGGAGAGGAAGTATAGAAGAACGTCCATGTAAGTCAATAACTTCCTCACTATTTATACTTTATCTTCTTGAAATCAGCAACTTTACATTCAAGCTCTACACATGTTGACTTTACACTAGAGCAGGTTATTATTGTCATAATTTCTCCATCCAGCATTCTCAGATCAGCCTGTGAGAAATCTATGTCAGAAACATGAGAGACCTCTGGAGATGTTCTGTAGAGATGATCAGCTGACTGTGTGTATAGAGTGTGCTGTGAAAAGCCACATGTACCACAACACTGTTTACATAAAAGAAGAGAGTAAAAAGAAGAAGGTAGATGTTACTAACAAAACCATTTTTAAAAGCCTCATATCATGTGAAATCACTTTTTTTATTTTGTGAAATAAAGGAATCAATTATTATTGTGTGTTGTACTTTTTCTAGACTCAACTGATGGAGACACAGAAAACAAACAAACAGATGATCCAGGACAGAGTCAAGAAGATTGAAGACATCAAACACTCAGCAGAAGTCAGAAAAGTGAGCAAATTTAATACAAAGTTAAATATTTATTATAGATCATTTAGTTCTGGTCCTCCAGGACTTCTGATATACAGTCAGCACTGGGGTTTTCACTGTTTTGTATCACTCTGCTTGTCAGTGTTTGTTCAGTCAGACTACCAGCCTGTGTCTTTGTCAGATGACATCAAACTACTGATTACCAGATTACATTGTGGATAGTAGCATTTTTTGTGATGTTCTGTGGTTGTGGTGTTGCAGTTGCTGCCTTTTATCTGTAAAATGGTATGCTCGAGTTATGTAAAAAGCTGCAATAATAAGTCACATGATGGGAAAGGCTGACAACTTGAACACAAAGCAAGATTTTTCAGGCTTCCCAACTGTAAAAAAAAAAAATGAATGGACTATCAGTGTCCAATCAACAAAAAGGCCTGGGTTTTAAACATAGTTAAAGTCACCTCCCATAATCAGCTGGTAAAGATTCAAATCAGAGAGTTTAGAGAAAAGTTTAATAGAAAAATTCTGGATTATCCCAGTTAGGTGCATAAACACTTGCCAAGGTGACTTGATTATTATATAGGGTGCCTAAGAAGATCACACACCTACCATTAAGGTCTAATTAACATTTTCATAAAGGTAAGTAAAGGATTTACAGATGTGCTTGTTTTCTATTTTCTAAAGTAGCTAACATTATACCCATGTGTAGTTTTAGAATATCCATGCTATTAAACAGAACACAACCAGGAAGCAGGGGAGCAGAGATGGGTTAACATGGTCTTGCTAATACCATAAAATATAATCTATTCATCTGATACAGCGGTGTACAGTACTTGAGGTTTACTGACTAAGGGAAGTCGTGGCCTAATGGTTAGAGAGTCGGACTCCCAATCGAAAGGTTGTGAGTTCGAGTCCCGGGCCGGCAGGAATTGTGGGTGGGGGGAGTCCATGTACAGTTCTCTCTCCACCTTCAATAACAGGACTGAGGTGCCCTTGAGCAAGGCACCAAACCCCCAACTGCTCCCCGGGCGCCGTATTTATGCTTTTATGGAGTGCTCTGGGCTTTTATGGAGTTCACTGTGTGTGTGTGTGTGTGTGTGTGTGTGTGTGTGTGTGTGTGTGTGTGTGTGTGTGTGTGTGTGTGTGTGTTCACTGCTCTGTGTATGTGTGCACTTCGGATGGGTTAAATGCAGAGCACAAATTCTGAGTATGGGTCACCATACTTGGCTGTATGGCACGTCACTTTAAATTTCACTTTCACTACGTCTTTGAATTAGACGTTAATACTGACTAGAGGTGAATACTGACTACGTTTTTGTACATAATTTCTTTTTCATATTCTTGTGAATAACAGTAAGTGGGAGCAGTTAAGGAAAACCCACTGCAGCCAGCTGAGATGATGGGGACCTGGAGAAAGTGGTCAGATTCACACTAAGTAGACATCGAAAACGGCTCTTTTACCGCCGCACGTACCGCGGCGGCGGCGGTATAAAGTGAATTTGCAGCCTTTGACCGCTGAGTGGCGCTTTAACCACAAGTTATCAAACAAGCGCATCAAAGCACATTTTCGCAAATAGACGTCAGTTTTGCCACACTGATGTGTTACATTTAACTGCTTCAGTCACGGAAAATGAAAGAAAAACACTATAGTTTAAATATTTAATATATTTAATATTTAAAATTCACAGATGAAAGTTTGGTATTTATGAAGTTATGTGCATTTCTTTGAACGAATTCAAGCAGGATAAATGTCAAGCCTGTGCCTGAGTCTGTGCTTATATTTTCTAAGCGACATGGTATTAAACCATATTTTAGATTTGACACATTTAAAAGGTGTGCAGTATTATTTATATTATATTAATTATGTGTTATATTATTCAAAAGAAATTGTGGTTTACTTTGCATCGGAGCATTAAAAGTAGTAGACTATTTTAGGGGGGGTAGGCTACATGGATTAATATGCAAAATGTCAATATTTTAATATGTCATGCCTATATTTGAATTCATATTTTAAAAATATATATATTTTTTCCTTTAATAAAACAAAATGCATTTTTGTTATTCGTTACCTGTCCTTTATTTTGACATTTGTTTTGACAAATGTCTTTTTCGGAAAAAGACATTTGTCTGTAAACTGATTAAGAAATTGTTGCATGTTTAAATGTGAAGCACTGTATAATTTCATTCCCATTATTTAGGCCTAATTTGCCTAAAACAATAAACGAATAAAATTAAACCGGCACGATCAAATCTTTGAAACTCTAAAGAATTAATAAAACGTCCTCATGATTAAACTCAAGTTCTCTCATTATAATCAACAACATTCACACGATGTAAAAAAAAGCTTTAGTAATTGACAACTTAAGTGATTTTAAAGGGAACCTTCTTTACTTGCTTTTAAAGTAGGGTAATATCATAGGGCCTAAAAAAAAATCCCTTTTTTTTTTTTTTAGAAAAAAAAATCAGATTTATGATTTAAACCGATTTTTAAATCAACATTCAAATGACGAAGAAATTTTACAAAACAAGTTTTAATATAGTTCTTTATCATTCATCTAGCAGTCAAATTTATAACTGCAACAAGATGATTTAAAAAAACAGTACTGTTATACCTAAATGCTGGAAAGACCTTTATTTTTTATTTATTTTTTTTTTTTTAATACTAGCCCATCATGCATCTAACCATCCACTCAGCTTTAAGAGCTGTTCAGATTAAAACTGGCAGCTCAGCAGTGAGTCAGCGTCATGGACGGAGGACCTGTTAATATATTTTTTAGTTTATATTTCCATCTCGTTATGCCACTGGTTTAGATTTTTTTTTTTTTTTTTTTTTTTTAGAACTTGTTTGTAAATGGAGCAGAAACTTTCTGTGTGTCTACACTGGACGCCAAAGTTGTCATCTGTGCCCCACAGCGAAAAGTGTGTCTAAACTCGATGACATCACACTATAGTGTAAAAATGACTGAACACAGTGTCAGAACATTTCATCATAAATAGAACGAGCATCATTTCACTGATGGGGATCGTGTCCAGTGTATCCATCACTGGTTTCTGCTGTCTTTTGTTGGATCGTTCAACTTGTGTCCGGTGTAGATCTGGCGTGCGTTTTTTTATTGTTTTATTTTACAGTCCTGCTTGTTTTAATGCTTTTATTAAATATCTGTATTGACTGCATGGTCATATTATCGAATTATTTACTGCCATACGACCTACAAAAGTAAAGCTTGGCGAGTCGATGAATGAGCATTGCTGCAGGTTGATTTTTGGCGGATGTGCTGTGCTTGTGTTCCCACGGTCGTCTTCATTTCGTCAGGTGAAACGTCTCTCTCACTGGCAGCAGAGTCTGTGAGAAGCAACAACTTCCCCTCCACGTGCACTGATACCAGAAACACGCTCCGCCTTCACTCCGTGAACAAAGTATTTCAGTATGTTTGAAATGTTATGTTAGCAGATCGATTAACTTCTTCAAGATTTCAAAATCAGATAGCATGCTGATAATGTAGTAGCACTGTAAGATTACATTTGTTTGAACGCATTATTGCGAAAGTGATTGAGTGTGAATCTGTTTAAATCATGCTTTAACCCGAAAATAATCAGTAAAAGAAACAGACAAACTCTTAACATCCCGCTCGACTCTTGCAGTCATTGTAACCTTCTGATCAAGCTAAATATGTTTAACATGAATTCTTGCTGAATATGCAGTTATATGGCTGTTGGCATGAATTGTACTCATGATGGAGCACTCTTGGAGCGGGTGAAAACCACGACACTCATATTCAAGTGTTTGTGCAAAAATTATTAATGTGCATTAATGACAGGGAGGCGCCATCTCATCACTTTAATTTTTACATGATAATGAATGTTTAATTTTTTAATTAACATAATATCGTGGTGTCACACATACATTAAAAATATATCTACAGAAAGCTTGAAATGTTTTAAATGAAAAGGAATAGTGTAATGTTTGAATGTCGGAGAGAGCCAGCACTGTGAATATAACCAAAACAACAGTCCTATATAAACCGGTTCAGCAAGTGAAAGCCACTGTCCATATGAAAGAGCAATTCACACCTTTATCTCAACCCCCACAAGCCATACATAACTATCCAAAACCCAACAACCTCCAGCTGAACAGAATTCGGTCTGTGTTTTGGCTCTGAGGAATGGTGTGTTACTGGGCTGAAACATGCCTGCACTCAGCAGCACTACTCTTTGTATTCATAATTTTCTCGCAGCCCATATTATTATTTTCACAAGACCATAATGATAATAACAAATCATCATCATTATTTTATGAAAGTCATTGTTATTTGTGATCGTGGTTGTTTGCGGAATGCTTTAAGACCAAGCGGAATCCTCTGTTCCCGCCTCACAGTGCACGGGTCTCCGAGGCTTCACTGTCTGTGGTTTGACTTTACTGAATCAGATTGAGGCGAATACAACTTATTGTTCATGAGCCCAACATTTAGCAAGGCAGGAAAACATTCATTCTAATGGAAGGAAGACGTATTTCACTGAGCTAATGCTGTTAGAGAGAGAGAGAGAGAGAGAGAGAGAGAGAGAGAGAGAGAGAGAGAGAGAGAGAGAGAAAGAAACGAGTCTAGGGCTATTCTTAAACTAGGAGCTCATTATATTGAAGTACAAATCTATTTTGTGTTTCTATTTGCCTGAACTTCTTCAAGTGAGTTGCGTGACAAAAAAAATGAAAATCCAGCACTTCTCCATACTGATACTGCGACTATTCACAGTTTGTAGCTACATGTTCATTCGCTGGCATTTTTTGAATTTCTTTTTTTTCTCCCTTAAAAAACCAATGTGTCCATTCTGATGCGCAATTTTACCTTAAAGGCAATTTACCTAAAGGCTGTTGATGACTATTTGAATTGAATTCTGCCAAAGTGCGTGCTTGTATGTGTATGTTAAATGCTAATGCGAGTACGTCTGCTCATGTCTGAAAATAATATAGGAAGAAAAAAAAAATCACATAAAAACATTAGGAGATAGCGTATATTTCATTAGTAGCGTATTTTTTTTTAATTGATGTAAAAAATAAAATTTTACAAACTGATAAAGTTTTTATTTTATTTTATTTTTTTAATTCAGCATGTGGTGCGGGCCGCATTTGAATTTGTGACGGCCGCGGGTTGAGAACCACTGCTGTATATCAAACATTTTTAAATAGTCCACAGCTGAGCATCGTGGGAGGCTGATCTGCGCCAGAGCACGTGAAGTGAATGTAATGAACAAAGTCATTTTCAGATGCAATGAAAAAAAAAAAAAAAAAAAACCTTGGTTAGCCTAGATTAGTCCCAAGCTCTCTGTTCTGAAGTAAAATAATTATAATTACTGTTAACCAAGAGTAACAAATTTTAACTGATTAATCGCCTATTTTCATTTGCTGAATGTTTTCTTTATTTTTTATTTTTTAAACAGCTAAAAATAAATTAAGTTTGTCAGAGGAAAAAAATATTTGAGTCATGTATACGTTTCATTTTAACGGATTAATCACCTATTTTCGTTTGCTACATGTTTTTTTTTTTTAAACACGCTTAAAAATAAATATATATTTATGGCTATAAGAAAATATTTTACAACAAATCCTTTAAATTTAACAAATTTATCAGAACAAAACAATAATTAAAAATATATAATTCTAATGGATAAATACAATTGCAGTATATAATAATATAGGCTTAGTAATAAAAAAATAAATAATAATAATTTAAAGCTAAGCATAAGGTAAGCTTGGACTCTCAGTCAGGAGAAATCCAAACGTTTCCATATTCGTGATGTTGCCCATTTGAAGCTTAATTATTATTCATGAGGTAAATAGGCTGTGTGCATTTCAGTATCAAAGGAAAAAAAAAATATGTCAAAGTGCTCACGCCAAATGTCTGGTGAATGACTGCTTTTTCCAGTGAATATGTGCGCGAGGCACCAGCGGTCAAACAGCTGAAACAAATAATGCTTAATTTTTGGTCACACATAAGGCATAATTCAAAAATGCAAAGTGTTGGTAGTTTGAAAAATCAAGAATAATAACAGAGTTAATACTAATTATTGCTAAATGCTGGACCGTTCCCAATTCGCTCTGCATATGGAGCCTGAAGATTTTTTTAAACCAAGAATGAACCGAAATGAAAATGAAATTAAAACATTTAGCTTTAAATTTAGCTATACATTTAGCTTTAAATATAAGGCCTATGTATATATATATATATATATATATATATATATATATATATATATATATATATATATATATATATATATATATATATATATATATATATATATACACATAGGCCTTATATTTATTTACTGTTTAATAAAAATAAGCCTAAGACTATCCTACATTTTAAAAATTAACAAATTGTAAAAAATGTTATGTTCTTTTTTTAAAAATGTTACAATGTTATATCATAATGTTAATGTTGTTTTACTTACTGCTATCTCATTTTATAATTACATTCATTTTGCAATCCATCCCTTTGCGCCACCTGGCGGTAGTTTCGCGAATGATTTCAACATGCGACTGAATTATGCGGCGGTAAGGCCCAGATAGGCTGGCCACCTACTGTAGGAGGCTAGAGGAAGGGGTCAGGGACACACTAGAGGAAGGGGTCAGGGACACACTGAAGACACACTTTTTGCAGTTGGAGCACATACAGACAAGGCAACTGAAAAGACACAAAAAGTCTAAAATTCAAGTTAATTTATAGTAACTTCACAATAGGAGTCCTGCTGTTGGTCTGAATATTGACATGGCTGTGATTAACTGCTCACTAAAGAAATAGCACATCTGTTTTCACTAAGACACATGATTTGAGGAATCGTTGAGTGTTAACAATGCAGGATCAAGTTTAAGTTTGGTTTTTGAAAACCCCCTAAATAAACTTTGGTATGGACAATAATAACACAAATTCTTGCCTTAGCAAACACGGCTAATAATTTGTTGATTGATTTGATTGAATAGAGAAAAACAGAGAAGAAGAAAGCTGCCAGTGTTGAGCTCTTTACTGATCTCATCCGCTCCATTGAGAGATGTCAGACTGAACTACTGGAGATGATGGAGGAGCAGCAGAAAGCAGCAGAGAAACAGGAGCAAGAGATCATTAAAGATCTGGAGAAGGAGATCACTGATCTAAAAATGAGAAACACTGAGCTGGAGAAGCTCTCACACACTGAAGATCACCTCCACCTCCTACAGGTCTGTCAACATCTCTCTGATTCAATTCAGTACATTTCAATTCAATTCAGTTCTGTTTATTTTGGTCCTTATAGACAACTCTTCACAAAAAATAAATAAAAAAATATATAACATAATTTCCAAAAAAAGGTATAAGCAGAAGCTTTTTTTAAATTAAGCCTACCCTTTGTACATATTTAATTGATGCACGTCACTTTGTCACTAAATTTGATAATACAAGATAAAAAAAGTTACATAATACAATTCCAAAAATATACATACTTAATTACAAACATACATAATTACAGAAATACACATTCCAACCATTACTTCAATATGCTAAATAACTTACAAGTTACAATTACTTACACAATTTATTGATAAAGAGTCATATAAATAATTAACACCATGTTTTTATACATTTTCTTAAATTTACAAAGTGAATTGCATAATTCCTTATCACAGTTATTCCATATACTTAACCCTTTGACAGATATACACATATTTTAGCATTAGTTCTTGCACTTACTTTTTTAAACATATAAATTCCTCTTAGTTTATTCTGACTTTCTCTTATTTTGAACTGCCTCTGAATACAATTTGGAAGTAAATTATTGTAAACTTGGTACATTACATGTGCTGTATATAATTATATATAATTATAGATATATATAAAATACAATTTGCTTGTTGGTTCTTAATAATCAACCTGTTTATAAGTGTTTTCTAATCATTAATACCTTCATGAGCAGTCATCTCAATTGCAAAAAGAGTTTCAAAAGACCTGAACTGACCCTATTTACACATCTTTACTATTCATTTATTTATCATTTGTTTCATGTTTTTGCAGTAGCCAATATAAAGTAGAAACTATTCATAATTTATAAATGTTTATAAATGATTCCTAATCATTGGTGATTTTTAACTAATGTAATAAAATTTATGTAAAGGGTGGCTGGTTAAGATGCTTGCTAAATACATAACAGATTGTAATTTTGGTGCAAAAAAATGTTTTTGTTGCCTCAAAAAAAAATCTTATTAGTATACTACTGTGCTTTAAATCATTAAACATGATATTTTTTGAATCATACATAAACAGGGAGAAACATTTTTTTTTAAACAAAATACTTGTTCATTTATCAGAACAATGTAATCAAAACAGACTGAACTGTTCCCTTATAATACTCAAATTGACTCCTGTACACTGTTAACCCTTTAACCAACCCTTAAACCTCCCCAAACCACCAAACCTGTCCCTAACCTTATCCGCATCACACCTCAATAACAGCTAAAGTGTTGTGCATTAACACAAGTTTTTTTTATCATTTTATCTGTTAAAATCATTTGTAGATTTTCAATAATTGCTTGATCATATGGAATTGAAAGTTTAATGACATTCATAAGCATTTCACTTACATGAAATAATGTTTGTTTAAAACATGATATAATGTTTAATACGTTTATTAACAAACACATTATCTCACGTTTATATATTTATATATTAAATAATGATCCACAAAAAATTATTTGTTAATGTTTTATTAATGAAAGTTATTATTAAGCGTTATCATTAATGTCGTATAAGACACCATAACACTCCCCATGCTGAAGGATTTTTCCTCTCTCCTGCTGTAGATTTCCTCATCCCTGGACAGCTTTACAAAAACTAGGAGTGACAGGAACTTGCCAGAGATCAGAATGAAGGCAGATGAGAGTCTGGAGCCTCTGAGCAGAACTCTGACTCAACTGCACGATACTCTTCATGAGAAACTCACGGAAACTGGTGTGTCAATACATGATAAGATAAATACACAATGTTGTACACAATTATTTAAACTTAAATGGGTTATGACACAAGAAATATATATATATATATATTTTTTTTAACGAGAGAGGAGTTAATTAAGTCAAGTGCAGAGAGGTTTTCAGATCACGTCAGACATTTCAGTAACACTTCTAAACTATAGCGGTTTGATAGTGAAACTGAAGGACTGGCCATTATAGTGTAGGAGGATTCATGATTTTATATGCACAGCCTGCCGGCCAATCAACACTCATCTGACATCATCAGTAAGAGCAGAGTGTGAAGACTGAATTAGCAGAAGAGTAACTCAACTATACAAAAAATATTGAAATCCATTCAACAAAGTGAGACATTTCAAAAGATGACCAATTGTTGGTGCACGTCCTGCCCAACTAAAGGACAGCAATTCTTTGTGATCGACAGCCATGCTAGGGTAATGTCAGCATACAAACTTGATGGATGAACCATATCCAATAGGATTTAACAATGCAAGAGAAATACAAAGCTTGTCTAATTCCACACACAAAACATCTCAAAGATCTAATAATGTGTTATTGTCTTGTTTCTAGAAGTGAAGCTAAAGCAGCAGTTTGCAGGTACAGTGTGCTGTCTGCACTCATTTACATTCAATTACTCAGAGCTTTATCACTGCACTTTCATTAAAACATAACTAACTATTAAAACGACATCACAAAACATCAAAACGTTTTTTCAGTTTTGATAATCACTGTGACTGTATTGTCTACATTTGTTTATTCTTATGAATTTTTTTTTTTTTTTTTTTATGAAGTGAAACCAGATTTGGCTTGAATTATTATTAAATTACCTTTTTTATTTTGTTGTTTTATATTTCTCTTTGCTCTTTTCCTCACCATGAATATAGCTGTGGTAGTTGACATTAAATTATAAACAATTAATCAATCAATCAATAGATCAGTCATTACAAAATATCTATTTTAAGGTGGTGATTCATATTCTCTGTTTTCTCAGTGGATGTGACTCTGGATCCTGACACAGCTCATCCAAACCTCATCCTGTCTGATGATGGAAAACAAGTGAGACATGGAAACACTGAGCAGAAACTAGCAGACAACCCAGAGAGATTTGATACATGTCCTTGTGTCCTGGGAAAGGAGGGATTCTCCTCAGGGAAGTTTTATTTTGAGGTGCAGGTGAAAGGAAAGACTGACTGGACTTTAGGAGTGGCCAGAGAATCTGTTTACAGGAAGGGAAAGATCACACTGAATCCTGGGGATGGATACTGGACTGTGGACCCCTCCATCTCCCGGTGTCTGAGTGACACAACGCAGCGGATCGGTGTGTTTGTGAATTATGAGGAAGGTCTGGTCTCCTTTCATGATGTGGAGTCCGGCTCTCTCATCCACTCTTTCACTCATCAGGCATTCACTGACAAACTCTATCCATATTTTAACCCAGGCTTCAATAATGGAGGTCAGAACTCAGGCCCACTGATCATCACATCAGTCAGTTACAATAAATAAATTTCCACCACTTGTATAAAATACTGGATAAATATTTTTTTATAATTAAAAATCAAAATGTATTAATTATGCATGTTAATGGGTCTGGTGTGCTTTAAAAACAACATATATGAACAGTTAATCCTTTGAATAGTAGCGCTATAATCTTTTATATTTTTACGTACAAATATTGCTTACTTTCGAATATTCAATAAATTATTTTATTGCACAAAATGTTCTGTGATAGTGGTAGGGCCTTTCGTCTGAGATTAGATAAAAATACCTTAATATATTATAAAACTTTGATTTCCATATTTGTGGTATATACCACAGTACTTCAAGGTACCAAAAAAATACCAAATCACAGTTTTTGTTTGAAGTGTCAAATCCAATGATGTGCCCACTGACTTTGAGAGTCATGGTAAATAATCCTGACGTGTGTTATGCGTTTATTTTTTGGTTCACTATAGGTTATATATAAACACTGAGATTAATCTGATAGAAACATCAGGCTCAATACAAACTGATACACATGAACCCAAGTATCTGTATTTTACTGGAGTAGTTTTAATTTGAGTAATTTACTTCACTACATTCCAAACTATAAGATTATACTTTTTACTTCACTGCATTTCATATTGTTTCTCCTTATAGTACTGTAATATATCATGTGCTCTGACAAGCAGAAGCGGTTTCTGATTCATGAACGAACTGGGTCTTTTCAATTAACCTTTTAAATCAGTTTGCAAATCGCACCAAACGACTCGTTTACGAATTAGAATGATCAGCCCAGAGTGCAGTCTGGACGATGGGGTGGGGCGACACGTTGGGGTGGAGCGACACGTGTCGCCCCGCCCACCTCAGCGGTAATTGGTTTATGATTAAGATAAGCTTATTGGTGTACAGATGAGTGACGATTTTACAGCTTATTGGTATAGAGAATTATGACGCTGTGAGCAGGATTGGAAAGCGGAAGTAGACACTCAGATGAATAAACTTTTTATATAAATTAAAAAGCGAATATAAATGTTGTGTTTTTGCATTTATTGTTGCGTTTCCACAACACCCCGTATAAATACAAAGAGTTTTGGATTACGACGAACAGAATAGAAATAAATGGTCCACTCCCTCAATGGCTGTAGACGCTACCTAGGCATTACTTGCTGGTTTGAAAATGACACAGCATTATAATCAGGGTTCTAAATTATCACCAGCCAATGTGGCTAGTAACTTTCTAAAGTTACCAGCCAATCAGAATTTCCACTAGCCATTTTTTTTTTCCGGTAAAAATAACAAATTATGAGTGCCTCTAAATGCATTTGATCATTTTATTAACATTGTTGGCATGAAAAACATCAGTTTATAAACCGTACTCACGAATTCATAAACTGTTACCTTGGTTTAACAAATTGTGCCCACGAATTTCCAATCCGTGCGCTCAGTTTTTGTAAACTGTACCCCTGGTTTTTGAATCCGTACCCACAAATTCATAATCCGTGCGCACACTTTCGCAAAACGTTCCCACGGATCTGTGAACCGTAGGCTACTCACGGATTCATGCAGCAAGCTCCTGTTAACATACAGTTTTATTGACTATTATTATGTGGAATAGGTTTAATAATAATAAAGGAATAATCTTATAATAGCAACTGATTATTATTGTAAAATAAACCTGGCATTGTGACTAACTCTGGAGTAAATTTTTCCAGTTTTTTCCTGTTCCTGTTGTAAATTGTTTTGGATAAAAGATTCTTATGCATAACCTGTATAATAATATATAATAATGATAAAAATAAAAATAAAGTTATTTTTATCATTTTAATTTGTATCATTTTAATTCATGAATTGCTTTATTTTTAAATAAACTTTGACAGTTTTGTAAATGCTTGTCTACAATTCTTTCTTAACATGCATGAAGACTTATTTTTCTGATTTTATTATACTAAGCTCCATCCACCCCACCTGCCTGAGTTAGATGCATGTTTCACTGTTAATGTTATTAATAAATAATGAGGCCGAAAATAACATTGCATTCAGTTAGAGAGAAAAGGAATGAAAACATAACCGGCATATTATTTGTTTTGTATTGCTTTTTACCCTTATTTTCTTTTTAGCGTTTTTTTTTTTTTTTTGGTCATAAAACAGTGCGGCTGTGTCTTATCCTATAGACGGTTTCAACGGCATCAACATAAACAAACGTTAATGCGCGTGAGCGCTTTTGTTGACCTAACTTAACTTCCGGTAGACTCCAAATAGAATCAATAACAACCAAGTAGGTATCGCTGCAGCCCGGAGACCTCCAAGTGGGAGGAGCTTTTGCCGCAAGTGGGCTGGACTTCACGGAGAGCTCCAAGTGGGAGGGACTTTTGCCGCTAGTGGGCGGGATTTTACAAATGGGCGGGGTTTAAGCGGAAATTTCACATTGCGTCTTTGCCGGGGTGCGCGCGAATGAGGATGGCATAAAGAAGCGATACTAATGAAAAACAGATTTATTGTTCTTCATTGTAGTTTAAATTTTATTAACAAGGGGTTATATAATTTTGTGACAACTGCAAACATACAAGTATATTAAATTATATTAATTTTATAATTATATCAGTATCAAGAAAATGAATGAGTAATTTAGAGCAATAAAATGTTTACTGTATGTGAATGTTTTTCTTTAATGCAAGTTTGAAATCTGAGGGAGAATTATATTGTTTAGATTGTTACAACCCCCTTGGCTCTAGGTGAAACAACATTACAAAAGGCCACACCTGGAAGTACATTTTACAAATAAACATTTAATTTAAAAAAAGAAAACAAATCTAAATAGTAATACAAGAGTTAATAATAATAATAAAAAAACATTCCAAGACTTAAGAGGAAAATATTATTGGTACCAAAGTCCAATTTAAGACACTCATTTCCCCATCTCCTTTTTATCACCAACTCAATCACAGGTAACGCTCCAAACCATTAAAAATTCAAGTTTTATTTGTTATATGACATGCAAAAAGCAGTGAAATGTAGGTCTGGCATACTCTTTTTAGACCGTGCAAAAAAAATAAATAAGAGAAAATTAAATACAAATAATGAAACAACAGGAAAAAAAATACGTTTTTTTTTTTTTTTGGAGATAATTAAATACAAATAATGAAATATTCACAATATACTGTATTACTACACAGATGATTTGTAGAGGTGCTACACAGAAACTGCTACACAGATAATGTGCAGAGATGTACACAATGTGCAGTGAGGATGAAATACCTAGTTAGGTTGTCAAAAAAGCGCAGTGTGCAGAGAGTTATTGGGTAGCCCTGAACAACCAGTCTATAAAGTGCAGTGTGTTTAATGTCCATGTTTAGTAGTCTGATAACATGAGGGAAGAAACTCCTCCTGAGCCTCTCCGTCTTTGCCATCAGACTGCAGAAGCGTCTGCCTGACTGTAGCAGATGGGTTGGTGGGGTCTTTAAGGATCTTAACAGCCCTAGATTTACATCTCCTGGTTTGGATGTCTTGCAGAGAGGGGAGAGATGTTCTGGACATGTGCTCAGCTACTCTTTGCAGGGCATTTGAAGGTATTTGAAGCTGCTCACTCTCTCCACTGTGGTCCCGTTAATGATGATTGGGGCAGATCCGCTGCTGCCTCAAATAGAAAAGAGTTATTGTAAAATATTATTACAATTTACAATATGAATGTTTCTACTGCATTTCTGAACAAATAAATGAAGGGCTGGTGAGCATCAGACTTCAAAACCATAACAAAATCTGTCCAACCCAAAAAAGTCCTGTAGAACAGATATTTAAGGAACCTGAGGTTTTAACCTGCTTGAATTTTATCAGCATTGGAACACTTTGCTGCTGCTTTCACTCCAAGGCTATGGATTATATTTTTAATGGAATGAAGTGTCATTAGTCACTAAACATTCAGTCCAATGACATCGTAAAATAATTCACTGTTGACAAGTTAACATTAACTAAAGTACAATGCACATTTATGTAAGATGTCCACAGAATGTAATGTCATTTACATTCCAACATTTGTCCTTTAGGACAGTCTCTGACCATACCCCTGGAGCAATTTTAGGGACAAGCGCTGTTGCAAATGTCCACCTTTAAAGTATGAACATAATTTATCCACACAAAGACCCACATACACACACACATCAGTCAAAAATCTTCAGAAAAAATAAATTACACATCTTGATGCATAGAAAGAACAAAAACAAGTTTACAGGAAAGTGATCCTTTGGGTTTGCAGAGAGAGGCGGTAACTAGATCACTGAAATGTAACTTTTGGCCACCCAGACTTGAACTTTCTGTAACACAAAGTTTACACATAATGTTTTTGTTTGTTTGTGTTTCCTACAATGTCAAAATTAATTCTACACCTGTTGATATGTAATGCATGGTAGTGGACACTGCAGTTATCCTCATATATCCACTCTGTTATGATTATTAAATTGAAAAATGAATTTGGTAATTAAACCAAATGTTTCAATTGCATTACATTATTTGGATTAACGTTACACGTAAAAATAGATAACATTTTAAAATTGTTTTGAAACAATGACCAGCTTTGTTAAAGTCAAGCATTATCAGTTAGGAGTTTTAACTATTATAGAACACTGTACTAAATCTATTAATAGTTATTGATCGCTTAAATATCAGTGCAGTTATAATACATAGGTCTGCATATTTTACGTAACGTTAGTAACAATAGCCTACCTGCTTAAAGTCTTCAGTGTCCGTAATCTGCAGCGTAAATGTATTGCAGAAATATTTAGCACAAAAGGGTAACAGACAAAATAAAGATGTAATTTACCTGTGCTGCTAATGCTGTCTTAACGTGCTCTTGGAATAATCGTAAATATGAGTTTTGAAGGTAAAAAATTGCACATGAATGTCCTCCCATTTTCAAACTTGAATGCAATGAGCTTGTAATCATGATTTAACTACGTCAAGACTATAACATCAACCGCCAAGATACTGCACTTTTTCGCAACTTGTAATACGTTGTACAAGTCTAAACTTACCCCTTCAAACTCCTCTTTCTTGACGCTGAAAAGCCTTGGGAAGTTGACGTCGTCTTTTTTTCTCTTTTTTTTGGTGGTGGTGGGGGGGGGGGGGATTCGCAGCGTGCATTAACCCCATGACATTAAATAAACCAATCAAAAGGCTCTGGAGGTTTGTACAGCCCACTTGGAGCTGAGGTCCCACCCATTTGGAGCTGACCCGCCCATTTGGAGCTGGCTCCGACCTCCGTTTATACCTATCTCATAACAACAGCCAAGTCCCTCTAGAGTAGACATTTTTTGATAACAAACAAAATGTGTTTTCTGTGTGGATCAGGCGGACTTAATGAAAATGCTAATTCATTATTTGCCAGCAGGAGATGTTTTAAAGCATAGACATAAACCGCGAGAAATAGAGGTTTCCCCAGTAACAGCTGTAAACAAAGCAGAGCTGGTACGCTCACACGCTGCTTTATCACGCATATAACATGCACGTCTTCTTTCAGAAATACAGCGATATAAAAACACCCGTGCCTTGTTTTGATATTTCAACATAAATGTAAGGAATTATTATTATTAAACGTGCAGTACGTTACGTAACGTTACGTTACTCATGTTTATTTAACGAAGCCTTTTTGAAAATCGATCAGTTTTAAAATTGTGGCGAGTCTCCAAAAATAAATAAATGTATGGGAAACACATCCCGCAGCACAACCACCTAAGCCCAACTTCAGTCTACTCATCACCTTGGCTTTAACTGCGTTTGTAGATGGCACCGCAGCCAGACCGATATACACAACACAGACCGGAAGTTAACTTAGGTCCAGGCGCGTGCGCCCGATGAAACCGTCTATTGGTGATTAATATAATAATCACTATTAAAATAAACGCTAAAAAGAAGACTATTTGTGAATGCTGATCGTAGACTCATTGGATACTAAGAAAAATAATGTTTAATAAACAGAAATGAATCTGCCGGTGGGGGCGGAGCTAAATGCGTGTCAGTTTACAAATACAAATCCGAGGGAACGGATTGTGAAAGTGTGCGCACGGATTATGAATTCTTGGGTACAGATTTAAAAAACCGAGGGTACGGTTTACAAAATCTGAGCGCACGGATTGGGAATTCGTGGGCACGGTTTGTTAATCCGTGGGTACAATTTGTTAAACCGAGGGAACAGTTTATGAATTTGTGAGTACGGTTTATAAACTGAGGGGACGGATTGCAAAACCGTCGTCACGGATTGATTTTTTTTCTCCTACAGGTGACGTGCGGGGCTCTCCAATATCCTCATCCCCTGCCTCGTTCCTCTTTTCGCCCCCAGAAATCTGTCCCAACCACCGCCACATTTAGTTTAATCTTATTTTTTTTCTTTAATAGCTAACTCCCTCCTCTTTCAGTCTATGCTCCCTGCTCTGGCTCCATTCATTCTTCTTCCTTGTGTTTTCTGATGGACGCTATTCGTTTCCATGTTTTTTCGCGCTGGTTTCACAGCAAACTGCGTGCAGCCAATGAGCATATGAAACGTCATCACGTAGCATTACAGCACAGTGTTCGTGGGAAATGTAGGAAGTGCTGCCAGGGGGATAAATGACCAAGAACAGAACCTCATGTCATGCATCACCAGCCAAACTGGCTAGTAAGTTTTAACACCTGCCAAAATGAATTTTAACCCGCATTTTGCGGGTTGGCGGGTGTTAATTTAGAACCCTGATTATAATGCGAAGCATGGTTATGTATATAGTCATGGAGTACCTTGATTTATATATTCAAATTATATATACACATGTGTGTAACAAATTTTCACCAGTCTCTAAAATATGGTTTTTATAATTACAGCACATGGTAATTAATATGCCAACAAATATTTTTACTACAATTAATCCATGGTTACTTTTGGCAAGGAAGGAACTATACAGATTCTAAAGCACGTGCCCAAAAACACTCGTCACTGTTAATTGTTTTCTGAACTGCACTACTGAAAACCTCATTAATCCTGAATTTTAGTTACCCTTTTCTGTATAAAAACATAATACATTTAATCACCCCTTTAAACACTTTATAAAATCATTGGTAATTGAAATAAATATTGCACCGAATTGTCACAACTAAATTAAAAATTCATTATGAGCAATGCGTAGCAAATGATGTCACCATCAAGTATGAGAAACCTTAAAGAATGGTAGACTGATGTAAATGACTGAAACCTGTTGTCATGCACGTGACACGTGAGCTTGCCATAGCTTTTTTATTAAAACATTATACACTGCAAAGTTTAACTTTAAATGACATCAATTAATACATCAAAACCAGTTCATTTCAGTTCATTCTCTATTTCCCTTCAATTAACTTAACACACAAATGTGTTTCATGCCGCCAAAAAAAAAAAAAAAAAAAAAAACCCATCCTTGGAACAAAATCCTGTGTACACAAAAGCCCAGAAGATCACCATGCCGGCCTCTTCCCTGTACCCTGGTGGGTTCAACTTGAAAAGGGCTCTGCACTGCAAGCATTCCCTGATGCAGTACATCCGTCTGAACTCGTTAGACAGGAGGACAATTCTTCCAGTTGGCCACAACTTATAGTGTAAAGACAAAATACAGGAAAGATAATTAAAAAAAAAAAAAAAGTTTAACAGCCTCGTACTACGAAATTCAATTGAAGAATGAGCATTAAACAGGGGGAAATCTTACTGTCTAGCCAGGCAAAGTGTGCCGCTTTCCGAAAAACTTCTTGAGTGAGCACATCCCTAAACCATCTGCAAACCTGAGAAAGTGTCAAATATGCAGAGTCACCCGCCGACAAAATAACTTCCCTGAGGATTTCCAGGGGAAGATGTTGAATCAAAAAACATACATAGGTTTATTTATACATGTATATAAAAGTTATTAAACATTATATAAACACTGACTACAGACAACCCTGCTTTAAACAAACTCTATAGATTGTTGTCACAACTGCATACTCATTTTATAATACCACTAATAAAATGTTAATATATACAGTACTGTCCAGAAGTATTAGGCATGTTAGTATTTTCACATTGAAAAAAATAGTTTTAAGCCAATTATTTATATCTTTTGCTGTAGTGTGTCAGTAGGATATATTAGTTTACATTTCCACACATTCATTTTGCCATTAATTGTAATAATCCAGTGAGATATTTGTATATATTTTTATGCATGATCCACATTAAGATCTTTTACATTTAATATAAATATTTCTGTCTTATATGGTGAACAAAATCCACATTAGATCGCAAACAGAAGTTATTTCAAACACTCGCTGCTGTCTGAAAATGAATTAAGCTGAAATGTTTTTAAATGTCTTTGATGCTGATGTTAACTGATAGCTATATATGAAATAATCCACGGTGCTGACCAATATAGTAATTGTACATAATCCCAATTTCATATCTGAACAACTATGTAGCTGTAATAACTAAAATACCTCTGCATGTACACACATGTAATTATTAGTTCTTAATGAATGTCCTGTATGTGCACAAATAACCTGCTTTGCTGGACTCTGCCTGAAGACATTGTCTTTTGAATGGTGAAGTTCCTCCCCTCAGTGGTTGAGCTCTAAAAGAACAAATGTCAAGAGGTAGGTATATTGCTAGATATAGTACAGAGTAATGTTTCATGTAGCAACATTCAAACAGCTACATACATCTGCGGAGTGAAGCTGTCCAGGAGAACAGAACACCACCACCTCCTGATCATGTCATCCTGAAAAATAATAATAAACACAATAATCATGCATGTCTATTCAAATAACTTGACAGTGTAATGGCATACCTCTGTAAAATCAAACCGAAGAACTAAAGCCATGTACAGAGTGTACCGTTACAATCCACAAAGAACAATAAAATGAGCAATTTCTAACAATTATTAACAATAATTATTCAAATTGAACGTACCATGGATAAATAAATGATCGAAAATGGCATTTAATATTATAAAGATATTTACACAACCACTTTTACTCACCTCATGCAGTCAACGTGGAATAGCGTTATTACTCTGCTGCAGTTGCCACAGTTTTGTTTGTTTCAACGCAAACTGCCACCTGCTGGCTCGGAGCAAAATGTCAAAGGCGGGGAAAACAAATATGGGCGGGGCGACACCCCATCGTCCAGACTGCACTCTAGGGTTACTCGAATGATCTGATTGCAGGTATTTTGGAGTTGACAACTAACGGATTTAAATGAACCGTTTATCTAGGATAAGAAAGATAAAATAAGTAGAAACAGACAATTAACAAAGCGGTGGCTCTCACTCACCTTCTCCAGTTATTTTTTGTAGAAATTTTGAGTGGTAAATATGTAATTTACTTTTTCCAACTTCATTTAAAGGGCTACTGTTTGGATATATTGGGTTAGACAATATTTTGAGGGACAAAAACCTTTATTAGAATTATTTTTTATAAATACACGTAAATATTGCTGATATACCAGAAAACTTACATATAACGCATATGTGCACACAAATATAGCTATAGTCACGGGGTGAAGAATCACTCGACAAGAGGTGTGTGAATTAAATGCCCCATAAGGTGGATTTATTGATAAGTATAGGGTGCCTGGTGAAGTGTGCTGACCATCTCACGGGCCGGTACTTGGCGAGTGTCTCCATGCACACAAGTAATTGGTAGGAAGTTTTTCTGGCCGCTTCGAGGGGCGCATGGCCCGACTGGATGAGGGTGACCGCAATGCCTGAGAACAGTCTTCCATCCACCTTCACCTCTGCTTCGGGGGCTCCCGCCGGCACTCGTTGGTGAAGGATGCAGCTCTCGGTGGGCAGTGTTTTCAAAGACCTGAAGGAAGGCTTCCACATCGTCATCGGCCGTCATCTTAGGTAACAGACGGGTGGCTTGTGCTCGAGGCTCAGGTAGCGGAACGCGCTGGGCTGCAGCCACCCGACGGCGGCGAGCTCATCCTCTGTCCTGCCCAGGTGAGTGGCGAGGCATTTTGCTATTTACTGCTGGCGGATGCCTACTTCGGCAAGGCGTTGTAAGACGTCCTCCATTGCGGGGACACGCACCTTCCGTGGTGCTGGTGAAAGAAACAGGGGGAAAAAAAATAAAATAAATAAATAGATATATAGCGTTGGGGCGGTGATTCTTCACTGTTCTGCCCGCATTCTCCACCACTGTCACGGGGTGAAGAATCACTCGACAAAAGGTGCGTGAATTAAATGCCCCGGAGGGTGGATTTATTGATAAGTGTAGGGTGCCTGGTGAAGTGTGCTCTCCGTGCCCTTCAGTGCCAATCAAGGTGAAAGTGGGTGTCCTGACGTGCTCCAAAGTGGGTGGGCTGTCGGCAGGGGCGGCATTAGGGGTGGGCTAAGGGGGCTGGAGCCCCGAATGTTTTTATTACTACCATGCCATCAATGAGTTTTCATGCCCAATAAAGTGATTTATATTAGAATTTAAATAAATATCTCTCGACTCGTCCACAGTGTCTGTAAATTTACCCAAGTAAGTTACGCGTTGTCATTCACACCCAACGAAAACCGCCCACTGAGTCTAGTGCTTCTGACTGACATGTAAACTGGCCAACCATCGAGGAGCATCTGTACGATCCAGCCAATGAAATGAGCAGGCGGTTTGTTGGCGTGTAGTATTTTACTAGATCAATTTATTTGAAAATGGAAATCGCAAAATTCATCTTAAAAAAAAAAACCCCAGCCAAAACACTTGAACGCCAAGATACAACAGCTTCAGGTATCTGTAACTTTTAATCTTAGTATTATTTCTTTTCGGTTTTAAATTGTGTCTGATTTAACGTTACATTTTGAACATCTAACGGTTGCGCAACACAGTCTTTAGGAAACACACACCGCTCCGAACTCCCGAACTGACTCAAATGATTCACGAACCCGCTATGAACTCCCGAGCTGATTCAAATGATTTGCGATTCCCAAACTGACTCAAATGATTCGCGATCCCGCTCCAACTCCCAAACTGGAGTCAGATGACTCAAATGATTTGCAAACCAGCTACGAACTCCCGAACTGACTCAAATGATTTGCAATCCCCAAATTCACTCAAATGATTCGCGATCCCGCTACGAACTCCCGAACTGACTCAAATGATTCGCGAACGAGCTACGAACTCCCGAACTGACTCAAATGATTTGCGATCCCACACAATGCTATAAAAGTGTGCACATCGAGAGAAACAAACAGCAGATGTTCATGTTAACAACTTCTTTAACTTGAGCAAACGCTGCTAATACATATACATTTGTTAATAAAGTAAATAAAACGAAAACCTGAAGGTTTTAATGCTACTGAATAAAAATAAACGATCCACTCGAAAGTCTCTGCTCATCATGACAGCACCTGGATCAGTGAGCTGCGTCTAGGGCCGATGACGTCACTTCCATTGAGGCATGTTGTACACGCCCCCGTCCATTGACTCCGCCCCCACGTCAAAACAGTGCCACAAAGAGAGACGTGTAGAAAAGTGAAGCGCAAAGGAAAAATGGCATCGCAAGCTCAAACTAGACTGACAATAAAAGCAGCGTTGCAAATAAATTAATAGATATGACCATGGAAAATATGTATTGCAAAATCATTGCTTTCGCGCGGTTTCATTTGTTTTGCAGTTCTTAATTTTTGTTTGCATAAGGCAAGTGTATTTTCCTCAATACTTTAAATAAAACGTTTTAAGTTGGTTTTTGTATATTTTAAACAAGGTAAATCGTTCTGATTTATTAAAATAAAAAAGTCACATACATGAATTTTTCTGGGCTAAGCCCCGGATCTCCAATCACCCTAGAACCACTCCTGGCTGACGGTCACTCGCTGCTTTCTGCGAAGAAATGAGAGAGGAATTAGACCAGCGTTGCATTCTGTTCGAGACCGTCATTTGAGGGCAGCGTGTGCTGCTTAAGAGCGTGTAGGCTGATGGGGAGCATCTGTGACCGATCAGCCTGTGACGAGGACTTGCAGGTGTTCTCTGTTGGTTTCCAGGGCGACGCTGTGCTCGTCACATTATATATATATATATGCACACACACACACACGTGCATCTAAAACATTTTTGAATATTGTAAAAAAGTTATAAGATTAAATTAAAAAAAGTATTTGCAATAAAGGAAAGATCAGTGCCCGGTTGCATGAAACTCCTTTAGTGAGGGTTTCCCTGAGGGAGAAAAAATTCCTGAGGTAAGGGATTACATTAAGAGCGTTGCAAGAAACCTCTTAACGGTCACCCTTAAGTGTTTATACTAAGTGTTTCACAGTAGTTTCTGACAACATACGGCAAAGATCACAACGGTTGCTATAGTTACTACCTCTATGTTACGCTCCACGTGTATTCTGTTTTCATTTATCTGTGCACGCTGGTGTATTGAGCACGTGTCGGTTGTTGTGCTCATTATCTTCTCTGTCTCTAGTTTACTCTCTCTGCTCACAGGTTGCTGTGATTGGCCGAGTTGGACGTCAATCATCATTAAGGCGCCGCTTCAGAGCCAATCGGAGGCTGCCCAGCTGGTTAAAAGGGGTTACGTGTTCATTCATGCTTTCTCTCCGGAGTACATTGATAACTTCTCTGTAGTAAATCGAGCGCTTTGCAGTGGAATGAGTTTATCTGCTGTAAACTGAGGTTTTGACTGTTTCTGTCCGCGAATTAAGTTGTGTGCCTTGTGTTTCTAAGTATTTGTTACGCCTTAACATGGGCGAGATTAGTTTGTGTCTAGCTTTTTATTCGCTCGGAGATATCTGTTAAAAACTGCCATTCTGGGAAGAGAACGCAGGTTAGTATATCTCGATATACACTGCACCTGTAGCCAGACATGGGGACTTGTGACTTGGTGACTTGGACTCGAGCCGTTATTTTTATGACTTGAGACTTGACTCGGACTTGGAAGTTAAAGACTCGGGACTTGACTTGAGACACGATGACTTGAATGACTTGAGTGTTAATCAAATCATGTTTTCAGTTTGAATATAAAATATATAAATTATTTTTTTAAATAAAGTTGATTACTCAGCTGGAGCGCAGGCTGAGAATAGCGTCGTGACTGGATCAGGACAATCATCAGTCATGCCCTCTCTACCTTACACACACCACGCCCACTTAAATCAGATATCACATCAACATGTCAGCCTGAGAGGTACGGAGGGTCATCGCTTTTGTCTTCAATAGTTCGCGACTGAAAACGCAACCCATTCTCACTCCAAAGGCGTCAAAAACCGAAGCATGGTCAAGCGCCCCTAGCGTCACTTTTATGACGCCAAATGTGCCTCTCGGCGTCGAATATCGAAGCACTACGACCTTCATTGCTTTCAATGGGAAACTTTTGGCGTCAGAATTCGACACGAGGACATGAGATGTTTATCGCTATGAAATCACGTTCAAGAAGTCTCATTCAGCACACATCGCGATACTTGCTATCAGTGACAGTTCCACAGTTTGGGTGAGTAGTCGTATATACGCTCTTTTAATGCCTTTTATAAAATGTATTCTGTCTTATTTATTAATCAAATTAGTGCCATATGTTTAATCGCTGTATTATATCGGTCATCCGCGGCTGTCTTTGAGTTTCATTGCGTTTAAATAAATGAACACAGCTGCTAATTAGTCTGATTAAACTCTATCTGTCACGTGACGTGCCATAGACCTTCGATCCGTTTTATATTATTATTAATTTCAGGATCAATGATGTAAGTTGTATTTGTAGTAAAATCATGGTAATCACGACACTTACAATAGTAATAAATGAAATGTGAAGTTAAAACACAGTAAACAGGACATTAGTAACTGTAACTGTAGTTTTACTATAGTATATTAATAATCAATACAACAATACAATAATCACCAAACCAGCTATGTTTGTATCACTGTAATGTTAGTGTTTTTATGTGCTTTTATATGACAGATATCACAGTAATCATATGTTCTGTACCATGCTTTTAATACCTTTTAATGTAAATCCAAAAAAAAAAAAAAAAATCCAATTAAAAATAAATAATAAAACATGCATTTTTCCATCTTGCAGTTCTTTCATATCAGTTTATATATATATATATATATATATATATATATATATATATATATATATATATATATATATATATATTATATCTAAATATTTTGCTCACAGATCATTATTAACATTCTGTATATAATTCAATTTTATTTACTCTCCCCTTTTTATTATTTTTATTTTTATTTTTTGCTGAAAAGACGTAAAGGCAGTCAGCCCAGTGGTGTTTCTGGAGAGGGATTCCTTCAGAAATGGAGAAGACAGAAAGCTGCGGAGGCAGATATTTGCAGCAGTAAGTCTGTGATAGTTTGTCCCTTTTATCAAACGTTCCTGCTGTTATAATTTGTACAGCATTTGTTGTTTCTTAAACTGTTGCACTGTCCAAATACCCACACTTGCCATCTTTGCACTTGACCACTTGATTACTTATTTGAAGTCTTTCCTGTATTTGGCCTAGTGTTCGAGTGAGCATGATAACCACAAGTGTGTGTCGAACTTTTCATGACCTGATGACTGTGTTTCCCAATCCTGATCCTGGAGAACCCCAGCACTACACGGTTAAGGTGTCTCTCTTATCTGCCTTGGAGTCTTCACTGATGAGCTGATGAGTTGAATCAGGTGTGTTTGATCAGGGAGACATCTCAAATGTGCAGTGTTGGGGTTCTCCAGGACCAGGATTGGGAGCCACTGCCTTATGGGACACTTATGTGTTTACAGAGATTTTTAATAACTAATTATCAATATTTCACATACTGTACATTGGACAGCTTCCCATGACCTCTTGTGAGATCTCGGCAAAAAGTCTGACGATTTATTCCAAAACATGATGCATGATGGGATACACTAAGCTTGGTATAGCGCTCCGGAGCAGTATTGGAGAGGTTTAGTGTGTGTTAAGGACGCTGTGCTTTGGCATTATTAAGACAGTCTCGTTCACACACTGTCACGTACACACACTCTCAAGTGGCCAAGACTGCAAGTGTGGGTATCTGGACAGGGTCAAAGTCTTAAAAATGATCCCTAAACACATCACAGTCTTAATAATCCAGTTTAACACTTGTATGATATTGTACAAGCCCCAGGACGGTCTCATCTGACACTATCAAAAGAATTCATATGACTATAGCTTGCTATTAATTACTTGCTTTCAATAATGGATGCATTTAACTTTTAATTATACAGCATCTTTACAGAGGTGTAATGTACAAGTTGCACGTAATTAATAATATTTCCTTCTTTCTGTCTTACAGGATTTTTTGCAGATAATCCTAATGCTGTTCTTCTTTTTCAGGTCTAAAATATCAAGCTCAACAACTCACTCAAGAGCCAACCCTCACAAACCTTCCTAAAAACTAAAAGAGCTATTACTGAGTCTCAGCGAATCTTGCCATGATCAGCTCTTCCCAGGTACATTTGTTTAGAATATTTTTTTAATCAACATTTACTCCTCAAATGCTCTGGTCTGAATCTTACTTTAAATTAACTTAATTATGTTTAATGAGCAATATTATTTGCACACAGAGTAAGTAGAGATTATCTTGTTTCACAGAAGAGAAGGAAGACCAAGGAAATGATTTGCTCAGGATGAGGAATGAAGATGGCCATCTTGTGCTCAAACAAACAGAAGTCCTCTGGTATGTGTGTGTTGAAGCAATGCTGTGTTATACAACATTTTATGATGATCTCTCACAGAACTGTACACTGCACAGACTAAAACACATTTGTGAGAGAAGTCAGGAACTTTGGAGAAAGATTCTAGAGGAAGAAAACACATTTACTGCAACAATAGATGAATTCTAGAGTCTCTGAGAACTACACATGCTAATGTCTCATGAGCAAGACCTTTGCTTCTGTAACTTTTTCTTAATTCTTTAATTTTTATTGCAGTATTTTAATTTGTACAGATGATCTCATCAGCCAAATGAGGGGTTTTGACCAAGTGATGCTCTTGAAAGGAGTGAAAGAAGAGGATGTGGTAAATTGTCTTCAGAGAAAAAGCTTCTCAAAAGGTCTCAAAACAGCTTGAAGAATGGTAAGTGTACAGTACTACAAGGGTCATAGTTGCTCACACTGCTAAAATCACACAGAACATAAGCTGAGCTCTCTGTCCATTAAACAACTTCATCTGGATTGTTTGTTTCACTTTGACCAGGTCTGGGATGTTAGGACTGAGAGATCCTCTGGGCTGAGAACAAGCTACACCACATCAGTGCTGGATATCAACCACAAACTGTTTCCAGACACGAGAGAAGAAGATCACGATGGGGAGATGAAACCAGTTTAGATGTGATGATGGGAATCATTATTTTCTGGAACAGTACCACATGTCTTATATGTATCACATGATCTGTATCACAGTTGACTGGATGGGACTGTGTGACTTTTAAGGACATTTCATCACTCATCTGTGTGAACTGATTTATATATGAAGTTAATGTATTTTTGATGATAATTATTTTCATTGAATCTTATTCGTCTTGATGCTACTTTATCAACTTTATAGTCTATGCTTCAATAAAATGAAAATGGTGAATATTGTGTTCTGAAGATTCTTGTTAAATACATAATTTTACTAGGTAGGCTGATATGTGTTTATTTTAGACTTGGAAAAACTACATATTAATTATTGGGATTATTTTTTTATTTAAGACATAAACATTTTTGATCAGATTAATAACATCTGGGACATCAGTACACCAGAAAGTAATTTTTTTATATTTTAGTAACAAATATGCAAATTTTTTAGTGAAATAAAGGGAGTTACGAGATTAACTATTCTGCATTACAAGATGGTGCCATGGGCTTTATTGTTACAAACACTTGATGGATAACTGAGAATGTAGCAGGAATGATCAATGGGATCTTGTACTGCATTAAAACCAAGAGCACGCACATGATGTCCAGCACCTGAGGAGCAAGATACGGGGGTGAGGAGGACATTTTTACACTGATTTTTGCTAAATAGTTATATATATATATATATAAATTAATATTCTTAGCACTGCATGAATTTGTCCTTGTGTAATAGTGAAGTATCACAATGTGTATACATTGTCCTTGATTACTGCTTTACAGGTGGGGAATAGATAAAGGCAAGTTGTTGCAGGTTCATCCATTATATTTCTTGCCATATACTTCAAAAATCAAATAAATAATCTATTATTTTCATTATTAAATCATTTCTTTCTAATTTTTCAATGTTTCATCAGATGGCCTCACAATGTCCTGTCAAAAGGTATAATAGTCATGATGAATAGAATAAAAAACAGAGGACTGTGAAAACTGTCAGATATAAATGTGACTCAGCTCAGTTTGTTGTCCATGATGAGTAGAATACATATATGTAGGTTTTACTGCCCTTCTACCCCCAGGGGCCCAGTAGCACCCCCCGGAAGAGCCCAAAACTGTACTTTTCAAATGGCTGTAAATCAGAGTCCAATTAACATATCAAAGAGAAAATGGGCAGGATTATTACTTATGCTATGCTGATAAAATAATGTTGAGCTCAGTTTTCAGAAATAAATGGAAAGCTGACATAAAGGCATTTTAAATATTGCTCACTGTAAAATACCACATTTCAGTCTGCCTCTCAAATATATCATAGAGGTTTGCACAATAAACATATTTAGATATCCAGTTTTCCTTAAAATAAATAATTTATTTCGTTTCGTTAATAAAAAGTTTTAAACTACATTACCCACAAGCCTCCGTCGTTCTATCTATGCAAAGGCAACACTAGGGGGCTGTTTTTTGTAGTTCATTGAAGTTATGCTTAGGGTTAGGATTAGGATCTCGCTAAAGATGTCATTTTTGTCAAGATAGCAACACTCCATTGTTGACTTAATATATTACTAATGTGATGATAGCAACAAAACATATTTTTTTACATGATGCGCTGTTTAATATGGGTTAAAAGATAGTCCAACCACAGACTGTCCTGAAAATTCATAGCCAATGACATCAAAGCTGAGCAGCAGCGACACACTTCCTTATCCATGTATGACCGACGTCTTTCGTTTTTCGGCTGAAGGGATAGATTCGGTTAACAATAGATTAAGCTTGCTACTTATTAGATTCTGTTTTATTAACGTCTTCACCTTCCTCCGTTGTTCAGCTTGACAAACATTGGGCAATATTGATGTGCACATGCCCAGCAGTCGCAGACAGACAGACAGATTCCTCTATAATAAATATAAGACACATTTTTAAGATTTGTATTTTTTTTTTTGACCAAAGACAAATATATTTACTAATCAAATGACGTGCTTCTAAAATTTACATTGTATATTACATTGTGTTTTAAAGTTAAAATTGTTCACATTTGTGTTTCTGTGATTTACCATTCTCTACCATTTGAACTCTAGGAATAAAAACTGAAATTATAAATGAATGAATGAATGAACAAATAAATACATAAAGCATAATAAACATGCATATTTTTGTAAGGATCTTCCATTATTTATTTAAATGTCAAACTCATTTAAAGACAACATGCCCAAATTACTACACTGCATCCTCTGTCACCAAGCTCGTTTTTGCCACCATAAAGAATAAAAAGGCAGTTATGTTGTAAACATTAACTATTTTCAGTATGCAAATGAAAATGCTTTTATTAAAAAACAAAACAGTAAATACAGTATGTCTTTCAGAGAACACTGGAAAAAGTGTTGTGACCAAAATGTTATACAACACAATGTAAATGTTTCAAACTCACAAAAAAACACCATGAAGACATGCATGTCAAGTGTGCAATATATTTTTAATATGGAGCACTTTTTTTAACTATTGTTTTCATCACTGGTTCTGTAATGTATTCATTATGAGCTTATAATTAAAACAAAGTTACATCTTCTGCAAAAATCAAACCACTGCAAAGTCTAATCACTGATCCAGGGACCATTTCTGTGTGTGTGGGTGATAAAGAGTAAACGAGGTGAGTCCTTGTGCATGATGGAGCTACAGCGTTATCCTCAAACAATCCTGTAAGACAGAAAGGAAGGAAATATTAAATTACATTCAACTTATACATTACACTGTGTTTTGTTTAGACCATAAAAGCAGCCTCTGTAAAAACTTGAGAGTGTGTGTATGTGACAGTGTGTGAACGAGACTGTCCCCGGTCTTAATAATGCCAAAGCACAGCGTCCTTAACACACACTAAACCTCTCCAATAATGCTCCGGAGCGCTATACAAAGCTTAGTGTATCCCATCATGCATCATGTTTTGGAATAAATCGTCAGACTTTTTGCCGAGATCTCACAAGAGGTCATGGGAAGCTGTCCAATGTACAGTATGTGAAATATTGATAATTAGTTATTAAAAATCTCTGTAAACACATAAGTGTCCCATAAGGCAGTGGCTCCCAATCCTGGTCCTGGAGAACCCCAACACTGCACATTTGAGATGTCTCCCTGATCAAACACACCTGATTCAACTCATCAGCTCATCAGTGAAGACTCCAAGGCAGATAAGAGAGACACCTTAACCGTGTAGTGCTGGGGTTCTCCAGGATCAGGATTGGGAAACACAGTCATCAGGTCATGAAAAGTTCGACACACACTTGTGGTTATCATGCTCACTCGAACACTAGGCCAAATACAGGAAAGACTTCAAATAAGTAATCAAGTGGTCAAGTGCAAAGATGGCAAGTGTGGGTATTTGGACAGTGCAACAGTTTAAGAAACAACAAATGCTGTACAAATTATAACAGCAGGAACGTTTGATAAAAGGGACAAACTATCACAGACTTACTGCTGCAAATATCTGCCTCCGCAGCTTTCTGTCTTCTCCATTTCTGAAGGAATCCCTCTCCAGAAACACCACTGGGCTGACTGCCTTTACGTCTTTTCAGCTAAAAATAAAAATAAAAATAATAAAAAGGGGAGAGTAAATAAAATTGAATTATATACAGAATGTTAATAATGATCTGTGAGCAAAATATTTAGATATTATATATATATATATATATATATATATATATATATATATATATATATATATATATATATATATATATATAAACTGATATGAAAGAACTGCAAGATGGAAAAATGCATGTTTTATTATTTATTTTTAATTGGATTTTTTTTTTTTTGGATTTACATTAAAAGGTATTAAAAGCATGGTACAGAACATATGATTACTGTGATATCTGTCATATAAAAGCACATAAAAACACTAACATTACAGTGATACAAACATAGCTGGTTTGGTGATTATTGTATTGTTGTATTGATTATTAATATACTATAGTAAAACTACAGTTACAGTTACTAATGTCCTGTTTACTGTGTTTTAACTTCACATTTCATTTATTACTATTGTAAGTGTCGTGATTACCATGATTTTACTACAAATACAACTTACATCATTGATCCTGAAATTAATAATAATATAAAACGGATCGAAGGTCTATGGCACGTCACGTGACAGATAGAGTTTAATCAGACTAATTAGCAGCTGTGTTCATTTATTTAAACGCAATGAAACTCAAAGACAGCCGCGGATGACCGATATAATACAGCGATTAAACATATGGCACTAATTTGATTAATAAATAAGACAGAATACATTTTATAAAAGGCATTAAAAGAGCGTATATACGACTACTCACCCAAACAGTGGAACTGTCACTGATAGCAAGTATCGCGATGTGTGCTGAATGAGACTTCTTGAACGTGATTTCATAGCGATAAACATCTCATGTCCTTGTGTCGAATTCTGACGCCAAAAGTTTCCCATTGAAAGCAATGAAGGTCGTAGTGCTTCGATATTCGACGCCGAGAGGCACATTTGGCGTCATAAAAGTGACGCTAGGGGCGCTTGACCATGCTTCGGTTTTTGACGCCTTTGGAGTGAGAATGGGTTGAAATACAGCTGCACATCACATGAATAAATTACACCCTCATGTATATTAAAATAGAAAAATGTTAATAATATTTCACAATATTACATGTTTTCCAGTATTTTTGATCAAATAAATGCTGTCTTGATGAGTAAAATAAATTCCTGTAAAAAAAACATTAAAAATCATTCTGATCCTAAACTCTGACCGGTAGTATGAGTATGTGTGTGTGTTTATATATATATATATATATATATATATATATATATATATATATATATATATATATATATATATAAAAGCCCACTAACACACTGGGCAAGTTTATTTATATAGCACATTTCATACACAATGGTAATTCAAAGTGCTTTACATAAAAGAAAGTAAAAATAATCATAAAGAAAAATTATAACAAAAATAAAACAAGCAATTTTAAAACTTTTATAATGATTAAAAAATGTACTTAATTAAAATGAATTTAAAAACAGTTACAAAATTATTTTACATTAAAAAAAACTGTGAAAATATAGTGCAATCAGTTCGGACATTGCACAGTGCTCATTCAATAAATGCACAGCTAAACAGATGAGTTTCAAGTCTAGATTTAAATGTACTAGTGTTATAGCACATCTGATCTCTTCTGGAAGCTGATTCCAACTGCGAGCGGCATAGAAACTAAAAGCAGATTCCCCTTGTTTTGTGTGAACCCTTGGTATTTCTAACTGTATTACTTGAGGATGTGCTAATCGCCTTCTTGATATTGATGATCTTCTCAGAAAAAAAGGATGCAAACTCATTGCATTTGCTGTCTGAGAGCATTTCACTGGGAATCTGACTTCAGTCTATGTCTCGTAACTTTGAACGCTCCTCTGGTTTCAGTTGTGTTTTTGTTTATTTTGGTGACGTATAAATAAAGTCTTCCCATCTGCCTGCTCTTGAGTCTTCGCCTCTTGCGATCCGTGACACTACGTCGTTAATAACAATGGATGAAAAGTTTAGAGCCCTACTGATGATTAAGTCTAGAGTGTGTCCACCTTTGTGTGTGGGTCCATGTACATACTGAATCGACAGGTAAAAAAAAGCCTCAAGTCCAAATTTTCATTTATCACCTGTTTGACAAACACTTCCTGGTTCGATGTCCAGATTTGAATAAAAAAAAATCTCAAACATGCTCCAAAGTCCCGATCTGAACCAACCGAGTCGCGAACAGGCTCCGAAGTGCCGATCTGAATCAACCGAGTCGCGAACAGGCTCCGAAGTGCCGATCAGAATCAACCGAGTCGCGAACAGGCTCCGAAGTGCTGATCTGAATCAACCGAGGGCGCAAACATGCTCCGAAGTCCCGATCTGAAATCAACCGAGTCGCGAACAGGCTCCGAAGTGCCGATCTGAATCAACCGAGTCGCGAACAGGCTCCGAAGTGCCGATCTGAATCAACCGAGTCGCGAACAGGCTCCGAAGTGCCGATCTGAATCAACCGAGTCGCGAACAGGCTCCGAAGTGCCGATCTGAATCAACCGAGTCGCGAACAGGCTCCGAAGTGCCGATCTGAAAACTTTGACCAAAGAATGTAAAAAATAACTCTATTTCTCTAATAACTCTACAACTCTATGAAAGACTCACATCACGTATCTAAAAATAAATCGCTATAGTAAAAGAGAAATAATAAGAGGAGTGAAGTTTCCTACCATTCTGCTGTGTTTGGTCCTCACAGGCGTCTCCGCCCCTCACACGCGCGTTTACAGCACTAAATTAATCATCTTTGCTAATTATTATACATTTACTTCATTGTCAGCTTCAGGTAATTCATTTATTATTGTTCAATGAACTGTTTGAAACAAAAAAGGTTGTATTTCAGTAATAATTCAAAATTATCAAAATAAAATATATAAAATAATGGTTTATATTTTAATATCCTTTAAAATATAATTTATTTCTGTGATGTGCAGCTGTATTTTCAGCATCATTCCTCCAGTCTTAAGTGTCACATTATCTTTAGAAATCATGAAAATATGATGATTTATTATTAGAACTATTAATAGTTGTGCTACCAAATATTATTTTGGAATCTGCGATACTTTTTTAAGGATTCTTCGATGTATAATTTTTTTTTTAAAAGAACAGCGTTTATTCAAAATATAAATCTCTTCTAACAATATTTATCTTTGATATCACTTCTCATCAATTTAACACATCCTGAATAAAAGATTCTAAAGTCTAACAAAGAATACAATTTCTTATAAAAAAAAGAAAGGATAAAATTTGACTGACCCCAAACTATTGAACTGTAGTGAATATTGTTAGAAAAGTCTTCTATTTTAAATAAATGCTCTTCTTTTTAACTTTTCATTCATCAAAGAATCCTGAAAGAGGTATCACAGTTTCAGCAGCACAACTCTGATAATAAACCATCATATTATTCTGATTTCTGAAGATCATGTGACACTGAAGACTGGAGGAATGATGCTGAAAATACAGCTGCACATCACATGAATAAATTACACCCTCATGTATATTAAAATAGAAAAATGTTAATAATATTTCACAATATTACATGTTTTCCAGTATTTTTGATCAAATAAATGCTGTCTTGATGAGTAAAATAAATTCCTGTAAAAAAAACATTAAAAATCATTCTGATCCCAAACTCTGACCGGTAGTATGAGTATGTGTGTGTGTTTATATATATATATATATATATATATATATATATATATATATATATATATATATATATATATATATATATAAAAGCCCACTAACACACTGGGCAAGTTTATTTATATAGCACATTTCATACACAATGGTAATTCAAAGTGCTTTACATAAAAGAAAGTAAAAATAATCATAAAGAAAAATTATAACAAAAATAAAACAAGCAATTTTAAAACTTTTATAATGATTAAAAAATGTACTTAATTAAAATGAATTTAAAAACAGTTACAAAATTATTTTACATTAAAAAAAACTGTGAAAATATAGTGCAATCAGTTCGGACATTGCACAGTGCTCATTCAATAAATGCACAGCTAAACAGATGAGTTTCAAGTCTAGATTTAAATGTACTAGTGTTTTAGCACATCTGATCTCTTCTGGAAGCTGATTCCAACTGCGAGCGGCATAGAAACTAAAAGCAGATTCCCCTTGTTTTGTGTGAACCCTTGGTATTTCTAACTGTATTACTTGAGGATGTGCTAATCGCCTTCTTGATATTGATGATCTTCTCAGAAAAAAAGGATGCAAACTCATTGCATTTGCTGTCTGAGACCATTTCACTGGGAATCTGACTTCAGTCTATGTCTCGTAACTTTGAACGCTCCTCTGGTTTCAGTTGTGTTTTTGTTTATTTTGGTGACGTATAAATAAAGTCTTCCCATCTGCCAACCCATTCTCACTCCAAAGGCGTCAAAAACCGAAGCATGGTCAAGCGCCCCTAGCGTCACTTTTATGACGCCAAATGTGCCTCTCGGCGTCGAATATCGAAGCACTACGACCTTCATTGCTTTCAATGGGAAACTTTTGGCGTCAGAATTCGACACAAGGACATGAGATGTTTATCGCTATGAAATCACGTTCAAGAAGTCTCATTCAGCACACATCGCGATACTTGCTATCAGTGACAGTTCCACTGTTTGGGTGAGTAGTCGTATATACGCTCTTTTAATGCCTTTTATAAAATGTATTCTGTCTTATTTATTAATCAAATTAGTGCCATATGTTTAATCGCTGTATTATATCGGTCATCCGCGGCTGTCTTTGAGTTTCATTGCGTTTAAATAAATGAACACAGCTGCTAATTAGTCTGATTAAACTCTATCTGTCACGTGACGTGCCATAGACCTTCGATCCGTTTTATATTATTATTAATTTCAGGATCAATGATGTAAGTTGTATTTGTAGTAAAATCATGGTAATCACGACACTTACAATAGTAATAAATGAAATGTGAAGTTAAAACACAGTAAACAGGACATTAGTAACTGTAACTGTAGTTTTACTATAGTATATTAATAATCAATACAACAATACAATAATCACCAAACCAGCTATGTTTGTATCACTGTAATGTTAGTGTTTTTATGTGCTTTTATATGACAGATATCACAGTAATCATATGTTCTGTACCATGCTTTTAATACCTTTTAATGTAAATCCAAAAAAAAAAAAAATCCAATTAAAAATAAATAATAAAACATGCATTTTTCCATCTTGCAGTTCTTTCATATCAGTTTATATATATATATATATATATATATATATATATATATATATATATATATATATATATATATATATATTATATCTAAATATTTTGCTCACAGATCATTATTAACATTCTGTATATAATTCAATTTTATTTACTCTCCCCTTTTTATTATTTTTATTTTTATTTTTAGCTGAAAAGACGTAAAGGCAGTCAGCCCAGTGGTGTTTCTGGAGAGGGATTCCTTCAGAAATGGAGAAGACAGAAAGTTGCGGAGGCAGATATTTGCAGCAGTAAGTCTGTGATAGTTTGTCCCTTTTATCAAACGTTCCTGCTGTTATAATTTGTACAGCATTTGTTGTTTCTTAAACTGTTGCACTGTCCAAATACCCACACTTGCCATCTTTGCACTTGACCACTTGATTACTTATTTGAAGTCTTTCCTGTATTTGGCCTAGTGTTCGAGTGAGCATGATAACCACAAGTGTGTGTCGAACTTTTCATGACCTGATGACTGTGTTTCCCAATCCTGATCCTGGAGAACCCCAGCACTACACGGTTAAGGTGTCTCTCTTATCTGCCTTGGAGTCTTCACTGATGAGCTGATGAGTTGAATCAGGTGTGTTTGATCAGGGAGACATCTCAAATGTGCAGTGTTGGGGTTCTCCAGGACCAGGATTGGGAGCCACTGCCTTATGGGACACTTATGTGTTTACAGAGATTTTTAATAACTAATTATCAATATTTCACATACTGTACATTGGACAGCTTCCCATGACCTCTTGTGAGATCTCGGCAAAAAGTCTGACGATTTATTCCAAAACATGATGCATGATGGGATACACTAAGCTTTGTATAGCGCTCCGGAGCATTATTGGAGAGGTTTAGTGTGTGTTAAGGACGCTGTGCTTTGGCATTATTAAGACCGGGGACAGTCTCGTTCACACACTGTCACATACACACACTCTCAAGTTTTTACAGAGGCTGCTTTTATGGTCTAAACAAAACACAGTGTAATGTATAAGTTGAATGTAATTTAATATTTCCTTCCTTTCTGTCTTACAGGATTGTTTGAGGATAACGCTGTAGCTCCATCATGCACAAGGACTCACCTCGTTTACTCTTTATCACCCACACACACAGAAATGGTCCCTGGATCAGTGATTAGACTTTGCAGTGGTTTGATTTTTGCAGAAGATGTAACTTTGTTTTAATTATAAGCTCATAATGAATACATTACAGAACCAGTGATGAAAACAATAGTTAAAAAAAGTGCTCCATATTAAAAATATATTGCACACTTGACATGCATGTCTTCATGGTGTTTTTTTGTGAGTTTGAAACATTTACATTGTGTTGTATAACATTTTGGTCACAACACTTTTTCCAGTGTTCTCTGAAAGACATACTGTATTTACTGTTTTGTTTTTTAATAAAAGCATTTTCATTTGCATACTGAAAATAGTTAATGTTTACAACATAACTGCCTTTTTATTCTTTATGGTGGCAAAAACGAGCTTGGTGACAGAGGATGCAGTGTAGTAATTTGGGCATGTTGTCTTTAAATGAGTTTGACATTTAAATAAATAATGGAAGATCCTTACAAAAATATGCATGTTTATTATGCTTTATGTATTTATTTGTTCATTCATTCATTCATTTATAATTTCAGTTTTTATTCCTAGAGTTCAAATGGTAGAGAATGGTAAATCACAGAAACACAAATGTGAACAATTTTAACTTTAAAACACAATGTAATATACAATGTAAATTTTAGAAGCACGTCATTTGATTAGTAAATATATTTGTCTTTGGTCAAAAAAAAAATACAAATCTTAAAAATGTGTCTTATATTTATTATAGAGGAATCTGTCTGTCTGTCTGCGACTGCTGGGCATGTGCACATCAATATTGCCCAATGTTTGTCAAGCTGAACAACGGAGGAAGGTGAAGACGTTAATAAAACAGAATCTAATAAGTAGCAAGCTTAATCTATTGTTAACCGAATCTATCCCTTCAGCCGAAAAACGAAAGACGTCGGTCATACATGGATAAGGAAGTGTGTCGCTGCTGCTCAGCTTTGATGTCATTGGCTATGAATTTTCAGGACAGTCTGTGGTTGGACTATCTTTTAACCCATATTAAACAGCGCATCATGTAAAAAAATATGTTTTGTTGCTATCATCACATTAGTAATATATTAAGTCAACAATGGAGTGTTGCTATCTTGACAAAAATGACATCTTTAGCGAGATCCTAATCCTAACCCTAAGCATAACTTCAATGAACTACAAAAAACAGCCCCCTAGTGTTGCCTTTGCATAGATAGAACGACGGAGGCTTGTGGGTAATGTAGTTTAAAACTTTTTATTAACGAAACGAAATAAATTATTTATTTTAAGGAAAACTGGATATCTAAATATGTTTATTGTGCAAACCTCTATGATATATTTGAGAGGCAGACTGAAATGTGGTATTTTACAGTGAGCAATATTTAAAATGCCTTTATGTCAGCTTTCCATTTATTTCTGAAAACTGAGCTCAACATTATTTTATCAGCATAGCATAAGTAATAATCCTGCCCATTTTCTCTTTGATATGTTAATTGGACTCTGATTTACAGCCATTTGAAAAGTACAGTTTTGGGCTCTTCCGGGGGGTGCTACTGGGCCCCTGGGGGTAGAAGGGCAGTAAAACCTACATATATGTATTCTACTCATCATGGACAACAAACTGAGCTGAGTCACATTTATATCTGACAGTTTTCACAGTCCTCTGTTTTTTATTCTATTCATCATGACTATTATACCTTTTGACAGGACATTGTGAGGCCATCTGATGAAACATTGAAAAATTAGAAAGAAATGATTTAATAATGAAAATAATAGATTATTTATTTGATTTTTGAAGTATATGGCAAGAAATATAATGGATGAACCTGCAACAACTTGCCTTTATCTATTCCCCACCTGTAAAGCAGTAATCAAGGACAATGTATACACATTGTGATACTTCACTATTACACAAGGACAAATTCATGCAGTGCTAAGAATATTAATTTATATATATATATATATATATATATATATATATATATATATATATATATATATATAACTATTTAGCAAAAATCAGTGTAAAAATGTCCTCCTCACCCCCGTATCTTGCTCCTCAGGTGCTGGACATCATGTGCGTGCTCTTGGTTTTAATGCAGTACAAGATCCCATTGATCATTCCTGCTACATTCTCAGTTATCCATCAAGTGTTTGTAACAATAAAGCCCATGGCACCATCTTGTAATGCAGAATAGTTAATCTCGTAACTCCCTTTATTTCACTAAAAAATTTGCATATTTGTTACTAAAATATAAAAAAATTACTTTCTGGTGTACTGATGTCCCAGATGTTATTAATCTGATCAAAAATGTTTATGTCTTAAATAAAAAAATAATCCCAATAATTAATATGTAGTTTTTCCAAGTCTAAAATAAACACATATCAGCCTACCTAGTAAAATTATGTATTTAACAAGAATCTTCAGAACACAATATTCACCATTTTCATTTTATTGAAGCATAGACTATAAAGTTGATAAAGTAGCATCAAGACGAATAAGATTCAATGAAAATAATTATCATCAAAAATACATTAACTTCATATATAAATCAGTTCACACAGATGAGTGATGAAATGTCCTTAAAAGTCACACAGTCCCATCCAGTCAACTGTGATACAGATCATGTGATACATATAAGACATGTGGTACTGTTCCAGAAAATAATGATTCCCATCATCACATCTAAACTGGTTTCATCTCCCCATCGTGATCTTCTTCTCTCGTGTCTGGAAACAGTTTGTGGTTGATATCCAGCACTGATGTGGTGTAGCTTGTTCTCAGCCCAGAGGATCTCTCAGTCCTAACATCCCAGACCTGGTCAAAGTGAAACAAACAATCCAGATGAAGTTGTTTAATGGACAGAGAGCTCAGCTTATGTTCTGTGTGATTTTAGCAGTGTGAGCAACTATGACCCTTGTAGTACTGTACACTTACCATTCTTCAAGCTGTTTTGAGACCTTTTGAGAAGCTTTTTCTCTGAAGACAATTTACCACATCCTCTTCTTTCACTCCTTTCAAGAGCATCACTTGGTCAAAACCCCTCATTTGGCTGATGAGATCATCTGTACAAATTAAAATACTGCAATAAAAATTAAAGAATTAAGAAAAAGTTACAGAAGCAAAGGTCTTGCTCATGAGACATTAGCATGTGTAGTTCTCAGAGACTCTAGAATTCATCTATTGTTGCAGTAAATGTGTTTTCTTCCTCTAGAATCTTTCTCCAAAGTTCCTGACTTCTCTCACAAATGTGTTTTAGTCTGTGCAGTGTACAGTTCTGTGAGAGATCATCATAAAATGTTGTATAACACAGCATTGCTTCAACACACACATACCAGAGGACTTCTGTTTGTTTGAGCACAAGATGGCCATCTTCATTCCTCATCCTGAGCAAATCATTTCCTTGGTCTTCCTTCTCTTCTGTGAAACAAGATAATCTCTACTTACTCTGTGTGCAAATAATATTGCTCATTAAACATAATTAAGTTAATTTAAAGTAAGATTCAGACCAGAGCATTTGAGGAGTAAATGTTGATTAAAAAAATATTCTAAACAAATGTACCTGGGAAGAGCTGATCATGGCAAGATTCGCTGAGACTCAGTAATAGCTCTTTTAGTTTTTAGGAAGGTTTGTGAGGGTTGGCTCTTGAGTGAGTTGTTGAGCTTGATATTTTAGACCTGAAAAAGAAGAACAGCATTAGGATTATCTGCAAAAAATCCTGTAAGACAGAAAGAAGGAAATATTATTAATTACGTGCAACTTGTACATTACACCTCTGTAAAGATGCTGTATAATTAAAAGTTAAATGCATCCATTATTGAAAGCAAGTAATTAATAGCAAGCTATAGTCATATGAATTCTTTTGATAGTGTCAGATGAGACCGTCCTGGGGCTTGTACAATATCATACAAGTGTTAAACTGGATTATTAAGACTGTGATGTGTTTAGGGATCATTTTTAAGACTTTGACCCTGTCCAGATACCCACACTTGCAGTCTTGGCCACTTGAGAGTGTGTGTACGTGACAGTGTGTGAACGAGACTGTCTTAATAATGCCAAAGCACAGCGTCCTTAACACACACTAAACCTCTCCAATACTGCTCCGGAGCGCTATACCAAGCTTAGTGTATCCCATCATGCATCATGTTTTGGAATAAATCGTCAGACTTTTTGCCGAGATCTCACAAGAGGTCATGGGAAGCTGTCCAATGTACAGTATGTGAAATATTGATAATTAGTTATTAAAAATCTCTGTAAACACATAAGTGTCCCATAAGGCAGTGGCTCCCAATCCTGGTCCTGGAGAACCCCAACACTGCACATTTGAGATGTCTCCCTGATCAAACACACCTGATTCAACTCATCAGCTCATCAGTGAAGACTCCAAGGCAGATAAGAGAGACACCTTAACCGTGTAGTGCTGGGGTTCTCCAGGATCAGGATTGGGAAACACAGTCATCAGGTCATGAAAAGTTCGACACACACTTGTGGTTATCATGCTCACTCGAACACTAGGCCAAATACAGGAAAGACTTCAAATAAGTAATCAAGTGGTCAAGTGCAAAGATGGCAAGTGTGGGTATTTGGACAGTGCAACAGTTTAAGAAACAACAAATGCTGTACAAATTATAACAGCAGGAACGTTTGATAAAAGGGACAAACTATCACAGACTTACTGCTGCAAATATCTGCCTCCGCAGCTTTCTGTCTTCTCCATTTCTGAAGGAATCCCTCTCCAGAAACACCACTGGGCTGACTGCCTTTACGTCTTTTCAGCAAAAAATAAAAATAAAAATAATAAAAAGGGGAGAGTAAATAAAATTGAATTATATACAGAATGTTAATAATGATCTGTGAGCAAAATATTTAGATATAATATATATATATATATATATATATATATATATATATATATATATATATATATAAACTGATATGAAAGAACTGCAAGATGGAAAAATGCATGTTTTATTATTTATTTTTAATTGGATTTTTTTTTTTTTTTTTGGATTTACATTAAAAGGTATTAAAAGCATGGTACAGAACATATGATTACTGTGATATCTGTCATATAAAAGCACATAAAAACACTAACATTACAGTGATACAAACATAGCTGGTTTGGTGATTATTGTATTGTTGTATTGATTATTAATATACTATAGTAAAACTACAGTTACAGTTACTAATGTCCTGTTTACTGTGTTTTAACTTCACATTTCATTTATTACTATTGTAAGTGTCGTGATTACCATGATTTTACTACAAATACAACTTACATCATTGATCCTGAAATTAATAATAATATAAAACGGATCGAAGGTCTATGGCACGTCACGTGACAGATAGAGTTTAATCAGACTAATTAGCAGCTGTGTTCATTTATTTAAACGCAATGAAACTCAAAGACAGCCGCGGATGACCGATATAATACAGCGATTAAACATATGGCACTAATTTGATTAATAAATAAGACAGAATACATTTTATAAAAGGCATTAAAAGAGCGTATATACGACTACTCACCCAAACTGTGGAACTGTCACTGATAGCAAGTATCGCGATGTGTGCTGAATGAGACTTCTTGAACGTGATTTCATAGCGATAAACATCTCATGTCCTCGTGTCGAATTCTGACGCCAAAAGTTTCCCATTGAAAGCAATGAAGGTCGTAGTGCTTCGATATTCGACGCCGAGAGGCACATTTGGCGTCATAAAAGTGACGCTAGGGGCGCTTGACCATGCTTCGGTTTTTGACGCCTTTGGAGTGAGAATGGGTTGTGTATTTTCAGCACCATTCCTCCAGTCTTCAGTGTCACATGATCTTCAGAAATCAGAATAATATGATGGTTTATTATCAGAGTTGTGCTGCTGAAACTGTGATACCTCTTTCAGGATTCTTTGATGAATGAAAAGTTAAAAAGAAGAGCATTTATTTAAAATAGAAGACTTTTCTAACAATATTCACTACAGTTCAATAGTTTGGGGTCAGTCAAATTTTATCCTTTCTTTTTTTTATAAGAAATTGTATTCTTTGTTAGACTTTAGAATCTTTTATTCAGGATGTGTTAAATTGATGAGAAGTGATATCAAAGATAAATATTGTTAGAAGAGATTTATATTTTGAATAAACGCTGTTCTTTTAAAAAAAAAATTATACATCGAAGAATCCTTAAAAAAGTATCGCAGATTCCAAAATAATATTTGGTAGCACAACTATTAATAGTTCTAATAATAAATCATCATATTTTCATGATTTCTAAAGATAATGTGACACTTAAGACTGGAGGAATGATGCTGAAAATACAGCTGCACATCACAGAAATAAATTATATTTTAAAGGATATTAAAATATAAACCATTATTTTATATATTTTATTTTGATAATTTTGAATTATTACTGAAATACAACCTTTTTTGTTTCAAACAGTTCATTGAACAATAATAAATGAATTACCTGAAGCTGACAATGAAGTAAATGTATAATAATTAGCAAAGATGATTAATTTAGTGCTGTAAACGCGCGTGTGAGGGGCGGAGACGCCTGTGAGGACCAAACACAGCAGAATGGTAGGAAACTTCACTCCTCTTATTATTTCTCTTTTACTATAGCGATTTATTTTTAGATACGTGATGTGAGTCTTTCATAGAGTTGTAGAGTTATTAGAGAAATAGAGTTATTTTTTACATTCTTTGGTCAAAGTTTTCAGATCGGCACTTCGGAGCCTGTTCGCGACTCGGTTGATTCAGATCGGCACTTCGGAGCCTGTTCGCGACTCGGTTGATTCAGATCGGCACTTCGGAGCCTGTTCGCGACTCGGTTGATTCAGATCGGCACTTCGGAGCCTGTTCGCGACTCGGTTGATTCAGATCGGCACTTCGGAGCCTGTTCGCGACTCGGTTGATTTCAGATCAGCACTTCGGAGCCTGTTCGCGCCCTCGGTTGATTCAGATCAGCACTTCGGAGCCTGTTCGCGACTCGGTTGATTCAGATCGGCACTTCGGAGCCTGTTCGCGACTCGGTTGATTCAGATCGGCACTTCGGAGCCTGTTCGCGACTCGGTTGGTTCAGATCGGGACTTTGGAGCATGTTTGAGATTTTTTTTTATTCAAATCTGGACATCGAACCAGGAAGTGTTTGTCAAACAGGTGATAAATGAAAATTTGGACTTGAGGCTTTTTTTTTACCTGTCGATTCAGTATGTACATGGACCCACACACAAAGGTGGACACACTCTAGACTTAATCATCAGTAGGGCTCTAAACTTTTCATCCATTGTTATTAACGACGTAGTGTCACGGATCGCAAGAGGCGAAGACTCAAGTGCAGGCAGATGGGAAGACTTTATTTATACGTCACCAAAATAAACAAAAACACAACTGAAACCAGAGGAGCGTTCAAAGTTACGAGACATAGACTGAAGTCAGATTCCCAGTGAAATGCTCTCAGACAGCAAATGCAATGAGTTTGCATCCTTTTTTTCTGAGAAGATCATCAATATCAAGAAGGCGATTAGCACATCCTCAAGTAATACAGTTAGAAATACCAAGGGTTCACACAAAACAAGGGGAATCTGCTTTTAGTTTCTATGCCGCTCGCAGTTGGAATCAGCTTCCAGAAGAGATCAGATGTGCTAAAACACTAGTACATTTAAATCTAGACTTGAAACTCATCTGTTTAGCTGTGCATTTATTGAATGAGCACTGTGCAATGTCCGAACTGATTGCACTATATTTTCACAGTTTTTTTTAATGTAAAATAATTTTGTAACTGTTTTTAAATTCATTTTAATTAAGTACATTTTTTAATCATTATAAAAGTTTTAAAATTGCTTGTTTTATTTTTGTTATAATTTTTCTTTATGATTATTTTTACTTTCTTTTATGTAAAGCACTTTGAATTACCATTGTGTATGAAATGTGCTATATAAATAAACTTGCCCAGTGTGTTAGTGGGCTTATATATATATATATATATATATTAGTGCTGTCAAAATTAGCGCCTTAACGCATTCGATTAATTTGAAATATTTAACGCGTTAAAAAAAAATAACGCAATTAACGCGGTTGCAGTTTTTTTTATTTCCAGTTGTGGCCTATGTGTGTTCAACGTGCAAAGAAATATGGATAAGACCAAGGAAGGACTTTTAGACGGAAAGTTTCAGTATAAAACTCTGCCGGATTACTCTTCAGTCTGCCACAAGAAACAGCAACATTAAAATCATGAACTCAAATGTCATTGTTTAAAAAACAAAAAAAACAATGACTGTAACAGTGCGTAAATCAGACCTTTCTGTAACGCTAACGTTAATAAGCTTAAACGAAAATAAAGAAATAATTGTGTAGCGGAGTATTTTTTGTACACAGTGCCGCGAACTGTCAATCACTCCTGTGCGCGTGCATCACTGTCCTTGCAGCTGCAGCAACTTGCGCTCTCTCTCTTCATCAAGCTTTAAAACAAAAAGGGGACAAAAAGATCATATTGTTTTTGTGCATAGGCTATAGATTAATTAGATAAATGAATATCTAAATTTGTGCCTTGCCGTCTACGGTATTTTTTTAGAACTTAGAAAAAAGATGCTGCAGCCAATGAGCAGCCAGCGGGGGCTGCAGGACGACTCAACCTCCGCAGACAGTTTTTAATGTTTATCAGACAATAAATACTCAAGATTTTGCTTTAGTATAACTCACAACGAGTTTCACACACCTTCTCCGGCCACGTTGAGTTGTTGACACTTAACAGTGGGAAAAGCGACACATGCGCTATTCACTTGTATAACTTATGGGTGAATGGGTAATGTAGTTTCTGCTCTGGGTGGGATGAATTAGGAAGCTTGCATTGTGAAGGGCGCTCTGAAAATCGGCAGTGCAGGTGAAAGATTAAAACCTCTATTAAAACAGATGTCCAAATGAGCGTACCGGTACGCTACAAGCACGTTCTGGGCGCACGGAGAGGTGGCGGTATGCTCAAGAGCTATATTTGGAAGTGGCGGTACCGGTGCATACTGGCCCACTTAAAGCACTGGCAATGACTATACTTTGGAATTTTTTGCAGTCCACTTAGAATTCAACATGGAAATCATTTTTGTCTATTATTGGCATTGATTGTTTTGAAATTCAAATGGTACTTACATGCCTGTGTTTTTATATCTGTAATAAATATGGCTTTCAAGCCAACAGTTAATTTGGAAGATATTGATGGTTTATTGCAGGTATGTTGTTTACATGAGAAAATCTGTGTTACAAGTTAAACAAAAATTCCAATAAACAATCATATTTTGAATTTAAATAGTTTCTTTGTCTTGAGTTTACATTAATTATTTACATTTTACATTTACATATCCAAAAATATTACATTAATTATTTACAATTTACATTTACATATCCAAAAAGTTTCAGTCTTTTAATTGCGATTAATCGCGATTAATCGCGATTAATTTTAAAAAATTGTGCGATTAATTAGTTAATTTTTTTTAATCGATTGACAGCACTAATATATATATATATATATATATATATATATATATATATATATATATATATATATATATATATATATATATATATATATATATATAAACACACACACATACTCATACTACCGGTCAGAGTTTGGGATCAGAATGATTTTTAATGTTTTTTTTACAGGAATTTATTTTACTCATCAAGACAGCATTTATTTGATCAAAAATACTGGAAAACATGTAATATTGTGAAATATTATTAACATTTTTCTATTTTAATATACATGAGGGTGTAATTTATTCATGTGATGTGCAGCTGTATTTTCAGCATCATTCCTCCAGTCTTCAGTGTCACATGATCTTCAGAAATCAGAATAATATGATGATTTATTTTCAGAGTTGTGCTGCTGAAACTGTGATACCTCTTTCAGGATTCTTTGATGAATGAAAAGTTAAAAAGAAGAGCATTTATTTAAAATAGAAGACTTTTCTAACAATATTCACTACAGTTCAATAGTTTGGGGTCAGTCAAATTTTATCCTTTCTTTTTTTTTATAAGAAATTGTATTCTTTGTTAGACTTTAGAATCTTTTATTCAGGATGTGTTAAATTGATGAGAAGTGATATCAAAGATTAATATTGTTAGAAGAGATTTATATTTTGAATAAACGCTGTTCTTTTAAAAAAGATTATACATCGAAGAATCCTTAAAAAAGTATCGCAGATTCCAAAATAATATTTGGTAGCACAACTATTAATAGTTCTAATAATAAATCATCATATTTTCATGATTTCTAAAGATAATGTGACACTTAAGACTGGAGGAATGATGCTGAAAATACAGCTGCACATCACAGAAATAAATTATATTTTAAAGGATATTAAAATATAAACCATTATTTTATATATTTTATTTTGATAATTTTGAATTATTACTGAAATACAACCTTTTTTGTTTCAAACAGTTCATTGAACAATAATAAATGAAGTACCTGAAGCTGACAATGAAGTAAATGTATAATAATTAGCAAAGATGATTAATTTAGTGCTGTAAACGCGCGTGTGAGGGGCGGAGACGCGCGTGAGGACCAAACACAGCAGAATGGTAGGAAACTTCACTCCTCTTATTATTTCTCTTTTACTATAGCGATTTATTTTTAGATACGTGATGTGAGTCTTTCATAGAGTTGTAGAGTTATTAGAGAAATAGAGTTATTTTTTACATTCTTTGGTCAAAGTTTTCAGATCGGCACTTCGGAGCCTGTTCGCGACTCGGTTCATTCAGATCGGCACTTCGGAGCCTGTTCGCGACTCGGTTGATTCAGATCGGCACTTCGGAGCCTGTTCGCGACTCGGTTGGTTCAGATCGGGACTTTGGAGCATGTTTGAGATTTTTTTTTATTCAAATCTGGACATCGAACCAGGAAGTGTTTGTCAAACAGGTGATAAATGAAAATTTGGACTTGAGGCTTTTTTTTACCTGTCGATTCAGTATGTACATGGACCCACACACAAAGGTGGACACACTCTAGACTTAATCATCAGTAGGGCTCTAAACTTTTCATCCATTGTTATTAACGACGTAGTGTCACGGATCGCAAGAGGCGAAGACTCAAGAGCAGGCAGATGGGAAGACTTTATTTATACGTCACCAAAATAAACAAAAACACAACTGAAACCAGAGGAGCGTTCAAAGTTACGAGACATAGACTGAAGTCAGATTCCCAGTGAAATGCTCTCAGACAGCAAATGCAATGAGTTTGCATCCTTTTTTTCTGAGAAGATCATCAATATCAAGAAGGCGATTAGCACATCCTCAAGTAATACAGTTAGAAATACCAAGGGTTCACACAAAACAAGGGGAATCTGCTTTTAGTTTCTATGCCGCTCGCAGTTGGAATCAGCTTCCAGAAGAGATCAGATGTGCTAAAACACTAGTACATTTAAATCTAGACTTGAAACTCATCTGTTTAGCTGTGCATTTATTGAATGAGCACTGTGCAATGTCCGAACTGATTGCACTATATTTTCACAGTTTTTTTTAATGTAAAATAATTTTGTAACTGTTTTTAAATTCATTTTAATTAAGTACATTTTTTAATCATTATAAAAGTTTTAAAATTGCTTGTTTTATTTTTGTTATAATTTTTCTTTATGATTATTTTTACTTTCTTTTATGTAAAGCACTTTGAATTACCATTGTGTATGAAATGTGCTATATAAATAAACTTGCCCAGTGTGTTAGTGGGCTTTTATATATATATATATATATATATATATATATATATATATATATATATATATATATATATATAAACACACACACATACTCATACTACCGGTCAGAGTTTAGGATCAGAATGATTTTTAATGTTTTTTTTACAGGAATTTATTTTACTCATCAAGACAGCATTTATTTGATCAAAAATACTGGAAAACATGTAATATTGTGAAATATTATTAACATTTTTCTATTTTAATATACATGAGGGTGTAATTTATTCATGTGATGTGCAGCTGTATTTTCAGCACCATTCCTCCAGTCTTCAGTGTCACATGATCTTCAGAAATCAGAATAATATGATGGTTTATTATCAGAGTTGTGCTGCTGAAACTGTGATACCTCTTTCAGGATTCTTTGATGAATGAAAAGTTAAAAAGAAGAGCATTTATTTAAAATAGAAGACTTTTCTAACAATATTCACTACAGTTCAATAGTTTGGGGTCAGTCAAATTTTATCCTTTCTTTTTTTTATAAGAAATTGTATTCTTTGTTAGACTTTAGAATCTTTTATTCAGGATGTGTTAAATTGATGAGAAGTGATATCAAAGATAAATATTGTTAGAAGAGATTTATATTTTGAATAAACGCTGTTCTTTTAAAAAAAAAATTATACATCGAAGAATCCTTAAAAAAGTATCGCAGATTCCAAAATAATATTTGGTAGCACAACTATTAATAGTTCTAATAATAAATCATCATATTTTCATGATTTCTAAAGATAATGTGACACTTAAGACTGGAGGAATGATGCTGAAAATACAGCTGCACATCACAGAAATAAATTATATTTTAAAGGATATTAAAATATAAACCATTATTTTATATATTTTATTTTGATAATTTTGAATTATTACTGAAATACAACCTTTTTTGTTTCAAACAGTTCATTGAACAATAATAAATGAATTACCTGAAGCTGACAATGAAGTAAATGTATAATAATTAGCAAAGATGATTAATTTAGTGCTGTAAACGCGCGTGTGAGGGGCGGAGACGCCTGTGAGGACCAAACACAGCAGAATGGTAGGAAACTTCACTCCTCTTATTATTTCTCTTTTACTATAGCGATTTATTTTTAGATACGTGATGTGAGTCTTTCATAGAGTTGTAGAGTTATTAGAGAAATAGAGTTATTTTTTACATTCTTTGGTCAAAGTTTTCAGATCGGCACTTCGGAGCCTGTTCGCGACTCGGTTGATTCAGATCGGCACTTCGGAGCCTGTTCGCGACTCGGTTGATTCAGATCGGCACTTCGGAGCCTGTTCGCGACTCGGTTGATTCAGATCGGCACTTCGGAGCCTGTTCGCGACTCGGTTGATTCAGATCGGCACTTCGGAGCCTGTTCGCGACTCGGTTGATTTCAGATCAGCACTTCGGAGCCTGTTCGCGCCCTCGGTTGATTCAGATCAGCACTTCGGAGCCTGTTCGCGACTCGGTTGATTCAGATCGGCACTTCGGAGCCTGTTCGCGACTCGGTTGATTCAGATCGGCACTTCGGAGCCTGTTCGCGACTCGGTTGGTTCAGATCGGGACTTTGGAGCATGTTTGAGATTTTTTTTTATTCAAATCTGGACATCGAACCAGGAAGTGTTTGTCAAACAGGTGATAAATGAAAATTTGGACTTGAGGCTTTTTTTTTACCTGTCGATTCAGTATGTACATGGACCCACACACAAAGGTGGACACACTCTAGACTTAATCATCAGTAGGGCTCTAAACTTTTCATCCATTGTTATTAACGACGTAGTGTCACGGATCGCAAGAGGCGAAGACTCAAGTGCAGGCAGATGGGAAGACTTTATTTATACGTCACCAAAATAAACAAAAACACAACTGAAACCAGAGGAGCGTTCAAAGTTACGAGACATAGACTGAAGTCAGATTCCCAGTGAAATGCTCTCAGACAGCAAATGCAATGAGTTTGCATCCTTTTTTTCTGAGAAGATCATCAATATCAAGAAGGCGATTAGCACATCCTCAAGTAATACAGTTAGAAATACCAAGGGTTCACACAAAACAAGGGGAATCTGCTTTTAGTTTCTATGCCGCTCGCAGTTGGAATCAGCTTCCAGAAGAGATCAGATGTGCTAAAACACTAGTACATTTAAATCTAGACTTGAAACTCATCTGTTTAGCTGTGCATTTATTGAATGAGCACTGTGCAATGTCCGAACTGATTGCACTATATTTTCACAGTTTTTTTTAATGTAAAATAATTTTGTAACTGTTTTTAAATTCATTTTAATTAAGTACATTTTTTAATCATTATAAAAGTTTTAAAATTGCTTGTTTTATTTTTGTTATAATTTTTCTTTATGATTATTTTTACTTTCTTTTATGTAAAGCACTTTGAATTACCATTGTGTATGAAATGTGCTATATAAATAAACTTGCCCAGTGTGTTAGTGGGCTTATATATATATATATATATATATTAGTGCTGTCAAAATTAGCGCCTTAACGCATTCGATTAATTTGAAATATTTAACGCGTTAAAAAAAAATAACGCAATTAACGCGGTTGCAGTTTTTTTTATTTCCAGTTGTGGCCTATGTGTGTTCAACGTGCAAAGAAATATGGATAAGACCAAGGAAGGACTTTTAGACGGAAAGTTTCAGTATAAAACTCTGCCGGATTACTCTTCAGTCTGCCACAAGAAACAGCAACATTAAAATCATGAACTCAAATGTCATTGTTTAAAAAACAAAAAAAACAATGACTGTAACAGTGCGTAAATCAGACCTTTCTGTAACGCTAACGTTAATAAGCTTAAACGAAAATAAAGAAATAATTGTGTAGCGGAGTATTTTTTGTACACAGTGCCGCGAACTGTCAATCACTCCTGTGCGCGTGCATCACTGTCCTTGCAGCTGCAGCAACTTGCGCTCTCTCTCTTCATCAAGCTTTAAAACAAAAAGGGGACAAAAAGATCATATTGTTTTTGTGCATAGGCTATAGATTAATTAGATAAATGAATATCTAAATTTGTGCCTTGCCGTCTACGGTATTTTTTTAGAACTTAGAAAAAAGATGCTGCAGCCAATGAGCAGCCAGCGGGGGCTGCAGGACGACTCAACCTCCGCAGACAGTTTTTAATGTTTATCAGACAATAAATACTCAAGATTTTGCTTTAGTATAACTCACAACGAGTTTCACACACCTTCTCCGGCCACGTTGAGTTGTTGACACTTAACAGTGGGAAAAGCGACACATGCGCTATTCACTTGTATAACTTATGGGTGAATGGGTAATGTAGTTTCTGCTCTGGGTGGGATGAATTAGGAAGCTTGCATTGTGAAGGGCGCTCTGAAAATCGGCAGTGCAGGTGAAAGATTAAAACCTCTATTAAAACAGATGTCCAAATGAGCGTACCGGTACGCTACAAGCACGTTCTGGGCGCACGGAGAGGTGGCGGTATGCTCAAGAGCTATATTTGGAAGTGGCGGTACCGGTGCATACTGGCCCACTTAAAGCACTGGCAATGACTATACTTTGGAATTTTTTGCAGTCCACTTAGAATTCAACATGGAAATCATTTTTGTCTATTATTGGCATTGATTGTTTTGAAATTCAAATGGTACTTACATGCCTGTGTTTTTATATCTGTAATAAATATGGCTTTCAAGCCAACAGTTAATTTGGAAGATATTGATGGTTTATTGCAGGTATGTTGTTTACATGAGAAAATCTGTGTTACAAGTTAAACAAAAATTCCAATAAACAATCATATTTTGAATTTAAATAGTTTCTTTGTCTTGAGTTTACATTAATTATTTACATTTTACATTTACATATCCAAAAATATTACATTAATTATTTACAATTTACATTTACATATCCAAAAAGTTTCAGTCTTTTAATTGCGATTAATCGCGATTAATCGCGATTAATTTTAAAAAATTGTGCGATTAATTAGTTAATTTTTTTTAATCGATTGACAGCACTAATATATATATATATATATATATATATATATATATATATATATATATATATATATATATATATATATATATATATATATATATATATATATATATATATAAACACACACACATACTCATACTACCGGTCAGAGTTTGGGATCAGAATGATTTTTAATGTTTTTTTTACAGGAATTTATTTTACTCATCAAGACAGCATTTATTTGATCAAAAATACTGGAAAACATGTAATATTGTGAAATATTATTAACATTTTTCTATTTTAATATACATGAGGGTGTAATTTATTCATGTGATGTGCAGCTGTATTTTCAGCATCATTCCTCCAGTCTTCAGTGTCACATGATCTTCAGAAATCAGAATAATATGATGATTTATTTTCAGAGTTGTGCTGCTGAAACTGTGATACCTCTTTCAGGATTCTTTGATGAATGAAAAGTTAAAAAGAAGAGCATTTATTTAAAATAGAAGACTTTTCTAACAATATTCACTACAGTTCAATAGTTTGGGGTCAGTCAAATTTTATCCTTTCTTTTTTTTTATAAGAAATTGTATTCTTTGTTAGACTTTAGAATCTTTTATTCAGGATGTGTTAAATTGATGAGAAGTGATATCAAAGATTAATATTGTTAGAAGAGATTTATATTTTGAATAAACGCTGTTCTTTTAAAAAAGATTATACATCGAAGAATCCTTAAAAAAGTATCGCAGATTCCAAAATAATATTTGGTAGCACAACTATTAATAGTTCTAATAATAAATCATCATATTTTCATGATTTCTAAAGATAATGTGACACTTAAGACTGGAGGAATGATGCTGAAAATACAGCTGCACATCACAGAAATAAATTATATTTTAAAGGATATTAAAATATAAACCATTATTTTATATATTTTATTTTGATAATTTTGAATTATTACTGAAATACAACCTTTTTTGTTTCAAACAGTTCATTGAACAATAATAAATGAAGTACCTGAAGCTGACAATGAAGTAAATGTATAATAATTAGCAAAGATGATTAATTTAGTGCTGTAAACGCGCGTGTGAGGGGCGGAGACGCGCGTGAGGACCAAACACAGCAGAATGGTAGGAAACTTCACTCCTCTTATTATTTCTCTTTTACTATAGCGATTTATTTTTAGATACGTGATGTGAGTCTTTCATAGAGTTGTAGAGTTATTAGAGAAATAGAGTTATTTTTTACATTCTTTGGTCAAAGTTTTCAGATCGGCACTTCGGAGCCTGTTCGCGACTCGGTTCATTCAGATCGGCACTTCGGAGCCTGTTCGCGACTCGGTTGATTCAGATCGGCACTTCGGAGCCTGTTCGCGACTCGGTTGGTTCAGATCGGGACTTTGGAGCATGTTTGAGATTTTTTTTTATTCAAATCTGGACATCGAACCAGGAAGTGTTTGTCAAACAGGTGATAAATGAAAATTTGGACTTGAGGCTTTTTTTTACCTGTCGATTCAGTATGTACATGGACCCACACACAAAGGTGGACACACTCTAGACTTAATCATCAGTAGGGCTCTAAACTTTTCATCCATTGTTATTAACGACGTAGTGTCACGGATCGCAAGAGGCGAAGACTCAAGAGCAGGCAGATGGGAAGACTTTATTTATACGTCACCAAAATAAACAAAAACACAACTGAAACCAGAGGAGCGTTCAAAGTTACGAGACATAGACTGAAGTCAGATTCCCAGTGAAATGCTCTCAGACAGCAAATGCAATGAGTTTGCATCCTTTTTTTCTGAGAAGATCATCAATATCAAGAAGGCGATTAGCACATCCTCAAGTAATACAGTTAGAAATACCAAGGGTTCACACAAAACAAGGGGAATCTGCTTTTAGTTTCTATGCCGCTCGCAGTTGGAATCAGCTTCCAGAAGAGATCAGATGTGCTAAAACACTAGTACATTTAAATCTAGACTTGAAACTCATCTGTTTAGCTGTGCATTTATTGAATGAGCACTGTGCAATGTCCGAACTGATTGCACTATATTTTCACAGTTTTTTTTAATGTAAAATAATTTTGTAACTGTTTTTAAATTCATTTTAATTAAGTACATTTTTTAATCATTATAAAAGTTTTAAAATTGCTTGTTTTATTTTTGTTATAATTTTTCTTTATGATTATTTTTACTTTCTTTTATGTAAAGCACTTTGAATTACCATTGTGTATGAAATGTGCTATATAAATAAACTTGCCCAGTGTGTTAGTGGGCTTTTATATATATATATATATATATATATATATATATATATATATATATATATATATATATATATAAACACACACACATACTCATACTACCGGTCAGAGTTTAGGATCAGAATGATTTTTAATGTTTTTTTTACAGGAATTTATTTTACTCATCAAGACAGCATTTATTTGATCAAAAATACTGGAAAACATGTAATATTGTGAAATATTATTAACATTTTTCTATTTTAATATACATGAGGGTGTAATTTATTCATGTGATGTGCAGCTGTATTTTCAGCACCATTCCTCCAGTCTTCAGTGTCACATGATCTTCAGAAATCAGAATAATATGATGGTTTATTATCAGAGTTGTGCTGCTGAAACTGTGATACCTCTTTCAGGATTCTTTGATGAATGAAAAGTTAAAAAGAAGAGCATTTATTTAAAATAGAAGACTTTTCTAACAATATTCACTACAGTTCAATAGTTTGGGGTCAGTCAAATTTTATCCTTTCTTTTTTTTATAAGAAATTGTATTCTTTGTTAGACTTTAGAATCTTTTATTCAGGATGTGTTAAATTGATGAGAAGTGATATCAAAGATAAATATTGTTAGAAGAGATTTATATTTTGAATAAACGCTGTTCTTTTAAAAAAAAAATTATACATCGAAGAATCCTTAAAAAAGTATCGCAGATTCCAAAATAATATTTGGTAGCACAACTATTAATAGTTCTAATAATAAATCATCATATTTTCATGATTTCTAAAGATAATGTGACACTTAAGACTGGAGGAATGATGCTGAAAATACAGCTGCACATCACAGAAATAAATTATATTTTAAAGGATATTAAAATATAAACCATTATTTTATATATTTTATTTTGATAATTTTGAATTATTACTGAAATACAACCTTTTTTGTTTCAAACAGTTCATTGAACAATAATAAATGAATTACCTGAAGCTGACAATGAAGTAAATGTATAATAATTAGCAAAGATGATTAATTTAGTGCTGTAAACGCGCGTGTGAGGGGCGGAGACGCCTGTGAGGACCAAACACAGCAGAATGGTAGGAAACTTCACTCCTCTTATTATTTCTCTTTTACTATAGCGATTTATTTTTAGATACGTGATGTGAGTCTTTCATAGAGTTGTAGAGTTATTAGAGAAATAGAGTTATTTTTTACATTCTTTGGTCAAAGTTTTCAGATCGGCACTTCGGAGCCTGTTCGCGACTCGGTTGATTCAGATCGGCACTTCGGAGCCTGTTCGCGACTCGGTTGATTCAGATCGGCACTTCGGAGCCTGTTCGCGACTCGGTTGATTCAGATCGGCACTTCGGAGCCTGTTCGCGACTCGGTTGATTTCAGATCGGGACTTCGGAGCATGTTTGCGCCCTCGGTTGATTCAGATCAGCACTTCGGAGCCTGTTCGCGACTCGGTTGATTCAGATCGGCACTTCGGAGCCTGTTCGCGACTCGGTTGATTCAGATCGGCACTTCGGAGCCTGTTCGCGACTCGGTTGGTTCAGATCGGGACTTTGGAGCATGTTTGAGATTTTTTTTTATTCAAATCTGGACATCGAACCAGGAAGTGTTTGTCAAACAGGTGATAAATGAAAATTTGGACTTGAGGCTTTTTTTTACCTGTCGATTCAGTATGTACATGGACCCACACACAAAGGTGGACACACTCTAGACTTAATCATCAGTAGGGCTCTAAACTTTTCATCCATTGTTATTAACGACGTAGTGTCACGGATCGCAAGAGGCGAAGACTCAAGTGCAGGCAGATGGGAAGACTTTATTTATACGTCACCAAAATAAACAAAAACACAACTGAAACCAGAGGAGCGTTCAAAGTTACGAGACATAGACTGAAGTCAGATTCCCAGTGAAATGCTCTCAGACAGCAAATGCAATGAGTTTGCATCCTTTTTTTCTGAGAAGATCATCAATATCAAGAAGGCGATTAGCACATCCTCAAGTAATACAGTTAGAAATACCAAGGGTTCACACAAAACAAGGGGAATCTGCTTTTAGTTTCTATGCCGCTCGCAGTTGGAATCAGCTTCCAGAAGAGATCAGATGTGCTAAAACACTAGTACATTTAAATCTAGACTTGAAACTCATCTGTTTAGCTGTGCATTTATTGAATGAGCACTGTGCAATGTCCGAACTGATTGCACTATATTTTCACAGTTTTTTTTAATGTAAAATAATTTTGTAACTGTTTTTAAATTCATTTTAATTAAGTACATTTTTTAATCATTATAAAAGTTTTAAAATTGCTTGTTTTATTTTTGTTATAATTTTTCTTTATGATTATTTTTACTTTCTTTTATGTAAAGCACTTTGAATTACCATTGTGTATGAAATGTGCTATATAAATAAACTTGCCCAGTGTGTTAGTGGGCTTATATATATATATATATATATATATTAGTGCTGTCAAAATTAGCGCGTTAACGCATTCGATTAATTTGAAATATTTAACGCGTTAAAAAAAAATAACGCAATTAACGCGGTTGCAGTTTTTTTTATTTCCAGTTGTGGCCTATGTGTGTTCAACGTGCAAAGAAATATGGATAAGACCAAGGAAGGACTTTTAGACGGAAAGTTTCAGTATAAAACTCTGCCGGATTACTCTTCAGTCTGCCACAAGAAACAGCAACATTAAAATCATGAACTCAAATGTCATTGTTTAAAAAACAAAAAAAACAATGACTGTAACAGTGCGTAAATCAGACCTTTCTGTAACGCTAACGTTAATAAGCTTAAACGAAAATAAAGAAATAATTGTGTAGCGGAGTATTTTTTGTACACAGTGCCGCGAACTGTCAATCACTCCTGTGCGCGTGCATCACTGTCCTTGCAGCTGCAGCAACTTGCGCTCTCTCTCTTCATCAAGCTTTAAAACAAAAAGGGGACAAAAAGATCATATTGTTTTTGTGCATAGGCTATAGATTAATTAGATAAATGAATATCTAAATTTGTGCCTTGCCGTCTACGGTATTTTTTTAGAACTTAGAAAAAAGATGCTGCAGCCAATGAGCAGCCAGCGGGGGCTGCAGGACGACTCAACCTCCGCAGACAGTTTTTAATGTTTATCAGACAATAAATACTCAAGATTTTGCTTTAGTATAACTCACAACGAGTTTCACACACCTTCTCCGGCCACGTTGAGTTGTTGACACTTAACAGTGGGAAAAGCGACACATGCGCTATTCACTTGTATAACTTATGGGTGAATGGGTAATGTAGTTTCTGCTCTGGGTGGGATGAATTAGGAAGCTTGCATTGTGAAGGGCGCTCTGAAAATCGGCAGTGCAGGTGAAAGATTAAAACCTCTATTAAAACAGATGTCCAAATGAGCGTACCGGTACGCTACAAGCACGTTCTGGGCGCACGGAGAGGTGGCGGTATGCTCAAGAGCTATATTTGGAAGTGGCGGTACCGGTGCATACTGGCCCACTTAAAGCACTGGCAATGACTATACTTTGGAATTTTTTGCAGTCCACTTAGAATTCAACATGGAAATCATTTTTGTCTATTATTGGCATTGATTGTTTTGAAATTCAAATGGTACTTACATGCCTGTGTTTTTATTTCTGTAATAAATATGGCTTTCAAGCCAACAGTTAATTTGGAAGATATTGATGGTTTATTGCAGGTATGTTGTTTACATGAGAAAATCTGTGTTACAAGTTAAACAAAAATTCCAATAAACAATCATATTTTGAATTTAAATAGTTTCTTTGTCTTGAGTTTACATTAATTATTTACATTTTACATTTACATATCCAAAAATATTACATTAATTATTTACAATTTACATTTACATATCCAAAAAGTTTCAGTCTTTTAATTGCGATTAATCGCGATTAATCGCGATTAATTTTAAAAAATTGTGCGATTAATTAGTTAATTTTTTTTAATCGATTGACAGCACTAATATATATATATATATATATATATATATATATATATATATATATATATATATATATATATATATATATATATATATATATATATATATATAACACACACACATACTCATACTACCGGTCAGAGTTTGGGATCAGAATGATTTTTAATGTTTTTTTTACAGGAATTTATTTTACTCATCAAGACAGCATTTATTTGATCAAAAATACTGGAAAACATGTAATATTGTGAAATATTATTAACATTTTTCTATTTTAATATACATGAGGGTGTAATTTATTCATGTGATGTGCAGCTGTATTTTCAGCATCATTCCTCCAGTCTTCAGTGTCACATGATCTTCAGAAATCAGAATAATATGATGATTTATTTTCAGAGTTGTGCTGCTGAAACTGTGATACCTCTTTCAGGATTCTTTGATGAATGAAAAGTTAAAAAGAAGAGCATTTATTTAAAATAGAAGACTTTTCTAACAATATTCACTACAGTTCAATAGTTTGGGGTCAGTCAAATTTTATCCTTTCTTTTTTTTTATAAGAAATTGTATTCTTTGTTAGACTTTAGAATCTTTTATTCAGGATGTGTTAAATTGATGAGAAGTGATATCAAAGATTAATATTGTTAGAAGAGATTTATATTTTGAATAAACGCTGTTCTTTTAAAAAAGATTATACATCGAAGAATCCTTAAAAAAGTATCGCAGATTCCAAAATAATATTTGGTAGCACAACTATTAATAGTTCTAATAATAAATCATCATATTTTCATGATTTCTAAAGATAATGTGACACTTAAGACTGGAGGAATGATGCTGAAAATACAGCTGCACATCACAGAAATAAATTATATTTTAAAGGATATTAAAATATAAACCATTATTTTATATATTTTATTTTGATAATTTTGAATTATTACTGAAATACAACCTTTTTTGTTTCAAACAGTTCATTGAACAATAATAAATGAAGTACCTGAAGCTGACAATGAAGTAAATGTATAATAATTAGCAAAGATGATTAATTTAGTGCTGTAAACGCGCGTGTGAGGGGCGGAGACGCGCGTGAGGACCAAACACAGCAGAATGGTAGGAAACTTCACTCCTCTTATTATTTCTCTTTTACTATAGCGATTTATTTTTAGATACGTGATGTGAGTCTTTCATAGAGTTGTAGAGTTATTAGAGAAATAGAGTTATTTTTTACATTCTTTGGTCAAAGTTTTCAGATCGGCACTTCGGAGCCTGTTCGCGACTCGGTTCATTCAGATCGGCACTTCGGAGCCTGTTCGCGACTCGGTTGATTCAGATCGGCACTTCGGAGCCTGTTCGCGACTCGGTTGGTTCAGATCGGGACTTTGGAGCATGTTTGAGATTTTTTTTTATTCAAATCTGGACATCGAACCAGGAAGTGTTTGTCAAACAGGTGATAAATGAAAACTTGGACTTGAGGCTTTTTTTTACCTGTCGATTCAGTATGTACATGGACCCACACACAAAGGTGGACACACTCTAGACTTAATCATCAGTAGGGCTCTAAACTTTTCATCCATTGTTATTAACGACGTAGTGTCACGGATCGCAAGAGGCGAAGACTCAAGTGCAGGCAGATGGGAAGACTTTATTTATACGTCACCAAAATGAACAAAAACACAACTGAAACCAGAGGAGCGTTCAAAGTTACGAGACATAGACTGAAGTCAGATTCCCAGTGAAATGGTCTCAGACAGCAAATGCAATGAGTTTGCATCCTTTTTTTCTGAGAAGATCATCAATATCAAGAAGGCGATTAGCACATCCTCAAGTAATACAGTTAGAAATACCAAGGGTTCACACAAAACAAGGGGAATCTGCTTTTAGTTTCTATGCCGCTCGCAGTTGGAATCAGCTTCCAGAAGAGATCAGATGTGCTAAAACACTAGTACATTTAAATCTAGACTTGAAACTCATCTGTTTAGCTGTGCATTTATTGAATGAGCACTGTGCAATGTCCGAACTGATTGCACTATATTTTCACAGTTTTTTTTAAATGTAAAATAATTTTGTAACTGTTTTTAAATTCATTTTAATTAAGTACATTTTTTAGTCATTATAAAAGTTTTAAAATTGCTTGTTTTATTTTTGTTATAATTTTTCTTTATGATTATTTTTACTTTCTTTTATGTAAAGCACTTTGAATTACCATTGTGTATGAAATGTGCTATATAAATAAACTTGCCCAGTGTGTTAGTGGGCTTATATATATATATATATATATATATATATATATATATATATATATATATATATATATATATATATATATATATATATATATAAAAACACACACACATACTCATACTACCGGTCAGAGTTTGGGATCAGAATGATTTTTAATGTTTTTTTTACAGGAATTTATTTTACTCATCAAGACAGCATTTATTTGATCAAAAATACTGGAAAACATGTAATATTGTGAAATATTATTAACATTTTTCTATTTTAATATACATGAGGGTGTAATTTATTCATGTGATGTGCAGCTGTATTTTCAGCATCATTCCTCCCGTCTTCAGTGTCACATGATCTTCAGAAATCAGAATAATATGATGATTTATTTTCAGAGTTGTGCTGCTGAAACTGTGATACCTCTTTCAGGATTCTTTGATGAATGAAAAGTTAAAAAGAAGAGCATTTATTTAAAATAGAAGACTTTTCTAACAATATTCACTACAGTTCAATAGTTTGGGGTCAGTCAAATTTTATCCTTTCTTTTTTTTTTATAAGAAATTGTATTCTTTGTTAGACTTTAGAATCTTTTATTCAGGATGTGTTAAATTGATGAGAAGTGATATCAAAGATTAATATTGTTAGAAGAGATTTATATTTTGAATAAACGCTGTTCTTTTAAAAAAAATTATACATCGAAGAATCCTTAAAAAAGTATCGCAGATTCCAAAATAATATTTGGTAGCACAACTATTAATAGTTCTAATAATAAATCATCATATTTTCATGATTTCTAAAGATAATGTGACACTTAAGACTGGAGGAATGATGCTGAAAATACAGCTGCACATCACAGAAATAAATTATATTTTAAAGGATATTAAAATATAAACCATTATTTTATATATTTTATTTTGATAATTTTGAATTATTACTGAAATACAACCTTTTTTGTTTCAAACAGTTCATTGAACAATAATAAATGAAGTACCTGAAGCTGACAATGAAGTAAATGTATAATAATTAGCAAAGATGATTAATTTAGTGCTGTAAACGCGCGTGTGAGGGGCGGAGACGCGCGTGAGGACCAAACACAGCAGAATGGTAGGAAACTTCACTCCTCTTATTATTTCTCTTTTACTATAGCGATTTATTTTTAGATACGTGATGTGAGTCTTTCATAGAGTTGTAGAGTTATTAGAGAAATAGAGTTATTTTTTACATTCTTTGGTCAAAGTTTTCAGATCTGCACTTCGGAGCCTGTTCGCGACTCGGTTCATTCAGATCGGCACTTCGGAGCATGTTCGCGACTCGGTTGATTCAGATCGGCACTTCGGAGCCTGTTCGCGACTCGGTTGATTCAGATCGGCACTTCGGAGCCTGTTCGCGACTCGGTTGATTCAGATCGGCACTTCGGAGCATGTTCGCGACTCGGTTGATTCAGATCGGCACTTCGGAGCCTGTTCGCGACTCGGTTGATTCAGATCGGAACTTCGGAGCCTGTTCGCGACTCGGTTGATTTCAGATCGGGACTTCGGAGCATGTTTGCGCCCTCGGTTGATTCAGATCGGCACTTCGGAGCCTGTTCGCGACTCGGTTGATTCAGATCGGCACTTCGGAGCCTGTTCGCGACTCGGTTGATTCAGATCGGCACTTCGGAGCCTGTTCGCGACTCGGTTGGTTCAGATCGGGACTTTGGAGCATGTTTGAGATTTTTTTTATTCAAATCTGGACATCGAACCAGGAAGTGTTTGTCAAACAGGTGATAAATGAAAATTTGGACTTGAGGCTTTTTTTTACCTGTCGATTCAGTATGTACATGGACCCACACACAAAGGTGGACACACTCTAGACTTAATCATCAGTAGGGCTCTAAACTTTTCATCCATTGTTATTAACGACGTAGTGTCACGGATCGCAAGAGGCGAAGACTCAAGAGCAGGCAGATGGGAAGACTTTATTTATACGTCACCAAAATAAACAAAAACACAACTGAAACCAGAGGAGCGTTCAAAGTTACGAGACATAGACTGAAGTCAGATTCCCAGTGAAATGCTCTCAGACAGCAAATGCAATGAGTTTGCATCCTTTTTTTCTGAGAAGATCATCAATATCAAGAAGGCGATTAGCACATCCTCAAGTAATACAGTTAGAAATACCAAGGGTTCACACAAAACAAGGGGAATCTGCTTTTAGTTTCTATGCCGCTCGCAGTTGGAATCAGCTTCCAGAAGAGATCAGATGTGCTAAAACACTAGTACATTTAAATCTAGACTTGAAACTCATCTGTTTAGCTGTGCATTTATTGAATGAGCACTGTGCAATGTCCGAACTGATTGCACTATATTTTCACAGTTTTTTTTAATGTAAAATAATTTTGTAACTGTTTTTAAATTCATTTTAATTAAGTACATTTTTTAATCATTATAAAAGTTTTAAAATTGCTTGTTTTATTTTTGTTATAATTTTTCTTTATGATTATTTTTACTTTCTTTTATGTAAAGCACTTTGAATTACCATTGTGTATGAAATGTGCTATATAAATAAACTTGCCCAGTGTGTTAGTGGGCTTATATATATATATATATATATATATATATATATATATATATATATATATATATATATATATATATATATATATATATATATATATATATATATATATATATATATATATAAACACACACACATACTCAAAACACACACACATACTCATACTACCGGTCAGAGTTTGGGATCAGAATGATTTTTAATGTTTTTTTTACAGGAATTTATTTTACTCATCAAGACAGCATTTATTTGATCAAAAATACTGGAAAACATGTAATATTGTGAAATATTATTAACATTTTTCTATTTTAATATACATGAGGGTGTAATTTATTCATGTGATGTGCAGCTGTATTTTCAGCATCATTCCTCCAGTCTTCAGTGTCACATGATCTTCAGAAATCAGAATAATATGATGATTTATTTTCAGAGTTGTGCTGCTGAAACTGTGATACCTCTTTCAGGATTCTTTGATGAATGAAAAGTTAAAAAGAAGAGCATTTATTTAAAATAGAAGACTTTTCTAACAATATTCACTACAGTTCAATAGTTTGGGGTCAGTCAAATTTTATCCTTTCTTTTTTTTTATAAGAAATTGTATTCTTTGTTAGACTTTAGAATCTTTTATTCAGGATGTGTTAAATTGATGAGAAGTGATATCAAAGATTAATATTGTTAGAAGAGATTTATATTTTGAATAAACGCTGTTCTTTTAAAAAAAATTATACATCGAAGAATCCTTAAAAAAGTATCGCAGATTCCAAAATAATATTTGGTAGCACAACTATTAATAGTTCTAATAATAAATCATCATATTTTCATGATTTCTAAAGATAATGTGACACTTAAGACTGGAGGAATGATGCTGAAAATACAGCTGCACATCACAGAAATAAATTATATTTTAAAGGATATTAAAATATAAACCATTATTTTATATATTTTATTTTGATAATTTTGAATTATTACTGAAATACAACCTTTTTTGTTTCAAACAGTTCATTGAACAATAATAAATGAAGTACCTGAAGCTGACAATGAAGTAAATGTATAATAATTAGCAAAGATGATTAATTTAGTGCTGTAAACGCGCGTGTGAGGGGCGGAGACGCGCGTGAGGACCAAACACAGCAGAATGGTAGGAAACTTCACTCCTCTTATTATTTCTCTTTTACTATAGCGATTTATTTTTAGATACGTGATGTGAGTCTTTCATAGAGTTGTAGAGTTATTAGAGAAATAGAGTTATTTTTTACATTCTTTGGTCAAAGTTTTCAGATCGGCACTTCGGAGCCTGTTCGCGACTCGGTTCATTCAGATCGGCACTTCGGAGCATGTTCGCGACTCGGTTGATTCAGATCGGCACTTCGGAGCATGTTCGCGACTCGGTTGATTCAGATCGGCACTTCGGAGCCTGTTCGCGACTCGGTTGATTCAGATCGGCACTTCGGAGCATGTTCGCGACTCGGTTGATTCAGATCGGCACTTCGGAGCCTGTTCGCGACTCGGTTGATTCAGATCGGCACTTCGGAGCCTGTTCGCGACTCGGTTGATTTCAGATCGGGACTTCGGAGCATGTTTGCGCCCTCGGTTGATTCAGATCGGCACTTCGGAGCCTGTTCGCGACTCGGTTGATTCAGATCGGCACTTCGGAGCCTGTTCGCGACTCGGGTGATTCAGATCTGCACTTCGGAGCATGTTCGCGACTCGGTTGGTTCAGATCGAGACTTTGGAGCATGTTTGAGATTTTTTTTATTCAAATCTGGACATCGAACCAGGAAGTGTTTGTCAAACAGGTGATAAATGAAAATTTGGACTTGAGGCTTTTTTTTACCTGTCGATTCAGTATGTACATGGACCCACACACAAAGGTGGACACACTCTAGACTTAATCATCAGTAGGGCTCTAAACTTTTCATCCATTGTTATTAACGACGTAGTGTCACGGATCGCAAGAGGCGAAGACTCAAGAGCAGGCAGATGGGAAGACTTTATTTATACGTCACCAAAATAAACAAAAACACAACTGAAACCAGAGGAGCGTTCAAAGTTACGAGACATAGACTGAAGTCAGATTCCCAGTGAAATGCTCTCAGACAGCAAATGCAATGAGTTTGCATCCTTTTTTTCTGAGAAGATCATCAATATCAAGAAGGCGATTAGCACATCCTCAAGTAATACAGTTAGAAATACCAAGGGATCACACAAAACAAGGGGAATCTGCTTTTAGTTTCTATGCCGCTCGCAGTTGGAATCAGCTTCCAGAAGAGATCAGATGTGCTAAAACACTAGTACATTTAAATCTAGACTTGAAACTCATCTGTTTAGCTGTGCATTTATTGAATGAGCACTGTGCAATGTCCGAACTGATTGCACTATATTTTCACAGTTTTTTTTAATGTAAAATAATTTTGTAACTGTTTTTGAATTCATTTTAATTAAGTACATTTTTTTATCATTATAAAAGTTTTAAAATTGCTTGTTTTATTTTTGTTAAAATTTTTCTTTATGATTATTTTTACTTTCTTTTATGTAAAGCACTTTGAATTACCATTGTGTATGAAATGTGCTGTATAAATAAACTTGCCCAGTGTGTTAGTGGGCTTTTATATATATATATATATATATATATATATATATATATATATATATATATATATATATATATATATATATATATATATATATATAAACACACACACATACTCATACTACCGGTCAGAGTTTGGGATCAGAATGATCTTTAATGTTTTCTTTACAGGAATTTATTTTACTCATCAAGACAGCATTTATTTGATCAAAAATACTGGAAAACATGTAATATTGTGAAATATTATTAACATTTTTCTATTTTAATATACATGAGGGTGTAATTTATTCATGTGATGTGCAGCTGTATTTTCAGCATCATTCCTCCAGTCTTCAGTGTCACATGATCTTCAGAAATCATAATAATATGATGATTTATTTTCAGAGTTGTGCTGCTGAAACTGTGATACCTCTTTCAGGATTCTTTGATGAGTGAAAAGTTAAAAAGAAGAGCATTTATTTAAAATAGAAGACTTTTCTAACAATATTCACTACAGTTCAATAGTTTGGGGTCAGTCAAATTTCATCCTTTCTTTTTTTTATAAGAAATTGTATTCTTTGTTAGACTTTAGAATCTTTTATTCAGGATGTGTTAAATTGATGAGAAGTGATATCAAAGATTAATATTGTTAGAAGAGATTTATATTTTGAATAAACGCTGTTCTTTTAAAAAAAATTATACATCGAAGAATCCTTAAAAAAGTATCGCAGATTCCAAAATAATATTTGGTAGCACAACTATTAATAGTTCTAATAATAAATCATCATATTTTCATGATTTCTAAAGATAATGTGACACTTAAGACTGGAGGAATGATGCTGAAAATACAGCTGCACATCACAGAAATAAATTATATTTTAAAGGATATTAAAATATAAACCATTATTTTATATATTTTATTTTGATAATTTTGAATTATTACTGAAATACAACCTTTTTTGTTTCAAACAGTTCATTGAACAATAATAAATGAAGTACCTGAAGCTGACAATGAAGTAAATGTATAATAATTAGCAAAGATGATTAATTTAGTGCTGTAAACGCGCGTGTGAGGGGCGGAGACGCTTGTGAGGACCAAACACAGCAGAATGGTAGGAAACTTCACTCCTCTTATTATTTCTCTTTTACTATAGCGATTTATTTTTAGATACGTGATGTGAGTCTTTCATAGAGTTGTAGAGTTATTAGAGAAATAGAGTTATTTTTTACATTCTTTGGTCAAAGTTTTCAGATCGGCACTTCGGAGCCTGTTCGCGACTCGGTTGATTCAGATCGGCACTTCGGAGCCTGTTCGCGACTCGGTTGATTTCAGATCGGCACTTCGGAGCCTGTTCGCGACTCGGTTGATTCAGATCGGCACTTCGGAGCCTGCGACTCGGTTGATTTCAGATCGGGACTTCGGAGCATGTTTGCGCCCTCGGTTGATTCAGATCGGCACTTCGGAGCCTGTTCGCGACTCGGTTGATTCAGATCGGCACTTCGGAGCCTGTTCGCGACTCGGTTGATTCAGATCGGCACTTCGGAGCCTGTTCGCGACTCGGTTGGTTCAGATCGGGACTTTGGAGCATGTTTGAGATTTTTTTTTATTCAAATCTGGACATCGAACCAGGAAGTGTTTGTCAAACAGGTGATAAATGAAAATTTGGACTTGAGGCTTTTTTTTACCTGTCGATTCAGTATGTACATGGACCCACACACAAAGGTGGACACACTCTAGACTTAATCATCAGTAGGGCTCTAAACTTTTCATCCATTGTTATTAACGACGTAGTGTCACGGATCGCAAGAGGCGAAGACTCAAGTGCAGGCAGATGGGAAGACTTTATTTATACGTCACCAAAATAAACAAAAACACAACTGAAACCAGAGGAGCGTTCAAAGTTACGAGACATAGACTGAAGTCAGATTCCCAGTGAAATGCTCTCAGACAGCAAATGCAATGAGTTTGCATCCTTTTTTTCTGAGAAGATCATCAATATCAAGAAGGCGATTAGCACATCCTCAAGTAATACAGTTAGAAATACCAAGGGTTCACACAAAACAAGGGGAATCTGCTTTTAGTTTCTATGCCGCTCGCAGTTGGAATCAGCTTCCAGAAGAGATCAGATGTGCTAAAACACTAGTACATTTAAATCTAGACTTGAAACTCATCTGTTTAGCTGTGCATTTATTGAATGAGCACTGTGCAATGTCCGAACTGATTGCACTATATTTTCACAGTTTTTTTTAATGTAAAATAATTTTGTAACTGTTTTTAAATTCATTTTAATTAAGTACATTTTTTAATCATTATAAAAGTTTTAAAATTGCTTGTTTTATTTTTGTTATAATTTTTCTTTATGATTATTTTTACTTTCTTTTATGTAAAGCACTTTGAATTACCATTGTGTATGAAATGTGCTATATAAATAAACTTGCCCAGTGTGTTAGTGGGCTTATATATATATATATATATATATATATATATATATATATATATATATATATATATATATATATATATATATATATATAACACACACACATACTCATACTACCGGTCAGAGTTTGGGATCAGAATGATTTTTAATGTTTTTTTTTACAGGAATTTATTTTACTCATCAAGACAGCATTTATTTGATCAAAAATACTGGAAAACATGTAATATTGTGAAATATTATTAACATTTTTCTATTTTAATATACATGAGGGTGTAATTTATTCATGTGATGTGCAGCTGTATTTTCAGCATCATTCCTCCAGTCTTCATTGTCACATGATCTTCAGAAATCAGAATAATATGATGATTTATTTTCAGAGTTGTGCTGCTGAAACTGTGATACCTCTTTCAGGATTCTTTGATGAATGAAAAGTTAAAAAGAAGAGCATTTATTTAAAATAGAAGACTTTTCTAACAATATTCACTACAGTTCAATAGTTTGGGGTCAGTCAAATTTTATCCTTTCTTTTTTTTTATAAGAAATTGTATTCTTTGTTAGACTTTAGAATCTTTTATTCAGGATGTGTTAAATTGATGAGAAGTGATATCAAAGATTAATATTGTTAGAAGAGATTTATATTTTGAATAAACGCTGTTCTTTTAAAAAAAATTATACATCGAAGAATCCTTAAAAAAGTATCGCAGATTCCAAAATAATATTTGGTAGCACAACTATTAATAGTTCTAATAATAAATCATCATATTTTCATGATTTCTAAAGATAATGTGACACTTAAGACTGGAGGAATGATGCTGAAAATACAGCTGCACATCACAGAAATAAATTATATTTTAAAGGATATTAAAATATAAACCATTATTTTATATATTTTATTTTGATAATTTTGAATTATTACTGAAATACAACCTTTTTTGTTTCAAACAGTTCATTGAACAATAATAAATGAAGTACCTGAAGCTGACAATGAAGTAAATGTATAATAATTAGCAAAGATGATTAATTTAGTGCTGTAAACGCGCGTGTGAGGGGCGGAGACGCGCGTGAGGACCAAACACAGCAGAATGGTAGGAAACTTCACTCCTCTTATTATTTCTCTTTTACTATAGCGATTTATTTTTAGATACGTGATGTGAGTCTTTCATAGAGTTGTAGAGTTATTAGAGAAATAGAGTTATTTTTTACATTCTTTGGTCAAAGTTTTCAGATCGGCACTTCGGAGCCTGTTCGCGACTCGGTTCATTCAGATCGGCACTTCGGAGCATGTTCGCGACTCGGTTGATTCAGATCGGCACTTCGGAGCCTGTTCGCGACTCGGTTGATTCAGATCGGCACTTCGGAGCATGTTCGCGACTTGGTTGATTCAGATCGGCACTTCGGAGCCTGTTCGCGACTCGGTTGATTCAGATCGGCACTTCGGAGCCTGTTCGCGACTCGGTTGATTTCAGATCGGGACTTCGGAGCATGTTTGCGCCCTCGGTTGATTCAGATCGGCACTTCGGAGCCTGTTCGCGACTCGGTTGATTCAGATCGGCACTTCGGAGCCTGTTCGCGACTCGGTTGATTCAGATCTGCACTTCGGAGCATGTTCGCGACTCGGTTGGTTCAGATCGGGACTTTGGAGCATGTTTGAGATTTTTTTTATTCAAATCTGGACATCGAACCAGGAAGTGTTTTTTTAAACAGGTGATAAATGAAAATTTGGACTTGAGGCTTTTTTTTACCTGTCGATTCAGTATGTACATGGACCCACACACAAAGGTGGACACACTCTAGACTTAATCATCAGTAGGGATCTAAACTTTTCATCCATTGTTATTAACGACGTAGTGTCACGGATCGCAAGAGGCGAAGACTCAAGTGCAGGCAGATGGGAAGACTTTATTTATACGTCACCAAAATAAACAAAAACACAACTGAAACCAGAGGAGCGTTCAAAGTTACGAGACATAGACTGAAGTCAGATTCCCAATGAAATGCTCTCAGACAGCAAATGCAATGAGTTTGCATCCTTTTTTTCTGAGATCATCAATATCAAGAAGGCGATTAGCACATCCTCAAGTAATACAGTTAGAAATACCAAGGGTTCACACAAAACAAGGGGAATCTGCTTTTAGTTTCTATGCCGCTCGCAGTTGGAATCAGCTTCCAGAAGAGATCAGATGTGCTAAAACACTAGTACATTTAAATCTAGACTTGAAACTCATCTGTTTAGCTGTGCATTTATTGAATGAGCACTGTGCAATGTCCGAACTGATTGCACTATATTTTCACAGTTTTTTTTTAATGTAAAATAATTTTGTAACTGTTTTTAAATTCATTTTAATTAAGTACATTTTTTAATCATTATAAAAGTTTTAAAATTGCTTGTTTTATTTTTGTTATAATTTTTCTTTATGATTATTTTTACTTTCTTTTATGTAAAGCACTTTGAATTACCATTGTGTATGAAATGTGCTATATAAATAAACTTGCCCAGTGTGTTAGTGGGCTTATATATATATATATATATATATATATATAAACACACACACATACTCATACTACCGGTCAGAGTTTGGGATCAGAATGATTTTTAATGTTTTTTTTACAGGAATTTATTTTACTCATCAAGACAGCATTTATTTGATCAAAAATACTGGAAAACATGTAATATTGTGAAATATTATTAACATTTTTCTATTTTAATATGCATGAGGGTGTAATTTATTCATGTGATGTGCAGCTGTTATTTCAGCATCATTCCTCCAGTCTTCAGTGTCACATGATCTTCAGAAATCAGAATAATATGATGATTTATTATCAGAGTTGTGCTGCTGAAACTGTGATACCTCTTTCAGGATTCTTTGATGAATGAAAAGTTAAAAAGAAGAGCATTTATTTAAAATAGAAGACTTTTCTAACAATATTCACTACAGTTCAATAGTTTGGGGTCAGTCAAATTTTATCCTTTCTTTTTTTTATAAGAAATTGTATTCTTTGTTAGACTTTAGAATCTTTTATTCAGGATGTGTTAAATTGATGAGAAGTGATATCAAAGATTAATATTGTTAGAAGAGATTTATATTTTGAATAAACGCTGTTCTTTTAAAAAAAAATTATACATCGAAGAATCCTTAAAAAAGTATCGCAGATTCCAAAATAATATTTGGTAGCACAACTATTAATAGTTCTAATAATAAATCATCATATTTTCATGATTTCTAAAGATAATGTGACACTTAAGACTGGAGGAATGATGCTGAAAATACAGCTGCACATCACAGAAATAAATTATATTTTAAAGGATATTAAAATATAAACCATTATTTTATATATTTTATTTTGATAATTTTGAATTATTACTGAAATACAACCTTTTTTGTTTCAAACAGTTCATTGAACAATAATAAATGAAGTACCTGAAGCTGACAATGAAGTAAATGTATAATAATTAGCAAAGATGATTAATTTAGTGCTGTAAACGCGCGTGTGAGGGGCGGAGACGCGTGTGAGGACCAAACACAGCAGAATGGTAGGAAACTTCACTCGTCTTATTATTTCTCTTTTACTATAGCGATTTATTTTTAGATACGTGATGTGAGTCTTTCATAGAGTTGTAGAGTTATTAGAGAAATAGAGTTATTTTTTACATTCTTTGGTCAAAGTTTTCAGATCGGCACTTCGGAGCCTGTTCGCGACTCGGTTCATTCAGATCGGCACTTCGGAGCCTGTTCGCGACTCGGTTGATTCAGATCGGCACTTCGGAGCATGTTCGCGACTCGGTTGATTCAGATCGGCACTTCGGAGCCTGTTCGCGACTCGGTTGATTCAGATCGGCACTTCGGAGCCTGTTCGCGACTCGGTTGATTTCAGATCGGGACTTCGGAGCATTTTTGCGCCCTCGGTTGATTCAGATCGGCACTTCGGAGCCTGTTCGCGACTCGGTTGATTCAGATCGGCACTTCGGAGCCTGTTCGCGACTCGGTTGGTTCAGATCGGGACTTTGGAGCATGTTTGAGATTTTTTTTATTCAAATCTGGACATCGAACCAGGAAGTGTTTGTCAAACAGGTGATGAATGAAAATTTGGACTTGAGGCTTTTTTTTACCTGTCGATTCAGTATGTACATGGACCCACACACAAAGGTGGACACACTCTAGACTTAATCATCAGTAGGGCTCTAAACTTTTCATCCATTGTTATTAACCACGTAGTGTCACGGATCGCAAGAGGCTAAGACTCAAGTGCAGGCAGATGGGAAGACTTTATTTATACGTCACCAAAATAAACAAAAACACAACTGAAACCAGAGGAGCGTTCAAAGTTACGAGACATAGACTGAAGTCAGATTCCCAGTGAAATGCTCTCAGACAGCAAATGCAATGAGTTTGCATCCTTTTTTTCTGAGAAGATCATCAATATCAAGAAGGCGATTAGCACATCCTCAAGTAATACAGTTAGAAATACCAAGGGTTCACACAAAACAAGGGGAATCTGCTTTTAGTTACTATGCCGCTCGCAGTTGGAATCAGCTTCCAGAAGAGATCAGATGTGCTAAAACACTAGTACATTTAAATCTAGACTTGAAACTCATCTGTTTAGCTGTGCATTTATTGAATGAGCACTGTGCAATGTCCGAACTGATTGCACTATATTTTCACAGTTTTTTTTAATGTAAAATAATTGTGTAACTGTTTTTAAATTCATTTTAATTAAGTACATTTTTTAATCATTATAAAAGTTTTAAAATTGCTTATTTTATTTTTGTTATAATTTTTCTTTATGATTATTTTTACTTTCTTTTATGTAAAGCACTTTGAATTACCATTGTGAATGAAATGTGCTATATAAATAAACTTGCCCAGTGTGTTAGTGGGCTTATATATATATATATATATATATATATATATATATATATATATATATATATATATATATATATATATATATATATATATATATATATATATATATAAACACACACACATACTCATACTACCGGTCAGAGTTTGGGATCAGAATGATTTTTAATGTTTTTTTTACAGGAATTTATTTTACTCATCAAGACAGCATTTATTTGATCAAAAATACTGGAAAACATGTAATATTGTGAAATATTATTAACATTTTTCTATTTTAATATACATGAGGGTGTAATTTATTCATGTGATGTGCAGCTGTATTTTCAGCATCATTCCTCCAGTCTTCAGTGTCACATGATCTTCAGAAATCATAATAATATGATGATTTATTTTCAGAGTTGTGCTGCTGAAACTGTGATACCTCTTTCAGGATTCTTTGATGAGTGAAAAGTTAAAAAGAAGAGCATTTATTTAAAATAGAAGACTTTTCTAACAATATTCACTACAGTTCAATAGTTTGGGGTCAGTCAAATTTCATCCTTTCTTTTTTTTATAAGAAATTGTATTCTTTGTTAGACTTTAGAATCTTTTATTCAGGATGTGTTAAATTGATGAGAAGTGATATCAAAGATTAATATTGTTAGAAGAGATTTATATTTTGAATAAACGCTGTTCTTTTAAAAAAAATTATACATCGAAGAATCCTTAAAAAAGTATCGCAGATTCCAAAATAATATTTGGTAGCACAACTATTAATAGTTCTAATAATAAATCATCATATTTTCATGATTTCTAAAGATAATGTGACACTTAAGACTGGAGGAATGATGCTGAAAATACAGCTGCACATCACAGAAATAAATTATATTTTAAAGGATATTAAAATATAAACCATTATTTTATATATTTTATTTTGATAATTTTGAATTATTACTGAAATACAACCTTTTTTGTTTCAAACAGTTCATTGAACAATAATAAATGAAGTACCTGAAGCTGACAATGAAGTAAATGTATAATAATTAGCAAAGATGATTAATTTAGTGCTGTAAACGCGCGTGTGAGGGGCGGAGACGCTTGTGAGGACCAAACACAGCAGAATGGTAGGAAACTTCACTCCTCTTATTATTTCTCTTTTACTATAGCGATTTATTTTTAGATACGTGATGTGAGTCTTTCATAGAGTTGTAGAGTTATTAGAGAAATAGAGTTATTTTTTACATTCTTTGGTCAAAGTTTTCAGATCGGCACTTCGGAGCCTGTTCGCGACTCGGTTCATTCAGATCGGCACTTCGGAGCATGTTCGCGACTCGGATGATTCAGATCGGCACTTCGGAGCCTGTTCGCGACTCGGTTGATTCAGATCGGCACTTCGGAGCATGTTCGCGACTCGGTTGATTCAGATCGGCACTTCGGAGCCTGTTCGCGACTCGGTTGATTCAGATCGGCACTTCGGAGCCTGTTCGCGACTCGGTTGATTTCAGATCGGGACTTCGGAGCATGTTTGCGCCCTCGGTTGATTCAGATCGGCACTTCGGAGCCTGTTCGCGACTCGGTTGATTCAGATCGGCACTTCGGAGCCTGTTCGCGACTCGGTTGATTCAGATCTGCACTTCGGAGCATGTTCGCGACTCGGTTGGTTCAGATCGGGACTTTGGAGCATGTTTGAGATTTTTTTTATTCAAATCTGGACATCGAACCAGGAAGTGTTTGTCAAACAGGTGATAAATGAAAATTTGGACTTGAGGCTTTTTTTTACCTGTCGATTCAGTATGTACATGGACCCACACACAAAGGTGGACACACTCTAGACTTAATCATCAGTAGGGCTCTAAACTTTTCATCCGTTGTTATTAACCACGTAGTGTCACGGATCGCAAGAGGCGAAGACTCAAGTGCAGGCAGATGGGAAGACTTTATTTATACGTCACCAAAATAAACAAAAACACAACTGAAACCAGAGGAGCGTTCAAAGTTACGAGACATAGACTGAAGTCAGATTCCCAGTGAAATGCTCTCAGACAGCAAATGCAATGAGTTTGCATCCTTTTTTTCTGAGAAGATCATCAATATCAAGAAGGCGATTAGCACATCCTCAAGTAATACAGTTAGAAATACGAAGGGTTCACACAAAACAAGGGGAATCTGCTTTTAGTTTCTATGCCGCTCGCAGTTGGAATCATCTTCCAGAAGAGATCAGATGTGCTAAAACACTAGTACATTTAAATCTAGACTTGAAACTCATCTGTTTAGCTGTGCATTTATTGAATGAGCACTGTGCAATGTCCGAACTGATTGCACTATATTTTCACAGTTTTTTTTAATGTAAAATAATTTTGTAACTGTTTTTAAATTCATTTTAATTAAGTACATTTTTTAATCATTATAAAAGTTTTAAAATTGCTTGTTTTATTTTTGTTATAATTTTTCTTAATGATTATTTTTACTTTCTTTTATGTAAAGCACTTTGAATTACCATTGTGTATGAAATGTGCTATATAAATAAACTTGCCCAGTGTGTTAGTGGGCTTTTATATATATATATATATATATATATATATATATATATATATATATATATATATATATATATATATAAACACACACACATACTCATACTACCGGTCAGAGTTTGGGATCAGAATGATTTTTAATGTTTTTTTTACAGGAATTTATTTTACTCATCAAGACAGCATTTATTTGATCAAAAATACTGGAAAACATGTAATATTGTGAAATATTATTAACATTTTTCTATTTTAATATACATGAGGGTGTAATTTATTCATGTGATGTGCAGCTGTTATTTCAGCATCATTCATCCAGTTTTCAGTGTCACATGATCTTCAGAAATCAGAATAATATGATGATTTATTATCAGAGTTGTGCTGCTGAAACTGTGATACCTCTTTCAGGATTCTTTGATGAATGAAAAGTTAAAAAGAAGAGCATTTATTTAAAATAGAAGACTTTTCTAACAATATTCACTACAGTTCAATAGTTTGGGGTCAGTCAAATTTTATCCTTTCTTTTTTTTATAAGAAATTGTATTCTTTGTTAGACTTTAGAATCTTTTATTCAGGATGTGTTAAATTGATGAGAAGTGATATCAAAGATTAATATTGTTAGAAGAGATTTATATTTTGAATAAACGCTGTTCTTTTAAAAAAAATTATACATCGAAGAATCCTTAAAAAAGTATCGCAGATTCCAAAATAATATTTGGTAGCACAACTATTAATAGTTCTAATAATAAATCATCATATTTTCATGATTTCTAAAGATAATGTGACACTTAAGACTGGAGGAATGATGCTGAAAATACAGCTGCACATCACAGAAATAAATTATATTTTAAAGGATATTAAAATATAAACCATTATTTTATATATTTTATTTTGATAATTTTGAATTATTACTGAAATACAACCTTTTTTGTTTCAAACAGTTCATTGAACAATAATAAATGAAGTACCTGAAGCTGACAATGAAGTAAATGTATAATAATTAGCAAAGATGATTAATTTAGTGCTGTAAACGCGCGTGTGAGGGGCGGAGACGCTTGTGAGGACCAAACACAGCAGAATGGTAGGAAACTTCACTCCTCTTATTATTTCTCTTTTACTATAGCGATTTATTTTTAGATACGTGATGTGAGTCTTTCATAGAGTTGTAGAGTTATTAGAGAAATAGAGTTATTTTTTACATTCTTTGGTCAAAGTTTTCAGATCGGCACTTCGGAGCCTGTTCGCGACTCGGTTCATTCAGATCGGCACTTCGGAGCCTGTTCGCGACTCGGTTGATTCAGATCGGCACTTCGGAGCCTGTTCGCGACTCGGTTGATTTCAGATCGGGACTTCGGAGCATGTTTGCGCCCTCGGTTGATTCAGATCGGCACTTCGGAGCCTGTTCGCGACTCGGTTGATTCAGATCGGCACTTCGGAGCCTGTTCGCGACTCGTTGATTCAGATCGGCACTTCGGAGCCTGTTCGCGACTCGGTTGGTTCAGATCGGGACTTTGGAGCATGTTTGAGATTTTTTTTTATTCAAATCTGGACATCGAACCAGGAAGTGTTTGTCAAACAGGTGATAAATGAAAATTTGGACTTGAGGCTTTTTTTTACCTGTCGATTCAGTATGTACATGGACCCACACACAAAGGTGGACACACTCTAGACTTAATCATCAGTAGGGCTCTAAACTTTTCATCCATTGTTATTAACGACGTAGTGTCACGGATCGCAAGAGGCGAAGACTCAAGTGCAGGCAGATGGGAAGACTTTATTTATACGTCACCAAAATAAACAAAAACACAACTGAAACCAGAGGAGCGTTCAAAGTTACGAGACATAGACTGAAGTCAGATTCCCAGTGAAATGCTCTCAGACAGCAAATGCAATGAGTTTGCATCCTTTTTTTCTGAGAAGATCATCAATATCAAGAAGGCGATTAGCACATCCTCAAGTAATACAGTTAGAAATACCAAGGGTTCACACAAAACAAGGGGAATCTGCTTTTAGTTTCTATGCCGCTCGCAGTTGGAATCAGCTTCCAGAAGAGATCAGATGTGCTAAAACACTAGTACATTTAAATCTAGACTTGAAACTCATCTGTTTAGCTGTGCATTTATTGAATGAGCACTGTGCAATGTCCGAACTGATTGCACTATATTTTCACAGTTTTTTTTAATGTAAAATAATTTTGTAACTGTTTTTAAATTCATTTTAATTAAGTACATTTTTAATCATTATAAAAGTTTTAAAATTGCTTGTTTTATTTTTGTTATAATTTTTCTTTATGATTATTTTTACTTTCTTTTATGTAAAGCACTTTGAATTACCATTGTGTATGAAATGTATATATATATATATATATATATATATATATATAAACACACACACATACTCATACTACCGGTCAGAGTTTGGGATCAGAATGATTTTTAATGTTTTTTTTACAGGAATTTATTTTACTCATCAAGACAGCATTTATTTGATCAAAAATACTGGAAAACATGTAATATTGTGAAATATTATTAACATTTTTCTATTTTAATATACATGAGGGTGTAATTTATTCATGTGATGTGCAGCTGTATTTTCAGCATCATTCCTCCAGTCTTCAGTGTCACATGATCTTCAGAAATCAGAATAATATGATGATTTATTTTCAGAGTTGTGCTGCTGAAACTGTGATACCTCTTTCAGGATTCTTTGATGAATGAAAAGTTAAAAAGAAGAGCATTTATTTAAAATAGAAGACTTTTCTAACAATATTCACTACAGTTCAATAGTTTGGGGTCAGTCAAATTTTATCCTTTCTTTTTTTTTAATAAGAAATTGTATTCTTTGTTAGACTTTAGAATCTTTTATTCAGGATGTGTTAAATTGATGAGAAGTGATATCAAAGATTAATATTGTTAGAAGAGATTTATATTTTGAATAAACGCTGTTCTTTTAAAAAAAATTATACATCGAAGAATCCTTAAAAAAGTATCGCAGATTCCAAAATAATATTTGGTAGCACAACTATTAATAGTTCTAATAATAAATCATCATATTTTCATGATTTCTAAAGATAATGTGACACTTAAGACTGGAGGAATGATGCTGAAAATACAGCTGCACATCACAGAAATAAATTATATTTTAAAGGATATTAAAATATAAACCATTATTTTATATATTTTATTTTGATAATTTTGAATTATTACTGAAATACAACCTTTTTTGTTTCAAACAGTTCATTGAACAATAATAAATGAAGTACCTGAAGCTGACAATGAAGTAAATGTATAATAATTAGCAAAGATGATTAATTTAGTGCTGTAAACGCGCGTGTGAGGGGCGGAGACGCGCGTGAGGACCAAACACAGCAGAATGGTAGGAAACTTCACTCCTCTTATTATTTCTCTTTTACTATAGCGATTTATTTTTAGATACGTGATGTGAGTCTTTCATAGAGTTGTAGAGTTATTAGAGAAATAGAGTTATTTTTTACATTCTTTGGTCAAAGTTTTGGAGCCTGTTCGCGACTCGGTTCATTCAGATCGGCACTTCGGAGCATGTTCGCGACTCGGATGATTCAGATCGGCACTTCGGAGCCTGTTCGCGACTCGGTTGATTCAGATCGGCACTTCGGAGCATGTTCGCGACTCGGTTGATTCAGATCGGCACTTCGGAGCCTGTTCGCGACTCGGTTGATTCAGATCGGCACTTCGGAGCCTGTTCGCGACTCGGTTGATTTCAGATCGGGACTTCGGAGCATGTTTGCGCCCTCGGTTGATTCAGATCGGCACTTCGGAGCCTGTTCGCGACTCGGTTGATTCAGATCGGCACTTCGGAGCCTGTTCGCGACTCGGTTGATTCAGATCTGCACTTCGGAGCATGTTCGCGACTCGGTTGGTTCAGATCGGGACTTTGGAGCATGTTTGAGATTTTTTTTATTCAAATCTGGACATCGAACCAGGAAGTGTTTGTCAAACAGGTGATAAATGAAAATTTGGACTTGAGGCTTTTTTTTACCTGTCGATTCAGTATGTACATGGACCCACACACAAAGGTGGACACACTCTAGACTTAATCATCAGTAGGGCTCTAAACTTTTCATCCGTTGTTATTAACCACGTAGTGTCACGGATCGCAAGAGGCGAAGACTCAAGTGCAGGCAGATGGGAAGACTTTATTTATACGTCACCAAAATAAACAAAAACACAACTGAAACCAGAGGAGCGTTCAAAGTTACGAGACATAGACTGAAGTCAGATTCCCAGTGAAATGCTCTCAGACAGCAAATGCAATGAGTTTGCATCCTTTTTTTCTGAGAAGATCATCAATATCAAGAAGGCGATTAGCACATCCTCAAGTAATACAGTTAGAAATACCAAGGGTTCACACAAAACAAGGGGAATCTGCTTTTAGTTTCTATGCCGCTCGCAGTTGGAATCAGCTTCCAGAAGAGATCAGATGTGCTAAAACACTAGTACATTTAAATCTAGACTTGAAACTCATCTGTTTAGCTGTGCATTTATTGAATGAGCACTGTGCAATGTCCGAACTGATTGCACTATATTTTCACAGTTTTTTTTAATGTAAAATAATTTTGTAACTGTTTTTAAATTCATTTTAATTAAGTACATTTTTAATCATTATAAAAGTTTTAAAATTGCTTGTTTTATTTTTGTTATAATTTTTCTTTATGATTATTTTTACTTTCTTTTATGTAAAGCACTTTGAATTACCATTGTGTATGAAATGTGCTATATAAATAAACTTGCCCAGTGTGTTAGTGGGCTTTTATATATATATATATATATATATATATATATATATATATATATATATATATATATATATATATATATATATATATATATATAAACACACAAACATACTCATACTACCGGTCAGAGTTTGGGATCAGAATGATTTTTAATGTTTTTTTTACAGGAATTTATTTTACTCATCAAGACAGCATTTATTTGATCAAAAATACTGGAAAACATGTAATATTGTGAAATATTATTAACATTTTTCTATTTTAATATACATGAGGGTGTAATTTATTCATGTGATGTGCAGCTGTATTTTCAGCATCATTCCTCCAGTCTTCAGTGTCACATGATCTTCAGAAATCAGAATAATATGATGGTTTATTATCAGAGTTGTGCTGCTGAAACTGTGATACCTCTTTCAGGATTCTTTGATGAATGAAAAGTTAAAAAGAAGAGCATTTATTTAAAATAGAAGACTTTTCTAACAATATTCACTACAGTTCAATAGTTTGGGGTCAGTCAAATTTTATCCTTTCTTTTTTTTATAAGAAATTGTATTCTTTGTTAGACTTTAGAATCTTTTATTCAGGATGTGTTAAATTGATGAGAAGTGATATCAAAGATTAATATTGTTAGAAGAGATTTATATTTTGAATAAACGCTGTTCTTTAAAAAAAAAATTATACATCGAAGAATCCTTAAAAAAGTATCGCAGATTCCAAAATAATATTTGGTAGCACAACTATTAATAGTTCTAATAATAAATCATCATATTTTCATGATTTCTAAAGATAATGTGACACTTAAGACTGGAGGAATGATGCTGAAAATACAGCTGCACATCACAGAAATAAATTATATTTTAAAGGATATTAAAATATAAACCATTATTTTATATATTTTATTTTGATAATTTTGAATTATTACTGAAATACAACCTTTTTTGTTTCAAACAGTTCATTGAACAATAATAAATGAAGTACCTGAAGCTGACAATGAAGTAAATGTATAATAATTAGCAAAGATGATTAATTTAGTGCTGTAAACGCGCGTGTGAGGGGCGGAGACGCGTGTGAGGACCAAACACAGCAGAATGGTAGGAAACTTCACTCGTCTTATTATTTCTCTTTTACTATAGCGATTTATTTTTAGATACGTGATGTGAGTCTTTCATAGAGTTGTAGAGTTAATAGAGAAATAGAGTTATTTTTTACATTCTTTGGTCAAAGTTTTCAGATCGGCACTTCGGAGCCTGTTCGCGACTCGGTTCATTCAGATCGGCACTTCGGAGCCTGTTCGCGACTCGGTTGATTCAGATCGGCACTTCGGAGCATGTTCGCGACTCGGTTGATTCAGATCGGCACTTCGGAGCCTGTTCGCGACTCGGTTGATTCAGATCGGCACTTCGGAGCCTGTTCGCGACTCGGTTGATTTCAGATCGGGACTTCGGAGCATTTTTGCGCCCTCGGTTGATTCAGATCGGCACTTCGGAGCCTGTTCGCGACTCGGTTGATTCAGATCGGCACTTCGGAGCCTGTTCGCGACTCGGTTGATTCAGATCTGCACTTCGGAGCCTGTTCGCGACTCGGTTGGTTCAGATCGGGACTTTGGAGCATGTTTGAGATTTTTTTTATTCAAATCTGGACATCGAACCAGGAAGTGTTTGTCAAACAGGTGATGAATGAAAATTTGGACTTGAGGCTTTTTTTTACCTGTCGATTCAGTATGTACATGGACCCACACACAAAGGTGGACACACTCTAGACTTAATCATCAGTAGGGCTCTAAACTTTTCATCCATTGTTATTAACCACGTAGTGTCACGGATCGCAAGAGGCTAAGACTCAAGTGCAGGCAGATGGGAAGACTTTATTTATACGTCACCAAAATAAACAAAAACACAACTGAAACCAGAGGAGCGTTCAAAGTTACGAGACATAGACTGAAGTCAGATTCCCAGTGAAATGCTCTCAGACAGCAAATGCAATGAGTTTGCATCCTTTTTTTCTGAGAAGATCATCAATATCAAGAAGGCGATTAGCACATCCTCAAGTAATACAGTTAGAAATACCAAGGGTTCACACAAAACAAGGGGAATCTGCTTTTAGTTTCTATGCCGCTCGCAGTTGGAATCAGCTTCCAGAAGAGATCAGATGTGCTAAAACACTAGTACATTTAAATCTAGACTTGAAACTCATCTGTTTAGCTGTGCATTTATTGAATGAGCACTGTGCAATGTCCGAACTGATTGCACTATATTTTCACAGTTTTTTTTAATGTAAAATAATTGTGTAACTGTTTTTAAATTCATTTTAATTAAGTACATTTTTTAATCATTATAAAAGTTTTAAAATTGCTTGTTTTATTTTTGTTATAATTTTTCTTTATGATTATTTTTACTTTCTTTTATGTAAAGCACTTTGAATTACCATTGTGTATGAAATGTGCTATATAAATAAACTTGCCCAGTGTGTTAGTGGGCTTATATATATATATATATATATATATATATATATATATATATATATATATATATATATATATATATATATATATATATATATATATATATATATATATATATATATATATAAACACACACACATACTCATACTACCGGTCAGAGTTTGGGATCAGAATGATTTTTAATGTTTTTTTTACAGGAATTTATTTTACTCATCAAGACAGCATTTATTTGATCAAAAATACTGGAAAACATGTAATATTGTGAAATATTATTAACATTTTTCTATTTTAATATACATGAGGGTGTAATTTATTCATGTGATGTGCAGCTGTTATTTCAGCATCATTCATCCAGTCTTCAGTGTCACATGATCTTCAGAAATCAGAATAATATGATGATTTATTATCAGAGTTGTGCTGCTGAAACTGTGATACCTCTTTCAGGATTCTTTGATGAATGAAAAGTTAAAAAGAAGAGCATTTATTTAAAATAGAAGACTTTTCTAACAATATTCACTACAGTTCAATAGTTTGGGGTCAGTCAAATTTTATCCTTTCTTTTTTTTTATAAGAAATTGTATTCTTTGTTAGACTTTAGAATCTTTTATTCAGGATGTGTTAAATTGATGAGAAGTGATATCAAAGATTAATATTGTTAGAAGAGATTTATATTTTGAATAAACGCTGTTCTTTTAAAAAAAATTATACATCGAAGAATCCTTAAAAAAGTATCGCAGATTCCAAAATAATATTTGGTAGCACAACTATTAATAGTTCTAATAATAAATCATCATATTTTCATGATTTCTAAAGATAATGTGACACTTAAGACTGGAGGAATGATGCTGAAAATACAGCTGCACATCACAGAAATAAATTATATTTTAAAGGATATTAAAATATAAACCATTATTTTATATATTTTATTTTGATAATTTTGAATTATTACTGAAATACAACCTTTTTTGTTTCAAACAGTTCATTGAACAATAATAAATGAAGTACCTGAAGCTGACAATGAAGTAAATGTATAATAATTAGCAAAGATGATTAATTTAGTGCTGTAAACGCGCGTGTGAGGGGCGGAGACGCTTGTGAGGACCAAACACAGCAGAATGGTAGGAAACTTCACTCCTCTTATTATTTCTCTTTTACTATAGCGATTTATTTTTAGATACGTGATGTGAGTCTTTCATAGAGTTGTAGAGTTATTAGAGAAATAGAGTTATTTTTTACATTCTTTGGTCAAAGTTTTGGAGCCTGTTCGCGACTCGGTTCATTCAGATCGGCACTTCGGAGCATGTTCGCGACTCGGATGATTCAGATCGGCACTTCGGAGCCTGTTCGCGACTCGGTTGATTCAGATCGGCACTTCGGAGCATGTTCGCGACTCGGTTGATTCAGATCGGCACTTCGGAGCCTGTTCGCGACTCGGTTGATTCAGATCGGCACTTCGGAGCCTGTTCGCGACTCGGTTGATTTCAGATCGGGACTTCGGAGCATGTTTGCGCCCTCGGTTGATTCAGATCGGCACTTCGGAGCCTGTTCGCGACTCGGTTGATTCAGATCGGCACTTCGGAGCCTGTTCGCGACTCGGTTGATTCAGATCTGCACTTCGGAGCATGTTCGCGACTCGGTTGGTTCAGATCGGGACTTTGGAGCATGTTTGAGATTTTTTTTATTCAAATCTGGACATCGAACCAGGAAGTGTTTGTCAAACAGGTGATAAATGAAAATTTGGACTTGAGGCTTTTTTTTACCTGTCGATTCAGTATGTACATGGACCCACACACAAAGGTGGACACACTCTAGACTTAATCATCAGTAGGGCTCTAAACTTTTCATCCGTTGTTATTAACCACGTAGTGTCACGGATCGCAAGAGGCGAAGACTCAAGTGCAGGCAGATGGGAAGACTTTATTTATACGTCACCAAAATAAACAAAAACACAACTGAAACCAGAGGAGCGTTCAAAGTTACGAGACATAGACTGAAGTCAGATTCCCAGTGAAATGCTCTCAGACAGCAAATGCAATGAGTTTGCATCCTTTTTTTCTGAGAAGATCATCAATATCAAGAAGGCGATTAGCACATCCTCAAGTAATACAGTTAGAAATACCAAGGGTTCACACAAAACAAGGGGAATCTGCTTTTAGTTTCTATGCCGCTCGCAGTTGGAATCAGCTTCCAGAAGAGATCAGATGTGCTAAAACACTAGTACATTTAAATCTAGACTTGAAACTCATCTGTTTAGCTGTGCATTTATTGAATGAGCACTGTGCAATGTCCGAACTGATTGCACTATATTTTCACAGTTTTTTTTAATGTAAAATAATTTTGTAACTGTTTTTAAATTCATTTTAATTAAGTACATTTTTAATCATTATAAAAGTTTTAAAATTGCTTGTTTTATTTTTGTTATAATTTTTCTTTATGATTATTTTTACTTTCTTTTATGTAAAGCACTTTGAATTACCATTGTGTATGAAATGTGCTATATAAATAAACTTGCCCAGTGTGTTAGTGGGCTTTTATATATATATATATATATATATATATATATATATATATATATATATATATATATATATATATATATATATATATATATATATATATAAACACACAAACATACTCATACTACCGGTCAGAGTTTGGGATCAGAATGATTTTTAATGTTTTTTTTACAGGAATTTATTTTACTCATCAAGACAGCATTTATTTGATCAAAAATACTGGAAAACATGTAATATTGTGAAATATTATTAACATTTTTCTATTTTAATATACATGAGGGTGTAATTTATTCATGTGATGTGCAGCTGTATTTTCAGCATCATTCCTCCAGTCTTCAGTGTCACATGATCTTCAGAAATCAGAATAATATGATGGTTTATTATCAGAGTTGTGCTGCTGAAACTGTGATACCTCTTTCAGGATTCTTTGATGAATGAAAAGTTAAAAAGAAGAGCATTTATTTAAAATAGAAGACTTTTCTAACAATATTCACTACAGTTCAATAGTTTGGGGTCAGTCAAATTTTATCCTTTCTTTTTTTTATAAGAAATTGTATTCTTTGTTAGACTTTAGAATCTTTTATTCAGGATGTGTTAAATTGATGAGAAGTGATATCAAAGATTAATATTGTTAGAAGAGATTTATATTTTGAATAAACGCTGTTCTTTAAAAAAAAAATTATACATCGAAGAATCCTTAAAAAAGTATCGCAGATTCCAAAATAATATTTGGTAGCACAACTATTAATAGTTCTAATAATAAATCATCATATTTTCATGATTTCTAAAGATAATGTGACACTTAAGACTGGAGGAATGATGCTGAAAATACAGCTGCACATCACAGAAATAAATTATATTTTAAAGGATATTAAAATATAAACCATTATTTTATATATTTTATTTTGATAATTTTGAATTATTACTGAAATACAACCTTTTTTGTTTCAAACAGTTCATTGAACAATAATAAATGAAGTACCTGAAGCTGACAATGAAGTAAATGTATAATAATTAGCAAAGATGATTAATTTAGTGCTGTAAACGCGCGTGTGAGGGGCGGAGACGCGTGTGAGGACCAAACACAGCAGAATGGTAGGAAACTTCACTCGTCTTATTATTTCTCTTTTACTATAGCGATTTATTTTTAGATACGTGATGTGAGTCTTTCATAGAGTTGTAGAGTTAATAGAGAAATAGAGTTATTTTTTACATTCTTTGGTCAAAGTTTTCAGATCGGCACTTCGGAGCCTGTTCGCGACTCGGTTCATTCAGATCGGCACTTCGGAGCCTGTTCGCGACTCGGTTGATTCAGATCGGCACTTCGGAGCATGTTCGCGACTCGGTTGATTCAGATCGGCACTTCGGAGCCTGTTCGCGACTCGGTTGATTCAGATCGGCACTTCGGAGCCTGTTCGCGACTCGGTTGATTTCAGATCGGGACTTCGGAGCATTTTTGCGCCCTCGGTTGATTCAGATCGGCACTTCGGAGCCTGTTCGCGACTCGGTTGATTCAGATCGGCACTTCGGAGCCTGTTCGCGACTCGGTTGATTCAGATCTGCACTTCGGAGCCTGTTCGCGACTCGGTTGGTTCAGATCGGGACTTTGGAGCATGTTTGAGATTTTTTTTATTCAAATCTGGACATCGAACCAGGAAGTGTTTGTCAAACAGGTGATGAATGAAAATTTGGACTTGAGGCTTTTTTTTACCTGTCGATTCAGTATGTACATGGACCCACACACAAAGGTGGACACACTCTAGACTTAATCATCAGTAGGGCTCTAAACTTTTCATCCATTGTTATTAACCACGTAGTGTCACGGATCGCAAGAGGCTAAGACTCAAGTGCAGGCAGATGGGAAGACTTTATTTATACGTCACCAAAATAAACAAAAACACAACTGAAACCAGAGGAGCGTTCAAAGTTACGAGACATAGACTGAAGTCAGATTCCCAGTGAAATGCTCTCAGACAGCAAATGCAATGAGTTTGCATCCTTTTTTTCTGAGAAGATCATCAATATCAAGAAGGCGATTAGCACATCCTCAAGTAATACAGTTAGAAATACCAAGGGTTCACACAAAACAAGGGGAATCTGCTTTTAGTTTCTATGCCGCTCGCAGTTGGAATCAGCTTCCAGAAGAGATCAGATGTGCTAAAACACTAGTACATTTAAATCTAGACTTGAAACTCATCTGTTTAGCTGTGCATTTATTGAATGAGCACTGTGCAATGTCCGAACTGATTGCACTATATTTTCACAGTTTTTTTTAATGTAAAATAATTGTGTAACTGTTTTTAAATTCATTTTAATTAAGTACATTTTTTAATCATTATAAAAGTTTTAAAATTGCTTGTTTTATTTTTGTTATAATTTTTCTTTATGATTATTTTTACTTTCTTTTATGTAAAGCACTTTGAATTACCATTGTGTATGAAATGTGCTATATAAATAAACTTGCCCAGTGTGTTAGTGGGCTTATATATATATATATATATATATATATATATATATATATATATATATATATATATATATATATATATATATATATATATATATATATATATATAAACACACACACATACTCATACTACCGGTCAGAGTTTGGGATCAGAATGATTTTTAATGTTTTTTTTACAGGAATTTATTTTACTCATCAAGACAGCATTTATTTGATCAAAAATACTGGAAAACATGTAATATTGTGAAATATTATTAACATTTTTCTATTTTAATATACATGAGGGTGTAATTTATTCATGTGATGTGCAGCTGTTATTTCAGCATCATTCATCCAGTCTTCAGTGTCACATGATCTTCAGAAATCAGAATAATATGATGATTTATTATCAGAGTTGTGCTGCTGAAACTGTGATACCTCTTTCAGGATTCTTTGATGAATGAAAAGTTAAAAAGAAGAGCATTTATTTAAAATAGAAGACTTTTCTAACAATATTCACTACAGTTCAATAGTTTGGGGTCAGTCAAATTTTATCCTTTCTTTTTTTTTATAAGAAATTGTATTCTTTGTTAGACTTTAGAATCTTTTATTCAGGATGTGTTAAATTGATGAGAAGTGATATCAAAGATTAATATTGTTAGAAGAGATTTATATTTTGAATAAACGCTGTTCTTTTAAAAAAAATTATACATCGAAGAATCCTTAAAAAAGTATCGCAGATTCCAAAATAATATTTGGTAGCACAACTATTAATAGTTCTAATAATAAATCATCATATTTTCATGATTTCTAAAGATAATGTGACACTTAAGACTGGAGGAATGATGCTGAAAATACAGCTGCACATCACAGAAATAAATTATATTTTAAAGGATATTAAAATATAAACCATTATTTTATATATTTTATTTTGATAATTTTGAATTATTACTGAAATACAACCTTTTTTGTTTCAAACAGTTCATTGAACAATAATAAATGAAGTACCTGAAGCTGACAATGAAGTAAATGTATAATAATTAGCAAAGATGATTAATTTAGTGCTGTAAACGCGCGTGTGAGGGGCGGAGACGCTTGTGAGGACCAAACACAGCAGAATGGTAGGAAACTTCACTCCTCTTATTATTTCTCTTTTACTATAGCGATTTATTTTTAGATACGTGATGTGAGTCTTTCATAGAGTTGTAGAGTTATTAGAGAAATAGAGTTATTTTTTACATTCTTTGGTCAAAGTTTTCAGATCGGCACTTCGGAGCCTGTTCGCGACTCGGTTGATTCAGATCGGCACTTCGGAGCCTGTTCGCGACTCGGTTGATTCAGATCGGCACTTCGGAGCCTGTTCGCGACTCGGTTGATTTCAGATCGGGACTTCGGAGCATGTTTGCGCCCTCGGTTGATTCAGATCGGCACTTCGGAGCCTGTTCGCGACTCGGTTGATTCAGATCGGCACTTCGGAGCCTGTTCGCGACTCGGTTGATTCAGATCGGCACTTCGGAGCCTGTTCGCGACTCCCATGGTTCAGATCGGGACTTTGGAGCATGTTTGAGATTTTTTTTTATTCAAATCTGGACATCGAACCAGGAAGTGTTTGTCAAACAGGTGATAAATGAAAATTTGGACTTGAGGCTTTTTTTTACCTGTCGATTCAGTATGTACATGGACCCACACACAAAGGTGGACACACTCTAGACTTAATCATCAGTAGGGCTCTAAACTTTTCATCCATTGTTATTAACGACGTAGTGTCACTGATCGCAAGAGGCGAAGACTCAAGTGCAGGCAGATGGGAAGACTTTATTTATACGTCACCAAAATAAACAAAAACACAACTGAAACCAGAGGAGCGTTCAAAGTTACGAGACATAGACTGAAGTCAGATTCCCAGTGAAATGCTCTCAGACAGCAAATGCAATGAGTTTGCATCCTTTTTTTCTGAGAAGATCATCAATATCAAGAAGGCGATTAGCACATCCTCAAGTAATACAGTTAGAAATACCAAGGGTTCACACAAAACAAGGGGAATCTGCTTTTAGTTTCTATGCCGCTCGCAGTTGGAATCAGCTTCCAGAAGAGATCAGATGTGCTAAAACACTAGTACATTTAAATCTAGGCTTGAAACTCATCTGTTTAGCTGTGCATTTATTGAATGAGCACTGTGCAATGTCCGAACTGATTGCACTATATTTTCACAGTTTTTTTTAATGTAAAATAATTTTGTAACTGTTTTTAAATTCATTTTAATTAAGTAAATTTTTTAATCATTATAAAAGTTTTAAAATTGCTTGTTTTATTTTTGTTATATTTTTTCTTTATGATTATTTTTACTTTCTTTTGTGTAAAGCACTTTGAATTACCATTGTGTATGAAATGTGCTGTATAAATAAACTTGCCCAGTGTGTTAGTGGGCTTATATATATATATATATATATATATATATATATATATATATATATATATATATATATATATATATATATATATATATATATAAACACACACACATACTCATACTACCGGTCAGAGTTTGGGATCAGAATGATTTTTAATGTTTTTTTTACAGGAATTTGTTTTACTCATCAAGACAGCATTTATTTGATCAAAAATACTGGAAAACATGTAATATTGTGAAATATTATTAACATTTTTCTATTTTAATATACATGAGGGTGTAATTTATTCATGTGATGTGCAGCTGTATTTTCAGCATCATTCCTCCAGTCTTCAGTGTCACATGATCTTCAGAAATCAGAATAATATGATGATTTATTATCAGAGTTGTGCTGCTGAAACTGTGATACCTCTTTCAGGATTCTTTGATGAATGAAAAGTTAAAAAGAAGAGCATTTATTTAAAATAGAAGACTTTTCTAACAATATTCACTACAGTTCAATAGTTTGGGGTCAGTCAAATTTTATCCTTTCTTTTTTTTATAAGAAATTGTATTATTTGTTAGACTTTAGAATCTTTTATTCAGGATGTGTTAAATTGATGAGAAGTGATATCAAAGATTAATATTGTTAGAAGAGATTTATATTTTGAATAAACGCTGTTCTTTTTAAAAAAATTATACATCGAAGAATCCTTAAAAAAGTATCGCAGATTCCAAAATAATATTTGGTAGCACAACTATTAATAGTTCTAATAATAAATCATCATATTTTCATGATTTCTAAAGATAATGTGACACTTAAGACTGGAGGAATGATGCTGAAAATACAGCTGCACATCACAGAAATAAATTATATTTTAAAGGATATTAAAATATAAACCATTATTTTATATATTTTATTTTGATAATTTTGAATTATTACTGAAATACAACCTTTTTTGTTTCAAACAGTTCATTGAACAATAATAAATGAAGTACCTGAAGCTGACAATGAAGTAAATGTATAATAATTAGCAAAGATGATTAATTTAGTGCTGTAAACGCGCGTGTGAGGGGCGGAGACGCGCGTGAGGACCAAACACAGCAGAATGGTAGGAAACTTCACTCCTCTTATTATTTCTCTTTTACTATAGCGATTTATTTTTAGATACGTGATGTGAGTCTTTCATAGAGTTGTAGAGTTATTAGAGAAATAGAGTTATTTTTTACATTCTTTGGTCAAAGTTTTCAGATCGGCACTTCGGAGCCTGTTCGCGACTCGGTTGATTCAGATCGGCACTTCGGAGCCTGTTCGCGACTCGGTTGATTTCAGATCGGCACTTCGGAGCCTGTTCGCGACTCGGTTGATTCAGATCGGCACTTCGGAGCCTGCGACTCGGTTGATTTCAGATCGGGACTTCGGAGCATGTTTGCGCCCTCGGTTGATTCAGATCGGCACTTCGGAGCCTGTTCGCGACTCGGTTGATTCAGATCGGCACTTCGGAGCCTGTTCGCGACTCGGTTGATTCAAATCTGGACATCGAACCAGGAAGTGTTTGTCAAACAGGTGATAAATGAAAATTTGGACTTGAGGCTTTTTTTTACCTGTCGATTCAGTATGTACATGGACCCACACACAAAGGTGGACACACTCTAGACTTAATCATCAGTAGGGCTCTAAACTTTTCATCCATTGTTATTAACGACGTAGTGTCACGGATCGCAAGAGGCGAAGACTCAAGTGCAGGCAGATGGGAAGACTTTATTTATACGTCACCAAAATAAACAAAAACACAACTGAAACCAGAGGAGCGTTCAAAGTTACGAGACATAGACCGAAGTCAGATTCCCAGTGAAATGCTCTCGGACAGCAAATGCAATGAGTTTGCATCCTTTTTTTCTGAGAAGATCATCAATATCAAGAAGGCGATTAGCACATCCTCAAGTAATACAGTTAGAAATACCAAGGGTTCACACAAAACAAGGGGAATCTGCTTTTAGTTTCTATGCCGCTCGCAGTTGGAATCAGCTTCCAGAAGAGATCAGATGTGCTAAAACACTAGTACATTTAAATCTAGACTTGAAACTCATCTGTTTAGCTGTGCATTTATTGAATGAGCACTGTGCAATGTCCGAACTGATTGCACTATATTTTCACAGTTTTTTTTAATGTAAAATAATTTTGTAACTGTTTTTAAATTCATTTTAATTAAGTACATTTTTTAATCATTATAAAAGTTTTAAAATTGCTTGTTTTATTTTTGTTATATTTTTTCTTTATGATTATTTTTACTTTCTTTTGTGTAAAGCACTTTGAATTACCATTGTGTATGAAATGTGCTGTATAAATAAACTTGCCCAGTGTGTTAGTGGGCTTATATATATATATATATATATATATATATATATATATATATATATATATATATATATATATATATATATATATAAACACACACACATACTCATACTACCGGTCAGAGTTTGGGATCAGAATGATTTTTTATGTTTTTTTTACAGGAATTTATTTTACTCATCAAGACAGCATTAATTTGATCAAAAATACTGGAAAACATGTAATATTGTGAAATATTATTAACATTTTTCTATTTTAATATACATGAGGGTGTAATTTATTCATGTGATGTGCAGCTGTATTTTCAGCATCATTCCTCCAGTCTTCAGTGTCACATGATCTTCAGAAATCAGAATAATTTGATGATTTATTATCAGAGTTGTGCTGCTGAAACTGTGATACCTCTTTCAGGATTCTTTGATGAATGAAAAGTTAAAAAGAAGAGCATTTATTTAAAATAGAAGACTTTTCAAACAATATTCACTACAGTTCAATAGTTTGGGGTCAGTCAAATTATATCCTTTCTTTTTTTTATAAGAAATTGTATTCTTTGTTAGACTTTAGAATCTTTTATTCAGGATGTGTTAAATTGATAAGAAGTGATATCAAAGATTAATATTGTTAGAAGAGATTTATATTTTGAATAAACGCTGTTCTTTTTAAAAAAATTATACATCGAAGAATCCTTAAAAAAGTATCGCAGATTCCAAAATAATATTTGGTAGCACAACTATTAATAGTTCTAATAATAAATCATCATATTTTCATGATTTCTAAAGATAATGTGACACTTAAGACTGGAGGAATGATGCTGAAAATACAGCTGCACATCACAGAAATAAATTATATTTTAAAGGATATTAAAATATAAACCATTATTTTATATATTTTATTTTGATAATTTTGAATTATTACTGAAATACAACCTTTTTTGTTTCAAACAGTTCATTGAACAATAATAAATGAAGTACCTGAAGCTGACAATGAAGTAAATGTATAATAATTAGCAAAGATGATTAATTTAGTGCTGTAAACGCGCGTGTGAGGGGCGGAGACGCGCGTGAGGACCAAACACAGCAGAATGGTAGGAAACTTCACTCCTCTTATTATTTCTCTTTTACTATAGCGATTTATTTTTAGATACGTGATGTGAGTCTTTCATAGAGTTGTAGAGTTATTAGAGAAATAGAGTTATTTTTTACATTCTTTGGTCAAAGTTTTCAGATCGGCACTTCGGAGCCTGTTCGCGACTCGGTTGATTCAGATCGGCACTTCGGAGCCTGTTCGCGACTCGGTTGATTTCAGATCGGCACTTCGGAGCCTGTTCGCGACTCGGTTGATTCAGATCGGCACTTCGGAGCCTGCGACTCGGTTGATTTCAGATCGGGACTTCGGAGCATGTTTGCGCCCTCGGTTGATTCAGATCGGCACTTCGGAGCCTGTTCGCGACTCGGTTGATTCAGATCGGCACTTCGGAGCCTGTTCGCGACTCGGTTGATTCAAATCTGGACATCGAACCAGGAAGCAATGTCAAACAGGTGATAAATGAAAATTTGGACTTGAGGCTTTTTTTACCTGTCGATTCAGTATGTACATGGACCCACACACAAAGGTGGACACACTCTAGACTTAATCATCAGTAGGGCTCTAAACTTTTCATCCATTGTTATTAACGACGTAGTGTCACTGATCGCAAGAGGCGAAGACTCAAGTGCAGGCAGATGGGAAGACTTTATTTATACGTCACCAAAATAAACAAAAACACAACTGAAACCAGAGGAGCGTTCAAAGTTACGAGACATAGACTGAAGTCAGATTCCCAGTGAAATGCTCTCAGACAGCAAATGCAATGAGTTTGCATCCTTTTTTTCTGAGAAGATCATCAATATCAAGAAGGCGATTAGCACATCCTCAAGTAATACAGTTAGAAATACCAAGGGTTCACACAAAACAAGGGGAATCTGCTTTTAGATGTGCTAAAACACTAGTACATTTAAATCTAGGCTTGAAACTCATCTGTTTAGCTGTGCATATATATATATATATATATGTGTTTATATATATATATATATATAAACACACACACATACTCATACTACCGGTCAGAGTTTGGGATCAGAATGATTTTTAATGTTTTTTTTACAGGAATTTGTTTTACTCATCAAGACAGCATTTATTTGATCAAAAATACTGGAAAACATGTAATATTGTGAAATATTATTAACATTTTTCTATTTTAATATACATGAGGGTGTAATTTATTCATGTGATGTGCAGCTGTATTTTCAGCATCATTCCTCCAGTCTTCAGTGTCACATGATCTTCAGAAATCAGAATAATGTGATGATTTATTATCAGAGTTGTGCTGCTGAAACTGTGATACCTCTTTCAGGATTCTTTGATGAATGAAAAGTTAAAAAGAAGTGCATTTATTTAAAATAGAAGACTTTTCTAACAATATTCACTACAGTTCAATAGTTTGGGGTCAGTCAAATTTTATCCTTTCTTTTTTTTTATAAGAAATTGTATTCTTTGTTAGACTTTAGAATCTTTTATTCAGGATGTGTTAAATTGATGAGAAGTGATATCAAAGATTAATATTGTTAGAAGAGATTTATATTTTGAATAAACGCTGTTCTTTTAAAAAAAATTATACATCGAAGAATCCTTAAAAAAGTATCGCAGATTCCAAAATAATATTTGGTAGCACAACTATTAATAGTTCTAATAATAAATCATCATATTTTCATGATTTCTAAAGATAATGTGACACTTAAGACTGGAGGAATGATGCTGAAAATACAGCTGCACATCACAGAAATAAATTATATTTTAAAGGATATTAAAATATAAACCATTATTTTATATATTTTATTTTGATAATTTTGAATTATTACTGAAATACAACCTTTTTTGTTTCAAACAGTTCATTGAACAATAATAAATGAAGTACCTGAAGCTGACAATGAAGTAAATGTATAATAATTAGCAAAGATGATTAATTTAGTGCTGTAAACGAGCGTGTGAGGGGCGGAGACGCTTGTGAGGACCAAACACAGCAGAATGGTAGGAAACTTCACTCCTCTTATTATTTCTCTTTTACTATAGCGATTTATTTTTAGATACGTGATGTGAGTCTTTCATAGAGTTGTAGAGTTATTAGAGAAATAGAGTTATTTTTTACATTCTTTGGTCAAAGTTTTCAGATCGGCACTTCGGAGCCTGTTCGCGACTCGGTTGATTTCAGATCGGCACTTCGGAGCCTGTTCGCGACTCGGTTGATTCAGATCGGCACTTCGGAGCCTGTTCGCGACTCGGTTGATTCAGATCGGCACTTCGGAGCCTGCGACTCGGTTGATTTCAGATCGGGACTTCGGAGCATGTTTGCGCCCTCGGTTGATTCAGATCGGCACTTCGGAGCCTGCGACTCGGTTGATTTCAGATCGGGACTTCGGAGCATGTTTGCGCCCTCGGTTGATTCAGATCGGCACTTCGGAGCCTGTTCGCGACTCGGTTGATTCAGATCGGCACTTCGGAGCCTGTTCGCGACTCGGTTGATTCAAATCTGGACATCGAACCAGGAAGTGTTTGTCAAACAGGTGATAAATGAAAATTTGGACTTGAGGCTTTTTTTTACCTGTCGATTCAGTATGTACATGGACCCACACACAAAGGTGGACACACTCTAGACTTAATCATCAGTAGGGCTCTAAACTTTTCATCCATTGTTATTAACGACGTAGTGTCACGGATCGCAAGAGGCGAAGACTCAAGTGCAGGCAGATGGGAAGACTTTATTTATACGTCACCAAAATAAACAAAAACACAACTGAAACCAGAGGAGCGTTCAAAGTTAAGAGACATAGACCGAAGTCAGATTCCCAGTGAAATGCTCTCAGACAGCAAATGCAATGAGTTTGCATCCTTTTTTTCTGAGAAGATCATCAATATCAAGAAGGCGATTAGCACATCCTCAAGTAATACAGTTAGAAATACCAAGGGTTCACACAAAACAAGGGGAATCTGCTTTTAGTTTCTATGCCGCTCGCAGTTGGAATCAGCTTCCAGAAGAGATCAGATGTGCTAAAACACTAGTACATTTAAATCTAGGCTTGAAACTCATCTGTTTAGCTGTGCATTTATTGAATGAGCACTGTGCAATGTCCGAACTGATTGCACTATATTTTCACAGTTTTTTTTAATGTAAAATAATTTTGTAACTGTTTTTAAATTCATTTTAATTAAATAAATTTTTTAATCATTATAAAAGTTTTAAAATTGCTTGTTTTATTTTTGTTATAATTTTTCTTTATGATTATTTTTACTTTCTTTTATGTAAAGCACTTTGAATTACCATTGTGAATGAAATGTGCTATATAAATAAACTTGCCCAGTGTGTTAGTGGGCTTATATATATATATATATATATATATATATATATATATATATATATATATATATATATATATATATATATATAAACACACACACATACTCATACTACCGGTCAGAGTTTGGGATCAGAATGATTTTTAATGTTTTTTTTACAGGAATTTATTTTACTCATCAAGACAGCATTTATTTGATCAAAAATACTGGAAAACATGTAATATTGTGAAATATTATTAACATTTTTCTATTTTAATATACATGAGGGTGTAATTTATTCATGTGATGTGCAGCTGTATTTTCAGCATCATTCCTCCAGTCTTCAGTGTCACATGATTTTCAGAAATCAGAATAATATGATGATTTATTTTCAGAGTTGTGCTGCTGAAACTGTGATACCTCTTTCAGGATTCTTTGATGAATGAAAAGTTAAAAAGAAGAGCATTTATTTAAAATAGAAGACTTTTCTAACAATATTCACTACAGTTCAATAGTTTGGGGTCAGTCAAATTTTATCCTTTCTTTTTTTTATAAGAAATTGTATTCTTTGTTAGACTTTAGAATCTTTTATTCAGGATGTGTTAAATTGATAAGAAGTGATATCAAAGATTAATATTGTTAAAAGAGATTTATATTTTGAATAAACGCTGTTCTTTTAAAAAAAATTATACATCGAAGAATCCTTAAAATAGTATGCAGATTCCAAAATAATATTTGGTAGCACAACTATTAATTGTTCTAATAATAAATCATCATATTTTCATGATTTCTAAAGATAATGTGACACTTAAGACTGGAGGAATGATGCTGAAAATACAGCTGCACATCACAGAAATAAATTATATTTTAAAGGATATTAAAATATAAACCATTATTTTATATATTTTATTTTGATAATTTAGAATTATTACTGAAATACAACCTTTTTTGTTTCAAACAGTTCATTGAACAATAATAAATGAATTACCTGAAGCTGACAATGAAGTAAATGTATAATAATTAGCAAAGATGATTAATTTAGTGCTGTAAACGAGCGTGTGAGGGGCGGAGACGCGCGTGAGGACCAAACACAGCAGAATGGTAGGAAACTTCACTCCTCTTATTATTTCTCTTTTACTATAGCGATTTATTTTTAGATACGTGATGTGAGTCTTTCATAGAGTTGTAGAGTTATTAGAGAAATAGAGTTATTTTTTACATTCTTTGGTCGAAGTTTTCAGATCGGCACTTCGGAGCCTGTTCGCGACTCGGTTGATTCAGATCGGCACTTCGGAGCCTGTTCGCGACTCGGTTGATTCAGATCGGGACTTCGGAGCATGTTCGCGACTCGGTTGATTCAGATCGGCGCTTCGGAGCCTGTTCGCGACTCGGTTGATTTCAGATCGGGACTTTGGAGCATGTTTGCGCCCTCGGTTGATTCAGATCGGCACTTCGGAGCCTGTTCGCGACTCAGTTGATTCAGATCGGCACTTCGGAGCATGTTCGCGACTCCGTTGGTTCAGATCGGGACTTTGGAGCATGTTTGAGATTTTTATTTTTTTATTCAAATCTGGACATCGAAACAGGAAGTGTTTGTCAAACAGGTGATAAATGAATATTTGGACTTGAGGCTTTTTTTTTTACCTGTCGATTCAGTATGTGCATGGACCCACACACAAAGGTGGACACACTCTAGACTTTATCATCAGTAGGGCTCTAAACTTTTCATCCATTGTTATTAACGACGTAGTGTCACGGATCGCAAGAGGCGAAGACTCAAGTGCAGGCAGATGGGAAGACTTTATTTATACGTCACCAAAATAAACAAAAACACAACTGAAACCAGAGGAGCGTTCAAAGTTACGAGACATAGACTGAAGTCAGATTCCCAGTGAAATGCTCTCAGACAGCAAATGCAATGAGTTTGCATCCTTTTTTTCTGAGAAGATCATCAATATCAGGAAGGCGATTAGCACATCCTCAAGTAATACAGTTAGAAATACCAAGGGTTCACACAAAACAAGGGGAATCTGCTTTTAGTGTCTATGCCGCTCTCAGTTGGAATCAGCTTCCAGAAGAGATCAGATGTGCTATAACACTAGTACATTTAAATCTAGACTTGAAACTCATCTGTTTAGCTGTGCATTTATTGAATGAGCACTGTGCAATGTCCGAACTGATTGCACTATATTTTCACCGTTTTTTTTAATGTAAAATAATTTTGTAACTGTTTTTAAATTCATTTTAATTAAGTACATTTATATATATATATATATATATATATATATATATATATATATATATATATATATATATATATATATATATATATATATATATATATATATGTCAAAAGGTTTTGAACAGTAAGTAATTTTTTATGCTTTATAATGAATTAACATCTTTGCACCTAGCCTGCATTTATATAAAATACAGCAAAAGCAGTACTTTTAGTATTTAAAATAACTGTTTTATATTGAAATATATTTTAAAATGTAATTTATTCCTGTGATTTCAAAGCTGAATTTTTTAACATCATTACTCCAGTCACATGAACCTTCAGAAATAATTAAAATATTCTGATTTGCTGCTCAAAAAACAATTATTATTATTGTGGCGGAGGGAGCAGGGCAGGTCTCGAGTCCCACGGAGGAGATGGAAGGATATAAAACAGGAGCGACGACAGTACAAGAGAGGACCAGGCCTATAGGCAGAACAAATTACTTAATCGCTCCATCTAAAGTGCATTGTGATTGGATGTTTACACTGTCAGTACAGGAGACAAACCAATGGGCCCTTGGCTGCTCACTGTCCCTGCGTGAAAAAAAAAAAAACCTTCTCAAAATGCCCGATTACCAATCCAGCCCTGATTCCAGGTCTTAAAAACGCCAAAGCACAGTGCCCTTAAGGCACACTCAATCCATTACTAAATCCTAACCCTAAATCCACACTTCAGAGCACTATTCGAGGCTTATGCCTTGTCAATATATCCACACTTGCAGTCTTGGCGACTTGAAAGCATGTGGACAACAGGAAGTAATTGCGCAATTACTGTCGCAAGTCTTATAGGGGTCATATGATGTTGTGGATGTGTTTCGTTGTGAAATTGAAAATACTTTGTTTGGCCTTCCAAAAGAGGACAAAACTAGAAATCAGTGGTTGAGTTGTATTTACAACACAGTTCCAGAACAGTTCAACCCAAATATTCAGATGTGTGCGACACATTTTAGGGAGGACTGTTTTCTGATACCTGGGAGAGTAGACTACAATGCCGGCTGCTCTGACTCACAGTCTGTAAGTTTCAAATACGTGTTTTGAGCAGTGTAAAGTAGAGCTTGTTGTTTTTCATTTCTCCAGTCACAAATGCAGACATGGTGTTATGTTTACGCGGTGCAATGCAACGCAACTCAGTATAAGTCATTATAATCCATAATTATGTCCCCACTGGATGCAACAAATGGCTCGTTTGTAATGGGTTTTATTGTTTTTGTCTTGTTGCGCCGGGACAACTATAAGGGCTGTAACATTTTTCTGTCACACGCTTGAGGCATTCGGCCAATCACAATTCACTGTATAGCTGGTCAATCAGAGCGCACCTCACTTTTCAGACTGATGAGCTTTGTAAAAAAAAAACAATGTGTTTCAGAAAGGCAGGACATAGAGGACAAAAATGTACAGTATGTGGAAAATAATGTTTTTTTTTTAACCTTAAATCAAATACACAAAATAATGTTCTTTTTAGCAACATAATATGACCCCTTCAAAAGTGCTGAAGTGCAGTTCCATGAATGCACACTTAATCCACACTATGTCAAATACTGCTCTGGAGTGCTATTCAAGGCTTAGTGTATCCCATAAAGCATCATGTTCTGGAAATACTTCACACAACTTTTTTCCAAGATCACAAAAGTTCACAGAAAGCTTTCCAATATAAGTGAAATATTAATAATTACATATTACATATAGTTTGGCAGTAAAATAAAGTTCTACACGTTTGATTGGTGCAAAGGTTATTTATTTTGTACATCATTTGCAACTGCTTTTATCACTTAATTAGATGCACCAGATATGCATATGTGGTCTTCATCCTCACTTGAACACTTGGGCCAAATAAAGGAAATATGCCAAATAAGTAGTCAAGTGATCAAGTGCAAAGACCACAAGTGTGGGTATGTGGACAAGGCATAAGTGTATCCCATCATGCATCTTGTTCTGGAAATAAAATCGTGAGACCTTTTGCTGAGATCTCACGAGAGAATCTGTGAACAGACATTTAGAAGTTGATTTTAAAATGCAAAGTATTTAAAATAAAAATAAAGCTATGTAAACACTTACAAAAATGTTTTTGTATTTTTACAACACTGTAAGTGTGACCCATCAGGAAATAAAAAGTTTGACACACTTGTGGTCTTCATCTTGTTAGGTATTTAAGCAGGGATTGTACTGACACTAATTTAGAGCTGGAGCTCCCCACTCCATGCACTTGTCTAAAGTTAAAGTGTGTGCTTGGGATGTGAGGGTTCTATAGGTGGTTTGTGCCAAATTCGCCAGAATAGCAGAACCGTTAATATGATTGTAGAAGAAGGGGGTACGCTACAGTATGTGTGGTCTGATGACTGTAGCAAGGCATATGACCAGATTAAGCACCAGTGTAACAATATACAAACTTCATCATCACGGGAAGAAGAAGGCGGGAACCGGTGGACATTCAAATAAAGACTTTAATAATTAAATAAACACAAAACAGCATGACAGCCCCTCGCAGATGACTGCCGCACACAAACAAAAGCAAAACACAAAATAAATACCAGCTGGTCCTCTCTCATCCTTCACTGCAGTCGCTCCTCTTTTATATCCTTCCAATCTCCTCCATGGGACTCGAGACCGGTGAGTGTCGCAGGTGTCACTCATTTCCAATCACTCCTAGCTCCGTTCCCATGGCTCTCAGCCCCGCCCCACTCATCACAATTATATTAATTCATTACACACAGAGTGATATAATTCAAATGTTTATTTCTTTTAATTTTGATGAATATAACTGACAACGAAGGAAAATCCCAAATTCATTATCTCAGAAAATTAGAATATTGTGAAAAGGTTTAATATTGAAGACACCTGGTGCCACACTCTAATCATCTAATTAACACAAAACACCTGCAAAGGCCTTTAAATGGTCTCTCAGTCTAGTTCTGTAGGCTACACACTCATGGGAAAGACTGCTGTCTTGAGAGTTGTCCAAAAGACACAAAAGGTCATTGCAAAAGAGGCTGGCTGTTCACAGAGCTCTGGGTCCAAGCACATTAATAAAGAGGCGAAAGGAAGGAATAGATGTGGTAGAAAACAAAGTATACAAGCAATAGGGATAACCACACCCAGGAGAGGATTGTGAAACAAAACCCTTTTAAAAATGTGGGGGAGATTCACAAAGAGTGGACTGCAGCTTCAAGAACCACTACACACAGACGTATGCAAGACATGGGTTTCAGCTGTTGCATTCCTCGTGTCAAGCCACTCTTGAACAACAGACAGTGTCAGAAGCATCTAAACACAAAAAGGACTGGACTGCTGCTTAGTGATCCAAAGTTATGTTCTCTGATGAAAGTCAGTTTTGCATTTCCTTTGGAAATCAGGGTCCCGGAGTCTGGAGGAAAAGAGGAGAGGCACACAATCCATGTTGCTTGAGGTCGAGTGTAAAGTTTCCACAGTCAGTGATGGGTTGGGGTGCCATGTCATCTGCTGGTGTTGGTCCACTTTGTTTTCTGAGGTCCAAGGTCAATGCAGCCGTATACCAAGAAGTTTTAGAGCACTCCATGCTTCCTGCTGCTGACCAACTTTATGGAGATGCAGATTTCATTTTCCAACAGGACTTGGCACCTGCACACAGTGCCAAAGCTACCAGTACCTGGTTTAAGGACCATGGTATCCCTGTTCTTAAATGAAGTCGATTCTCTTGCTTCTCTATCTGATGTAAATCATCAATTTAAAATAGTCATTATCCTCTAATTAATCATTTTCCAAATTTGTCTTTTAAGTGTACTGAACTTTAGACTAGTAGCATATGTGATTTATCTTCATCATTTCTCTTTCGAGTCATGTCATCCTCCAGTGGTCCACTGACTGAGGAGCTTCAGTGCTCTATATGTCTGGATGTGTTCCATCACTCCATGTGGACACTCCATGTGGACACAACTTCTGCAAGACCTGTCTGAATAAGTGCTGGGACAACAGTCAGACCTGCAGCTGTCCATACTGTAAATATACATTCAAGCAAAGACCTGATCTCAAGATTAATACCACACTCAGAGAGATTGTAGATCACTATAAACAGAAACGTCCTGAGGAAAAACCTGAAGTTCTGTGTGATTTCTGTGAGGAAAGAAAGCTGAAAGCCCTGAAGTCATGTCTGGTGTGTCAGAGCTCTTACTGTGAAACTCACCTGGAGCCTCATTTAAGAGTGGCAGGTTTAAAGAAACACAAACTGATGGATCCTGTGAGAAATCTGGAGGACTATATATGTCAGAAACATGAGAGACCTCTGGAGCTGTTCTGTAGAGATGATCAGACGAGTGTGTGTCTGATGTTCACTGCGACAGACCACAAGAACCACCACACTGTTCCTCTAGAGTCTAGAAGAAGAGAGTCAAGAGAAGAAGGTAGGAATTATTTACAAAACGGCTTTTAAAAGCCTAATTTGTTTGATCGTATAAAATAAAAAGTGTAATTGTCAAAGATATTGTACGTTTTCAGTAAATCTATTTTCAAAAGCATGTCTGTGTTTTATTTTCTATAGACTCAACTGATGAAGGCACAGAAAGATGTGCAGCAGATGATCCAGGACAGAATTAAGAAGATTCAAGACATCAGACACTCAGCAGAAGCCAGAAAAGTGAGTTTAAAATATTTGTATTAATTTAAATATTAGTTTGCTCTCTCCCTGTCTGTGTTTGTTCCAGACAGAATGTCAGTCTGTGTTAGTAGTGGGGAAAAGTTTTTAAAGTGATTCTTTCTACAGGATACATCCTTACACCAGAGGATGACGACAAGTGCTTTATTTTGATTCATTCAAGACAAGTCACTTATTTAGATTAATTAGCTCAATTGACTTGGGCCAGTTATTCAAAAGTAATCTGATTGGATTTTGGCCATTGGATTGGATCAGATCTTCATAATGGGATGTTCAAAATAAAAAAAGGATCCTGAATTCGCATTAGATCACAAAATCCAATCTTGGTTTTGATCTGGATTTAACCCTCAGTATGTTGTTTAAAACGTTTTAGTAAGATTGGGATACTTTTGATCCAAGAAAAACTGGATTATTCTCATTCCAGCAGAAGGCTGGATTTCAGGGTTTTTTTTTTTAAATCACTGATTGTAAATTACATTGGTACAATCATCAGAGATGGACCAGTCAGAAGTAGTTATTTGTGTAAATGCAATGCATCACCATCACCATGTCCCATTAGGGGCTTCATAGAGCACTAGTAATCCGGATTTTTGGAAATTTGAAAAAGTGTGTATATGGATCAGGGTTATCCAATCCAATTTTGCTTTGAAAAACAAAGCTCAAAAGGAGGAGTACCTGATCCTGGATTGCAAATCATGGTATTTCCAAATCCAGATCATTCTGATCCAGATTAAACTTTTTGAACAACTGGCACCTGGTTTGTTGAATTGTAGTATGATAGTGAAATCACACTGTTGGTATGAAGTTACTTAAGTGATTCATTCAAAAATAGTGAATAGTGTTTGAAACTGGTTCATCTGAGCAAATACAGACATATTAAATGGCTATAATTTGTCTTAAATATAATTTTCTCAAATTGTTATAGCCACATCACACTGGTAATTGTGCTGTTTTGTAAATATCAACATCACTGTAATTACCTGATGATATTAAAGAGATTTTACCTAGTATCTCCTAATCAAAACACATGATTTGACAAATCATTCTGTGCAAATGGACATGGTTTAATACTTTACTTGAGGGACTTTGAAGACCCCCTAAAAACACTGAAGTATAAGCAAAAGTATCACTGGTTCTTGCCTTAGAGATTTTATACTGAAGTGCTGGAGATGATGGAGGAGCAGCAGAAAGCAGCAGAGAAACAGGAGCAAGAGCTCATTAAAGATCTGAAGCAGGAGATCACTGAGCTAAAGATGAGAAACACTGAGCTGGAGCAGCTCTCACACACTGAAGATCACCTCCACCTCCTACAGGTCAGTGAACATCTCTCTGTTCAATGATAATGCAGTATATGACACCAGAACACTCCCAATGCTGAAGGATTTATCGTTTCTCCTGCTGTAGATTTCCGCATCCCTGCGCAGTCTTAAAAACACCAGGAACTGGCCTGAAATCAGTGTGAAGACTCATGAGAATCTGAAGACTCTGAGGAGAGCTCTGACTCAACTGCAGGAAACTCTAGATGAGAAACTTGCACAAACGGGTACATCTATAAATACATTAGTCTGATAAAAAACATGTTGTTGTACACAGTTCTTTAAACGTAACCTTTAAGCTTTTGTATAATTTCACACATAAAACATTTAAAATATCTTGAGATGTGTTATTTTCATATGTGTCTACAGAGCTGAAGTGCATGCGGCAATATGCAGGTACAGTGTGTGCTGTCTGAACTACAGTAGATTACATTCATATACAGCTTCATAATGCACAGCGATTTGATTGAAAATGGATTCATGTGTAATGTGTGTATTGTCTGTGTAAGTTGTGATTCATATTCCACGTTTCCTCAGTGGATGTGACTCTGGATCCTGATACAGCTCATCCAATCCTCATCCTTTCCAAAGATGGAAAACAAGTGAGATGTGGAGATATTTGGCAGAAACTCCCAGACAACCGAAAGAGATATGATAATTATACAAATGTTCTAGGAACAGAGGGATTCTCAAGAAAATTTTATTTTGAGGTGCAGGTGAAGGAAAAGACTAGATGGGAGTTAGGAGTGGCCAGAGAATCTGTTACCAGGAAGGGAAAGATCACACTGAATCCCAGTAATGGATACTGGACTGTGTGGCTGAAGAATGGCTATGAATATGCAGCTCTCTCTGATCCTCCCGTTTCTCTGTTTGTGAAAGTGAAGCCGCAGCGGATCGGTGTGTTTGTGGATTATGAGGAGGGTCTGGTCTCTTTTTATGATGTGGAGTCCAGCTCTCATATCTACTCTTACACTGGTCAGTCTTTCACTGACAAACTCTATCCATACTTTAGCCCAGATCTAAACACGGAAGGGAAAAACTCAAGCCCACTGATCATCACACCTGTCAGTAAATGAATTTACTCCTCTATGAAGTTTAAGATTAAATGAATGTTTTTCTTTTTACATAGAGGTTCTTAAAACACTATCAATTTGTTACTTCTCGAAGGATGGCATGGCCTTATGCCTCTGAAGTTTGTGAAACTCTTTTCAAAAAGAAGAGTTGTGTTGCTGTCATTCTCTTTCTGCTGGTCCAAAACTGTGACTTTTTTTGGAACACCAAATAAGCATTTTCGTCCCTATTGTGATGTGTATCCATGTGAAACAGCTTATATAGAAAAAGAAAAAAATGTACAGCAGGACTTGATTTTGTCCATTTTGGGAATTGGATCTTTGTTTGCTGTTGCTGTGATCTTATTTGGTGACAGGTTGCTAGAGGTCATTGACCGCCCTCAATTACAAGGGCACATGCATTAAAAAAATATGTGCAAAATATATAATTTTTTATAAATATTTACTGCAATATATTATATAAATTTTTTTCTTGCATGTTGATTTTGTGTTGATGTTAATCATGTATATCAATAACTGTGATGCTTTCGAATCTGAATATATTACAATATTCACTGTTAAGGGTTACAACTCATTACAAGTAACCCGAGTTACATCAGATACATTACAAGTAACTAGTATCGGATTACTTTTTAATTTACAAGAAAACACTTGAACCACTGAACTGTTGAGTATAGATTGAGCAAGACATTTTTAACAGTACTTCTAAACTTGAGTGGTTGGTGTGGACAAATAAACTAAAAGACTGGCCATTATGGTGAGGGAGACTAGATGCCAATACACAGCCTGGTGGCCAATCTTCACTCATTTGACATTCCATCAGTAAGAGCAGAGTGTGATGGTTTAGTTAGCAGAGCAGTTACACAACTGCACAGAAAATATTGCAATCCACTCAACTGTTGGTGCACATCCAGTGTTACTATGACGCAAGTCTTTGTGAAGTATCGAGAGCCACAGTATCCTTTTTTTTTTTTTTTTTTGTGGATCACAAAAGACGTTTTGAAATTTATACAAATATTTCTTCTTTGGTTCACTTGTATAAGCTATATACACAAGCAACTGAGATAAAGCTGATAGAAACATCAGGCTCGGTACAAAAAAAGGCACACATTAACACACATGCTGGAGTTCAGTGAGAGATTCAAAGAAAGTGACAATAACTTGGCCAACAACAATATGGATACCTGAAACATTCAACCTCTAAAGAACAGAATATTTATTGCCTTTTAAAGATCCCTGTGGACACATCTGATACTCACTGGTAAGTTTAAGAAATATAAGCAAGATTGTCCCCAACAGGCCCTGAATCCCCAAAACGTTCTTATCGCTAAGTAGTTCTTAACCTATTCCTTAACCTCTCTCTTAACGTTATGGCACGATTCCCGACACGTTTGTAGGCTAAGTATATCTTCTGTAAGTCACACTTTCATAAGGTTGGTCTGGACCATTGGTAAGCTCTCTCTTAGTGTTGTTTGAGCTCAAGACGCTAGTCGGCGCCACTGTGCAGCAGTCTTTAGAAATCAACGCAGCACAGTACAAGTATACAACTATGGTATGTTGACAATGTTGTGGCTCAACAATGATTTTATGTTATGGACATTTTAAGACTAATAGTAAAATATGTTCGCAATGGATACAGGCCTATTTATGAAGTTGACTTTATGTGGTATCAGAACTAATATGGTGGTAATTAGCCTAGGCTATTTTGTAATGTTACTGAAGCATTTAAATTGGCAATCACTTTTGATAATTAAAATCTGGCAAACAATTTGGCTCTAAATGGCTAAGATCTATAAATGGGTAAGCATGGTGGTGTCCAGTAAGTGACCAACAATGGCAGCGACCCAACGTGTCCTTGTATTGAATCAAAGACGATGCAGGCCATTGCTGGCATCCCCAGAGTCTTGGGCCTGGTGAATGGCACACTCATCCCAATCGCCAATCCATCAGTGACTGATCAGGCGTACATATCACGAAAGGGATATGCAGCCATAAACGTGCAGGTTATAGTGGACCATAGGGGTGTGATCTATGACCTGGTGGCAAGATCCAGCAAAACTTCAATTTCCTCTGACGAGAAGCTTGGTGCATTTTTTTTACATTGCTTCCCCACCATATTCTGTATCTAACTCGCTCTCTCTCTGTTTATTGTAGATAGGTTGCGTTTTATTGAAAACATTAACCAATGGCAATCAATACCGCATTAAACAGTAGTAACTGCAGCTGCTTGCCAATCAATTCTGATTGTAAAGTACCTTACCATTAATATAAAAGTGTATTACATAATTTTTAGAAGTCGTTAAACCCATGTCAAGAAGCGGCTGAAGTCGCACAAACGGGATAAGGAGGGTGGATGATTAGAGAGGTATACCCGGTTCATCTACCCATCACAACATATCGTGTGAACATATTACTGACCATTTAATCATTTAATTTATAGTCTATATTTTACTGATAACTTAAACTATGTTAAAATAAATGTTACTGGAATAAACTAATGTCTTTGTTGTCAAAAATGTATATTATATGATCTCATTACATTGCCACCAGCCAATCGCTGCAGTGTTTACCATGGTTTTGAGTATCAATACATAACCCCTTTTAAACCAATCCATGAACATGCAGTTATCTCAGGCAGCATTTATCCTAATGAGTGGTCTGAGGCTCTATAGGCCATTGAGTGATACATAAACGAGTAAAAGTACTTTAAAACCAATCCTAATGACCCAAGGACTGGTGTGATATGCTCAGATTTTCAGGTTGTAGACAGAATCCTGGCAGCAGTGTTCTGGATGAAGGTAAGGCCCTTGAGGAGATCATTACAGTAGTCCACCCTGCTGGTGACAAAGGCATGAACAGGTTTTTCCAAGTCTTGACAGGAAACAAAACAACTATTTTTTGCAATGTTTTTGAGATGATATTATGCTGATTTAGTTACTGCTTTCATGACTACTGACAGTTCAATCACACCCAGATTCTTGACTTGATTTTTAGTTGTTTGACCCCTAGAGTCAATGTATGAATTTAACTTGAGAAAGTCATCTCAAAAAATAAATAAATAAATAAAAAAATGCAATGACTTCAGTTTTTCATTGAATGAAAGCATGACAAATAACAATATATATATATCATAAAAAGCCGATGAAAGTTGTACCTTTCTTTAGTGAATATATTTTCTAGCTAACTTAACTAAAATTATTTTTCATTGTGTTTATTTCAAATCTGTCAAATTAATTATGAATAATGATGCCTGTACCCCTAATTGGATCAAGATTTGAATGCATGGTTTGCGTTTTCACACATGGTTTGAGTATGTATTGCTGTATTTAACACATGATGGACTTGGTGGTTACAATGATTAGTTCAGATGGTTTTAACAGAAACATTAGGAGAAATGTTCCATCTGATAAGGATTAGGACACAAGATGTAACCAAAACCCCAGAGTACATCGCGAATAGGACCCACAGTCTCTCCTGGGACAAACTAAGGCACAATTTTCATATTCCTATAAACAGGGTCAACTGCATCCAAGGAAAGAGTCGTGAGAATGTTTTAAACTTACAACGATGGATTCATGTTTTTAAAAGGGGTTTAAAAAGATTGTTTCTGCTTTGTCATGTTTCTCACACTCATATTTTGTTTCTGGACCTCGAGGTAAAATAGGAAATTTATACTCTGAAAATGTATATAATTGTCATTGCATTATTTAATGAAATATCAATCTGAGCTGCATTTATTTTAAATAATAAAATAGTAGGACTATAGGGTTGTCTAGTGTTTGTGGTTGTCAGATGCCAGTGGATGGTGTTATTGTGGACACCTGTGTAAACCTGAGGAGAGCTGGGCTCATATATCCACTAAAAAAAACAAAAAAACAAACGATTAAAAGATACGGAGAAAAAAATAAAGAAAAATGGAGTTAGAGAAATGCACTTCAGAGCAGGTACAGACACTTAATCTGATATTTTGCATCTAAAGCAATGTCACAAAGACATATCCTGGAAAACTTTTATAACAATGATTTTATAACCATCAGCCCATATTTTACACTGGATGTGTGTGGAAAATCTGAGTAGAGTGATTGGTGTGACATTGCTTAAGTATTGACCTGCTTTCTCAGTACTTCACCCAAACTAGGTACAGTCTGTACTTCCTGCTCTTTGTGTTTCAAATCTGGCATCAATCATTTCAGGAAATTACATGTTCCATCATAATGTCTTTGGTGCTGCATGCCCTTGTTTGGGAAAGAAACATTTGTCAGTATTTTGGCATTTGGTAAAAGGGCAAAGAGTGCAGGAAAAATAAATGTTTCACATGAGATTTAAAATCAAGCATAACTAAAAGCAATTATTAGAATTAACTTCACATGGAGGACTTGTCCATTACTGTAAGGAGACAGACAGTTCTTAGCAATGTTATGGTATGATATATGCAGAATTAAATGAACTTTTACATCTTTTTACATCAATTCAGTGTTAAAGTAAGGAGCTCCGTAAATTATGAGGTAAGAAAATATTAAGAATTAATTCCGACAACGCATTAATTAGTTAAATCCTTGCTTTAAGAATGAATTATTCAACCTGACTGAACCTCAAATGATATTTGAAATTTGTCATTTTGTTTCAAATTTTTTTGTGAAAGGGAATAGAGCAGTAGGAGCAGTTTCACAAAAGGCATTCATGTGCAAAAATTCATCAAGCATCTGTAAAAATCATCAAAAATATTATTTTGAAAGGAACATAAATAGGGATTAATATGCAAATATTTAATGTGAGAGTTATTTAAAGCATACATTGGTGCAATAAAATAGTGCACTGTAAAATTCACTGTGTTTAACAAACAACATTTTTTGTCAATATGCATCATTAAATGATTCAATCCTTGAGCGTTGCATCTTGTCGAGCACAGGACTTCCCATATTAACAATCATTTGGGTCAGTGTGTGTATTTTGTTCAAATGCAAATCTTTTTGAGGAATGTTGCTGTTGGAGGAAATTTAAAGGCCTGAAGTTTATGCAAACACATGGGAAACTTCTCAGATGTAAATTCAAAAGGCTAATGACAAAAACAACATCTCAGGAAACTAAGCCTTTGGCGTGTACTCATGCTTGGTTCAAATGATTTGAGTTTCTAATTTAAAGTTTAAAATTCTTCAGCCAGATCAAACATATCCTTCAATATAAGAGATTTTTTTAATCCAGATTTGGGAGAATGCAACAACAAAACATTAATGTACATCATACATTTCATGTTTAAATGATGTCAGATGTTTCATAAATGTATTTATATACACAAAGGTCTGTTATCATCTGTGGGTTATTTGGCATTGCAGCTTTTGCAGATAATCTTTTTTCCATTGGGGAAGAATCCTGCTCCGACCAGAGAGACAGAACATTCAGAGCACTTAAAACATGGCTGATGCCACTGACGCTCCTCAAACGAGATGTACTTCCCTTCTCCAAAACCTGAGGAAAAGATTTAGAGCTGTTATATTTTGTTGAATGGTCTCCACAATCTCTAAAACAACAAGTTTACTCACCCCCCGAGGCATCCTAGGTGTATATGACTTTCTTTTTTCGAAAGAACCCAGTAAGAGTTATATATAAAAAAAAAAAAACTTTAATCTTTAAAGATCTATCATTACAGTCAGCAGGTGTTGCAGTGCTTCAGTCCAAAAGAAGTGTAAAAGAGCACTCTTCCATTAAAAAAAAAGGTGTTTCACAAAGGCCTCCTGTAGTAAATCGATGCATTACTCTAAGAAAAATATCCATATTTCAAACGTAATAATCACTTTAATCAAGCTTTCTCCATCAGATGTACACAGAAGCAACTCCAGGAGCATGATGTATGAAGTCTGTGCTGAGCATGTGCTGGTGAGTCTCGTGAAAACCAATGTTCATTTACAGAATCAAAATAAGCAATGTTTCCTTACTTTAGCAAAGGAAAACCAGGCTCCTCTTAGCTTGTATTGAAATCCTTTGACACTAATTAGATGTTTTTTTGTTTTGATTTCTCCACTTCATTTCCATGAGTGGAACATGTGCAAAGCTGACCTCATACGTAATTCCCCCGGAACTGCTTTGTTTACAACTATGAGCGCAAACTAGATTCAATTGATTATTATGTTTTGAATATGGATGCTTATCTTATAAAAATGCATCGATTTGCTACAGGAGGCCTTTGTTCACCCCCCGGAGCTGTATGAGACACTTTTTTTTTATGGACTGTTTTTTGGACTGAAGCAATGCAACACCTGCTGAATGCAATGAAACAGCTTGAAAGATCAAAGATGATTTTCAATATAACTCTGAATGGATTCGTCTGAAAGAAGAAAGTCATATACACCTAGGATGCCTTGGGGGTGAGTAAAACTCCCAATTTATATATTTTTTTTCTGAAGTCAAATAGCTTTGTTTGACTACTTTTAATTTTTTAGTTCATCGACAGTTTTTTTGTTACTATTGGAGCTTGACAGCCCCAGTCCCCATTCACTTTCATTGTGCAAAACAGCAGTGTGACCATTTTGCATATCATTTCCTTTCGTGTTCTACAGAAAATAGTCTGGTATAAAATAAGGGTAAGTAAATAAAAAATCTCTTTAATGGCAAACAAAACTTTTTCTGAACTTGCTTTGAGGTTAATATGACTTCAAGATATTAAAATGCATAAACAGTCTAGATATCTGACCCCATCTTGACTCATAGTTCACAACCCAGTGGATTTAGACTCTTGAGTTCCCAACAAACAAGCAAAACAATTTCAGACTGATTCAACATTGTGAAGGAATGAATCATCTGCTTTCAAACCCATGACCCTGTTTATGTTACAACTGTCATTTGTTTCTGACAAAGCGTTTCTGTTAGCAGCTGTAGAGACTGGTAATAAACAGCAGTCTTGTTACGAGGAACACACACTGACCTGTGATGGGTTTGTCGCAGCCAGAGCATTTTTGGCCGTACAGGTTGCTGAAGCACTTCACACAATATGGATCTTCACCCTGTGCTGTGAAAGGCTGTCCGGCAAGCTGCACTTTACAAACCGTACACAGGAGACACTCTTTATGCCAGAGCTCGTCTCTATATGTAACACCACCCTGAACCAAGATCTGTAAGAGAGAAGACAGACAAAAACACTTTAATTCGCTGGCATACGATTTATTGATTGGAAATGGAATAAATACCAAAATGACTCCATATAAAAATGTATATTATGATATGTGGAGTTTGGACTCTTAAATATAATGGCTCCAAAAGTGCAGTGATAGAACCATTTTTTGGAAATTTTATTAAATAGTTCTTAAAATAAACTTTTTTTATATTGTGGAGAACATTTTAATGATCTAAAAAACATTTTTCCACTATAACGAACCTTTTAGAGGGTTCTTCATGGAATCATCAGTGCCAATGAAGAACCTTTCTTGTCAGTATTGATCTCACCTGTTTGCAGTGGGCGCAGCGTGGGGCGAATCGTCTCTCGTAACAGGGCGTGCAGTAGTACTCGCCCTTATCTGGGACGAATGACTGGGCCCCGATGGGCTGCTCACAACCACAACAAACAAAGCATTCCTCGTGCCACGCGCAGCCTCCGTACTCCAACCTCTTAGAGCCTAAGAGATCGAAATCATTACATGTAAATCTAAAAACAAACTGTTAAACACATTGTCTACATCGAGAAGACATATTAAGCAAAGCATTTAACTGATATGAGTTCTTCAAACATTTCTTAACATGTATTTTAGTCTTATTCTCCAGTTAAAATATTTTTACATTTCTTGAAACAAGATAAATTTGAGAAAACAAGATGAACAAGAAAAAACTATTTAAAACCAAGTAAAAGAAAACAAACAACCATCTATCTCAATTTAAAAGATACTTTTGCAAAAAAATAAATAATAATAATAATAATATGTAGTTAATTTAGAAAATTACTAAAAGATGATTCATAAATAATTTTTTTTTTATATTTTAACTTTTTAATATTAATGTTCTTGTAATTTTTCAAGTCCAGTGAAGTCATGGTTATCTAAGACAAAAAAAAAAAAAAAAAAAAGATAATGCACCAAACAAAATGAATAGAACTTCATTGAAAAAATATAAAATAAAAGCAAAAACAGAATATTAATTAGAAGTAACACTATAAAAATACTAACATCTAGAATAGACTCAAAAATAATTTTTTTGTTCGTTTTATTTTTTAGAGCTAAACCTCATTCCATAGCTTCCTTGTGTTTTATAGTGTTGCTTAATTGCACAATCAGGGAATGTGCTTCTACCTGTCTGCAATAAATGTCCTCTGAAAAACAGCCTCACCTGTTTATTCACTACACAGGCTTTCCTTAAGAGTATTTACTGTGCTGCGGATGGCCGATCACTTCCGATAAGTAATTTGCAACTGCAAAGCTAAAGGTTACACATGATGTTATGCATGCCACACAACTATGCGTACATCTGGACTGCCCTAGATCTACACAAGCCTCCTGTGTGGGATTTTTGTTTGAGGCGTGCCTAAAATCGTAGGCTGGAAATGGCACAATGGCTTGTACTTCGATTAAAAATGCATGTGGAATCTGGAAATATATAAGCCGCAGATGCAACATACAGGTTTGGTGGGAAAACAGCTCACCTGATCTGTGTTTAATGACTGAGAATGGGCATGAAAATGACCCAGCGGGGGGCTGAGACAGCCGGTCTGTTTTGAATGAACGAGGGAGGAGAGATCTGTCATTTCGAGTTTGTAATTTTATCCGTTTATAACTTTCCCCGTCTCTTACTTCTCTCCAAAAAGCTCCAGAGAGAAGAGGCAGGCGGCGGAGTGTAATTATGGGTAACGTAACACCCGAGTGTTGGCGTCAGGCCTGCAGGCGTGTGCTTGAGGCTTTTCTCTCTCAGCTGAGCGTGTCTGTAATCACACTGTCACATCTCTACTGCCACACCCTGAGGCCCAATCAAAACTCATTAACTCAGTCTCTGCTTTAACAAGCAGAGTGAGAAACACTTCAACTTCATTTCCTATCTATCTATCTATCTATCTATCTATCTATCTATCTATCTATCTATCTATCTATCTATCTATCTATCTATCTATAAAATTGTATAATTTTAAAATGTATTTTATTTCTGTGATGCAAAGCTGAATTTTCAGCATCATTACTTCAGTGTAAAATTATCCTTTAGAAATCATTCTTAATATACTGATTTGATGATCAGGAAACATTTTTATTATCAATGTTGAAAACTATGGAAGGGTATTTTCGCAACAGAATGATAATAATAAAAAAAATTAATTGCTGGATGGTGTTTTTTTTTTAAAATCACAAAATTCTCACTTTTTTGCTTACAATCCCAAGTTCATATTTCACAAATCTTTTTATTTTTTTTATATTTTTTACAGAATTGTTTGTTTATTTCATGCAGTTGCAAGTTTATAGACATTCTTGCAATTCTGAGTTTATATCTCACAAGTTTTTTTTTCTTTGAATTGTTCTCAGAACTCACATTTGCGAGGTCATAGGTTTCCATTCTGAGAAAAAATTCCTAATTGCAAGATGTAAGCATGCCGTCATGGGAAAGAAATTCAGAATTGTGAAATAAAGAGTCATAATTACCTTTTTAAATTTTTTATTCCATGGAACAAACAAGCTTCCATAGAAAACAGGTGAGCTGCTTAATATTTTGGTGGAAACTGTGATTTAGTTTTTTCAGGATTCTTTGATTCAAAATGACACCATTTAATTAAAATAGAAATATTTTGTAACATTACAAATGTCTTTTCTGCCGCTTTTGGTCAGTTTAAATATGTAGTTGCAGAGTAAAACAATCTTACTGACTCTTATCTTTTAAATGCAAGTGTATATAAAACAGCATATGTATGTGTGTTTAGGAACTGTACCTGGCATCACTGTCTTCCCACAGGCCACACATTTAGTTGAAAACTCATTGCAGTAACAGTCGTTACACACCAGGGCGTCTTCCTGACAGGTGAACGGCTCGTCCGCCAGCGAACGGTCGCAGCGCGAGCAGCGGAAACAGTGTTCGTGATAATGCCTGTCCTCATAATACAGCTCCTGAACACAGACAGCACACCAACATATGCATGTCAGTTCAAACATAAATTCCATTTAATCATTAAAAGCATGCAATACTTGGTAATAATTGAATTTAGATTTGCCCTTGTGACTTTCAGGCTACTAGAACCTGTTAGTCCATAGAAATTTGCATTTTACTCCATTGAATCATCATCAAACTGTGGGTCAAAGATCACAGCACAGCTGAACAAAAGGTGAAATGTGTTGACGCAGCTGGTTGTGCAGGAAGTTGAAGAAAAACAGATCTTGCTATTGTCTTGTCATTTCCACTACCATAAAAAGGAACGGTTTGAGACCCTTACGCAATAAAAAGACATGCTTTACTACCATCCATTGATCCAAGCTCTCAAAGATCAGATGGCTATTAATACTGAACACAGAACAGAAGCTTCTCGTGTTTTACACACTCAAGGCCTTCCAGTAAACATGTGACACATCTCACAGTCTCTATCTACACCAGATCTGTTGATGTTGGTGACGGTTTGCTGTTTCTCACAGATGTTGAATCAAAACTGCTTTGGATCAAAATACATCAGACTGTAATGTGATCAGATTCTTTGATACTGGAATTCATCCATTGTATTTACATGGTACGCCATGGTATAATATATTTGAAATATAAAATGGGTTTGACTAATACTGAACTGGATCAGTTCACATAAAAATTAATTAGACCCAAATGTGAATCAAATTGAAAGTGAATCAAATTGAATCACATATTATGATATAGAAAATAGCTACATTTACATGGTACTCCAAATGTACAATAATGTACTGCATCGGATCAAATCAAATAAAACAGAATCAATTTCAAAAGTGATTCAAATCGAAACTGATTCAAATTAGATTTGATCGAATTCAAATTACAACAAAGATAACAGAATATCAGATTCAAAGAGGAATCGAACTGATTCAAACTGGATTACAAGCAAAAAGCAAAACAAATACAACTGAACTAAATCTCATCTAATTATATCAAATTCAAACAAAAATAAAAGCAAGTCAAACTGAGATTCTTTGAGAGTTTTGCAAGCATACCAAAACTCTTTGTGAGACCCAACAGTCCTTCACATGTGATCGATTCACAGCGGTTCAAACTGTGTTAAACCTGTCATATAAGAAATGATGTCCTTTTAGCCAAATGACCCACAAATCATCACGTCTGCAGATGAATGATGAAGGAGGAGGAAGGAAAACACAGAAAAAGAGCGAGCGAGTATTAGTATTTATGTAGTGTGTATTTCTCCCAGTGGATCTATAACTCAGACAGTGAGCGGCGCGCTGTGGCGTCTGCGGCCTGCTCTGTTTTCATTGGCCGTCTGCTTCACTGATCTGTCACGCGTGACCGTGACCAGCTGTGAGGATGCAAATCTATGACGAATGAGTCGCATCACCTGTAAATGGTGTAATGAATTTATTCCTCGGAGTATAAACTCACTTAAGAACAATCATAAAATATATGAACAAAAACACTTAATAATTTAAGTGGACAGAAAGCAAGCATCCGTCCATCCATCTATCTATCATAATGTAACAGTAAAAAAAACTTTTATTATTCTCATAGATGCTGATCCCTGAACACTCACCCGTGAGTTGTGTTCGATGAGCTCTTTGCACTCCTGGCAGGTGTTTGCGTACAGACGGTCGTAACAGGGGACACAGTGGGGCACATTGTCCACAGGGATGTATTTCCTGTCATACAGAGACTCCTTACAGCTGTCACAGTCGAACGGCTCCGACATGACGCTCCGCTCCTCTCTGACTCATACAGCACAGTCAACAGATTGAGATGCACTTTAGTCCTAAAGCAAAACAAGATTTGAAAAAAGTTGTCACTGAGTAATTAACGGTGAGCTGTTCTAAAGAGAGACTTTACACATCAGAAAGAAATGCAGAGCAATTTATATAACCTGCTTTCAAAGATGAATCTGTTTGGATTTGTAATCAGTGGTAAATCTTTCGTAACAATAGGCCTGAAGATTATATGACTGGAGTAAATGTAAATGAAATGGGCCTACTCTGTGTGGGTTCGAGAGAATGAAAGGAAGACGGAGAGCAAGCGAGTTTGCCAAAAGATACACTAGGGATCCGAGTCTAGTCTGCTATCGCTGATTAAAAGGATAAGACAGTCATCAGGATCCAGTGGGGAAACAAGAGGACGTTTTATTTGTGTGCTAAATATGTGATCATAAATGTGTGTGTCCTGGACAGAGCGTGAGAATAAACAGATTCCCACAGTGAAAACTCAACAAATCGCCTCTAATGCCTCTCTACAAACTGAAATGCCATTCACAATCCAATTTAACTTCTGTAATGTGATGCATTTCAGAGCAAAACTGGAAATTCAATGAGAAAATATATAAGTTGGGAAGAAGTCAATGCAAAGGCATGTAGCAACATGCTAAAACATGCATTGATGAACTATTCTGTTTAAGATCACAAGGGATTTTTTAAAAAGTGTTTTTGGATTTAATTAACAAATACACTAGTTAGATTTTAACCCGCAGTCAGTGATTTATTTCTTTTTCTCTCACATATTGAACATTTCAATTCATATGAATGTTTCAAAATGTTAAAATTCATAGTTGTGAAATAAGCAGAATAATGTACATTCATTCGGCCGTTATCACAAGAGAAGCTGCTTTCATTTAATTCCTTTTAACCTTTTATTTTGATTATTTTGGGGGGTCTCAATTTCTAATGAAGAGGGTTGAACACCTAAATGACCCATAAAAAACATACAGTATTAATTCAATATAACAAGTAAACGGCAAACTCCATAAAGTATGTCGTTTTTCTCTGCCTGTATCTCTTGTCCCACTCTTATTCCTGCTTTGCTCTGGCATTCTTTGTGGGAGTCGTTCTGATTGTAGAACATGCGGATCTAATAAGATGTAAAACTCCCCAGGGGTAAGAAAACATCAGAATTTCCTTTTATGAAAGTGATAACACGGTCTCCCCCTCTTTCACATCCTGTTCTCACCCACAAATGAGCGAACGGCCCTGTAAACTGGAAGTAGTTATGAATCACGCTCAAATTCCTTTAAAACCATATTGTTTTTGTCAAGAAATAATGATAGCAGTGCAGTGCAAGACACTGAGTGACTCTTGATATAAACAACAGAACATTTCTTAATGTTTGGACACACGGTCATATTCTTTTCCACATTTTACAATACTAGCTAAGGCAGAAAAACTAAAGCAAAAAATAACAAATGGAAATATGGGAAAACATTTGGCACAATGATAAATATAGAATATTAGAAATACTTCTTTGTCTAGATTCCAGCTCTGCTCACTCTGGACATCAACCAACCAACCACTGAACTCATCATTTGAATAGAAAAAAAAAAAAAAAAAAAAAAAAATGCAAACTTAAAACACACAAACAAACAATAAATAAACAAATAAAATAAAGATTCACAAATCAGTTCTCTGTCTGGTCCAACTCATCCATAAAAAAATAATAAATAATTCTCACAGATACAGAAGGAGGAGAGACTAATTTGTAAGTGTTGCGGAATGTACAGTGTCTGCAGAAAGAAGAAGGGAATGTGGGAATCATTCCAAGTAGCCCAGTTCTCATATCATAGGTGACACTTTCCCACTACATTAACATACCGGAGTCTGTGTGTCTCGCTATATTAGACATGTGTCATATTTTAACAGACAGCGTCTCTCACAAAAGAGTGTCTATGTGTCTGAGCCGAGCCATAGTATTACCTGGTACAATAAAAACCTGGAAAATGTAACAGACCTCTACTTTTCCTTAAATATGATTCATTAAATACGAACCGGTTGCAACCAGTCAAAGAGTGAATAGTAAAAATAAAATAATTAAAATCCGCAGGCTGGTATGCATTAACAAAAAAATCAGATTTGAACTGAATTTCAAACCAAACCACCCATACTAACATTCAATCAACAAAAACGTGTTTTAATCACATTTCAATCTAAGCTCTTTTCTTTTTAACTACCTTATCCACTAAAGATCAAACCTGATTTCATAACTTTCTCCATTACCTAAGCCTGCCATCTAAAGCTGAACCACGGTGAAAAAACTAATCAAATAAATTCCACAGCGTTCCCACGTGATTAAACCTGCCTCCACAAGGTGCAGATTAACGACTTTGCGTAACAGTAATATTTTCCGATCCACATGCACACACTTTATCAACAAGATGATCTTAGATTCATGATGCGGCCCATTCAAAACAGTACAGACTTCCAAAGACCCCTGCAATGGCAAATCCAGGAAAGGCGTCTCTGTACTGGTTCCACCTCATATATTTCCTAAACCGCAGCTCGCCAAAGAAACACGCTGCTAAATGGTCTGTAAAACCGAACATTAGAGCAACAAAAACTTTCTTTGAATGTGGTTTCCACAGGTATTCAGTGTACCGGAGTCCAGCTTATTCAGTGCAGCATGTGTTATGAGAAGAAAATATAATAAATCCTTAATTTTACACAAAATCACTCACACTTATTCAAGCACATAGAACATGTTGTTCAGCAACTGCAAAGGTTTCCAACTAGTGTGTGAAAAATTAACCAGCTGGTAAAGTGTGTGTGTGCGTGTGCGCTCTGGTAGATATTTGTTTCCTGAGGTCTATCTGCAAAATAAGTTATTGCTATTGAACACCTGCGGGCCAAATGTCAATGGTATTAAAGCTTTGTTTCATTTCATTTTGAAGTCATTCTAAACGAATCCATCCACACATTAAATGTGTTGTTTGTGGCTTTTAAATTTAGCCCAGATTTAGAGTATACCACAAAATTGCTTAATATCCACTTGCGTGTAAACTTGTAGTTAAACTTAGCATTCCCCATATTTCTGACAGATGTTCAGTCTGTCAGTTTGTAGGTTTGGGAATAAAATGAGTGCTTCTCTGAACAGCAGGGAAAGTGAGAATGGCAAAACTAAGAATTCTATGTAATTAAGCAAACTATAACGATTATTATTTTTTTATTTCTTAATAAAATATGTAAAAATACCACAGTTTTAGAGTTAGTATAGCTATTGATTCCTGTATTTCTGACAATTTTCATGGCTGAAAACTTTTGAGAAAGATTTGGAATGAATAACATAAAAATGAGACAAGCAAAACAAAGAATTCTGGGAAATGAAGCACACTGTAATTAAAGCAAAACTTGCGCAGGATAAAGTGTAAATTCCAGTCTCGAGAGCCAACTTCTACTTTTTAGCAGTTCTGCATACTGTTTAATTTCACTTTAAATTGTTTTCAGGCACCCAATATGCTTTTGTCATGTAAATGAAAGGCCGAATGCATAATTTCCCCCCTTTTTAGTTGAAAGGTTGCTTGTTTTTCAGTTGTTGGTCACTTTGGATTAATGTGAATGTCTTCTGAATACATTTAAATGAAAAACAAAGAGTTTCTATCTAAAATTATTAAAAACTGTTTAATAATATAAAAATATTATATATTATTAAAATATAATTATAAAAATAAATGAATAATACAATTAATTAATTAATTAATTAATTTATAAACTTAAAAAATATTAATTTATATGAACCTAAATATGAATTACAAATGTTGTCTTGGCAACTAGCCGAAACCTAAACGTAGAAGTATTACAAATGAAACAAAACTAAAAGAAAAATGAAATAGCTAAAAGAAAAAAAAAAAAAAATCTATAAGACTAAAATTACAAAACCACAAAAAACTAAAACGTTGACTAAAATTAAAATAATTAAAATTGAAAATAAAAAAATTAAAGCAAATGTAAAACATTAATAAATACTTTAATAATATTTAAACAATACAAAAATGACAGTGTATATTAGCCAGAACACTGCAGGAAATGCAAAACAGTGTTCCCAGTCAAAAATGACCAGCCTCTTAAATTGCTCTTAAATCATAAATCTCTCATTATTGTACATTATCACCAAATGAATTCAGTCTTTGGTGCATAAGGTCAGATCAATGAGACCTCCGAACAATCTGCACTAACCGAAAGAGAAGAAGAAAGTAGCAATTTTAGGCTGAAAAAAAATACAAAATCTGTTGTTACACCCTGTGTGAGCAAAGTCAGTAAGTTTTAGTCCAAAACAATACCATGAGCCAGCATTTTCAGGAAAATTAAAATCCTCTGTGAATGAAAAAAAAAACAAAAACAAAAAAAACAGAACACATCATGAAGTTTAAATCAATTTAAGTTAATATATTTAATAAAAATATTTAAGTAGACAAATTCAACAACAACAACAAAAAAAGTCATATAAATAGTTGCCTTGATTTTCTAAAAGCTGTCTGGAAAAACTAATTTGTTATAACAGAGTGTGTGTGTCTGTGAGTCTAGTGCTCTTCACTGGCATGTCTCCAGCTATTGTCTCCGTGCCCTGCACCACCCTGTGGGAATGCCACTGTGGTCAGGGCCATGGTCGGGAAGAATCTGGTGGTTTCAAAAAGGGCAAACAAAGGCATTTTTCTGCCTAAAAATGGCACATTCCACTCTCCAGGCAGAGAAAACCCAGATGGGAGTTCTTAGAAGACCAACATTTCTCCCAGTTACTCATGGAGAAAGACAAGCCAGTTTTTGGGTCAACCGAAAACATTATGTGGTCACAGCCCCCCACCTCCATTTACACCCATCCTTGCAGGATAAGAGTGGAAACTATTCCTTTTGGTGCCAAACTCACTGCACGCCTGGAAGTCACTGGTGACATCATACACTTAGATGGCGGAAAAACCGAGGCGTGCGAGTGCGCACACCGCAGTTGGCTTGCGGATACAGAATGAATGCCGATGTTAACCTTAATTACTCTTTTACAAGGCATATTTACCCTGCTCCATAAACAAGCATCATGTTTACCTTACTGGCGCCTTCACCATAATGCCATGTTCCATCCATGTCTGCCATTACAATGAAACCAAATAAGGCGGTTCTTTAAAAAGGCGGCAAAGTTAGTGTTGCAGGATGTAGCAGTACAAAAATAAGCTCAAATACAAATTCTATGCAAATGTTGTTTGCAAGCATGTGGTCCCATCGTAATACTTAATGAGTTACTGTGGTGGTGATGACCTACTCTGCACTCCTAACCTTCAAATGACTGTGCCATTAAAAAATAATTCCCCCTTGTATATCAAAGTATTCCCAATGGAAGACTTTTATGCATATTTGATTATGCACCCAATAAGAAAATATAGAAAGTTATAAGAATTTTAAAAAGTGTGGTTTTAGGCTTAATTCTTAAAATATGTTTATGTCTGTTAAATTAAATATCACCTTAAAATAATTTAATTATTTAACAATTTAAACAATTAAACAATTTTGGTTTCCATTGACATCCATTATATTTTTGTTCATATAAGTCAGTGGGAACCAAAACTGTTTGGTTACCAACATTCTTCAAAATATCTTCTTCCAAGACTGGGTTTTTACTGCAGAACATAAAAGAAGATATTCTGAAGAAAGCTGGTAACCATACAGTTTTGGTTCCCATTGGCTTACATTGTATTTTGGTCCATATAATGGAAGTCATTTGGGAACCAAAGGTGTTTGGTTTCCAGAATTCTTCAAAATACCTTTTTTGTGTATGTTCTGCTGTAGAAAGTAAGTCTTAGAAGAAGATATTTTGAAGAATTTTGGATGACCAAACACTGACTTTCAATTGGACAAATAATTACAATGGAAGTCAATGGGAATCCAAACTGTTTGGTTACCAGTATTCTTCCAAATATCTTCCATTACGTTTTGCAGAAGAAAGTTAAATGGTACAGGTTTGGAATGATATGGGGGTGAGTAAATGATATGAGAATTTTCATTTTGGGTGGACTATGCATTCAAATAACCTAAAAACAGAAAGATTAGGTTTGTTGTAGTTTATACTTTGAGACTAATAAATCAGTTCCTGGATAGTTCTTGTAGCATTCATCTGCAAGACAGCGCAACTTATTTATTAACACCCAGAGGAGAGACAGCAAAATAATTTCCAGAAGGTTTTAAACATCATTAATCAAGGCAGATCCAGTGGTTTAAGTTACGGTAAGGTCTATAAATCCTGCTCGTAGTGGAAAGTGCTCTTCATCATTTCGACAACTGTGGCTCCATGAATCTTACTCAGAAACAGTGAGTGTCCACAAAACTGCAAGCCCTTAAATGTATGTGCACCAGCAATGAGCACCACAATTCCCTTCAGGTCAACTACAGTTTCAGAGCAGTCACTATTTTGGTGGATTAATTCTCAAAGACCAATGTTTTCAAACACTAAAGCTGATTAAGTGATCTGATCCTCACTCTTAGTTCTTTAAGAGAAGATCATGGTCCGCAGTGGTGCAAAACAAGTTATATTTACATAGAAGTATTCATTTAAGACATGTTACTTGTAAAAAGGTACTGTGGCAGTACATTGATGATCAGAGTAAGCCTAGTGGACTTTTTTTCTTTTTCTTTTTTTCACATTGTTTTAAAGCAACTTTATCATTTCTAATTGTCCACATTTAGCAGTGTAGAGCTGGTTGATTTAGGATAAAATGTACACTGTACTTTAATTTGGTAATCATTTAATAAGGTGTATTTAAATATGACTGGTATCACCACAGTGCTGTTTGTAAGTACTGGAGAGGAAATCTGGGAATGAGAAAAGACTCTAGGGACATAGAAGTGTGGACAAACTCCATCTTAATACTGGTGAAAATTGAGAGAGATATGGTGTGTGTGTGTGTGTGTGTGTCTGTGAGAACTGCCTGTATTCCTGATAAAAATAACTCCCTTTTCATGCTGCCTTTGTCGCCGAGCCCCTGGGGTGCCATACATGCACAACACACACACACACAGTCCAGTAAAACTGTCATTGTTTTATAGAGAATGTAAACTGTACTACTTTGAGCTTATTACAAAGTAATTACTGTAGTGGAAATGAACAGCGTGAAATCAGTGGTTTTAACAAGCTTTTCAAACCAGAGGTTATATATATATAGAAATTAACGCCTAGTGAAAAACTTCAGTTGTAGTGAAAACATACATTTTAGTAAAAAAAAAAAAAAATTCACAAAAAATTAAAATATACAAAATGAAAAAAAGTACTTAAATGATTGAGAAATAAAATTACCATTTAAATAAATACATTGACCTCGATCATCAGTAAATACATCAAATACACCAAACACATCTCAGGCTTTCCTCTGAAACTAATACATCAGGAAACGACAACAAGAGTTCCCTATAGAAGTTATTAGAAGACATGTTATTATTTAGCTTGTAAAAGTGAAGAATTCTGCTCTTTTTCTATACTACAGTAAGTAGTTGAGGTCCTACCGTGGTGTTGAAGAGTCCAGCTGATCTGGCCCTGTGCACAGTGTGTAAAGTCTGTCTGTGGTGTTACTGCAGTTTTTCCCATGAAGCACGTCACACGGAGCTGATCCTCCCACTGAGCGAGACATTTGCACTCGCAGCCCGCCCACATCTGACACACCAAACATCCAGACCTTCAGCTGCTCTGAGCCGATTCCTCAGCCAATGTCCAACATGTGAATTTAATGGAAAAACCCCCACACAGTCTTAAAGCAACACTTAGACAGATAGATACAACATTTGACAGGATTCCTGCAGGTTTCATCAAGGTAAATTTAAGACCAGGTAAAGATATCTTAGGAATAAATTGAATGGAAAAATATGTTAATATGATATCTAATTGTAAATGTCTTGTGTTAATAATAATTCATAGTATGCACAGATCCCCATTACTTTAACTTAAAAGCCTTTATCTAAGAATAGGCGTATTGGGGGAAAAAAATAATAAAAGACTTGACTTTTTTTTTTTTGCAGTGCATGAAAAATGTTATGCCATAACTTTATGAAATTAAGATTATTTTTGCTCTGATTTAAGACATTTAAGGCCCAAAAGTCACCTGCACCCTCATATGGTTTAACAAATGTTGATTTTTAACATATTATACATTTATTTGAAAAAAAAAAAAGTTATAAAAAACACAATTCTAGCTCTAAATTCTGATTAGATCATCTATATACTGTCCTTTTTCTTTAAAATTATATTTAGTTTAGTTCCACCTGCTTGCGTGCTTCATTTTGCTGAAGCACACAATCTTTATACTGACAAACAGCTACATCTAGAGGTGAAACAAGAGCCACACACACACACACACACACAGCAAAGAGACAAGGGCTCGAATGAATATAGCTTTAATTTATCAGCGTGCTCTGAGACAAAATATACCATAAGTAAACAATTCTTATTTTCTTGATATCTTACAAGTAATAATCTTTATAGTTGAATCACAAAAATTAATATCTTATTCGTTTACACTTTATTAGAAAAAAGAAACACACACACACACACACACAACAATCATCAACAATTATCAGTGATTCTCTTGTTCACACACACTTATACAGACACACACTAGCCCTCATTATATCCATTCAAGAAAGGGGAATTTTTGCGAATGAATAAAATAATGAATCATGTAATAAAAAAAGGAAAGAGGGTTATTTTGGACCCTGGGACTTCACATATGAAAACGTAATACTTGTTCAACAATCTCGAGTGTCGTGTTCTCAGCATATCAGGATTTTTCAAGAAGCATTTTATGGCAAAATACACGCTTACTGTTAGACTGGGTTGATGCTTATTCCCAGATCCATTTCAACGAATATGAAAACGAGGGATAATTCGGCAGAAAATAAAACATTCCAGAAGGGAAAAAATAGTCTCCTTATATGATTCTTCTCACTGTAAGGCTGTCCACAGAGACATGATGAAGTTCACAAATGTCTTTAGCATTTTCTCCCTTTATGTTTCCCTTTTTTAGGTCAGGAGTAAATAACAGCAGCAGCCAACACTATCACAGCACAGGCCAACATTAACAGCTGGAATCTTAAAGATGCTTTGGCCAGGGAATTTTACAACAGAAGGGAGTGAAGATCTGTTTCATGGGTGAACCTAACACGTCCAGGTCATATTTCACCCCAAAATCAAAAGAAAGAAATAGGAAATATATTTCTTAAAGAAAATTAAGGCTATTTTTGATTTAAAATGTTACATTGTGAAAATATATATATTATATATACACACACACCCCACCCAAATTCTTATTACTGTAATGTGTAAAAAAAAAAAACATATATATATAAATATATATATAATTTTGATTGGTAAAGTATAAACATTTATACTGATTTAAATAATAGTTTTTTATTTTTTTTACTGTAATACAATTAAAATAATGCTTTAAAGTAATGACAGTCTAGAAAATTTGTGAATAATGTGAATTACAAAAAAAATTTAATTAAATAAAAGTAACATTTTCTTACCTATTATAGCAATAAGAATTTGGGTAAAATGTTTATTATCACAATGTAAACATATTTAAAGCTCCTAAAAATAGGCATACTTGAACCTTTTTCATTTTTCCATTTTGATTAGTTTGTGAAATGTTTATTGAAAGTTTTTATTTTTCTTGTCTACAATTTACCCTCAAAACTTCTGAAAGGTGGAATGTGTCTCAAACATTAGTGAGCACCCTACCTAGACAGCACTTTTGGCCACCATAAACGCATAATGAGTTTTGAGACTGTATTTACTATTTAATCATTTTACTGTGCCTCATTCTGTTGGCTAAAGTTTTCCCATTTCCCCCATTTTAACAGCTGATGCTGCAGTGGCACACAATCTCTCTCTCTCTCTCAGACACACACACACACATCAAAATATCATAAAAAAGCAGCAATGTAGTCTGTCCTGTATGAGTGTCCTGTTGTGTCTCTCAGGTCCAGGAACAGCAGTTTTAAGTAGAGAAACGCTCCAGTAATCTCACATGTACATTAGCGCACGTTCAGCACACTAGTGTGAAGGCCCTGTGTTCTTAGAGGTCCGTGTGTCCTGGGTTAAACCATGCTCCTGGGTGTACCGTTCAGTGCTGCAGATTTGAGTCGGGCCAGGCCATTACCGCTGCTGCTGGGGGGGCTGGACTGCACCGCCGCTCCTGTCCTCTGGGTGGAGCTGCTCACCTCAAATACCTCGTGGATGGCCTTTCGAAAGCAGTGGAAGTTGTAGTCTATCAAACCTGTGGAATATAGTGATATGAGCCATCTGCGAAATTGCAAACGAGACATCTTTAAGTTAGAAACACTGCGGTGCATTTATCATTTTATTGGTTAGAGCAGTCTGAAATATCGCTCAGAATTGCAACTGCGAGTTTCAAAGTTATAATTGTGTGATATAAACTTAAAATTCAGACTTTTTTCGCAATTGCGAGTTATAAAGTCAGAATTGTGAGATATAAACCCCCCACCCACCTCAAAATTGGACTTTAACTAGCAATTGTGCTTATAATCACGCAATTCTGACTTTATAACTCTCAACTGCGAGTTTATATCTCACAGTTCAGAGAGAAAAAAACCTCTGAATTGCTAGTTATCATCTCACAATTGTAACATTATATCTCACAATTCTGACTTAATAATATATATAGCGTGAGACCATCGAATGGAACAACCAAAATTTTCGGAACATGGATTATGATACTTTTAATAACATCTGAGAGCTCTCTGACCCTCTGTAGACAGCAATGCAACAGCAATGTTCCCGGGTCCGGAAACGTAGCAAGGACACCGGTAAAATAGTCCATATGACATCAGTAGTTCAACCATGAACGTAAACAACCCATAAACAAATAACCCTTTAATTATGGCATCTGTGGTTCAGTGAAGAACTTAAAAATCCATGGAACGTTTCCATTACACAAAAGTTTCTTCATAGATTTTTGAAATCAGGGGTTCTTTGGAGGGTTTCTTTGGAGAGCCAAAAATGGTTCTATGTGGTACCTTCACACGAGTCAACAAAATCTGCTGATATTCTATAGCGAATGATCATGCCAAACGTCTGTACCTTTTCTCTCAAAGCTCTCTTCTCTCAGGATGCAGACCAGAGCCAGGAACTTGGTGACCTCCTTCAAGTAAAGCACTGTGGTGTTGTTCAGCTTTATGATGGCCAGAGACTCTTTATCATACGCGTTACCGTTGCTGTCGTCTTTTAGCCTAAAAACATACAATAAATGAGTTAAAAATTGCTAGAATCATTTTTTTTTCTTTTAAAACTAGTATACATTACTGTTCAAATGTTTGGGGCCGATAAGAATTTTTAAAGAAAGTAACACTTTTATTGAGCAAAGACAAATTAAACTGGTTAAACTTCCCAACCCCAAACTTCTGAATGGCAGTGAATTTATAGAGCACTGCATCCCAGTTTCTCACCCGTAAATACACGAGACGTCAATGACGACATCGATCATATCACAGCAGAGCTCGTATGACTGCATGTCCACCGGAGAGCTGTCCGTGGCGATGTAGATCTTACTGACCACATCGAACAGGAACGCTTTCTCAATCCCCGAATTCTAAAAAGGGAACGATATATTGACAAATATGCACTGTGCATATTTTTACCTCGGTTTGCAATTTAGAATTGGAAAGATACATTCTTTTATTTAAAGAGGAAACTGAAGAGGAGGATATGCAGCTGTGTACATACAGAAATGAATATGTTGAGGAGGTTTTCCAGAGTGGGCAGCTGAGGGATGAGCTTCTGGACCACCTTACTGAAGGCCTCAAATATGGAGTGATCATAGATGCTGGTGAGATAGAAACTGAAAACATATAAAGAGAAATATTGCTCACATAATTCATACATTAAATATTATGGCTTATTATCATCCAGTAATGCCAGAAAATGATCTCCAACGATGGAGGAATTCAAGCAATTTGCTTAATATTTAAAACAGGAAACATTATATGCAAGTAATCGAATTTCAAAAACAACTTAACCACATTGAAGTTTTATAATATGACATTTTTATCATTCTCAAACACATTACATGCTGGAACTTGCCGGAATATCATTGTAGCCCTGCTGAAAGCAAAACATAATCTTACCAAACGCTCTCTATCTGTTATTAGACAGTAGATTCGTGGCAAATTTATCTGGCTTTAGGATCAGTAGTATTGACTAACCTGAGGTGAAGCTTTTCCAGACTGGCGTCAGCTAGATCATCATTAGCCCTCTGATGAATATCTCTCTGCGTCTCTATCTTATGATCGTCTGATAAACCGTCCACCTTGTGTATAAACACCTCGAAATTGATCTCTGGGTTCACCCTGAATGCCCTCGACACCGTCAGATGTAGCCGGCCTAATGCTTCTACATAGTCATCCTACAGAGAGAGAGAGACATCCAAACACAATGGTAAGAGTGCTGCAAAGTCTCTGCCAGGCACGGAGCCAATTCCCATACCGTAAAAGCAAAAATGAAAGTATGCATTTTAAACATCAAGCACTCTCAATCACAATCACTCTTATATTTCACTTGCATCAGCTCACCTGAGCATCGATGACGAAAATCAACGCACCGGTGCCCCTGAAAATCATCTCGTAATCGAAAGTAGGGTCGAAAAAGTCCACCTGCCCCGGAAAGTCCCATATGTGAAAGTTTACGAAGGAACTGGCCGAGATATCATCCTTGTAGATCTTGTTGGTGCTCTCTAGGAAGAGCGTCTCGTTTGGGGACATCTTATGAAACACCACCTGAGATCCACAACATTAATTAAACCAGAGGTGTATATGCAATGTAACTGATTCATTCCTTATCCAAAAAATAAACACAAGGCTAGTTACATCTTAAAGACAACAATATTACTTCGTCCGCAAGTATCCAACAGAAAATGAGTTCTAGAGGATAATGATCCCCACGCAACCCCCTCAATTCAAACCCTGGTGTTGCTTAATAACAGGAAATGTTCTTTTGCAGTTATAGTATGCATTTCACTTGGTTATGTTAGCAGAATCAGTAGATGTTCCATTTTGATAAAATATGAAGAAAATTATTTTTTCTTTTATGCAATAACATGCATACACTGATGAAACACGCACAAAATGATCACTATTTGCTGATCACTGTTTGCTAATTTTTTTATTTTTTATTTATTCAATAGGAATTTAACTTTATGTTGACTTGGTAACAGTGTGGTAACATTACGTCTAAATATACCATGGTAATGTTACTGAAATTCATATACAATTATATTTTCCATGATATAATTCCAATAATACCATGCCATTACCCGTCCAGTTTATTGGTACAATGGCACGGTGGTAATATAATGTGTTTGATCATGTACCATAGTATTTTTGGAAGAATCACGGTATAACTTACGTAAAAACAACACACTACCATCCCATTACAGTATGTTATTGCAAGAAACGGTGCACCTATGTACTTCATAGAACAGCGTGATATTACATCGGTAGTGTCCAAATCCAAGGCTTTAACGTTACCATTGGTACTTTAATTGTTAATGCAGTAACGTTACTGTGTCCCAGTGGGATCTGACCTTCTGGATGGAGGATTTCCCACTGCGCCTCAGTCCCATCAGCAGGATCCTGGGTTTATTGTCTGCAGACGGAGAGTTTTCCAGGTTTTCTTGCATCATATCCATGTTTTCCACGCCGTAGCCGAAATCTTTCGGGAAAGAGTCCACCAGGCTTCCGGCTAGCTGCTCCTCGTACTCGATCGACATTATGACCCCGTTTTTAAAGCTTTGAATCCCTCTGATCTGTCTGTGTGGACTCTGTAGGCTCTGTCTGAGTGATTGAGGTGGGATCGGTGTGGATTACAGGTTTAGCATGAATATAGATACGGAGGTTTCATAGTGGGAAACGGTTAGCTTTCTGCACGAACACAAACAAACGGGAAGCTGATCATATGACAGGCGCAGAGGAGGACGCCTGCAGGCGAGCGGAGAGGTCTGCGGTGTGAGGGAAGCCTCTGAGTGGAGCGGGCTCTGAGATGATCAACTTCTCGCTTACAGTCTGGAAACATTTTCTGGATATATTATATGTATAAAAGAAGATGAAATATTCTATTTAACTTTTTGTATTTTTTTTTATTTAATCCCGCCAATTATTCTTTTACAATAAAATATACCTTTGTTAATTTAATTTACAAACCGAAAACGTAAAAATAAAATTAGTATAAATTTATATACAATATAATATAATATATTTAATTACATAAAAAAATTTAAATTCATAAAAATATTTATATTTTTATTATATTATTTTAATATACTAGAATTAGAAAATGAATTATGCGGTAGAAATGTTTTCTTTTTGTTGCAAACATTAAACATACAATTAAATTATTATATTATATTATATTATATTAATATTAAGTGTTGTCACGATTAATCGCGTCCAAAATAAAAGTATTTGTTTACATATTATGTGTTTATTGTGTATATTTATTGTTTATATAAGTACATGTATATATTTAAGAAAAATTTATATATATTATATACATTTAAATATAATATCAAATATAAGAATATGACTGTATAAATGTATATAAATGTAAATATTTTCAAAATATATACCATATGTGTGTATTTATATAAGCACATAATACATATACACAATACACATACATATATTATGTAAACAAATAATTAATCGTGATGAATCATTTGACAGCACTTATATTATATTATATTATATTATATTATATTATATTATATTATATTATATTATATTATATTATATTATATTATATTATATTATATTATATTATATTATATTATATTATTACACAGTGTATGTCGGAGCTCATCCAACAGGGGGCGCTTATAAACACATGAATGAGTCACACGCTTCTTTCTCATTGAAAGACTGTAGCAGAAGCAGCAGCATCAGTGTAGCCAGGAAGAGCGTCTGTAAGTGTGAAAACAACCTTTTGCGCACACATATTTTAAAAGCATATGATTTTTCTGTCAGTGTTATGTTGGAATAAATGTTACACTTTCTGTGTTGTGAGTTTCATAACGTGTGTTAATACGCTGTTGACACGTTGATATCAGCTGATAAATGTGGAGATGTTTCATTCAAACACACGTTTGAAATCCGACCAGAATGAACTCAGATGTTATACAAATATGTCATTTTGAATGAACAAGCAATGACGATTGTTTCATGAAAAATGATTCATTTAATAAGGAGCACCTTTAAGATTTTGTTTAAGGCTGTAACATTGGACTCTGTTATATTTTTAATGCTGCATATCAAAATGCATAATTTTTTTTTCAATTTTTGGTTACGAATATGTAAAATATTACACATTTTGGGATTTTATTTTACTTATTTACTTGTACTTTAGTTGATTACTGAAGTTAATTCAGTAGTCATTTTATGTTAGTACTTTTTATGTATTTAATTGCTGGCAAACCGAACACTACATCACTGTTTTCAACGTTGACATTTTACAATATATCCAATTACAAACCAGTTTTTTTTAAATTTGAATAATATTTAAATGTTGCTGTTTTATAGCATTTTGTGAGCAAATAAATGCAGCCTTTGTCAGCTTTGTTAGACTGATGAGACTTTTATCAAAAAAAAATAAAAATAATAATTATTATAAACTTTTGGCTCCCTGTGTCTTTGTGTGTGTATTAAAAATATAATAATTACTTTTATTAATTTAAATCTTTATTTAATATGAATTTCGGTATTGCCTGTTGTTTAAAAAAATCATTTACTTTACATCAGACTTCAACATTTTGAAATGTACAGTAGAATAGATGGATAACTCTATTTAATAAAACAGTATTGTTTTGCTTCTCTAGAGTCACTGTATACAGACATGAGTGTCCCAGACTACATGCAGTGTGCTGAGGACCATCAGACGCTCCTGGTGGTGGTCCAGCCCATGGGCATTGTCCCAGAGGACCAGTTCTTCCTCATCTACAAACGCATCGCCAGCGTAAGCCAGCGTAAGCCAGGTCAACATACCACCACCATTACCCCCCTGAGATCAACGAGTGGGGCGAAGTGGTGGGTCTCATCTCAGTGACCAGCTGCACCACGGCCAAAAAGTGGCCTCAGACGTCCGACCACTTCCACGGGCAGAAGGAGGTGTTCGGCTGGTGTTCGGGTTGCAGGGGGAGGTGGTCCAACAGCAGCGGACAGATGTGGCCTTCTACCCCAGCTACATCGACGGTCCTGATGTGGAGAAGCGGGTGGAGGATTTCGTGCAGTCTATATTTATTGTCCTGGAGTCTAAAAAGTTGGACAGAGCAACCGATAAATCTGCCGATAAGATACAAATGGTGTTTTCCATTTGAGAAGAAGGACTTTGTGGGCTTGGACACAGACAGCAGGTGAGTTTGGGCTCTGAGAATATATGTTCATCTTTATTGGAAGCCAGATTAATCAGTTAATGGAAAACCCATTACCTATACATCTGTATCTAGAAAAGAGCGGCTAATGAAACTTCAAAGAATATCTTGCTAAGGCAAGCATGATCAATCGGGATGCATGATATAGAAGTACTATATCGATTATCAGCTGATATTAAATATATTTTTTACATGTATTGTTTGATATTTGGATATTTTAGCCAGCTATTTACTTGTACGTGTTATTTTTTACTGTATTTTTTTTTATTTTATTTTTTATTACCTTTACTAGCTGCGAATACTAACTTAAATTTTATTCTTGAAAAACCCTATTGGGTCATTCCGTGTTAACTAAACCAGTGGTTCATACAGTATTTTTGCAAATTGACCCAAATTTGGTTTTTGACCACTCAAAATATGTGCATTTTTACAGTTTACTCCTGAAGCCATATTAACACTCCAATATCCCTGGAACCAAACTATATAGGGCCTTTAAAAATGAAGATGCCAAAAGCAAAGTTCGTTAAGATCCTATATCTGAAAGAGCATTAAGATATCTTTTATACTCCTTGAGTTACAGGCATGCGGACTTTGGAGTAAAAACTTGAAAAGTGCTCTTTCTGCACTTTTGAATGATTACCATTGGCACATAAAGCAACAAAGATAGCTCAAGTCAACAGATTTTACTAACAGACCCTCCAAACTCTGTGTAAAAATAGTATTTTGATGCTGCCATCTTCTTAAGTTATTTTAAACCTCCTGTAATTTGGCTCCGAATCTCAGGTGGAAAGTGCCATTTTGACCCCCCTCTACAAAATAGAGGATTACTTAGTAAATATTCTTCCATGACATTTAATATTTGGGTTATCATAACCATAAATGTTTATTTTTCCTCGGGAATAATATAAGCAAAATAAAAAACTTGAGTCAAGGAAATTTCTGAATTTTGGCTGATTTGACACGGAATGACCCTAATTGTATTGCCACTATTAAATGTAATGAAATTTTTTTCTAAGTGGATTTCCAAACTTTTGGTCAACCAAAACCCTAAAATATTTACTTGAAGTTTCAATTGAGATTTTATATATATAATCGAGCACACTGTATTTCTTATTTACTGTCGCTGTCTGTTTTAACTGCAGAAATGCATGGAGGTTATTCAGTAATTCATGAGTGATTGATTGCTCACAAAGTTTTATGCTCATCTCATCTATGATCGCAGCAAGAAGTTGAATATGACATATGAGTTTAGTTGTGAAGTTCTTGATCGGAAGTTAAATATATAAATATAAACACATATATACATAAATGCATATAGTACTATATAATCGATAATTGATTATTTATTAAAATAATAATCTTATTTTATATATATATATATATATATATATATATATATATATTATTACTTTTATACACAAGTAAATACTTTTTTTTTCTGTTTCTCTCTCTTTCCCACCATATATACAATTATTTTATATAAATACTATTATTGTAACAATTGCTGATTTCTTTTTTTTTTTTTACAATTTATTTTACTTATTTCATTTTACTTATTTGCTGCATATTTGATGTTATCATCAATATTGTATATCTTTCTTCCCCTTCAATAAAACATTGAAACACTTTTGTTTTTATCAAAAAACAAACAAATGTGTGTTTACAAATATACATATATGTATGTTTTGTTTTTATACAAAAACAAGCCCTGATTTTGAAGTCTTTCAATATTGGCTTAATAATTAGACTATTGCTGATAATATAAAGTATTTATATTTTTACTGATACATCCTTTCTAGGTAAAAGTGTAAACTTATACAATTTAAGATGAATAATATTCTCCTGTTTCTCTCATGTCTGGTTCTCACTTGAATAACACTTGATCTTGCACACAGATTATAGGGGTCATTCCATCCATTTTAACATCCTTGTCGGGTGACACAGTACATAGTTTTACCTCCTCATGTTTATAAAATATGAAAAAAAAATGGTTGAGTTGCTTATGTCCCCTTTAGTTAAAATCCCCCCTCCCAGTTTTGCCTGTGCATCCCCTTTCTTCTGCATCCGTATCTTCACCTCCAACTTCCCTCTCTCTGTCTGTAATCCTGGGCTTAGACAGAAAGCCAAGCTTGATGCAAAACCACATCAGCATATTTGCCTTCCATATAAGGAGAGCCAAATGAGACGACATCGATCCACCGCTGATAAAAAAAAGCAACTTTAATTAAATTTGGCTGACGTCACCTGCACTTGACTGCGAGCACGTCTTGCATTGATTAAGCTCTGTGCGTAAATGCTGAAGGGTTATCTGATGCCTGTTGCTGCTCCTCTTCCTCAGGCACTACAAGAAACGCTGTCAGGGCCGCACGAGGAAGCACGTCGGGGATCTGTGTTTGCAGGCAGGCATGCTGCAGGACGCCCTCGTACATTATCACATGTGGGAGGTAAGATGGTGATTGACTGATAAATGTTTCACAAATATACTTTCACACCAAGTCAGTGTTGTGATACTTTTATCTTTTTAATACTATGTTAAACTAGTTTTCAGTTTTTAATACTTACATTTTAAATTCATATTTTTGTAATTTTGCTGAAGTAGTTTTTTTTATATTTTAATAACAATTTATGAATATTTTATTTTAAATTAATATTGTTAATTATTTTAGTTATCAAACTAAATAAATCAGAAATGTTACTTTCTGAAATGGGAAATGTATATAAAAATAAATCTAATCTTAGTTAAAAAAGTCTTTGTTAAAACAAAACAAAACATAGCTTTGGTTAACAATAGTATCAATCAATACTATTACAGTTTTTGTTAATATTTTATTAATTTCTATTTTTATATTTTCGGTTTTCAATGTAAGTTTTTAGTATATTTTTGTAGTATATTTTTTTTTAAATGGTAGTTTAATTTTTATTTTAGTTATTTTAGAACATCGAGTTAAAATAAAATAAAATTTGATAAAAAATGTAAGTTTTATTGAAATTTTCATTCAACAAGTTTTAGTACTTTTAAACAGGTTAAATTAGCACGAGAGCGTGGAAATTTTTGCTGATGATTTACTAAACATGCAAATTAAGGAACACAGACGCAACAGCTCATTTACATATCGACCAATGCAATATACAAAGCTCAGCTCAAATTAGCGTTGTCGCAAATAAAGAATAAAGAAATAAATAAGACACTGTAGGCTACATTAAAAAGAACTGGAGGCCAAAAAAAGTAAGTGTTGCTATAAGTTTTGATAAAGCTGGAATAAAGCTTGAAAGTCGTCTTTCATTTCCTGAAGCATATAAAAAATAAGATGGCTTGGCAAACAATATGTCCGGACAATGTGTTCTTCTGGCATTCCAAATAATTGAATAGGCTACATGTTGAAAAAATCCTCTGCCTTCTTCCACGCACTCTGCAGTGCCTCCTCTGAGCAGCAATAATTGCAACCATTTCAAGCACAAAATGATTTAAGACATGCTTTTTTTGGGCGTTAAATAATGGTGCAAATACCAGTACTTCACGTATTTGCCGAGCGTGAACATTAGTAAAAAGCATCGCATGATTCATTTGAATACTATCAGCCTATAAATTTTGCATCTGAGAGGGAAACTCCTATAAATGCATATTCAGTAAGGTCAGGTGCAAAAATAACTGTCCACGCCTTTTCAGTGCTAATTCATCACTGCGCTTCTTCAGTAAAACTCACAATACAGTTTTAACGCAAAAAGACGGTTTGTGCTGGCACAAGCTGGCCCTTAGTTACCATAAAATCACTTATATGCCAGTGCAAAATTATATACATTTTTTAAACTCATGTGCTGACCAGCTAACTAAGCTAACAAATCCAGTCAACTTTCATCACAATCTCCAATTCTTCACCTCCAAGCAGCTGACATTTTCAGTTTTTGCCCAAATGCATCCTGCTTTAAATCCTGCATGACAGATCATCTGTCCAGTGATGAATGGGAACGGTGAAATGGTTTGTGTGTTGTTCCTCAGCTGCTGTGGAGGGCCTGTGTTCTGCGTCTGTCATCTTCCATTACCCAGGAAGCACCTGGCGTCTCCTCTGCTGCTGACACTGGAAAGAGACACAGACCTGGTCAGTGCAGTCAGACACATCTATAATAACTCTTTTTATCGAAACAGACAGTATCAAGATGATTTACTTCATCATATTTTTGCTTTAATGGCTCTAGAGATTCTAGAGTTCATGTTTAATTCTATTGTAGATCTTCTGTATATCTTTGCTTTTGTTCCCCACACACACACATATATTCAAGAAAGAAATGTGAGGATCTCTATGGAAACTGAAATAATGATTTTTTTGCGTCAATCAATTTGCATCAATTCATTAGTGAGTGAATAAGCCAGTGATAGAGTGAATGTCTCTTAAATGATATGTCCGGGCATGCTCAGATGTAATTTATTGCTCTTTGATGTTTATTTCTTATTTTTTTTCTTATTTCTTTATTTATTGGACAAATGTTCTCCATTGACAGCAGCAGAAGTGTTTAGTCTACCGTAGACACATGATTATTGTTCAGTGTTATGCTGATCTGAATCTGATGAATGTGAGATCATTCTAGGACAGAGCAATAGAAGTCAGTTTTCAGTTGATCTATTGATTTATTTTGCACAATTTATTATAATTTACTTTAATATACTGTGGTTTAGGTTTCTTTCTTTCTTTTCTGTTTTTAAATAAATAAACAAAAATCATATTAATTTGCTTATATTAACATATACGTTAACCTCAAATATCTATAACATTGCATTTTAACCCATTAATAAATAAGCATATTCATTTACATGTATTATTTGCTAATTAGTGTGGTTTGGTGGGATCTTTGCTACAGATTTGCATCTACAGCAGTTCCAAAAAGTATTTGCACACTTGAAATGAATTTGCACTTTGGTGCAAAACAAATGATCAAATCAACTGGCATTTATTTTTCAACAAATTTTTCAACACTTTCCGAGTAAAATATTTCAGAACAGTTATGTGTATGTTGAATAATGAATGAAATAGAATAGAGCAGTAAGAGCTCTCTCAGCATTTGTGCAGATGCATTTTGGTTTGCTATTTTAATATCTAATCGAGTGTTATATTTTAAGTATGACTTAAAAAAAATCTACTCATCTTCTGGCCATCCAAGATGAAGACGAGTTTATTTGTTTATTGGAACAGATTTGGAGAAATTTAGCACTACATCACTTTGTGCACCAGTAAATTCTCTCTGCAGTGAATGGGTGCCATCAGAATGGGAGTCCAAACAGCTGATATTATCATAGCAATAATAAACAAGTAATCCACATGACTTTACTGATGTCTTGTGAAGCGAAAGCTTTGTTGTAAAAAACAAATCCATCTCAAACCATTGCTTCCAGCTAAAAAAATTACTCCTCTGTCCATAATTTGTCTTTCTCCTGTGAAAAAAGTTACCTTTTCTGAATCAAGAGAGAAATATGCACAGTGAAAGCACTGTTTTTAAAAATACAAAAACAATTCTAAACAAATATATCGATGGATTTTGATGTGAAAGGTCAACAGAGGATGGACTTTTTTTTACTGGATGAAGCATTATTATAGATTATGGACTCATATTTTAGCTAGACGTGACCGTTTAAAGTTAAAATGCTTGTGCTGCTTGTGCCCAAGAGTGAACCAGGTTCTCTGTTTGTTTATCTCTCTATCTTCAGGTGCTCAAGAAGTTCTCATTTGATCCAGGTACAGTAAAGCACATGTGTAGCTCAAGTTATAGCTCTTGTCCCTGGCCGATGGTGCAATAATAATTTATGTGACAATTTTAGTTACTTTGTGTTTGAAGTGAAGTGACATTCAGCCGAGTATGGTGACCCATACTCAGAATTTGTGCTCGGCATTTATCCCATCCAAAATGCACACACACAGAACAGTGAACACACACACACACACCGTGAACACACACCCGGAGCAGTGGGCAGCCATTTATGCTGCGGCGCCCGGGGAGCAGTTGGGGGTTCGATGTCTTGCTCAAGGGCACCTAAGTCGTGGTATTGAAGGTGGAGAGAGAGCTGTTCATGCACTACCCCCACCCACAATTCCGTCCGGCCCGAGACTAGAACTCACAACCCTTCGATTGGGAGTCCAACCCTCCAACCATTAGGCCACGACTTCCCCACGACTTCCACATGACTTGTGGAGGTGTGGAGGTGTTTGGGTGGCCTGACAGCAATGAAAATATCTACAGTGATTTCAGTGCATCGATCTGAATTCTTACTTTTGATTTCAGCTGCATTTCTAACACTTTTGAAATCATTAGATGGGATATATGTGTTTTAATATAGATTTTTGTAGTAGTTATCATGTTAATGACTGCTTCAAACATCCATTCTAATAATCGTAGTGCAGATACTTAATGATCAGATTGGTTTATGTTTTTGATGGTAACTCGCATCCATAATTTATTAGTAAGTAATGGGTTTGACATAGGGATTTAGTTTAGACTTGCAGGATTTTACAGTATAGAATTTCAGAATAAGGTATGTGAATGGAAGTGCTACAGTTGCATGCAGAGTATAGAATTGGCTTGTTTTTCTTCTGTTTTCTCAGTTTCTCATGGTCGTTTCTCTTGTTTTCCTGTCCAGGTGCTCTGACGACAGGTGGCATCAGTGCAGACACGAGCACTGAGATCGGCCGAACCAAGAACTGATGGAGGACATCCAGGAGGACATCATGGAGAAATACAAGGAGGCCTCTCTTGCTACAGCAAGGTCATTTCATGCACACAACGAATCTGCTTTTTCTGAGATGTTTTCTGCTGTGGAGGATCAAATGTGTTTTCCGGAGGTTCTATCCATTGTGTTATTTTAGTACCATTGAGATACCATTATAGCATTATTATTATTTAGAATCAGCCACAGTTTAGTAATTTTTGTTGCATTTTTATAATTTTTTTTTTTGTATGTCTATATAGTTTTTATTCATTTTTATTTCAGTTTTAGTTATTTTAGTAAATCGAGTTTAACTAAATGAAATTAAAAATATATATATTTTTGAGGTTTTAGTTCAGTGCTACAATTATTTGATCTAAACAATACAGTAATATTTTGTATTTATTGTTAATACTTGTGGAAACTGTAGAGCTTCTTAATTCGTTTTTTATTGTAAATATTTTTGTCAGTATACTTTATATATACGTTTAAAACAACAGATTTTTAGCTGAAGTGGAAGTATTTGATTAAAATATTAATGTTTTTACTGTCAGTTCAAAATCTGATTTAATGAGGCACATTTAAAGCACCTGTAAAACAGCCTTTGCATACAATTTTAATAATAAAAATGTAATTATTTATTGAACATGGATATCTGGTCTTTTTAGAAATAATAAGTCTACCAAAGCCTTGTATTATAGTGATTTTACTCCAGTTATGGGAGTTTAAAGTGCACATTGCTTTGTGCCTAACAGCGCTTTTTAACTGTGCAAAATCCACTTTAACACGCAGTTTCTTGTGGCTTATTGTCTTATTAAACACTCAAAGTTCTGTTTCATTATTCATCAGCTTTCACTCTGAGATGGCAAACAGGGCCGGCTCATTTTTAAGTAGGTGTTTAACCCACAATGCCTCTGCTGATGTGCATCTCACAGCAAGTAGTCCCTAGAGATGGTCTAAATAGCATTATTAAAATATATTTTTGCATGGTGCATTTTAAACTCACTGTTTCTCATATTTAGTGAGGCTCATGAAGAGTAAAGTATTTGACCCCAGTCTTGTGAATGTAGCTGCTTATTCAATCTCTGTTCATGTCAATGATCTCTAACTGCTCATTTCTGCCACATCAGCTGTTCTGCAGGCAGCCAGCAGGGGGCACTGCAGTCTTGTAAACTCAGAGCACTTTGTGCCACTGTCCACTACTGTGTCTTGATTTTCAAATATGATGACACATCCTGAACAGAGAGACCTGACCTGCAGATCTTTTCTTTAAATATCGTCAAGTGAGCTTCAATATTGCAAGTTTTTATCTTTATGGTGTCACAGGCCAGTTTTCACAATCTGAAATTATATATTAACTTTTGTGTAAGCCAAAACATGTATAGCAGCATGATAGAAATGCCTGGGGTCAGCATGAGTTTTAACAAAAAATTAAAACATAATTTCTGAATCCCTATTTTTGTGCCCTAATTATCTCTTGTGCAAATGAAATTGTATTGTATTAAAAAAAAGGTTTAATAATTGTTTTTAAATGATTATATTTTATTAAAGACTTTTCTGACTTTTCAAAATATTTTCTAATATTTGCACTTCATTATTGCAAGTTATTATTATCTTTATGGTCTCAGAGGGCAATTTTCACAATCTGCAATTAAATGTTAACTTGTAAATATGACAAAACATGTATAGCAGAATGATTGAACTATTATTGGCATGATGTGGCTTTATGAAAATATGTTTTTAAAACCTTTATTATTATATTAAATAATTTAGTAATAAATTACATTTAATATTATAATTGAACCATTATTTAAGTTATTATTAAAAGTTTTAAAACTAATAAAAAATTATTATAATTTTTTTATTTTGTAATTTTTTTAAATGTAATAAAAAATATATAATTTATGGTCTTAGAATGATTTTCTCACAATCTGTTATTATGTCTTAACTTGTGAAAAAAAATGTATGCACAAAAACTTTGTGCATTAAAAACCCATTCATTAAAATGTATTTAAGCTTGAATTTCTCAGATGGATATATGTGTGGGCCTGGCCATGATTAATTGCGTTCATTTATTTCTTTATAATTATTTTTTAATATAAATAACTAATGCACAAAATTAACATTTTAAGTTGACAGCTCATAATTCATAAAAATGAAAACCTTGTTGTCTGTCTTTCAGTATATGAGTGCAGGAGTGATTGAGCTGGAGGTCTGTATTAAGGCTGTCAGAGTGAAGGCCATTCAGAAGCAAGCCATGGAGGCTTCTGAATTCCTGCAGAACACCGTTTAGATCAGTCTAGGCCAGGTGAAGGCTTGCAACAAGTCAGTTTTCAAAGCTGCTCAGTTAGGAATGGTTTTTGAATGTTTGTCTATGTGTTCAGCTGTCAGAAGAGGAGAAGATCCAGCGATCCAGTGAGTTGTCAGAGCTCTATGAGCTCATCGGCCTCCACCGGAAATCAGTGTTCTTCAAACGCATCGCAGCCATGCAGTGTGCAGCGCCCACCATCCCTGAACCTGGCTGGAAGGCCTGTTACAAATTCCTGCCGGGATACAGCCTCTCTCTAGACCCCAAAGACTTCAGCAAAGGTAACACGAATGATAGGGCTGGTTAAGTCATACTATTATAATGATTGTTTTTAAAGCTGTTAATGGGACTTTTAACAAAAATGGTCATTTGCAGACACTGTTTGGTCGATTTAATGATCATTTGAAGGACGGCCTGTTTGAAGTACCTCCAGCTTTAGTGAATGCACTGGCAGAGTTTTTTGTTTTCAGACTTGTAAAGTGGGCTTGATTATTATATTATTTTTAATAGAAGCATGTTAGTAAAGTGAAATGAAAGTGTTTTGTTAAACATTTATTTGTATAACTGAATGCACCACATTGTGAAAGCGTATACTTTTCTTCTTGGCCTCATTGTAACTGATCTGATTGCATGTCTAGATGGACTGAAGAATGTGTGCATGTCTGACAACCCAAGTACTGATACGGTGTTATTTTTGTATTCTTTATATACTATGGTATTTATTAATATTTTGAATTGCCTATTATCAGTTTTCCTTTTAGGTTTATTTTTAGTTATTTTGTTATGTGCTTTTGTCATTTGTCATTTTTTTTTATATATTCATTTCGGTTTTAGTTTTGGATTTAATTTTAGTACAGCACAGCAACTATTATTTTATTTTGATTAATTGCCAATGCAACACATTCTTTTGTGTGTGTGTATTATTTATATTTTCGCTTAGACCTGTTAATTCTTCAGCTTTATTTTAATTACCGGTAACAAAAATGAATCGGAATAGTTTTAGTATTCATCTCCTCATGATCCCAACTTAAGGTATTTTCACATTGTTCCTGACATATTACTAACAGTGTCATTAATATGCAGAATAATGTAATGGATAATAAGAGCAATCAGACTCCAAATTAAAAGGTTATGTTCATTCATGTTAATATTTATTCGGTCCTATAGTTAATCACAATTAAGCACTTTTTTTCTCTTTTTCTTCTCTTTATTTCTGCTCACCCTGTTCTTCACATATCTGTATGACTATTAGTCCTTTAAAAATCCATATCGGTCAGGAGGTGTGTATAAGGTTGAGTATTGACCACCTCCATGTCCCCCAGCCTATTTAAAACAGACTCCTGTTGTGGACAATAAACAGAGAAGTAATGTGCATGCGAGTCTGGAATAGAAATGCGGCCTGCGTGCATTATGATGCGAGTGATGTACATGCTGATGTCTCAAGGTTTTTGAGCCTGGATAATGACATCACCCCCCCCCCATGTTTGCACTTTTAATTCAGTTGATGCTGTTGTTTTATTAATAAATGCATGCTATTACTGTGTTTTATTTCATGGTTGTCCTCTCGACCTGTTTTACTGCCGTTTACTGGCATCTTTTGCAGTACAAAAGCAGAATATGAATACTTTGAACTGCTCATTTTTCTTTAAATACCTCAGACTCATAAAAAGCCTTTGGTTGATTCGTAATCTGCCCAGCCGGCGTTGAAGTGACCTTGTCCCTCTTTGTATGCTTACAGAACAGCGTTGTGGGTTTTGAAGCGCTCTTCTCAGGGGTGATCTATATTTCGGTCAGTCTTTGTGTTGGAAAATGGTGCAGAGAAGAGATCTGACCCTGAGCTGTGATGTCAGACTCTGAGGTGCATCACTTTAGGGTCCTTAACTATATTCTCTTTAATATGAGATCCTCTCAACCTTGTGCCCGACTCTCACATGCATGGAATGATAAAGACGTTTAGCTTCAGACACAGCCTGAGGCTGAGAGTCTGCCTATATCGTTCAGAATGCGATGAATTGGAAAGAGAAAATCATATCTATTGTTTAAAGACGACATACAATGGCATTCACAATATATATTTAACCTCCATAATGTGACGCATTACAGAGTGAAATGGAATATTTAGTCAAAGAACATGTACTAATTGTTTTATTTTGTTGCAATGTGATGCAACACATTGTATGGTTTCTTGAGGAGATGTATTCTTTCTTTTTGAAGTAATTGTTGTAATATTTTCACATTGTGGATGCTAAAATAAGAGAAAAGAGCAGGGATTTATCATATCTAGAGACCAGAATATTCCAGAGAATTACTAACAACCACAGAGAAACTGGCTACTGCATAGAAATGCACTAAAATATTTTAGAAAAGCTTGGAAAGCACCCAGAAACTACTGCCAACTGCAGAGCAATGTTGTAAAAACTATTTAGAACACCAAGTGCATAGCAACTCATAGTAATGCTTTAAAAACTATTTATAACACCTTCATCATCACACTTGACGACATCCTCATAATGCATCATAAACCTATTTAGAACGGCTTTGTAAGTGCAACGTATTGGCAACCACTGACAATGGCGTATTAATGCTCTATAAACTATTTACAACACCGTTGTAAGTGCATAGCAATACATTGGCCACCACTCCTGACAACTGGATATTGATACTCTAAAACATTTAGAAAGCCCTAGCAAGTGATTAGCAACACTAAACGGTTGATTCTGTCAGCAAATTCAAAGGCAGAAAATGGTATTACACTTTCATAAAAGATTGAAATCATGTGCACCGATGAATCAGTTACAATGTAACAAATAGCATTTATAAAAAAGTTGATTTCACATGGACTTGAAGTAGGATTTATGAGTGCTGTCTCAATGCAGACCCAGCCGTTCATTCATTTAGATATATTTACTCTTCTTACATCTTCGTTCTATATTAATGTCAGGCAAAACAGCTGATTTAATTTTGATGCATTGAATCAGTGATGTCATTGGCCCCTGCTGGTGGGCCGTGGAGACCCCTCGCGTGTGTCCACTGAAGCTGAAGGGTGACCCTGGCTTACTGAAGCTTTAAGTAAAAGAGAGAAGAGGGCTCGGGTCAATAGAGACACCATGGAGTGCAGAGAGAGAAGAGAAAATGGGTTTTTAATTGGCCTGGGAGTTCTCGAGCTCAGCTCTCTTTACGCACAGAGAGAGCGAATATATCATCAACCTCTGATTGATTGCGTTTAGCTCAACCGTTGTGCACAGGGATTTAGAAAGTCCAGTGAAAACACAAAGACTGAACACAGAACTGCAGCAGACCCTGGAGAACTCTAAAACGCTTCCTGGAGACTCCGCGGCCTGCTCGCACCAGCCGTTATGATCCCTGCACTACAGAGGGATGTTTGATTTCTAGTTGAAGAGGGAGCGAAGTGGCTGTTTTTAATAAATGGCTGCTAAATGTGCAGCAGCTGTTGTAAACAGTGCAATTTTGATGGGGTGATGTGTTGTGAATTAATGTTGGGCGCGTGGAAAATGCATGCTTTTTTTGGTCCATACTGTACTGAATTTGATAAACAAAAAAAAGGTCCCCCCAGTGCTAGGATCAGATATCTTCTAAAATTATAATTTAATTTATAGTGTAATATATTGCATATATTAATATATTTAATAATAAATGCAATATATTAATAAAATTATATTAATTGTACAAATTGAACTGTTATTAATATTAAACTAATTAACTAATAAGAGCCCACTTGGATGTCAAGGTTTTTTTTTGTTTTATTCTTTTTTTTTTATTCTTTTTTTTTACAGAGGTTAATGCAATGATCTGATTATGCTAGACAATTTTTTTTTTTATGTCTTATCCACACAGACGATATTTACAGCCTGTAACATGGCCCCAATATGTTTCTGATGTGGCTGATACGCTGTAGTATCTGCTAATGGGTGTCTGGATGCCAAATGCACATGGAAATTATATGCAGATAAGTTTATGTATAATAAAAAGGTTTGCTTTTTATCCATTTGTAGTTGCTTCCAGGAGGAGACGTGTGGGAAATAAAGCTTCTGCATTTACATGTAATAATCCACCGAGATTTGGCCCGAATCTGGTCTTCGTAGGGTTTCATCTTTTTTTTTGCAAACACACACACACACACATATATATTAGGGTTTTATTTGAATTCTGTTGTTTGTGTGCATGTACTTTTTAGACTGCAAGGTTTATGCATAAGTCATGTATTGGGACAGACATGGGACATACAATAACATCAATTTTGCATGTTGCTGCCACTGATCCATTTGTTGCATACTATTGCAGTTGCCAAATTCTTTATTCACTTATAAATTCACATATTTGAAAATAAATAAATAAATAAAATCATGGTAACTTTGACCATGCAGTCCATAATTCTACAACTATAAAGTCTGAAGAGAGCAATCACATGCTTTTCTATAGTTGTAATATGGGTAATATTAACCCAAAGATCTGGGTGAATTCTGATTTTATTTTACTAAACGGATTTGCTTTTTAGGATGGGTGGAATGCAAATAAGGATGAATCTGTAATGTTTTATGTATCACAGAAAAAAAATGCATGTTTATTTAAGCAAGTTACATCTGGGAAGTATGTAGAAATGCACATTTTAAATGCATGTTCACCTAAATATGGCTGAAACTTTTAGTAAGCAAGAGGAAGTTAATAATCCTCATGATTGCTTCTTGTTTGAGCACATTGAATTGTGGGATATAGTGTCTATACTTCACATTTTAACATCTGTAGTAGGTTTTTCATAAATACCATGTGAGTAAACTTTAGTAGTATTGTAGCGCTCTATTCTAAACCGCTTTTTGGAGACGGTTGGTTCCAGTCTCTTGGTTGAAAAGCATCAGATGTTGTAGTTTTTGATCCCTTTGGTTTGGTGTCCAGACAAACACTCTCTACTGTAAAGCTTGGTGTGGATTTGCATGATTTGAGAGTAAGGTGAGTGTGAAATAAACAGTCATGTGAGCGGCAGAACAGTGTGGAGTGATAAATCCACGCAATCATTCCAGAGCAGCACGGATCAGCTTCACTTCACTCTCTCTCTTCAGTGACAGCCGTGTGAGTCGCCTGATGGATGAGTTTGGTAACTCGGCTGTTGAATGATGTAATTTAGGACTGTAAATTTTATAATGCCTTTCTGACAGTTTGAGCAAAAAAAGATGCTGTATGTACAAACAAAGCTTGACCGAGTTTGACCTTCATGTCACGTTATATTTCATCAGTTAAAGGGGAACATAAAGAACAAGGTGTTGATGGACAGTTGTTGTCAAGAAGTCTTAAAGGTACAGCCACAAAAACAGCATGTGAAAATGGTCGTCAATAACCAAATGATGACTTGACTTATAAGAAACTTCGACTAACATGAACTTCATAAGAGTGGAAAAAGGTAAGAAAAAGCTGCAAGAGCGAAGAATAGGCTACACCGAAACACCAATTAAAAGGTGGAAACAAAGGCTCATGTGAAGTAAATCCATCAAAAGTGGTGTTTTGTGTGTGTTTTAAATGCTTTCTCCTCCTCTCTGTTTGTAGGGACCCATGGTGGGTGGGCGGCAGTACACTTACAGTTGCTTCATGAGCTGGTTTATGCATCTCGTCGTATGGGGAAGCCATCTCTCTTTTCTACTGCACACTATGCTGGACTTCCTCTCTGATCAGGGTGAGATGTGGGGCGAATGCACAAATGCCCTCAAACTTTACATATTTAGTTTTGAAGACCTCCAGTTAACTTTTAGGGCTCTTTTGCCATTTTTGCAACCATTGTTAGCAATCTTCGGTTCCTTAAAGGAATAATTAACCTAAAAATGAAGATTTACAAAAAATGTACTCATTAGATTAGTTATTCATCGGGAAATATAGCATTACATCATTTGCTCCCCAATGGATCCTTTTGCAGTGAATGGGTGCCGTCAGAATGAGAGTCTAAACAGCTGATAAAAACACTCCAGTCCATCAGTTAATGTCTTGTGAAGTGAAAATTCCTCTATCCATAATCCATTTCTTTCTCCAGTGAAACAGTTGTCTTGTCTGAATCAGGAGAGAAATAAATATGCACAGATCAGGCAAAAACAAACAAACGCTGGCTGTAGATGCTGTCAGCTCATTTAGACACCCATCATGTACCCAGAGAGATTCAGACAGACGGCACTCATCTTAAAGACAGGAGATGAAAAGAAAGAGACAGTGAGGATAAACCGTTCACTAGAGTGCGTTTGTGTAGATTGATTCTGCTGCGCTGAGCACTTGTTATTGTATTTTATGGAATCGTCATATTATACTCTCAGTCATACTCTTTAGAGGGTCATCTCTCTCTTTGCACAGTGACTTATTTTCTCTATTTCTTTAGAAGCTTGTCGAATGCAGGGTCAGCGAAGCTACTTTTAAAGTGCAGTTTCCCGAAGTAATAAAGTTAAATAACATTCAAATTACTCCTTTGAAAAAAAAAAACAGCTGGCTAATTGAGTCTCTAGCAAAAAGTACAACTGTTTTAAAGCTCCTTAAAAGGGTACTATGTTTAAAAAGACCACAAGTATAATACACTGAAATATAATATAAAATATACTTTATAATTGTAGTTTAATCTATTTTAATTATACGATTGATATTTTATATGAATTTATTAATTATAGTTTAATTATAGTGAACAAAATTAATAACTGTTAAACTAATTAATAACAATGTTTTTTTTAAATTAATAAAATAAAATAAAATAAAAAGTGTTTATCTGAAATATTACAATATTTATTTGTAATTTTAGGAACAGTTTTGATTTAAAAGAATTTGCATGATAATTTTTTTTTTTTTTTTGCATTTTATCCTACAGTGTACTGAACTACTAAATATATGTTGGTCCCTCTCATTTGTTAAGTAATGGATGTATGTGCTCTGTGTGGTGTGTTACCTGGATTTTCCTGAAAGCCTCCATGTCTTTGAAAAGAGATTGATGTTGTTTTTTTGTTGTTCAGCCATAGTCCACTTCACAGCGTCCTGTCCCCACAGAGGTGTGCTGTAATCCTGCCTGCCTCACACACACACACACACACACACACGGTCGGGCCTGCAGCTCTTGGGTATTGAGCTCTGTCAAGCTTATCATTTCCTACCAGACAGAACAAATCCAGAGTTCCCTCGGCTGAGCTCAGGGATTGGTCGAACGCTGTTTTCAACACAGTGTCAGAGCAACAATGGCTCCCTATGTTCTGATAAAACCCATTTCTGCACTCCTCTCTCCTTTGAGAGCCAAACGAATCACTCTTATTTTGTCTAATGAGCAATGTGATCTTTTTTGGGGTCTTTAAATGGAATTTCAGGCCTTCTTTTAAGTTGACGCCAGATATTTGACAAACAAGCATATGATGATATTTTGCATTTTAATGACTTACACACTTAACTCAAATAAGCCTTTCATTATGCATGTGGCATGTGTGAGAATGAAGGTATTTGCAGGTATTATTTCATTGACATTTCATTTAATAACATTAAAATAACAGCCTGAGAGAAGGCTGAAGCATATTCCTCTTCTTGTTAATGTTTAGTAGATGTCTAAATAGGACTGTTTTACCTGCGTTTTTCTGCTGCTTCTACATTCTCATTGGATTTGACTTTGTGTCCTCGCTTAATGACTAAATGTATAATAATAATCGTGCTATTTTTCCCCTCACGCTCCGTTTAGGTCTGGTTCCCACAATCCTGCATTTTTATGTTGTCCTAGGTGTCGCAAAGTTGTTTATTCTTCTTAGTAATGTCAAAAATGAAGGGAAAATGAACAGTTGCTAACAGGCTTCATTATAAGCTGTGTTTTTCTTGTGTTTACATAAACCGGATACATAACCAGATTGGTTATTGTTGCTATGATTTTATATATAAAGAAAAGTATTAAAGCTGCAGTAGGGAACTTTTGACGCTCTGGCGGTTAATAAACAGAACTGCTTGCATCTTGTGGAAGAACATCGTAGCCGGAACTACTTCTCTCTGTTTATGTCTATGAAGAATCACAAAGGTACTGGGTTACTCCGCCGCGGTACCCCCGAAACAATCTAAAATAGTCCGAATATAAACACTTATTATAGGTGCACCCTAGTGATTCAGGACAAGCTAAAAACACGGTTTGGAAAACGGATTCATGGTATACTCGCTTATTATATCAATTTTTCTACATTTTGAACACAAACAAAGTTACGGACCGCAGCCCTGATTGGTTGTTTCTTACCGGAAGCGATGTATTTCTGCAAATGGCAATAGGACCACTGGGAGGAGCCAGAGGAGCTTGATTTTTTCACTGATTATCTGTCTCATATTCTACTGTCAGGACATAATGACAGGTTTAACAAATATGTAAAAAAATATATTTTTACAAAAGTTACCTACTGCAGCTTTAAGTCAGTCACTTGGGAACCCTTATGTTGTTCACTGAGGTATTCATGTATTTATTGTCAAATATTTGTTTGCATACAGTAGATGTATTAATTTACTTACATTTAAAAAAAAAAAAAGTATTTACTATTATACATTTTTTGAGAAAAAATACATTTTAATACAATTTTTTTTTTTGACTAAGTAACTTTTATCTAAGTTATTTCTGTATAGTCACAGGCACTTTCGATGAATAAGATACAAAATAATGCAGACGAGACCAAAATTAAATATTAAAATAGCTGTTGCATGCAGTAAAGACAAGCTAGTGTGGAACTGGTTTGCATATATTTATGAATTGGCTTAAATTAAAGAAAAAAAAAATGCACTCAGCAATTTATTTATTTGTTTGTTTATTCCCAAATATGTTTATTTCATAACTGTACATTCAATTTCATTATTTTTTCTTATAGTTTATTCTCTTTTATTATTCATTCTCATAAATCTATAGTTGCTCTACATTTGCCTAAAGTTCAATTTTTCTTAGCTTGTTGAAGTAGCTGAAAGCGCCTACATTCTGTTAATATTAAAACAAGTCTTATAGTATGCTTTTTGCAACTAGAACTGCACTCCATAAGCAAAATAATTCTCTTCATGTTAAATTTGTGGATGGTACACCTCTAAAGAATGTTGAGGAGTTTAAATATCTAGGCCTTTGGCTCGACTCCTGACTTACCTTTAGAACTCATATAGATTCTACTGTAAAAAACATAAATTGTAGTTTAAGAATATTATACTGCTCAATTAATTGTTTTACAAAACAGGTTAGATTAAAAATTATTACTTGACTATTATTGCCCATAATTGATTATGTGGATGTTGTTTATCAGAACACAGCTGATATCAGTCTTAAACCTTTGAATGTGATTTATAATAGTATCTGCAGATTTGTTTTGAGGTGTCCATTTAGAACACATCACTGCCAAATGTATCAGTCATTGAATCTTCTTTCACTAAATTCTAGACGGCAGTTTCACTGGTTGCAGTTTGTTTACAAATGCATTTTTTCAAACTATCCATCTTATTTGAAACAATATTTGATTGCATACCAAACATCTTATAGCCTAAGAGACACGGACCATCTTTTCTTTTCTGTACCAAAGATATCCAAGGAAAGTGGGAGGAGAGCATTTAAATTTAAAGCCCCTTCTGATTGGAATGCTTTGCCTAGGTCTTTTAGATCAATTTCCTCCTTCTACCAGTTTAATATGTCTCTTCTTAATCATTTGGATACCAGTTGCAACAGTTTTGCAGGTTGAATTGGAGATGAAATGGGTGGTTTTGATGTGATGGAGAGCTTTTGTCTTTGTTTTGTTAGTATGTAGGCTATGTATGTATGTGAAGTACGTTTTTTTTTTTTTTTTTTTTGAGGTCCCCTTGAAAACGAGATGTCACATCTCAAGGGGTTTTCCTCTTCACAATAAATTGACACAAATTACTACAATTTGCCATTTATTCCTGTAAATGAACAATTTTTGATTGTTTTATGTCTGTAAGTCCAGAGGCTTTGGGAATTCCACTCTGGTTTACAGTTCAAATGTACTCCTTTTTTAAGCTCAAATGTAGTCCACAAATAATTTAATCATTCTCATGCTGAGTTGAAAAGTTTGATTCATCTTTAGCAAGTCGTTTTGTTTCAGTCAACCGGTTAAAAAAAGACTCCTTTTGAGTCATCGCTCAAACCATGTATCCATTTTATATCCGTTGAATGCTGTTGGTTACATTGTATCTTATGGTTTTAATATTGTAGTTTTACTTTCAAGGGATTTATAATTAATCACATATTAATAAGAACATGCTTTAGAACATCACTTTCAAGTTCATAAATCGTACATCACTATCACAGCGTTGGCTTCTCAGAAGTTTCCCCTGTTCTTTTGAATTGCAGTAAGCATCCCACTTTTGACATGACTGATGTTTGATTGAGGAGAGCTGCTCAGTCCAGCTGAATTACAACTGTGTGCAATCTGAGAGACGAGGGGAGGAGCGACAGTTTCAGGGAATCAGATGCAATACACAACTACTGTATAACGACTAATGATTTCCCGTTAGCAGCGGTTGTTAGAAACGCCCTCAACACAAAGACACTGTACAGAACAGAGGTGTCTGAATCAAACACATCTGCTGGACATTGATCAGTGTTGAGCCGGACTCTTGATGGGGTAACAGAGCAGGAGTTTCAGAGAGTTACTTTTGAGCAGATGAGGGGTGCCGTCTTCGTCAGTCCTGACAGAATGATAGTAGAAGAAAAGATGGGGATGTTTTATTCAAGGCAGAGCTTTGTGGTGAACAATTGCCCTGCCTACAGATAACAGGTGGATGCTTGTGTTATGAAGTAATTAATGCAGACCGAGAGAAAGAGGTGGAGAAACATATTTGCAGATGTGGCAGATACATGCTTCAAGAGAAAGCGATGAGGTTATAGAGAAGTTTGTTTTTTTCCTTTGTAAAGATTTTTTTTTTTTATTATGTTATTTAATTGTATTGAATTGTGGTTTAATATATATATATATATATATATATATATATATATATATATATATATATATATATATATATATATATATATATATATATATATATATATATATATATATATATATATATATAATAGTTTTAGATTTTTTGGTTTTAGCCACTTTATGACAAAATCTTTTATTTTCCATGCTATTTCTGAATTGTTACTGGCACTTTTCATAAAGATGATATAAAATAGGGGCAGAAGAGACCAAAATTCAATATTATATTAGCTGTTGCATTATGCACTAGAGACAAGCTAGTATGGAACTGGATTGTAGATATTAATTTTAATATTAACTTTAGAAAAAGTTTCAATTTATTCATGTTTTTATTTATTTCAATGAACACTAGTATTCAACAGTTTGGGGTCATTGCAATTAAAAAAAATATATACATAACACTTTTATTCAATGTGAATGCAATGCATTGTTTATAAATAACACTGTAGCAATTTCTAATGTTACAAAATCTCTATTTCAAATAAATGTTGTTCATTGAAACTTTCTATTCATCAATCCTGATAAAAAATAAAATAAATTAGCAAATTTTCCCCCCAAATTTAAAGCCACACGGCTGTTTTCAACATGGGTAATATATATATATATATATATATATATATATATATATATATATATATATATATATATATATATATATATATATATATAATGGTTTTGAAGCAGCAAGTCAGGATATTAATTATGCTGAAAATCCAGCTTTGCATCTCATGAATAAATTACATTTAAAAATATATTAAAACATAAAACAGTTATTTTAAGTTGTAATAATACTCTATAATATTACTGTTTTACTGTGAATTTGATGGATGGACACAGCCTTGGTGAACAAAAGAGACTTATTTTGAGACAAAAACATAAATCATATTGACAATAGAAAATATTAGATTTTTGCTTCTAATTATTTTAAAAATGTGTTTGTTTGTTTTTCTTGAAAATTAGCTAAGGTTCAGATAAATAAAGAACCAAAAGTTGGTCAAGCAGATCCGATTACGAATTGGTTTCTTAATAAAGCTCTCTGTTACTGTGAATGCAACACTAGTGTAAGGTGTTCTAAAGAAAAGTGTTTGTTTTCCTAGTCTGTAATTGACTTCTCTGCGAATGTAACCAAGTAAGTGCAGGGTACAAGAAAGTGGATAAAAACAAGTCCTGCCCTTCATTATTACTCCCCTCTTGAATATTTGTTTTCAGTTGTTAAATATGTGACATTACTCAAGTTAAATGTGTTGCAGATGCAGTTTCGTGTTGTTTTTAAGTACCTCACTAAACAACATTTCCCCAGAGTTTAGGAGTTTATTGTCAGGAAATGGATAGAAATGATGGGTAAAAGACTGAAAGAGCAGCAGAGCAGACCGAGAGAGACGCAGAGGAAAAGAAAGTGATGTTGTCGGCTAATTAGTGTTTTGTCAAGTTTCATTTGCCAGAGCTCACATGTCAGCAGGCCTGTGTTGTCTGCACGGAGCAGTGTGAAAGAAGCTATTTGAGGTATGTGTTCGTTCGGCTGCTATTTTTGACGACATTTGTCAAGAAATGCCAAATAAAGAGCTTCATTTAGAGAGCTGGCGAAGGCACTTGAGAAATTCTCACCGGATGAAAGGTGTAAATTGCAACACAGAGATTCATTTTCAGTTCTACTCCGATGTCTGTGGTGTTAATTTAGTTTTATTTAGAAGTTAGTAGCACATTTTGTGAATGGATGCGTCTAAATGACCTGCAGGAAACTCTCTGTGTTAAATAGACACATTGATTCTGTAAATGTGAGTTAAATTAATTGTCCAACTCTAATCTAAATACAGTCCAACCATAAGGCATGGAGATTTTCATTTCATTTTTTTTATTATTATTATTTATACGTTTGCAAAATACATATCTCACAGAAATATTGCCTGGTCACATTTCACTTCAAAATAAAAAGGAAGATGAGAAAATTATATTTTGCATAAAACAATTTGATTCTTCTTTTATTTTTGTAATAATATGAATTAATTGTAATATTTTATTATATAATTTTTTTTTGTTTAAAACAAAATACAAAAATACTGTAATACAGTCATTTTTAAAACATAATTGTGTGTACTAATGTACTACAATTTGGTTTAAAATCAAGAGAAAGCTATATTTAATAAAGTATGATTCATATGATTGTAATTACAAAGCAAGCTTGTATTTTATTAGAAAAATACAAATATAGAAATGTATAGATATAAATCATATTAAAATAACATTTTGGGGTCTAATGTTATCCAGGCATGTTCTGCGACGTTCAGTCATATGCAGTGAGGTACATTGATTTAAAGTTTTCATGAATCAAAGTTATTTCAGACCTTTTAAACTGGATAAAAAGCGTGGCCCCTCTGGTCTCCGTGGCCCTGAGCTAATCTCACTCTCATACAGCTTTAGACAAACATACTCACAACCTTTACATTTGGGCTGTGCGATATATCATTCCAGCATCGATATCACGATTATTGCAATGTTAAGTATACAGATAGTTATATTTATAGCATACTGATTGTTTTCTTTGCTTACACACAGACACCGTGTGTACAGCGGATGCGACTGTGGTCATGTCGCGTCGCCCTGCGCAGACTTTGTTAGTACATCATCAAGAGAACCAAGCATCAGTTTACCGTTGGGGATTTGACGCGTCCATCTGTTTGTGCCTGAAATGACACATGCGCAAAATTGTCAAAATGCAAGTATCATTGTAAACACAGTTGCTTAAGATTTAGGTGAAGGTAAACAATTGAGAGAAAATCAATGTGTAAAGAATGCAAATATTGCATATAGTATGTTCACGTTGCTTTCTGTGTAATGGATCTTAAACCAACAAAACAGAGAAAAATCACTTTTGTAGCTTTAACTCTGATTTACTATATTTAATTTATACAGTGAAAACTATGCAGTGTTATTTCACGTTTGATTATTCAATTTCTGTACTTGAACACTGTTAGATGTAGCCAGAAAAAATATAAAGCATAATTTCATTTGGATCTTTTTTTCTATTATATTTATCTTGTAACTTGTTTATCTTCTATGATAATTTACTCACCTACAAAATCATTACATTAATAAATATATATATATATATATATATATATGTATATATATATATATATATATATATATATATATATATATATATATATATATATATATATATATTATTATTATTTTTATTTTTTTCATTTTTTTTTCATGTTGCAATATATATAGCAGAAAAACGAAATATCGCAATGTGAGTTTTTTTTTCAATATCGTGCAGCCCTAATTTACAGCCCCCACAAGCTACACACTCACTAGGTCTCTCTCATGGCCAACATACACACACACACACGCCCACCTCACAAAACAACCTCTTTCTCACTTTCAGGCTCTTGCTAAAAGCACCTTTGTCCCTGAAATATTAAGCGCGGCTCTGGGGAGATTGGGAGAGGGAGAGACGTTTTTGACAGAAACACAGACAAGCAATTTGAAATGGAGTTTAGGATGATGTACCTGGTGAACGCATTCAGAATATTGAGCGCTCTTTGCTAAGCCAGGCATAAATATAAATATGTACTAAAAACATTTATTAGTTGTAAGCAATGCCCAGTTACCACCCAAAACACACTAGCAACAGACTAGCAATGCACTGAAATTCACTACATTTTAGTGTAGCGACATGCTTAAAAGCACTCGGAACTAGCAGCTGCACTGAAATACTTCTTTTTTTTTGTTTTGTTACTCTAATCAGTGTTATTTTAGTATTTGAATATTTTATATAATTTATTAATATTTAAAATGTTTTTTTATTGATATTTTTACTTTCATTTAAATATGTTTTGTGATTTTTCTGAACTTTTGTCATTGTTATTATCATTTTAAAATATCTATATGTAGATTTATTTTATTTTAATTAGTACTTAAACGTGTTGCCTTGACTGACTGTTTAATGTTTTTATTTAATAACTTGTATTTACATTTTCTGCTTTATTTCAGATTTTTTATTTTATTTTTATTTTATTTTGCTTGGTTTTTCATCTTTAGTTTCGTTTTTTTTGAAACTTTATTTAGTTTTTTTTTATTTTTATAACCACCAATTTAATGCAATCAGAGTTTGTTTTCATGATATTTTAAGAGGTACATCTAATGGTGTATATGCATATGATTGTATGCTTGTCATTTCTATTTGGCTGTGTTCTGTCATCTAAAGTCTTTCCCTCAGGCGTTGAACCCTTTCATTTGATACTTGACTCGAAAATGTGCGGTACATCAAGTCAGTGACCCACGTGTCGTCCCACTTGTCGCTGTGCAAAGTCAGTAATTGTACCCTGATTAGACGGCATGCAATTACATGCAGTTTGAATATGATGCCTTTTGTGAACGAAGACTAAAGAGACGCAAACCCTCATCTGAACATTTCATGAATTGTTTAGCGAGTCACTTTTCCCTCACTGGCCCTTTCCTCACATTCCTGGGTGTTGATGGTTTCCATAGCAACAACCCTTCCCTCTCTCAGCTGAAATATGCGAGGGTGTTCTGCGGACCTTTGTGATGGACTATGGTAACGTCCAATCTAGTGCTCCGTCCTCACTGAACTGCTGTAAACGGCAGTTTTCTGAGTCGGTTGTCAGTTTTCCGTCTCCTCCCAGCTTTAGTGGATCTCAATTTACAACACTTTTTTTTGTTGCCTGCATTTCTTCCTCCAATTGAGAAGCATTTGTCAGCATGTTGCGTGTTTGCTGGGTTTAAGTGCTCATCTGCAGTGGGTAATTTCATCGCAGTGGACTTCAGCGCCCTGCTTATGCATTATTCATAATTTATGTGACAGTCATCTTTGCTTATATCCCGTCAGCAGTCCTCACGTCAACCTGGCCGCTCGAGTTCATCTCTGCTGACAGCTGCAGGCTTTTTACCTCAGTCATGTTTTTAGACTTTTTGTTGAGTCTGTGACATTTTCGCATTACACATTTTATCTTTCTTTTTTCTGTCCTGACCCATCAAAAACACTTTAGTAAAAATGTTCCCCAAGGAAGAAATAGTGGTTTGTTTCAGAATGCAAAATCACGGCATTCTAAAGGGTTTACTTTTTATACAGTATAAACTGTGAGTAAATATTATGTATTTTTGATCTGTATTTATGTATTTATTTGTGTATTGTTTTTAGTTAATTATTTTCATAAAATCTGTAGTGTGTGTTTGTATGTATGTGTATATATGGCAGATGCCACCCTAAAAGAAAGCCTTGCCACCCAGCAACAAATTAAAGGTTATGGCCAATTTGAAAATTTACGAGCGCAACTCTTTCGTGATTCGTGATCCCGCTCCGAACTCCCGAACTGATTCAAATGATTTGCGATCCCCAAACTGACTCAAATGATTCGCGAACCCGCTTTGAACTTTCGAATTGATTCAATTGATCCGCGAAGCCGCTCCGAACTCTCGAACTGATTCAAATGATTCGCGATCCCCATAACTGACTCAAATGATTCGCGAACCCGCTTTGAACTTTCGAATTGATTCAAATGATCCGCGAAGCCGCTCCGAACTCTCGAACTGACTCAAATGATTCGCGATCCTGCTACGAACTCCCGAACTGATTCAAACTGATTCGCGATCCCCAAACTGACTCAAATGATTCGCGAACCCGCTTTGAACTCCCGAACTGACTCAAATGATTCCCGAACCCGCTCCGAACTCACGAACTGACTCAAATGATTCGCGAACCTGCTTTGAACTCCTGAACTGACTCAAATGATTTGCGATCCCGCTCCGAATTCCCAAACTGACTCAAATGATTCGCGATCCCCATAACTGACTCAAATTATTCGCGATTCCGCTAAGAACTTCCGTACTGATTCAAATGATTCCCTATCCCCAAACTGAGCCAAATGATTCGCGATTCCGCTTTGAACCCCCGAACTGACTCAAATGATTCACGAAACCGCTCCGAGCTCCCGAACTGATTCAAATGATTTGCGATCCCCAAACTCTAATAATTTACAAAGTATAAATGTACTGTAATATTTTTTGTTGTTGCTGTTGTTGTTGTTGGTGCTATAAAAACAGACTTAAGCCATCAATAGCCTTTAAAATGGCTTAAAATGCATTATATAAAAAAATAATGAGGCAATAATGATTGGTTAATAATAACACTGTTAAAATACATAATGTAGGCAAATACAAAATAAACAATTTATGTACATGTTATTACAAATGCCATGTGATTGCTGCTGTTACACTTACAGTACGATCAAATCGTTGTTTAGGCTACTTCCTAACTGACCAAACATTTCATTAAAATATTCACTTAATCTTTCGTTTTTGGCCACCTTTTTGCTATAGATGACACAGTCTTTATATTTCTTCAACAAAAAACGTGCATATCACAACCCTTACAAAAATAAATCATGGTTTTATCATAGTAAAACTGCTTAGTTTCCTTTTGCATGATTTCTGAATGCTTGAGACTATAAAATGAATAAGAGTAATAATGAAGTTAAAGCCACAGGTAAATGTCGAGAGCTACAATTGTGATTTGTAAATAATAGAATTTATTAATTTAGTTTTTTATTTGATTAAAGTAATTTTTCACCCCATAGTAGTTTTTTTCCATCATCATATTTGAGGAAGGGGGGCACAACAATACAATCCTGCTTAGGGCACCCATTTGGCCAGCAGAGGCCCTGAAGGTGTTGTTATACACATCTCTGGGAATGTGTGCACTACTACACACACACACACACACACACACACTGAAGCACGCGTGGTGTTTTCAGCTCTTCACTATATTGATGCATGATGTATGCTACACATGTGCACGTCAGTGCGCTATGAGAGGATTTCACCATTTCATTTGATAAAACTATCGTCATTCATTCTTATCATATACACAGACTGACAGAAACGGCAATGTCTTTATGCCAACCTGTCAAAATAAAATTTCTGTATAATATGAAGAAATTCAAACAGAAATATAGTACTATTGCAGAGTAGAGTATGCTATACTTCAAGAAGGCCTATTAACTAATAATAATAGTTAACTAAAAAAACACAGAAACTCTGTCTCACCAAAGTAAAAGTTTGGTCTAACTCAAAGAAATTATGTAAGAAATTGCATAGTAAAATATACTTAAAAAAAGATATGCTAAAACATTATTTTAAAGGAATATCACATAAGTTTTCATAAATGTTTTAATTTAAACTTGTCAAAACAATAACACCATATTTTTCAAAAACAATTTCTAAAAGTACAATTGTATTTGTGCCTATAATGTTTATTTATTTATTATTATTGTCAGCTAATAAAACCTATGCTTCAGAGACCATTTTCATATAACATCTAAGGCTAAATGTAGCTCTTGACTGGTTGAGTTAGATGGTGATTAACACTGAACAGTAGAAAATCAGTCTCCCCATCTGTAAAAGTCTTGTGTTTCTTATAATAAATTGACATATTGACAACACTGAACCTTTTATAATGCTCTTAATTACATGTTGATGCATACTGTATGCATTAGTGAGTGTGGTGGTGCTTATGGGGTATGGTCACTTATTCCTTATATGTTAATGTTTGTTATAACTGTTTCAAATGCAAGACATTGATTGCATGAGATTAAGTTTGTAAATGATAGCCTGTGTCCTTTTGTAGTCCACATATATTTATCATCAAACTGTGATAACTGTGACTAAATTCAGTATATATACGTCTGCCATATGTTGCCACCCCTCAATAATTCCTGCCCATATATATTAGTGGTGGGCCGTTATCGGCGTTAACGTGCTGCGTTATTCAGACACCAGATATAATTTTTGATATATATAGCAAAACTGTAATAATGTGAGAAATTGAAAGTTGAAGGTGTCTGAATAAATGTAGGTTTGATTGTATATTTATTTTTTACATTGAAGACTATCCAGTGCTATTTTACATTTAATTATTTGGTTTCTGTACCTTGACACCTACAAACTTGAAAAAAACTTAAACATTGGTGTGAAACAGGCGTAAGGTTGTTTGCACCTTGTGCAATGTGGAATTAGTTTACAGCTTTTTCAAGCACTTTGTGATGCATTTTGGAAACAGGAGATGAGCCCCTTTTCTAATGCAACACCTAGCTTGATAAACCCCTTCTCAAAGACTTACTGTTTGTCCATTTTATTTGGGTAACACACATATTCTGAATGCCTTCGGCTGAATTCGAATGAGCCATTTTAATCTAGATTAATTTGAAGATCACAGTGAGATTAATCTAGATTAAAAAAAAATTAATCTATGCCCACCTCTAATATATATACATATATATATATATATATATATATATATATATATATATATATATATATATATATATATGTGTATATGTGTGTGTGTGTGTATGTGTGTGTGTGTACAGTATGTTTCCATGTATACACTCACCTAAAGGATTGTTAGGAACACCATACTAATACTGTGTTTGACCCCCTTTCGCCTTCAGAACTGCCTTAATTCTGCGTGGCATTGATTCAACAAGGTGCTGAAAGCATTCTTTAGAAATGTTGGCCCATATTGATAGGATAGCATCTTGTAGTTGATGTTATTCACATGCAATTTTTTTATCGTGCCTTTGTTTGTTGATCACAAAGTACAAATTAGATGAGGAAAACTAGGAAAAAAAAATTCTGAAAAAAGGGAGACTAGTGTTTGTCGACCTAATATAATAATATATAATAATGTCGACCTAATAGAAGTCGTGGCCTAATGGTTAGAGGGTAGGACTCCCAATCGAAGGGTTGTGGGTTCTAGTCTCGGGCCGGACGGAATTGTGGGTGGGGGGAGTGCATGTACAGTTCTCTCTCCACATTCAATACCACGACTTAGGTGCCCTTGAGCAAGGCATCGAACCCCCAACTGCTCCCCGGGCGCCGCAGCATAAATGGCTGCCCACTGCTCCGGGTGTGTGCTCACAGTGTGTGTGTGTGTGTGTGTGTTCACTGCTCTGTGTGTGTGCACTTCGGATGGGTTAAATGCAGAGCACAAATTCTGAGTGTGGGTCACCATACTTGGCTAAATGTCACTTCACTTATATGTTCCAGATGTTCCTCTGAATTTGAATGAATCTTGATTAGGTCTGTTTTTAAGAAGTTTATTTGCATCAGTGAGACAAAGATCATCTGTGAGATTTAGTTTCCTTTGTTCGATAAGATTTGGCAAACATCCGTGTGAGGTATTTCCTGCTAAATCAATCACTTCATAGAAAAGACACCATTTGATTAGCAGTGACGTCGTACCAGAAAAATCTCAATGAGCGATTAACATTTTTTCACCCTGTTAATTGGGGTCACACGCAAAGGCCACATCAGAAACTGTGAATACCTTATGTGTTGGGTTCCTTTTGTTGCAATGTTTCTGATTAATGTTGAGAACCGAGGAAGGAAGGGCTATTGAAATCATATGATATAACATTTTAAAATAATTTAAAAACTGTGCCCAGATTCATGGTGGAGTTAGAAATATGATTCATGCATACTGTTTTGTATTTTTTTCCCTTTTATTTTATAAAAAAAATACAAAACTAAACCAAATAGCTAGTTAACAGACAATTTTCTCCTTTTGATGGATTTAAATGAGGATATATATTTATTTTGAGTACCGTGGTTTGAGATTATAGCCAGATCCCTCATCATTTACTAAGAGAAATATTCTCACCTACCCACTTTCGCTCAATCTCACAGACACTTTAGTGTCCATTAGTAAGAATATGAATCACTTTGGCTCTGACTGGTCTGAGGGCTTTTTAATCTAATTTTCTTTCTACTCGTTTATCTTTTCAAGATAATCTTTTTAACCAAGAAGCACTGATAGAAACCTTCGTTTTCTGCAGTGGCCTGCCAATATCGCATCTTAAAAAGGCTGAATTTTTTCTTTTACACTTCAAGTATGTAAAATAGAGAAAATGAGATCATAAGGCACGATGAATTGAAAGCAGAGGTTTCTTTGCGGTCTTTTTATGATTTGGTTTCTAGGTTTCTGTAAATAGTCAAGTCGAATTGAGAGTTCTCCGAGTAGATGGACTCGAAGTGTTTGGTTTTGGTTTTCCCTGTTGTTGTTTTTTAAAATTAATGTTATATAACTCAATTGTAGGCAGATATCGGGTATCCTGTCCAACTGTAATCCAGAGATGCACACAGGTCTCTTTCAGAGCTGTCAAATGAACAATGCACACAGAGAGAACATCTATTAAATAGTTGTTTTCAGATCTGAACTGTGTGGTTTGCATCTATGTAAGAACTAAAGACTCTGTTGCAGTGGGCAGTTTAAAGTGTAAAAAAACCTCCCTGCATTCTGACTTTGTTACATATCCATTTTATGAGTTTCTTGCATTTAATGGCATTAACATCATTTCTTGCATCACACTTGTTCTTTAGATGAACTGACCTCCTCTAACCTCTTCGATGCCCTAAAATTACAAAGGATTAGAATTATTTTTTTTGTAGTCTGGTCTTGGAGCCAGATGGGTTTTTGGTCTATTATTCCCTCAACATGAGAGTTGTGAAGGATGTCTATTATACCTCTTCTCGTCCTCTCATCCTTCTCCTTCTTACCATCTCAGACGGCACTTCACCGTGGGCCAGCTGCACCCCTGTGTGAGGAATGAGAAATATCGATGGGACTGATCTTTCTTGGGGTCATGTTAAATCATTAATAGCAGCTCTAAGTTAGTTCCACCTTTCCGTCTGCCACAGGGTCGGCAGTCTGCCAGCAACTATTTTATGAAGCTTTCAATTCCCATCTGCTCAGGGTTCAAATATTCCTTTTGTTTGTAGAACAACTAAGCTAATAACAATGGTAGTAGAAGTAGTAAAAATAATATTAATAATATTTTAATATAACATTTTGTTTTGTTATTTGTGATTTGTTATTTATTATATATACAAATATTAATACATCGTGTTTTTTATTTTAATTTATATTTATAAAGCCTTTTTGATTTTTATCACAACATTGTATTTTAGATATAACATATCAATAATAATAATAATAATAAATATAGAGATAACAATAATATAAAATTATTTTATATTATTAATGTAATTATGTTATTAATAAACAATGTTATAAATCATTATAGTTTTATTATTTAAAATGTATATTTTTATATATTATTAATTTTTTTAATAATAATAATAAATTATAATATTTAGTGTTATTATTATTGTTCATGTTAATACAGATATGTATTTAATGTTATGTAATTAATGATATGTATGTATATATATATATATATATATATATATATATATATATATATATATATATATATATATATATATATATGTATATATATATATATATATGTATATATATATATATATATATGTATTAGGGGTGTAACGGTTCACAAAATTCACGGTTCGGTTCGATACGATACACTGATGTCACGGTTCGGTTCGGTTCGGTTCGATACGTTTTAGATACAGCAAAATGTAAAAACATCTCAACTTTTCAGAATGCCGCAAGCGCACCGCGGGTCATGTGACAAGAACTAACCAATCAGCTTCATCCTTTCCCGTAACAACGTTGAGAGCTCAGCCAAGATGAAGGATCAGCTGATCATAGTTGTATATGGATTGCAATTTTGAAATAAATTTAGTAGCGTCGCAAATCCATTTATCCTTCGCTGAAATTTCCGCGTCTCATGGAGAGAGCACGTCATTGTTGCTTAGCAAAGACAGACGCCTCATGAGCGCTTCTGCCCAAGCGCTTTGGAAAGGAGGAGAAAGACGCGCTTAGCGTTTTCCATGCGTTTTTAGGCACGATATGTGAACGGCCCCTAAGGCGCTCGCTCACTCAGCACGCGCTGAAGGCTCGTTGCAAAATGTCGAATGCCTTTAACAGACCAGAAATATAAGATCCTAAAATAACCAACAGGTCTGGTGTTTGGGTTGGATTCCCTGTAAGCTATAGTTTCTAAATGCTGCAGGGATAGTTTGCTGCGTGCATGTGTCTCCTTTTTTTCGTCTTTTCCCAGATAGTACTGACGCATATATCCCAGATATTCCCGCTGGTGTTTTTTTTTTTTTTTTTTTTATTCCCGCTGGTGTACCCTGTCATGTTGCAGATGCGACATACCATTGTTTTTTTATCCACCACTCTCTTGCCATCACCATTATAGCTTAAAGGGAATCCAAAGTGCACCCAAACACCAGACCTGTTGGTTATTGGAGGATCTTCTCATTTCTAGTCTGTTAAACGCATTGGCTATTTTGCAACGAGCCTTCAGCGCGTACTGAGTGAGCGAGCGCCTGCTGAGTAGCCTAACATAAACATATAAGATGGTGTTTTTTTCTTCTTCGGGAGTGTCAGGGGCGTTGCCTGTTACGTTGTTTGGGTTATTGGGCTACCTTGTTGAACGCATATCATTATATTTCTCTCTCTCTTTTTTTTTTTTTTTCAAATATAATTAATTACTCCAACGAACCGTTCGGTATACATAATGCGTACCGCGTACCGAACCGAAAGCGTCGTACCGAACGGTTCAATACGAATACGCGTATCGTTACACCCCTAATATGTATATATACTTTAAAAATGACATTATTTTCCATTACACATTAAATATTAAACATCCATTATACATACATTAAACATCCATTATATTTGTCCTTAAAATGTTATAAATTATTAAATAGTAGTATTGTTTAATAATAATAATAATAATAATAATAATAATTATTATTATTATTTATGATTTATATTTTTATATTGTATATTTATGCTTTTTAATTTAAATAATAATGCTAATAATAAAACAATAGTAATAACTAAAGTAATATGTAATAATTTGTATTATAAGAATAATATTATATGTATTAGTATTATAAAAAAATCTGTCCGTCCATTGTATTTGTTTTGTCTGTAATGTGTTGCGTGGCTGTTGCTCAGTGCAGCAGGATTCTCTCCGAGTGTTTGGATCTGTTTGTGACTGCAGCGGGATCATTGGTTTTATCGGAAAGGCTGTGAGGTGTGAATTGATGGCAGAGTAAAGCTGTAAACTTTTTTTATAGATAGAGTAGTAAGTCACATTTATGACACTCACCTGTGAAAACAGAGCTTAAAATAGACCAGTCGTGGGCTATGCACGTCTCCCCGCATGATGAACGGATGCTCCGATTATTTGCCTTGTTCAATTTCTATCTCGCTCCAGGCTAGAGACCTGTGAGCGAGGATTGTGGGTAATTTCACCCCTTGGGGCTCTCAGTGCACTTTGGATGCATTGATGATCTGCTGATTTATGAGGTGTGGTGTTGGCTCTTAAAAACAGTGATGTTCCAGAAGAATACTAGTCTTAAAAGCTCATCCAATCAGATTTTAGCTCCATATCCATTTTATAAATACTTTTTGTGTACAATGGTTTGCAAGAATTTTAAGTTAAGGTGTTATTTATAAAATATGTATAACAATGCTAATAAATAATAATATAATAGTAATGTTTGTTTTACATTTAAAATATTATATATATAATATATAGTTATATTTTATATATCTCATTTTAATTATATATATATATATATATATAATTAAAATGAGATATATAAAATATAACTATGAATAATATACTACAAACTAATAATACTAGCATTATTAATAATAACAACAAACCCTAACCCTATATAAAATAACATTTTAGGGTTATCTATATCTATATAATTAATCTCTATATAAATTTATTTATATATAATATTATTTGTTATTATTATTTATATTTATTTATTTGTAATTTTAACTTTTTTTTTTTTGATAATTTCAGTATGTGTTTCAGTCACAGTAATAACAATACACATTCTCTTCCTCTCTTCACAGAGTCTAGAAAACTACACGTCAAAGTGTCCGGCAGGAATGGAGGTGATCAGCCTCTCTAATGGACTCAAACTTCCTCCTGTTCCCTTCACCAAACTGCCCATCGTCAGGTGAGAGAGCTTGTAACAAACATAGTCACACTTGCATTTTTCTAGTCCTACTCTGATCTAAACAGGCTGAATTTTGCTTCTGCCTCTTTAAATATTTCATATGTGAATGAGATGATTTGCATATGTGGGAGCTCATATGTTAATGAGCTCATGGTTGTGGTTTATGCAGCTTAGCTTCAGTAAATGCTTTTGATTGTTATTGTACATCAAACATTCTTCTGACTATTTATGATGAAATATTTCTGTTTTCTATGAAAGCATAATGTTGTATTGTTTATTTGAACACATTTATCTCAATGTCCACTTAGAGGCTTTTGATGGTGTATTTCCACAGCTCAGACTCATCTGAACTCTAACTTTGGTTTAAAACATTTTTGAAGTTTGTTGGCCTATGAGCCATAAGAAAGCTGTATGAAAATTAAATATGCAGCTTTCATTTGTTTTATTCTCCCCAAATTAAACATTTGAATGGGAAGCGCAAACTTCACATATCCTTTCATCTGTCCCAAGGAAGTTGCTGATGTTCTTTGTGCGTAGGAAAGAAAGGCCTATAAATGTGTTTAACAGATGTATTTCATAATCCCACCAGTGGCTAAAGCTCAACATGTTCACTTGATTGAAGTCTCCATTTCTCAAAGCGCTCATCTCCGAAGAGCTTGTTTTTTTTTTTTTTGGAGTTTTTCAAATGCCTTAATTTATCCTTAAAGGGATATTTAATTATAAAACTTCAGACAAGGAGTTTTTCTCCTGATAGTTAGCTCCCTCTTCACATGTCATTAACATGCAGTATCTCACTCGCTGCTTGCTGCCAGAGTTTACACAGAGGGCGAATTTTAAGATTTAAAAAAAAAAAAGTTCCATAATTAAATCTTGTCGTTGTAGTAAACAACGTTAAAATCTTATAGGAAAGAGTACATGTCAGTGTTAAACTGCCCTGATTGCTGTTCGGAGATGTTGTTGCTCTGGCAACAGTGTTATGAGAAATTTAAGCTCTAAAGTCGAGAGGTTCGTTGTTCAGAATCAAGTGAAAGTTCAGAGTGATTCTTGTGTCCTTTTCTATGAATATCTGAGAACAGGAAGGGTAGAAACAGAACTGTGGAGTGTTGAAAGCTGGTCAACACTTGAGAGCTTGATTTAGTAACTCAGTAAGAACACAGACAGACTTATGCCAGTCTTTTTTTCCTTTTTTTTTAACATTTGTGCATTGCTCAAATTCACTACCCTTTCGTTATGTTCTTGGATGAAAACTTAAAAAAATTAAACTGCTGTAAAAATGTATCAGATTCATATTTTTTTCTTTTTTTTCAGATTTTGCATGAATCTGTTAATCTACTTCAGTTCTGATCAAAACTACCAATTTTTTTTTTTTTTTTAATCCAAGATTTTAACTTTTTAATTGCCAAGTTCATAAATGATGTCACTGATTTGGGGGGACAACACACAAAATTACTTATTTTCAATATAAAAATAATTGTGGCTGGATTTTTTCTTTTACTTTTTATAACAGTCTTGGGCATGTCAAAGAATAGTAGCAACATTGGCTTTGATGCATTTTTAGTTTTTGTGCAGCATTAGATTAAATTTAAAGGGGGGGTGAAATGCTATTTCATGCATACTGAGTTTTTTACACTGTTAAAGAGTTGGATTCCCATGCTAAACATGGACAAAGTTTCAAAAATTAAGTTGTACGTTTGAAGGAGTATTTTTGTTCCAAAAAAACCTCTTCCGGTTTGTCAAAAGTTTCGGAAAGTTTTTTCGAGTATGGCTCTGTGTGACGTTAGTTGGAGCGGAATTTCCTTATATGGGTCCTAAGTGCGCGCTCTTCTGCCGGAAGAGCGCGCGCTCCAGTATAGCAGAGCACTGAGAGGCTGAGCACAGCCTGATCAGAGCGAGAGCGTCGCGAAAAGTCACAAAAGAAGTGTGTTGTTGGTTGCCAGGGCAAGACAACCCTGCACAGATTACCAAAAGAGAAACAGCATTAAGGGAGCAGTGGATGGAGTTTATTTTTACAGAGCATCAACGGAGTTGTGCAAGTGTTTTTGTTTGTTCCTGCATTTCGGATTGCACATCGCTTATTTCTTAAGGATAATGCAGTCCCAACGGAAAAGGGTCACGATTGTGTGTTGGAACCACATGCGGTGAGTAAAACTGCTTCAAATATCTCTGTGTTGTTAACTTAGCTATCAGCGCATAAGCACATCAAGTAAACAACATGCGATGTTGTCATCAAACTGCACTTTCCACATGTACAGCTTAAAAAATATAAATATATAAATATAAAGACTTTTTGGAGTTATGAAGGATGCAGTACTACTCTATAGGTACTCAAGATTAACAGGATATTGAGTGAAAACGAGCATTTCACCCCCCCTTTAAACAATTCAAAAAATGTAAACATATACACACACAATCTAATATGCTGTTATACTCCACATACAAGCCAGAAACCAAGCCTTTTTTTGCACAGGCCTATCTAAATGGTTAATGGTCCCACCTAGTGATTAACTGTAAAAATAACAAATTTTACCTCTTCCCAAAAGGGAAAACCACAAACAATTAAGAATGCATTATTATATGGTTTCATGGCTTTGCAATCAAAACATTATGTGGAATGGAAGTCAACGGGGCAAAAACAGCCACCAACAACAAATGTGGGAGAACAAATTTAAATCTAATGCTGCACAAAAACTAACAATGCATCAAAGCCAATCTTGTTACTAATCTTTGACATACCCAAGACTGTGATAAAAGGAAAAAAATATATACAGTCCACAATCACTTTTTATATTGAAAATATGTAATTTTGTGTGCCCCCCCTCCCCCCATATCAGTGACATCATTTATGAACTTGTTAATTAAAGAGTTAAAATCTTGGATTTTTTTTTTAACATTTGGTCATTTTGATCAGGACTGAGGTTGAAAAAAAAAAGAAAATAAAATATTTATCTGATACATTTTTTACAGCAGTTTAATTTAGTGGATGTTTTCATCCATGAACATAATGAAAGGGTAGTGAATTTGCCAACAGTGTACCATTGAGTTTTTGAAAAACTCAAAGCATTTTCCCCAAAAATGGGTAAAAATAAGATTTGGCACCAAAAATCAATCCATTAGCTCAAACACAGAGAAAGTTGTGGTCAAAATAAGACTCAACTTTACCCCCTAGTGGACAAATGCGTCCCCAACAACGCATACGGGTTAAATCACAGTCTAGGTTTCTAATATTCACTGTTTCTTGCTTCTTATATATAGCTTCTGTTATATAAAGCAAATGATGGGGTGAAGTAGTTGGTTGTTAGGTTGGTTGTTAGGTGGTTGCTAGGATGTTGTGGGTGGTTGCTGGGTTTTAGTTGATAGTGTTTTGGGTGGTGTTGAGGTTGTTACTGGAGATTTGGTGTTGTTTTCTAGGATCTGAGGTTATTGCTAGGATGACTGCGTTGTTGGAGTGGTTGCAAGGTGGTTGCGTTGTTGGAGTGGTTGCAAGGTGGTTGCGTTGTTGGAGTGGTTGCAAGGTGGTTGCGTTGTTGGAGTGGTTGCAAGGTGGTTGCGTTGCTGGAGTGGTTGCAAGGTGGTTGCGTTGTTGGAGTGTTTGTAAGGTGGTTGCGTAGTTGGAGTGATTGTAAGGTGGTTGCGTTGCTGGAGTGGTTGCAAGGTGGTTGCGTTGTTGGAGTGTTTGCAAGGTGGTTGCGTTGTTGGAGTGTTTGCAAGGTGGTTGCGTAGTTGGAGTGGTTGTAAGGTGGTTGCGTTGTTGGAGTGGTTGCAAGGTGGTTGCGTTGTTGGAGTGGTTGCAAGGTGGTTGCGTTGTTGGAGTGGTTGTAAGGTGGTTGCGTTGCTGGAGTGGTTGCAAGGTGGTTGCGTTGTTGGAGTGGTTGCAAGGTGGTTGCGTTGTTGGAGTGGTTGCAAGGTGGTTGCGTTGTTGGAGTGGTTGCAAGGTGGTTGCGTTGTTGGAGTGGTTGCAAGGTGGTTGCGTTGCTGGAGTGGTTGCAAGGTGGTTGCGTTGTTGGAGTGTTTGTAAGGTGGTTGCGTAGTTGGAGTGGTTGTAAGGTGGTTGCGTTGCTGGAGTGGTTGCAAGGTGGTTGCGTTGTTGGAGTGTTTGCAAGGTGGTTGCGTTGTTGGAGTGGTTGCAAGGTGGTTGCGTTGTTGGAGTGGTTGCAAGGTGGTTGCGTTGTTGGAGTGGTTGCAAGGTGGTTGCGTTGTTGGAGTGGTTGCAAGGTGGTTGCGTTGTTGGAGTGTTTGCAAGGTGGTTGCGTTGTTGGAGTGGTTGCAAGGTGGTTGCGTTGTTGGAGTGGTTGCAAGGTGGTTGCGTTGCTGGAGTGGTTGTAAGGTGGTTGCGTTGCTGGAGTGGTTGCAAGGTGGTTGCGTTGCTGGAGTGGTTGCAAGGTGATTGCGTTGTTGGAGTGGTTGTAAGGTGGTTGCGTTGCTGGAGTGGTTGCAAGGTGGTTGCGTTGCTGGAGTGGTTGCAAGGTGATTGCGTTGTTGGAGTGGTTGCAAGGTGGTTGCGTTGCTGGAGTGGTTGCAAGGTGGTTGCGTTGCTGGAGTGGTTGCAAGGTGGTTGCGTTGCTGGAGTGGTTGCAAGGTGGTTGCGTTGTTGGAGTTGCTGTAAGATGGTTACGTCGTTGGAGTTGTTGTAAGGTGTTTGCGTTGTTAGAGTGGTTGTAAGGTGGTTGTCAGCATTTGTGGTGGTTGCTATGGTTTTGGAGTTGTTGCTGGAGGTTTAAATAAGGTCAAAACTCCCATATATCACAAAATTTTTATGCTCACATGAGGTGGTTTTCCAGGCAACTCGAAAAAGGAATGTATCAAAAAACATGTATCTTTTTTTCTTTTGCATTTACAGGTCATCTGAGTCACATGATTATTCTTTAATATACTATAACCTCCAAGAAACACCTCGTACACCTCATAAAGGCTTTTTTTCCTTTCCGATAATGCTTGAATATTTACACTACACACGTCTGGTGCTTTACGGCTCTGAAACAGCCACTGGCCACTCTAGTCAAAGCTGGTGTTTATATCAGCTGCGCCGCGGCACTTTTCCGAAGATTTCCAGAAGTGGCTCTCTGCACTGCTTCACTAAAGATACACATCTACTTCTTCGATTAAAAATAATGATTAGTTCGGTGGCTGTGATATACGTAAACCTACCAACATCCTTTGCCATGAATTATAATTAGACTTATTGGCAATTGTTTTTATTGACATTTATGAAATATCACAAACTTGTTGCACAAAACTGTAATGGAAACCTTGCTACTGAGAATAATTATTAATAATTTTACAAAATATTTTCATTTAAAATATTGTTCTTTTGAACTTTATTTTCGCCAAAGCATCCTAAAAGAAGTATATCATAGTTTTCACAAAAATATGAGGTATTTCAACTCTCAAAGTCAACACTGATATCAATAAATGTTTCTTGAGCAGCAAATCAGCATACTAGAATGATTTCTGAAGGATCATGTGACAGTGAAGAGAGCATAAGACACCTTTCAGGACCTTTCTGTTTACTTAATATGTGAAACTCTCTCAGTTTTTTGCTTATTTCTTTAGATCTGTGTCTCTGTTAAACCTTCCGGTGAGTCTTCGTCCTCATAAGGTGAAAGGCCTTCTGGGACAGGGCATGTCCAGCACCAGCCCATTCATCTACTCTCCAATTACAATGCACAGCAGAGGAGACGAGCGCTTGAAGAAGATCAGCGAGTCGTTCTCTTAAAATTCCTCTGTGTTAGTTATTGTTTTCTCTGAGACTTTAATCATATTGGTGTGATCTTTGAGTGTTGACCTCACACACTGTTTATGCAGGTTGGTATTGCTCTGATGGGCTTCGGTAGTGATCTTAATTACTGTTTAAAAGATTCTAAACTGAACACACATCATTGTGCTTCCACGTGGTCTGTTTGATTCATTATGACAGGCGCTGTCATTAAGTTGTCCCTTTTCCTGTTGGCAGTTGGAGGCGGCTGGAAGGAGTTGAAGTGTTTTCTGGATCTCTTAAGCAGAATCAAACGGCACAGGCTCTATTATTTATAGACTTAAGGCAAATGGCAGAACACTTTGCCACATTAAAAATACTATGGCAGTGTAGTTGTTTAAAATCTCAAACCATGGTGACTAGCTGGTACTGTGATGGTATTACAAGTTAAAACTATGGTGCTTTGATACAGTAAATATATTATGGTATTCTTTAAAGTACAAAGAAAATAATATCTTAAATGAATACCATGAAATGTATTAAAGTATCATTTTACTTTACAGTATAGTTCTGGTATAACCATGGTATATTAATATTTATCATGATATATTTTGAATTACACACACACACACACACACACACACACACACACACACACACACACACACACTACTCCTTATAGTACTGGTCATAACATAACATAACATAACATAACATAACATAACATAACATAACATAACGTAATATAGGTTTTGGCATTGCCATCCAGAAAACATGTTTTTTTTACTTCTTGATACCTTTTTGAAAACTTTCCTAGCAGCTTTGATGTCAAAAATATATCACTATAATAATCATTCACCATTCACGTGTCAGTATAAGTCTATTTATAGATCAAGCTCCTCCAGAGTCATATTAAATTCATGGACTGTGTCTAATCTCTCACTCTGGGCATACCTTTCTCGAGTTCTATTGTTTTGTTGTAGATTTTTTGGGTATATTTTTGGATCGTAGGGGCCCTGAGGAACTGGCAGGAATCTTATGAAGACAGATGGCTGTTCAGTGTGAGGTTGCCCCGACTTTTCAAACAAATCATGTTGTATAAGAGTCAGATGGCTGTTTCCAGCCTGTCTTATTTCATTCTGCCAAAACCCACCAACGTCTACTGCGAGTGCCCGTTTTTATTGTATTTTTTCATGTGCTATCCCATGTCCACTTGGATACTCCCAATGGTCCCGATTTCACTCTTAATTACGTGGGAGTGGTTAGTCAACCGCTTCCGTCACGGGTCGTGATTAGTCACAGGTGGGCGGGAAGAATCGACACAGGTGGGCACTTTCCTGAAGACTTCGTCTTTCTGCCGTTGAAGCAAGGTTTTGAGTTGCCTCAATTTCCGGTTGATTGCACAAGCACCTAGATGTCAAGAGATAGTTTTCCAAAGAGGGATGGAGGGAGCAAGAGAATGAAAGGACAAGGGAATTCACATTCAAAACCATCATTCTGGTCGTTTACATAATTTGATCATTTTCAATCAGGGTTCAATTAGTGCCACATACTTCCGCTTTCAAGTGAGGCTTCACTGAAATGCCACTTGGTCTTGTTTGGCTTTGGCTTAATGAAACCATTCAGATCCTGCTTTATTTTCTTTTAAAAAATGTCGACATATTTGCCTTTTTAGTGGCTTTTGCTTTTGTTTATGCTTAAAAAAAACTTTTTTTTTTCGAAATTATAAGCAAAAAAGATCACAGATGTACAAGAAAATACCATTTCATTTTTTATACTTAAAACATGCAATGCCTTATTCAACATGTTAATTTAAAATTCTTTGTAATTGTTTGTGAAATTTACCTCCAATATCTGAGTGAAAATTTTTCTATACCATTTTTTTTTTCAGTGTAATTTTAACGTGGTTTTTGCCTGACAGGTTATAAAACTGGTGAAATAAAAAACAGTTTTTACATTAGATATGACTTAGCTCCCTCTCTGTTTTCAGTAGAGATGCTCTGCAAATGTGAATGACTCTTATGAGCTGATTCTTTAATGAGTCATTCAGAAAGACTCACAAGATGCCAATTTGAATCAGTCTGATGAATGTTTATCTAATGAACTCACTGACTCTCATGAGCTGTTTCTTTAATTATCCGTTTAGAGAGATTCACAAGATACCAGTTTGAATCAGTCTGATGAATACTTTACTGAATGAACCCACTGAATCAGTGTGACTCACTCACTCAAAGTTTTTATTGTGTTTAGTTATGAACATATCGAAATGAAGCATTTTTGTTGTGTACTTAAATTGATTAATTCACCCCAAAATAATTTCAGTATAAGTCATACAGGTTTGGATCAACACAAGGCTGAGTAAATGTTGACAGAAAATGTATTTTTGGCCGAACTATCCCATTAAAGTTCTGAAACTTAAGTTAGTATTATTAATGGATATGGTTCTTGTGAAAATGTATTTGAGTGCTTTTCTTTGTAATCAATTCCACAGACTGGACATGTTACTTTCCAGAATGTCTGTTTAGAGACTTTCCAGGTCCTAGAGACTGATGTCACACCTGACATTTGTGTCCAATAACCATTTTTTTGCTCTCCGTTTACACACCTGTCTAGTAATCGTGACAGTCGTGACAGGACGTCACCGCTCTCATGCTCTCGGTGGTCGAGTTTCAAATCCACAAAATCCAGTTTTCTCCGTTTAGCAATTTCAATCATTCATTCCTTTCTTTCTTAACGGCTTCCATGCACGTTGCGGGGTCAAATGTGGCTTGTAAACGAGCTGCATTATACGATGCTCCCTTTTGTTTGATTGGTAAAAGCTCGCTTAATAACTTCCCAGAATGCCACAGGCATTAGGGGATGTGTCATGCCTGTCTCGGGGTAAGCCGAGCACCCAAGGCTAACGTCTCTGAGTCACACACTTTCCCTGACAGAAAAATCTTTGGGCCGATGAACAATGTCACTTGTTTGTTGTTTTGCCTTCAAGGCTCCATTGGCTTGAATATTTTATGTAGCGATGACGCGCCACACTAAATTTGACCTGGCTGTATGTAATGAGCAGCCAGGTAAACACTCCTCCGTTTGATTTGAAAACTGAAAAGAATGTTTGCATTGATTTTGGACTGTATGTCTGTTTCCAACCCTGTGGGGTTGATATGTAAGCTAGTGCGAGTTTGTGCCGAATCAACTATAGATGGTGTTTTCTTTGCTGTTCTGTTGCTTTCTTGTTCTTGCCAACAAAGCACTCTGACTCACGCACACACACACACACACACACAGACACACACCAGATGTCTCTGGAGAGAAGTCCTTTATCAAAGCGAACAGCCTCCACAAACACACACACACACACACACTGAAGCAGGAATTGCGTGAGGTACAATTAGTCGACCATTAACTAAATCAACAAGGTATATGTGTGCGTAATTGTATGTGACTGATGAAACTGAATTAGGAAATGTTTTTTTTTTAATGCGTTTGCCTAATTACTTTTAGAAGTTATTTTTTGTGTGCAACTTGAGGGATTAGCAAAATCACAAATGAATGATCAGTTCTGGTTCCATTAATGATTCGGGAAGAAATATTGGGAAGAAATGCAAGTTCTTTGCCAAACTAAGAGAGAATTTCAATTAAACAGTTCTTGTAGAAGGTGCAGAAACTTTTTAATGACTTTTCATTGTCCTTTTAGGGGTGGCATAAGTGTAATTCAATAACTGGCCTACTGTGGAACACAAAACAAGATATTTTGAAAACTATTTTTCCATATAATCAAAGTCAATAGGGATGTAATGCTATTTTGGACTTTTTTAATTTAATTTAATTTATTCAATTAAACTTGGATTATCAGAATAAGTTGTTTTTTAATAATGATTCCTTAAAGAGAATCAGCCCATAAGACTCTTTTGTTCATGGATGTGTTTGATTCATGTTTTTGACGCAGAAGAATTGTTTGATCCATAGCATTTTAAATGTACTAAAAAGAACCAGCTTAAAGTATAAGAATCTTTTGTTTGGGAATCCGAAATGTCTTTGATTCACTAAAATAATACAGTTATAAGAATCATTCATTCTAAAACGTTTTCTAATCACAAAATAAAGAGCCCATTCATAAGGATCATTTGTTTCAGGAATCTGGAATGTTTTAGATTCACTTAAGAATAATTTGTTCTGGTGATCATGAGATCCATTTATTCTGATTTTTTTTTTAAATAGCAAAGATTATTGGCTCACAGTCTCCTCTTTAGAATGTTGTTTTTTATTATTATTATTATTTTTTTTATTCGCTTAAAAATCTGGTGTATGAGAATCATTTGTACAGTTATCTGGAATGTTTTTGACTCACTAATGAACCAGGCTATGAGATTCACTCATTCTGAAATGCTTTTAAATTAGTAGAATGAAGTGGCTCATAAAAGTCTCTTCTTCAGGAATGTTTTTATTCACTTAAATGGGGGTTGGTGGGCTGGAAGATATTGGTTTCTGTTTATATCATGCTGTAGATGCTTATTTAATGTGCTTTACACTCCAGGCTCTGCAAAAAAGAAATCCTACTCATATCCCAGTGGTCCTGCTTGTACTACAGTACATTGTTTTCTTGCAGCGTTTAAACTCTAAACCCCGTTTACACACCTGTGATTCAATCTTGCAGACATCCCACAGCTATTTGGAGTGAAGCCATGGGTTCAGCCCAACACGAATCTCACACCTTGATCCAAATACAATTTCAGGAAGTTCCATCGGAATCTTCTCAAGCTTTGTCTCTCTAGTGCTTTCCATTTTAGAAAGTTTGACAGCCACCCTCACAAAAGCCTCCTTCGCGAAAGCTTCCGTAAATTGTCAGCACTGAGGGGCATTTAGAGTTTCGGCCCGTTCTTCTCCTCCTCTTCCTCTCATTTCTGCCTGTGATCAGATATCAAAGTTAACAGCCGCCTCTGCTCATCTGTCCAGCGCTGCGGCTGCAGACTAACAGAATATTTAATGCTCCGTGTAGTGCTTTCCTTCCACGTCAGATTCTATAACCGAGATTGATGTTTGCTGTAAAATAAAGAGGTTATATAGCAGGAGATGGGTTTTCCTATAATTGCACAGGCGGAGAATAGGTTTCAAGTTCTGCCTGATTCTGTTTGCGTCTTGAATCATAAAACGAGTGCGATGTCTTTCTTGGCTACATAAGAAAGTCTTAGCAGTCGAGGGAGGGCAGATTAGGTCTCTCTTGCCGTAAAGTCAATTTCTTTATCTTACTGAGTGTGTGGAGTTTTGAGAGGTTAGTGATCAAAGTCAATTGTCTCATGGAAATACCATTGATATTAAATCAAGAAATCATTATTTGTGCATACTATAGTGCTCGATTAAACCACTAAACATAAGCAGGCTTCTTACATTTATAATAGAATAAATGCAATTTATGTGTTTAAAGAGTTTCGAGACCTATTGTGACTTTTGTTAGCAACACACACCATGCTTACTAAGGGTGCATTTATTTGATCAAAAACACAGTTTTTGTAATATTGTGAATTTAATATAGCTGTTTTCTATTTGAATTTGTTTTAAAATGTAATTCATTCCTGTGATGCAAAGCTGTATTTTCAGCATCATTCCTCCAGTCTTCAGTGTCACATGATCCTTCAGAAATCATGCAGATAGGATGATTTGGTGAAAGATTTATTCCTATTATATATTATTATTTTATTATCAATGTTCAAACCATTTTTTTCCCCAGATTTCTTTTGTCAAGAGAAAGATATTTATGTGAAATAGAATTATTTAGTAAAAAAAGTAAGTCTTTACTGTCACTTTTGATCAATTCAGTGGTTTCTTGCTAAATAAAAGTATTAATTGCTACAAAAATATCGTACAGATCCCAAACTTTTAAATGGTAGTATATATTCAGCATTTTGTGTAAATTAATTATTATCACTTTACAATACTTAAAACATAACGTTGCTTTTCAAAGTTGAGTTTTGCACTTTCTTTCTCCGAGGTTTTGATAATAGTCTAGTGTGGAAGGCCTGGGTTAATTTACTCTCGCCGTAGATATTAAAACAGACTTTTCAAGTAGATCCAGGTGTCGGGGGTATATTTGCCAGTTTTAGTAATGAAAATCATAAAGTTCAGATTTCATGAAACCATGATCCTCTCTGGAGGTGTGTAGTGTTAAACTCTCTTGCTTAACTTGATATTGACGGCTTTGGGACTCATTAGATGAAAAAAACACATGGCTGTTGGCTGTTTGGATACAGATGAAATATTCATTATTTTATCAGAAATGGATGCAGTCGACTCCCTTTAGAGCAGAAAATCAGACTTCAGACTCTCCAGCAGCCCGATGGAAACCCCAAATACTGTTCAATCTCAGCCCGATACACAGAGCCAAAACTCATTTTCTAAATGTATGACTTGTTGTCGTCCCAGTGCGCAGAGAAACCATCTGCCTTCAAGCTACCTCTCCTACAGTGAATATATTTACTCTTATTCCCAGAGAACAGACCAGCATCCTTCAGGTGTGTGTGAGATAGATGAGCCAATGGCAAGTCTGTAGCTATTTTTGCCCATGCTGGATAGCTACAACTGGATTGACGACTTCTCCCAGATGCAAAAAACAAAACAAAAACATCCCTCATAGCCAATATGAAACTCACAGCTTTGATCAAGATTTTGACTTCATTAACCTGTTGGGATTCAGTCTTGACACTCTCGTCCATGTTCAGTCTGTTAGAGAGTTTCAAAACTGTGTGCACTTTTTGTTCAGTTGATCAAAAGTGACAAAAAAAGTGATCAAAAATGACATTTTATAAAGTTGATGGAATGATTTCTGAAGGATCATGTGACACTGAAGACTGGAGTAATGATGCAAAATAATTCAGCTTTGTGTCACAGGAATAAATTATATATATATATATATATATATATATATATATATATATATATATATATATATATATATATATATATATATATATACAGTGGGGCTCGAAAGTTTGGGCACCCCTTGCACAATCTGTGAAAATGCAAGTAATTTTCAAAAAATAAGAGAGATCTTACTAAATGCATGTTATATTTTATTTAGTACTGTCCTGAGTAAGATATTGTACATAAAAGATTTTAACATTTAGTCCACAAGACAAAAAAATTGCTGAAATTATTAAAATAACCCCACTCAAAAGTTTGGGAACCCTTGGTTCTTAATTCTGTGTGTGGTCACCTGATGATCCTTGGCTGTCTTTCTGTTTTGTGATGGCTGTGCATGAGTCCCTTGTTTGTTCTGAACAGTTAAACTGAGCAGCGTTCTTCAGAAAAATCTTTAAGGTCCTGCAGATTCTTCAGTTTTCCAGCATCTTTGCATATTTGAACCCTTTCCAGCAGTGACTTTATGATTTTGAGATACATCTTATCACACTGAGGACATTTGAGGCACTCAAACACAACTATTAAAAAAGGTTCAAACATTCACTGATGCTCCAGAAGGAAACAAGATGCATTAAGAGCTGGGGGGTGAAAACTTTTGAACACGATGAAGATGGCCAAATTTGTCTTATTTTGTTGAAATATAATTTTTTTCCATTTAGTTCTAAACCTTCGTAAGCAACAGAAGATACTTGTATTTTTCCCGGTACACAAATTAAGTACAATTTACCTTGATCTTCAAATTCCAAAAGTTTTCACCCTCCCCAGCTCTTAATGCATCTTGTTTCCTTCTGGAGCATCAGTGAATGTTTGAATCTTTTTAAATAGTTGTGTTTGAGTCCCTCAAATGTCAATCTCAAAATCATGAAGTCACTGCTGGAGAGGGTTCAAATATGCAAAGATGCTGGAAAACTGAAGAATCTGCAGGACCTTAGAGATTTTTCTGAAGAACGCTGCTCAGTTTAACTGTTCAGAACAAACAAGGGACTCATGCACAACCATCACAAAACAGAAAGACAGTCGAGGATCATCAGGTAACAGAACACAGTACTAAGAACCAAGGGTTCCCAAACTTTTGAGTGGGGTTATTTTAATAATTTCAGCAATTTTTTTGTCTTGTGGACTAAATGTTAATATCTTTTATGTACAATATCTTACTCAGGACAGTACTAAATAAAAAATAACATGCATTTAGTATGATCGCTCTTATTTTTTGAAAATTACTTGCATTTTCACAGATTGTGCAAGGGGTGCCCAAACTTTCGAGCCCCACTATATATCTATATATATATATATATATATATATTTGCAATAATATGTCACAATATTATACTTCAAATAAATGCAGAAAAAATGCATTTGTGTGTGTGTGTATATATATATATATATATATATATATATATATATATATATATATATATATATATATATATATATATATATATATATATATATATATATATATATATATATATATATTTGTCTACTGTAATTCATCAGTAGCATATTTTGAGTGATTTTATATGGACTCTTTGATTATAGTGCAGAGATCTCTGCTGTGATGCAAGCCAGCGCATCTGAATATTTGATATTCAGTTCAAAAGGAACTTCTTTGTATGCAGAGGCTGTAAAACTGCTGGTTATGAGCCAAACAATTCTTCCCTCACCTCAACGCTGCTATTAACAAAACACCCCGCCGTAATTTTAAATGGCACATTCAGAGATGAAAACAAGCAAGCTGCATTTAAAGATTCCCTGATGCAGTAAAAAGAAAGTTTCTTCATCTAAGGGCCTCACCATAAAAAATAAAAAAAAGTGCAAATGTGTATTTCCTTAATTATTAATTGCTTTGAAAAGATTTTTATGCATCTCTATTTCCGCTTCTAACCACACAGGTCATAATATGAAGTGCAGAATAAAATAAGATATTTTTGCAATGAAAAAAATAATTCATCTAGGTAAACTGTTTCTTCACATCATCGGGTGATCTGGGTTTTGTTCATCTACCTTTTCATGAATACTGTTTGCATACTATTCAGATGTGACCTATCGTTGCACATTAAACTGGATTGAAGAAAGGGTTTAAAAAAGAAGCTCATCAGTGTTGAAACATAGTGGCAGCAAAAGTTTAGAGTACAACAGGCCTGTGAAATTATCTATTGTGACATCCGAGTTACTCTGAACGAACTGTTCCTCTGGTAAAGCTTTAATCTGACGTCCAGATATGTGAGCTTGACAGGAATTAACCAAAAAGAACAGAATGAGTCTAAGAATGCACAAAAAGGTTGTGTGCATGACAATCATGCCATTATTTCTGCAGTGCTAGATGTCTGTAAAGAACATGCAGCATTGATTAATAACATAGATGTGCTATTAACAACTGATTTAAAACATCAAAGTAATCCACAAATTCAAAAAGTCTAGTCAGTCATTTAAAACAAAAAACAGAGCTTTTGTAATAAAAACAAATTTATCATTAAGACTTTTTTTTTTCCTTAAAATGTTGCTTAAAATCATGGATAGTCCTCTATCCATAATATTGCCTTTTCCAGTGGGGATTCGTTTCCTGTGTGCATTCGTTACATATAGACTCTCATTTTGGCCAGAAACAATGGTTTAAAAATTGTTAACATTTCTTACAAACATAGCTTTTCACTTCTCAAGATGTTAACTGATGGGCTGGAGCGGTGTGGATTACTGGGACGTTTTATCGGCTGTTCGGACTCTCATTCTGACGGCACCCATTCACTTCAGACTATCCATTGCTAAACAAGTGATGTAATGCCACATTTCTCCAAATCTCATATTTCCATGCCTTATAGTTGCATTTAGCTGATTAGTGCTGCTTGATTAATAATATAGTTTGTTTTTGTGACGATACAAGCAGTCAGTATAGTGTTCATTAATGGGGTCTATTCTTGTTTAATCTCCTGCCTGGTTTTTTTCTTCAGGGTTCCATTAATGACAGCAGGTTTCATAATGCATTTATCATTTGTAATTTGACACAATTGCGAGGGAAACTGAATGTTGAGCTGGACATAATGTACGTAGGATGGGACTTGATTTAGTCCATCATGCTTGTGCTTTGTTAGGCTGTGATATCATAGACTGTTATTACACAGCTGTCTAGAATACTTGATTTCGATTGGTCAATCTTGCCATTTACAATCTCAAGTTTATTTCTCATGTTGATTTTAATTGAATTGCTGTTTATTTCGGTTTCACTCAAGTGAGATGATTTTATCAGCTGCAGTGTGTTGATCCACCGTGGCTGCTGTCAGCGCTATCAGTTCATGAACTCAACCAGCCGTGCTGCTTTTGCCTGCTATAACTTTCTGGAAATAGATACAGCAAACCGAAAAAAGTACACGGTGTCTGAACATTTGCTGATTATTTTATGGATGTACGAAGTCAGTTCTTGTCATGTTTTCATTTTCAGCACTTAATGTACCATTTTATAATTCAAAACCTAGCAAATATCTCTAATCTAATGCTTTGGTATTTGGACATTATGTTTCTAAATGTTTTTTGAGGCTGCTGTAGAGGGGTTTGTACTATGATGACTAGAAGGTGAGCTCTTGGGGGCTTCTTTTTCAGCATTGCGGTTGTTTTGTGGTTTGATGTGGAGTGAGGTGTATCTCTCAGGGTAAACCGTGTTTTCAGGAGAGCCAAAGGGCAGATATCCTCAGGCTCTCAGCATGGACGGATCTCAGAAGCGGTGCAGGTGTCTGGAGTTGTGTGTCTTCCAGCGGAACAGCAGGAGGACAGAGCTTTATCCTGTCTCCTAAACCGATGGCTATTGTAGGGAGAGAGAGAGATATCTCCTCCTCCATTACGCACGTAATGAGGCATTAAACACTCTTTAACATCTTTATCGGGACTTTGTCTCAGGCGGTCTCTTAGCCTGATGCTGTTTCAGCTGTTTGTACAAGCAGTCCAAATTTAGAAATACTTACAAACTGAAGAAGCCATATCGGTGGAAACAGGATTTTTCATACTTTTTATATTTTAATCTATTTTTAGTGTCTACTTTTACTAATTAGCAGCAGTACATTGTAGGAATTAATGCATAGTTCAATCAATGCTTGTTTCTAAATGAATCAAGGTGACCAACATGTCATATTTTGCATGCATTTATGTTTGAGTAGTAGTATCTCGGTGTGTGTGTGTGTTGCATATGGGCGAACAGCTGCTCCCACGCTGTGTGCGTGCTGATAATCAGCACTTTCTAACGAGCCAATTCATCTCTCGTTAACATTTGTTATGACCTGCAGGAGTTCCCACGCGGGGAGTTCTCACTCGCTCATGATTTTCAGACTGTGCAAAACTCTCGCTTCCCTAGATCTGCAACGTAGCCACTGGGCTGTTGTCGTAGTTGTTAGGCAGCGTTGCAATTGGGAAGAGAGCCGTGTGAAAAAGGTGCTTGTTAGTGAACAGATGGAGGTTTTCTCTCTTTCCCCACTCACTGTAAAAGCCCTGGAAGCTTCCTGACCCCTGCTGATGGGATTCGGCGACACTGACAGGTGCATCCATCCTGCATCTTGGGTCCAGGTCCACATACGTCTTCACCTGTCAGATCTCAACACCACTTAGAGCGGTTTATCGCGAGGCCACGCTCAAAAGGGCAAATATTTGACATGCTTGTGTGTGTGGGATGGAGCTCTTACACCGGCTGATGTCCACAGCAGACCCACAATCCCTGTTTGCTAAGCTGTAATGGACAACGACACAGTGAGGGGCCGTATAATGACTGTCGGCCTGCTGGAAACAAACACACACCCAAAACCACAGCTCGTTTATAAAGAGATTTTAGCACAGAAAGGTTTAATGTAGGCTAGAAGGACTTCTTGATTAGATTTGCAATTGCATGACCTTGGGCATATTGGGAATGGCATATTAGAAGTAGTTTTAGAATGCGTACTGTATTTTCTGTATGTCCAATTACAATTTTCCAAAATATGACGTTTGCAGAGCACACTGCTCTACCGAATCCCACAGTGCAGTGCTTTCAACTTGACCCTTTATTATTATTTTTTGCCTTATTTGATCAGACATTTTACATAAAACTGTAACAGTGCAAGTCCATGTCTGAATTATGCCATTAACATTTCATTGAAATCATTATAATTGCAAATTAATATCTTTATCAGGTCTTGGTCTCAGGTGGCCTTGAAGCCTGATGATGTTTTTGATGTTTGTAAAAGCAGTCCAGCTTTAAGAAAACATATCAGTGAAAACAGGAATTTTCAGATTCTTTTAACACATTGTACTTATTGTGTGTAGATGGCTTTATTTATTTATTTAATTAATTATTTAAAATAATGAATGTTAAATATTATTTTTTAATCATTTATTTTATTTGAAATACTTATTTATTTTTTAATTCTCATTTAGTCATCTATTTTAAATGATTATGTATTTATTTTTTTAATTATTTATTTTAAATCCTGTAATGCAAAATAGCCTCAAAACTATTTCTAATTCATACTACGTGGCACAGAAGAGCGTAACAAACCCCCATCTCCTCTATTTATCACAAGTTAACTTGTTTTTACTTTTCCCAATTTTTAATTTTTCATTCATTATTCTGCTGCTGGTTAAACTGATCCCTTGAGCCAAAAAACTTTTTCCTTTTCAGATTCAGATGATTTCACTCAGTCCAAACTTAAACTATAGGATTAATGTCAAGCAAAAGTAAAGAAGATGTTAACTATTTATTTTTATGCCACAGTACTGAGGTCAAATGAAATGCAATGGCTGTTTTCATGTTGACCTAAACTGCAGATTTCATTCTCAGCAGGTGGATTTGTCTGTGTTCTCATCCTCTGGTCTCCATAAGCAGAGCCACAGGTCCTTTTGTGTGACATCCAGCTTATATTAAATGCTTAAACTGACTCGTGGGCTTCCCCCTTAAGGGGGATATTACATTTAATTCCTGTCCCCTTCTCATCATTTCAGAGGTCTGTGCTGTCTTGCATTCATCATATGGAAAACCGTCTTCATAGCATCTATAATAAAGAATCTCCTTTTTCAACCCTGCTTTAATTTCCCTCAGGAGTGAAGCCTGGCGTTTACTCGGTGTCAGTTGAGTGTAGCCCAACAGTGTGTTCACGCTGGATTTATGGACCAGTTTGGAATGGATTATTAGATTCCTGGTGGAAATGGAAAAATACAGTGTTTGGAAGAGAAAATCCATGACGATTTGAAGACACTTGAAACTATTTGCCCTGAACTGAAGGGGTTTCTTTAATGGGAGCAAATGGTTGGCTATTTTATTTTATTTTATTTTATTTTATTTTATTTTATTTTATTTTATTTTATTTTATTTTATTTTATTTTTTATTTTATTTTATTTTATTTTATTTTATTCAAGTAACTTTTATCCAAGTAATTATTATTATATGTTTTTTTTAACTCACCAGCAAATTACAACTATTTATTTTTAGTGTGAAATACACAATTAGCTCCAAATTCATGGAATTCATGAGAAATGTCAACAACAACCGTATTTCAGAGGCGACGGACAAGAATAGATACAGTTGGTTTTCATTCTTTGAAAATAATTCATGCGTTCTAAACTCCATATGGCCTTCAGCGGCGGATGATTATTAGTGTGAGACAGGGCTCTGGTTAATTTGAGCGTGAAATCTGCGAGCATACTGTAGATAATACAGTGAATATATCTCCTCCCGAGGGAACGAGGGGCCATTGTTTGGAAACGCTTAATCAGTATCAGACTCCGTCTCTGGATTAATGGAAAAGCTCAGTAGAGTTCACTAGCTTCCAGCTCTGGTGGATTTACTCAGAAACACAGAGCAAAATTCAGCTGAAGAGAGTCATATAGTGTTCCTGTTGCTTAACTGGTAGCAACAGTAGTGCCAGGAACACCAAGGTCATGGGTTTGATTTTGGCCGTCATTTATAGAGCAGTGCATGCAAGCATATTGATCAGGCCTGTCAACATCAATGAATCATCTTATATTTAAGAGCTGAATGCTTTTCAATCTTCATGCATTTATACAGTGTGCTGCTTTTCATTGATGTGTGTGTGTGTGTGTGTGTGTGTGTGTGTTGCAGATTTCCAGTGGGTGCAGGGCGACGTGTGTGAGGTGCAGTTGATGTGCAATCCGATGTCACTTGAGCTATGGGTCAAAAACATGATAAGCATACAGTATTTGATTAATAAAATATTTGATGGAGTTATAAAAAACTAAATAATAAATGTATAATTTTATTTGTAATTTCAATTTACTTTTTAATATTTGTGTATTTTATTTACATTTTTATTTAATTTTAATGTTTTTTTTATTGTAGTTATTGTGTGTGTCTGTGTGTGTGTGTGTGTGTGTGTGTGTGTGTGTGTGTGTGTATATTGTCTTATTATATTAATTGGTAAAAAATTTGATACAAAAGATGATGCATGCATTTAATATGGTTAGGGAAAAATGCCCTTTAATTAGGGTAAAAATTACCTGGAAATCAATTTATATTAAATTAAATAATATAATTGAATTCATAATTTAACTTTAGTTTTTTTAACTTTTGTAATTTATTGTTCACTGTTTTTATATGTAATTTAATAAAAAATATTTTATTCATAACTTTACATTTACATATTTGTATTTTTATATTATATTTTACTTTACATTTTTTTTATTTTGTTTTATTTAAATTATTTGTATGAAATATATTTTGCTGTAATTTAAAATGTTATCTGTACGGCCAAAAATGATAGAGCATTTTAAGTTGCAACTGAACACACCGACACATTCGCTTAGAGAGCTAAATAACATTGCTTTCTGCAATGCATTCTTCGGATTTTAGCAACATCTCACATCCGGGGCAAGAATGTGATGACTTTAAATGTTGGTAGGCAGCTTACTTACTGAATTTTTAGAACAGAATTATTTTATATTATATTCCTGTGTTGAACCTACTCCACAGCCTCTACAAATATCGAACAGCGCATCAATTCTATGTGGACTGCAAGCGCTGTGATTGGTTGGCTAGAATCCTTCCCTCCGTATGTACTAGAGTTTTGTGTGTTTATGGGCACTTTAATATACTTTAATGTTACACCTTCTTATATAAAATAAAACAAAGCAAAGAACAAATGTCTTATCATTTATTATGCTGAAACAATGTTGATCTGCCGTGGTACAAGTCCTTGTGGAGATGGAAAGAATGCCATCTTCTCCTGTTCCGTTGTTGTTTCCTTTTGTAGTTTTAAATAGTGATTTGATTATTTGATATTTATTTGCTGCTGTCACGACAATAATGCTTCTCTGACGAGCTCCTTCTTCTTCGGTTTTTGTCGTGGTTACACCAGCTACATGCCTGTGGACACTGCAGACTAGCGGTTTGCATGTGTACTGCTTGTCGATGTGGATAACGGTGCATAAGTATAAATAAAGGCTACATCGTACGTCAGATGCAGAAGTATAAATCATGCTTAAGTGCATGTGCTCTTTGGTTTAATTACTATTGCAAATATTCAGAAAACCTGTTCTTGACACTTTAATGTCTGAATTATGGTAGAGAATAAGATTTTACATCAGAACCCTGCAGAGGCTTTATGGTGTTACTCTTTATGTTGATCAGTGTAAGAGAAAATGCTAGAAACAGATTCTACGCATGAGCACTTATATTTGAAGCATTAAAAAGTGGTATTGTGCACTATGGAGAACTATACATCCATTGCTTAATTTCTAGAGTCACTATCTATGGCATTTTGCTCTCAGTGAGAGCAGAAAAATTGTGCTGGAAACTTGTCACACTGCACCTAGCAGGATATGGTGTGTTCATTGTGTTGCTTTGTGATTTAGCCACTGTGCCAAGCAATGGGATTGTAATGCAAATCTCATTGCCAAAAATCTTTTTGTGTTTTTCTCTTTACATATTAACTGCACTTTAGAGTTCGACCTAGACAGCTGAAACAAGACTGTGCCGCTTATTGGTGGCTTGAGGGCCATTTAGGCCATAGAAGGTCACCCCGACCTGTCTATAATGACAGGGGAATAGAGGCAGAATCACACTGAAAAGATGGGGACAGTTTGTGTGAATGTGGGAGAGGGGTTACAGTGTCTTCCTGACACTATAATGGGCCTCTCATATGAGACCCAATTATCAGAGTCCAGCCATGTGGAGACGCTCCTAAGAAACCAACATAATCACATATAAAAAGCTGACTCTTATAGTGCTCCTTTGTTGTCTGCTCTCTACAGTCATGGCCAAAAGTTTTGACAGTGACACAAATTTTGTGTTTTGCAAAGTTTTCTGATTAAGCCTTTGTTGTTCCAATCATTGTGTTCTTGTTAGCAATGGTTAGCTCCAAAAAAATGCATGCAAACACCATCGCTTTGCATCAAAATGGCCCACATACATGGAAATTGCTACAAAGAATATTGCATCTGAAAGAACCTTTTACCGGATCATCAAAAACTTTAAGGAGAGAGGTTTGAGTGCAGTGAAGAAGTCTTCAGGACGTCCCAGAGTGTCCAGCAAGTGGCAGGACATTCTCCTCCTGAGGAATCAACTACAGATTTGTGTCACCACCAGTGCAGAACTTTACTCAGGAATGGCAGCTGGTTGGTGTGAGAGCATCTGCACACACAGTATGGCCAGTAAGAAAGTAAGACTTTTGGACAACGTCCTGATGTCAAGAAGGGAAGCAAAGAAGCCACTTCTCTCCAAGAAAAACTTCAAGGACAGACTGAAATTCTGCAGGAATTGCAACGATTGGACAGCAGAAGACTGCTGCAAAGTTATTTTCTCTGATGAAACTCCCTTCTGACTGTTTGGGACATTTTTTAAATTGATTGTTTGAAGAAAAGGTGAACACTACCATGAGTCCTGTGTTGTGCCAACATTGAAGTGTCCATAGACCATCCATTTGTCGGGCTGCTTTTCAACCAGGGGATTTGGATCTCTCATAATTCTGCCCAAAACACTGCCATGAATAAAGAATGGTATCAAAACAACCTGCAAGAGCGACTTCTTCCAATGATCCATGAGGAATTTGGTGATGATCCATGCATTTTCCAGCATTATGGAGTGCCATGTTACAAAGCAAGAGTGATAAAGAAGCTCTAAGATCATTACATTGACATCTCTTCTCATCTCTTCTCTTCTCTTCTCTTCTCTTCTCTTCTCTTCTCTTCTCTTCTCTTCTCTTCTCTTCTCTTCTCTTCTCTTCTCTTCTCCCCTCTTGTTTTAAAATTTTTATTTTGGGTTTTATTTTATTTTATAATGTTTTTATTTAGCTTTGTTGTAGTTATTTTTATGAAATATATTTTTTTCAGTAATTTCATATTTTCATAAATATAAAAAAAACTCTGCAATACATTCTTATCATTTCACATCTGTAGCAGACCTGTGATGCTTTAAAGCACTCTCTAGGTAGGCAGCTTGCTGAGTTTTAGAACAGCTATATTTGTTTTCCCCAAAGGAGCTGAATACCCACTTTTCAACCAAAAAACTGTAGAGACAATCTTTAAGGAGCAATTCAGGGGTGAAGTTCTTTTCTCAAGGGTAGGATAGTGATGGAGCAGGTCTGTGATTATAGTAACTGTTGGACTGAATCTACTGTCTTTATGTTAGCAGCTCAGATCCATAACCATAGAGCATCACACCCGCAGACTCAGAGCACAGGTGGGCGCTCCAGCTAGTGGTTAAACTCCAATCCAGAAGGCTTTTCTTGTCCTTTCTCACCAGGGATGGACTTGACTAGATGTTTATTTTTGTTGAGTTGTTTAAGTGAGTTGTGTTCTCCAGACATGCCCAGATCTTCCCCAGATGGGATCAGCATGAAACCCTGTAAAACTCCTCTGCAGGATGAACCAGTGTGACCTTACTGCTGACCTCATGTCAAGCACACTGTACATCCAATATATCTCAACGTTGTCTGTTCGTTCAGCATCTTCATGGCGGTTAGGCCATTTTTTTTTTTTATATTTAATAATTAGCAGTATTTGTATTATGTTATATTGTATTGTATTATCAGTACTATGTTTTAATATTAAAATGTAATATGATTGCTTATATTTTATAATATTTTTTTTGAGTATGTAAAAATATAACATCTAATTAATATAATTAATATAATTTTAAACGTATAGACATACAGTACCAACCAAAAGTTTGGACACCTTCTCATTCAAAGAGTTTTCTTTATTTTCATGACTATGAAAATTGTAGAGTCACACTGAAGGCATCAAAACTATGAATTAACACATGTGGAATTATATATGGAATTATATACATAAAAAAGTGTGAAACAACTGAAAATATGTCATATTCTAGGTTCTTCAGAGTAGCCACCTTTTGCTTTGATTACTGCTTTGCACACTCTTGGCATTCTCTTGATGAGCTTCAAGAGGTAGTCACCTGAAATGGTCTTCCAACAGTCTTGAAGGAGTTCCCAGAGAGATGCTTAGCACTTGTTGGCCCTTTTGCCTTCTGTCTGCGGTCCAGCTCACCCCTACACCATCTCGACTGGGTTCAGGTCCGGTGACTGTGGAGGCCAGGTCATCTGGCGCAGCACCCCATCACTCTCCTTCTTGGTCAAATAGCCCTTGATGCCTTCAGTGTGACTCGACAATTTTCATAGTCATGAAAATGAAGAAAACTCTTTGAATGAAAAGGTGTGTCCAAACTTTTGGTCTGTACTGTACGTATATACACACACACACACACACACACACACACATACATATATATATATATATATATATATATATATATATATATATATATATTTATTATATAAATATTTTGATGTATGCATTACTTCCAAATATTTAATGTATATAAAATTCAAATATAATTGATGCTTGCAGATGCTCTCATTTTCTAATTTCAGTTCATGAAACAGCTTTGATAATATTTCAGTTCTAGGTATTGGTTTCATATACACTCGGTTTAATTAATTGTCTATGATTATGTTACAGTGCTGTTAAGAATGGCTTTTATCTTTTTTGTCTAGTGGAATGAAAAGAAAAGACTCAAAGAGCAAATATTTCCACAGGGTCTTTGTAGCAGCCATTGAAAGTCTGCAGTTAGACATCCTGACTAGAAAAGAACAGATCGCTAGCGTTAGTTGTCTTGCTAATTAACCTTTTCAAGAAGGAAATGCAAATGAGGTATTTCAAAATATGGCTTATACAATACTGAGACCCTCCACATAACATGAGATTTTACTTACCTGTATTACCTGTAAAGTACTTTAGAGGTTAATATTTCAGACTACTTGGGATGTGACGAGATCTCGTGAGAACGTGCTGATATCCTTGCAAAACAATTTGCAGTTTACATTAGACCAGGACATGCACAACCCCCCCCCCCCCCCCCCCCCAAGTTTATCTAATTTTACTCGCCAAGGTAATCGGATACTTGTCAAGACAGCCATTGGTATTCACCTGCTGTCTGACAAGGTTATTTGTTTGTTTGTGTGCACTGTGCGCATTGAAACACTCTATCACAACACACGAGTACCGCATTAAGATGTCTTGGGCTTAAATGGCTTAAAATGACTATAATGTTTAAAATAACAAGATTTAAAACACATGAGAATTAAAAGAATCCTTTCTCGAGGTTGGAACACTGGCCTTATCGTTAAGATAGTTTTTGGGGGTAAGGTGACAGATAGGGTGCTGAAACCTACCTAAAAAGAGTTTAGAACCATCCCTTGTATAGCATATGTAATAATACTGAAGCATAATTATATAACCAGTTTACCTGATTCAGTGTGATGGCTGAGCATGTTTCTGGATTTCCGACACAGCTAACCGTAAATCATCTTTTACACTGTCAGTAAGCTTGACTGATACTTAAGCCAACTCTGCTCTAACTGTCGACTAGCAGTGTGAGTCAGATTGCATCCTAGTGGATGGCTAAAGGTCTGCTAAATCATATTTATAAATATGAAGGGAACGTCTCTGAACTGACTGATGCTCGCGGCCCTTTGACAGGTGCTGGCACCCTCCTGGGGTATATGCCATTATGAGTCGATTCATTTAAATGTCTGATTCATTCAGGAATGAAGTAGTCTCAATAAATGGGTCTTTGAATCATTGATTCACACGATTCATTCAAAATGCAGATTTATTCAGAAACTAAACACTGCTGTGTTACTCAGAGGTGAACAACATGTATGCTTTGGCTTTTTAGGTAATATTTTCATTGGCAAAATGTGATAAAAATATATACTTTTTACAAAATTAACGTTTTATTTACTGAACTGTTTTAAGAAATCACATTTCCACTCGTTTTCTTTGTTAAAAAACATCACACGTGTAATACATTTTTCAACTGTATTTTGTATAATAAGTATATTTTCTTTGTTACTACAAGGCTTAGGATTCAGTTAGTTTTTAATTAAATTATAATTCATTTAAAAAATATTATTTTTTTTTACATATAAATTAGTTTACTATAGAATATCACAAAATGTGTGTTTGTCAATGTAAATCTCCAAAATTTGTTGCATGTGAAATAGAATTCCAAATTGCTGGAGTAAAATGGCTTGACATTAAAAGCCTTATGTTATGTTCTCTTTGGATAGATATAAAAGTTTCATGTCACAGAGACACTGACACTGAGTATATCGTACAAAATGGAAAATTCTTGATTCTTTCCTGTCGAGTCCAGAGTTTAACCTGTTAAAATGCACCTAGACATGGGCGGACTGAACTCTCATTGTTTGCATGTGTCAATATTCACGAATAGATTAAATTAAATGGGACAAATTTAATCTTGACAAACTATCGATCATTATAAAGCCTCAAGCATCGAGGGCAGATCGCTATTTTTCTATGGAAATCTTGTAAAAAAGAATGTATTTGCTAAATTTGTTTAAGCAGTTCACATCGAAACATGAAGAATCAAAATGCAGTACATACCAGATTCGTCGTAATAACGAGTCATAAACATCCACAGCTGTAAATCCCAGTTTATTAAGGAAGGTAAGGTTCCACTGAACGACATCTCATGGAGCACGTTTAGTTCAACGAAGCAATAACGTTGTAATATGGATCATAAATCCTTTGTTTATGCTTCAGTTCTTTAGGGACAGAATTGTTTGTGTCCATAAGGGCTTGCATAGACTAGTCCAGTAGTTGAGTGATCGACTACTTCAACCACTAGTCAGCGCTGTCGGAAACAATCGACTACTCGAGCATGCATTAAGCATAATGTGTACAAAGAGTTTGCAAGTACGACGTGAATTTTAGGATAACAATATTGTGTGTAGCTGTTATTTCTATGACCTTATCTATGTTGCATGTAAAATTAAAATATGTAATGTAATAATTAGGGGGTAACCCGAAACTGACCGATTACATTATTCGGAATGGCACAGATAATGGCTTCAAAAACTAATAACAGACAAGGAATAATTCTGCCTGAATGCTCGGCTGAAGCTGGCACAGTCCGGAGTTTGCTAGATAAAAGCTGAGCGAGGGGATCAGTTCAATATTATACGCAGACCTCTAAAGTCACTAGTGTGAAGTGAATGAATACACTTTATGAGTGAAAAGAGCGCAAATCAAACACAGCATTGCTGTTGTCTCTCTGTGCATCTCTCAGAAATCAGAGCTTGGCAAGAGTAATTTCACCTATAAACTACATCTCATATATATATATATACATATATATATATATATATATATATATATATATATATATATATATATATATATATATATACATATATATATAAAGGCAATGATTTAAACTTTAGGCTACGATATGATACGAATGAATGGATTAAGAACAGCGCACTCACCAATCAAACAGCCACGCTGCGCGTCTCGGTCTCTCAAAAACCAAACCAGTTCTAGCAGGCTAATAATCAGCTTAGATATGAATACATTTTTCTATTTGGTCTACATATTTGCATCTTTATCTTTTGCTGGTTTGCGTGGAACACACACATTTGTTTAGTGAAGTTCACCATACATTAAGACTCGCTTAAAGAGTTAATGTAATGAAAATGTGCGCATTTAATTGATTCAGTTGTGTTCAAATGATCACTAAACGTTTGTCATGGCATCTCTCTGCTTGCATGATAAATATTATTTTAGAAATTAATAATTATTTTAGTTTAACACGGCATACTTGTTCAGTGATAACTAGTGAAAAAAAAGATAGCCATAACGATCTTATCAAGTAACTGTACGACGTTGTATCCGAATGCAGATACGAAAAATGTTTTGATTGTTACAGACACAAATACAGATACAAATACTGGCTGTTACATGAAAATGTAAATATGTAATATCATAATTATAAAGTTTTGACAATTTACTTATGTAATTGTTGCATAAGGCTATGAATTAATAAGCGTTTATTGATAAAAATAAATAAATAAAATGTCTTTTTATTTACAGTAGCATGAACCACGAGTAGTCGAGTAACTCAAGTATTTTTTTAATTAAAAAATCGACTAGTAGAAATCAGTAGTCGTGCAACCCCGAGTGTCCGTTATGGAATAAATCACGCTCAGAAACTGCATATTGGCAGTAAAAAAATGGCATGGTTTTGTAATGGACAGTGTCACAAACAGAATGAGATGATCCACAAAAAAACTAAAAGATAGGCAGAAGATTGTTTATTTGAATTCTAGCTGAATTTAATTCTTATCTGAACTTAGTGATCTGCTTTTTCTTAATTCTTTTTTACTTTTTCAACATTTTTCATATGTGTGAGTGTGTTTTATGGGGAATGTGCCTGTATCTGCATGATTACCATCAGTTTGAGAGCAAATCAGCACGCTATTACTGTGTAATCACAGCTATCACAGTCTATATGAATAGAGTGTGATTATTGACTTTATAGCACATCTGTATGATTAACAACTATATAACTGGCCAACAGCATGTCAACACGTGATAATTGATTATATGACCAGAAATCATTGTAAATGCTGCATTTCTATAAATCTCAGGATGTACTGTAATTGGCATACAAAATTAAATATTTTTTATTCTAATTATTTTTCTTACTCAAATTATTCTTATTGTATTTTTCTAGTGCTCAAATTAATCACTTATATGATGTATAAGTTTCTGTCTATTGTTTTATAATTGAAAAACTATGCAGTGCTATGTTTATGACTAAAATAGTTTGTAGAACCCTTCAATACAGTTATATATTAAAAATAAATAAAAACATTTTTATAACTGGGTGGTGGGGGGAACTAGACATAGTCTCAGAAAAATCTCGTTTTTCATGGTATCTCCTTCAGATTTGAAATATAAACTCATGAGACATGTGACTTTCAACCCATTACTGTTTTATATAAAATTAAAAACACATTCAGTGTGGTAAAAAAAATCAAGGCTCTTCAGTCTCTATAACTTTTAATATTTTATTCAACTCTGGTTGATAAAAAGTAAAGCCCAAAGGGTCTTCTTTTCAAAGACACCAAAATCATGTGTGTAACACACTGAAATAGGGAACTGTTCAAATTTTTATTTAGGTAGGGCTCTTTCAGCTGTGAGTCCCATAATGGGGGGGGGGGGGGGGGTTGTCTGGTTAACAGGTTAATGGTTTCATTCAGGCTAATATGATACAAATCTGAGTCTGAATGATTTCAGGAGTATGAATAGAAAGCAGGAAAACTCTCTGTGGAGAGCAGCTCGACTTCTCAGGGCATGGTAATAATCGGCCCTCACCTCCATGACGAGGGTGTTAGCGTCTCCTTTTCAATCTGTCTCTGTCTCTCGCTCTCATCTGCCGCTGTGACTCTGCTAACGCTGTTTCCTTTTTCTGTAGTGGTGTGAACAAGAGCTATTTTCTCCATGGGTAATGGGGAGAGCATGCTGGGAGTGATTTCATCTCCTCCATATCAGATTGATATCAGGATGATTGATTATGTGATGTTTAGAGTAAAAAAAAAAGAAAGAAAAAAATGAGAAGAGAGAGAATACCATTCTGTGTCACCAGTTGTTTTTCATAGGTCTATTCCTTTCTTCTCATTATGCTTTGTTTCTGCATATCTTTATTCTCTAGTTGTTATCGTTGACACACACTAAGACAAAAACTAGCATAAAAAAAACACTAATTATGTATTCTGCAAAAAAATAAAAATAAATTGGAAGTTGAAATTGGAAATTAAAATGCCAAACAACATATTTGCTGCTAGGTTGTTCTTAATATTTGCTTTTTATTTTAGAGTTTTGCTATTTTGATGTATCTGGTAAATATATGGGTTTTTATAATGTGTTAACGGAAGTGCTGGCTTGTGAAAATGTCACGTACCGTTTATGTTAATCGTCACCTTTTTGCTCCGAGGACATTGAAGGATTTGTTTTGTTTTGTGTGCATGTGTTTTATCTTTTAATAACATCCACATGTGCATGAAATTCAGATTCTGTCCTTGAAAAGCTGTCAGTGGCTGCATTTGTTTTACATTTAATCTGCTTTTTAATTGAAATTGTTTTCCCTTTTGGTGAGAAAACACCATAAGTGAGAAAAGGAGAAATTATTATTATTATTAAAGCATTATTATTATTATGACAATTTACTGAGCTAATAATACAGTGCATAATAATACCCCCCCCCCCCCCCCCCCACAGTGTTAAGGTTTATTTGTTTATGAATTGTTTTATAGATTTTTTTTTTACATTTGTTTATTTTTAATGAATTTATAAATGTTATGTAATATAAATATTATTATTATTATTTGTATTTTTTTAAATGCTTTTAAAACTTGATTTTTATAGATTTTTATATTTATCTATAATTTTTTTCTTTATTTTACATTTTTTTGTTTAATACCAATAAATAAAACTATTTAGTAAATAATAATAATAATAATAATAATAATAATAATAATAATAATAATAATAATAATAATAATAATTGTTATTATTATTCTTTTATTGGTATTAAACTGAAAACAAATAGAATTATGATAAATCCTGTCATTATTTATTCATCCTTGTGTTCTTTCTTACATGCAACACAAAAGGAGATGTTAAGCAGAGCATTCATGCTGCCATTATGGATAAAACAAATAATTATACTATATTGTGCTGTAAGTATTATTGAGTAAACACTGAGTACATTAATTAAATAAATGTTAAAAATAAATTAAATAAGGTAAACATGGTTCAGTTTGACTATCAGGGGCCTGTTCTTCGTACGTCGCTTATTACATCCGAGATCAAATGACACATCCAAGATGATATCATCGTGCTAATCCTGATCCGGCTAATTGGGTTCTTCGAACACACCTGTTGTGTATGATTAGTATCGCTGGATTGAGTTATCTGAGATAATTGCGCTGTGGTGGATATTGGTGAATATGGGTCAGGTTGGTTTATCTTTTTATTTAATAGAATTGATTTGGCAGTAAAGAACACACAATAACAACATTAATTTGGATTAAATAAACTTTATTTAAACTTTCGTTTGGAGTTAAGTGCACATACTCTTTAACGTTTAGTTTGCTGAGTTTATTCTTACCAATCTTTGTTTGCGTGTTTGTTGCGGCTGAGACCCGTGAGCTGTGGCTGGTGTGCCGTCAAAAGGGGTCCGGGCAGAAACTTCGGACGTAAATGTATGGTTCCAGCCAATGATTGGGCGCAACCATTCCGGTTTCTACCCTGGGGGGCCTTCAAGGACTATTGTATTGATTTGTGCCTTTATTTATGTTCAGGAAAGACATTTAAGTGAAGTAATTTGATTGCATTATTTGAAGTGCTTGTGTGTATATTTGATGTTTTCGTATTTGTTTGTTATGTATGATGGCCATTATGTGTCTGTGTATCCCCCTTTTTGTGTTAATTGGTGCTGGCCACCAATGTATAAGTTTGCTAATTGTGTTTGTATGAGGGAGTTGTGTTCTGTGATAGAACAGGTCCTGTAGTCCCTAGACCTCTGTTAATATTTGAGAGGCATTTGCAGTGACTTAGGTTTATGGTATTTCCTTTTTGGTTTGTTTTTTTGTTTCTCTTTTTTCCTCTTTATGATTATTCTGGTTTACCTCAGTCGGGTTAACATCTGTTAACTTTTGCAACCCCTATTCTGTGGAAAATAAACCCCTAAGCGTTTTGTTGTAGTCTGCTGCCTCCGTGTTCTTCGTACTTTTCCGGTCACGTCTATTACATGCGCGTTCATGTGTTGTCTTAATATATATCGATACTCGAAACCATGATCAGCAGTGCAGCGATTGGCTGGTGGCAAGACGGCAATGTAATGACGTCATATAATTTAAAACGACACCTGACGAAAAACTTGACAAATATCTGGACTTTTATAAGGAAACAGCCAAGCAAACAAAACTACATAAATGTTATAATAGATACATGAAACAGATAATAGATACATGTTTTTATTTTATTAGAATTCTTTTCATGATTCCCAATTATTTAGATTCGCAATTTATAATAGTTGTGCAGTCTTTACATTTTTATTTCAATATAGATATTATCTATTCATTTTATTTCATATTTGGAAAGATTTGTTACGTGACAGGATTAATGAAAGTTTCTTAAGGGTCAATATCATGTTATCTGCATCTCCTGCGCTTCATCAAGCCACTCTTATAAGAGCAGTCATCACTCAAAATAATGCACGACTCTATTATTTCTATAGCATGTGTGTAATACTCTAATACAATTATAAAGTAATAATTTTATGACAAATAAATATTTCATTGAGTAAAACTGGCTGTGTCTATAGTAGGCTGTTATGGACTACACAGCATTTTTATATTATTTTTCAATATATTTTTTATGATTTTTATTTTAAATTATTGTCCCTGGATCAGTCCGATTCTCTTGTAATAAAGTAGCGGTGGTAGCAGACATATTTTGAGTATCAGTTCTGGTTGAAAAGAAGCGATCTAATCCTGTTTACATGAAATAAGCTGCTCCCGAGCAGGTTTAAGCTTACGGACCTGTTGCTATGACAGCAGCTCCGGGATGAGCTTCGAAGAACCAAATGATCCAAGATCACGCCAAATCGTCAACATTCAAATCCTGCTAACTGAGTTAGCGACGTATGAAGAACAGGCCCCAGTGCTATTAAAAACAATAGACCATTGAAAATTATTTTTATAAAATGAGAAACATGTTTGTACTGAACATGTATTCTGCACCATAATGCTGTAATAATGCAGAAATCAAGTCTGCTTAGAAATGAAAAACAAGTCCAGCGTTTCCCTGCTTGAATAAACCAGCTAAATATCCTCTCATTAAAATAGGATAAACTCACTGATCCCTGCTTTATGGCCATCCCAGCAGTTCTTAACATCTACAAATCACACGCGTGTTTCAAAGGACTTTAATGAGCTCTAATTGCCTTCAGTTCATTAGCGCGGTATGCTGTTATGGAACATTTTTAAATCAGATTTTTTTGCTAATATTGCAGGGTATCACACTTCTGTGTTTGGGGTGAGCAGTGACTGTCTTCTGGAGGGTCTGCTGGGGGTGAAGAGCAGCGGCTGTATGGTAGAGATGGTGCCATCGCTCACAAGACTGCAGCTCTGCACGTCCTTACCCAGCTTCACACACTTTTCTTCTTCAGAAAATAAAATAAAAATAAGTAAAACAGTGATTTAATTAGATCATATTGTCTCAGGGTGTTTTAGTGTCTCTAACCTACTTGCAAAACCCAGTTTTATGGAGATGTGACTCTGCTCGGTGCTGTCACAAACCAGAAGAAGCGTTCAGGTGGTTATTCTCAGCTCAGACATCTTGCACGATTGCTCATGGAAAGCCCACGGACCGCCTGATGCATATTGCACACAAAAATATAGCGCTGGCAGGGAACCTGTTGTGATTGGCTGGCTGTTGTTGGCAGGTTTCGGGAGTCAGGATTGCAGAGGTTTTTATCAGCCGTACAGGTAGCAATGTTTTGCAGTAAACTTGGTTGGTTCTTCAAAACATATAAAAGATTATTAAGCTAATTGTTTGAATAGGTTACCAGTGTTTTAGGCCATGTGACAATATACCCTAGTAAAATTTAAAATATTTATTCAATACTAAGTATAGTTCAAATCTATTAACATATTTACTAGAATATTGTTTGAGACTTAATGATATCAAATTAAAATTAAATTGTATTTGTGCACAATCCACATTTCCTAATTTTAAGCCTAAAGTGTGTTTTAATGTCACTATTGATGAGGATTATATACTTTTTAATAATATCAGATTATTTTTTAAATGCGAGATATTTAAAGTGTACCTAAAGTATACTTGCAATAGCACAATCAGTTACCCCCTCACTCCCCCCACTCTTTTCATTTTTGCTTTAATATGGTTTGTTTGAGAAGATTTTGGCAGAAGGCTCTGGATGATCCCAAAGCCCCCGGAGCTAATTACAGTAATTCCTTATAGGCTTACACACACATACATTCACAACCTCATATTCCATTTGACAGGATTGTCAGTCATTTTAATCATATTTAGCTCTGCAGAGGCTGCTGTAAACACATTTACTCTCAAGTACATTAAAAATATTCTTCTTCAACATGAATGAGTCTGAAATGACACTCAGCATGAAATGAAATGAAATTGGTTTGTTTCGTGTGGCTCTGCCGGAATAAAGTTTGGGTCAGAGACATGATAAGAGGGAGGAGACAAAGCACTCATTAAACTGAATGGGAGAATGTCTAACTCTAAATATGTAGTGGTAGAAATGTAGAGTTGTCAGTTGCCTTTTTCATAGTTTATTCTCTCTTGAATGTGCATGCATTGTGTTTACACTCTTGAAAACTAAAGTTTTGAAAACTGACTTTTTTTACCCTTCAATTTTTAATCAAAGGAACTTTTAGTCTTTTATGACCGGCAAATTAGTCGATTTATGCGAACGTTGGTGTTGTGAATTGATATTTCAGAAATCTACCATGAAGTGCTCTTTTAGACTTGACCGGCCACACTTATTTTTCATTCTTACACTTTCTTCTGAGGTAAAGGTTCTTCTTAAAGGTTTTTAGAAACAAACACCAGTCTAGATGCTCTTAGACAAAAAGTGCACAGTACGAAGACATGAAAAATGGATTAAAACTTTTTCGGCAATTGACTAAAGGTTGTTTAGGCTCCCTGAGTGGAACAAACACAGCAGTAGAGGGGAAATTGATGGAATATTACATTGACATTTTTCCTGCTTTTTAATGGACTGTTTATTTTAAGGGTTCCTAATTTTGAAGACTATTATCATGATAAATCTGAAGTTTGCAGCTTGCTTTCGCACATCTCGTTCAGCTAGATGGCATTGCCAAACTAGAGGCGATATAAGAAGGGAAGCCACATGAGAAATCACTAAGGCGAAGCCCTAATAAGGCGATTGACTCTTTTAATTGAAAAGCGTCTGTAGAAAAGAAGGTTCCACCTTTCAATTAAAAGAGCCATTGACCTTATTGACATTGCCATCAGCAGGTCTTTATGATAGTCCTCTAGGATGTGCATTAGCTGGATCAGCATGGAAATAGGTTTAGTGTGATTTAAGAAGCAATTTTTATTTTGATTTGAGATTTTTTTGGTGATTATTATTTTATTGATTATTATTATGATTATTGTGTTCCTGTAGCTCAAGTGGTAGAGCATTGCATTGGGAAGTGCAACGTTGGGGGTTTCGGATCCCAGGAAACACATTTTAGGAGAAAATTGTTAGACTGAATGCAATGTAAGTCGCTTTGGATAAATGCATCTGCGAATTGCATAAATTCAAATTATTGAGATGCAAGCTTGAAAAATGAGTTTAAGTACTTTTTATACTTCCACAATACTTCTTTGACTAATAGCTTCCAAAATTATTCTACTTAAATATCTGTTTATTCATTTACTTAGCAGTTTGCAGATTTATTTATTTACTTATGTTTTTGCTTATTTATTTATTTATTTACTTGTTTATTTAATTTAATTTCTATTTAGGACTTTATTGATGTAAAGGCTTCAGTCTGAGAATGCAATTTCAATGTAATGAATATGCAAATTAATAATTGATTATAATTACTATAATAATAACCCTGTGTTTTGCAATTATTTACTTAGCAGACACTTTTCTCCACGGGCACACTCTGAAATGATTGCATTATTATTATTATCCTAAGCAATCAAAAGTCCATGATAACTTTTTAAACTTTTCAAAGTAAACCTTTTTTGGTCAGTTTTCACAGTTTTTTTAAATTGTCCCTGCATTTATGTTTGTGTCCCCAGCAAGTCTTTCAAAGATTATGCATTTAGAATCATGCCAACATTTAAAAAAAAATCATATCAAATTGTGACAGAATGTGATTATGCATCACATTTTTAATAAAAGAGCTGAATTGTTGTCAAAGCAATTAATTAGACCCCTAATGGACATTTAATGGTTTCTTGGTCCGGGGTCGGCCCATCTGTTCAGTGAAGACCTGTCCACCAGCGTGTTCCTGCAGCTATTTAACGGAGAGACACAGCACCTGACCATCACCCTGGGGAATATTGGCACGGAGACGCAGAAAATTCTGGAGCTGACGTCTAAAACAGCGCTCAAGGTACACGCAACAGACAGTCTAAACGATGCGCCGCTCTTTATAGAGCGGTAAATGCCACATCGTTTTTGATACGACGCACATCCTGTAATGGGATGGAGGTTCAAAGGCTGCGCTGATTGTTGCGAGTTCGTAATAGAGTCTGTGCATTAGTCTGATCGCTCGAACCCATCTGAGGTTTCCCCGTGACTCCACTGTTTTGATGTGCTCTCTCTTTGAATAAAGACGTCTGCTTTTACGCACCACTGTCTCTGTGTCTTTGAGGATGGAAAATAAGACTGTGCAGTGCTCTTAGTGGTATTCCACAAACATGGGAACATGAAAAGCCTTGTCTTTGGACTCTATGTGTGTGTGTGTGTGTGTGTGTGTGTGTGTGTGTGTGTGTGTCTCCTCTAATCCCAGACTGCTTTCAGCATCGGTGACTGAGCAGGTGGCCTCTACAGGCACGGACACACACACACTGTCTTTCCTTTGAAGTTGTTGTGGAGGTGTCCTTTGACTGAGCCGTGTGTGTGGATTCACTTAGCAGTACTTTATTGAGGGATTTGTCCCATGCCAGGGTCCTTTAAGTTGTCGACTAGTGTTTAATGTAACCCACCAGCGAGTTGATTTTTGCACTTGCACTTGCAAGTCAGGTTGAGGTTTTGATTAGGGAGAGTTGGTAATAATTGTAGTTAACTTGATTTAAAAATGAAATAGAGAATCTCAAATATGAATCCCACTCTGTTGCTACTGTGATTGGTTTCCAATGTGTTGTTTAGTTGTTGTGGGTTTAAGCATGTGTTTTTAAGGGTTTTCTGGATGGTTGTGTTGGGTTTTTTGATATTTTGTTGTCTAAATATGACTTGGGGTCCTCCTGGTTTGTACATCTGTTGGAGTTTTCTGTCTTATGTATTGTCTGGCAGTGGCAGGTGAAGATTGTAAAACGAGTCACACTGTAGTTTAATAATTAAAGGTTTGTTGAATTCACTGACCTAAAATATGAGCAATTGTGAGGCTAGACTTAGTAAATGCCACTAATAAATAAATAAACCCACCCAAATATTGTAAGAAATACATCTGAGGTAAAATGTTCAAAAAGGAGTAATTTATGAGAGGAATGATTTTGTATTTTACTGTTATGTTTTATGTAAGAAGTCTTGTTAAGCTTCAGTGGTTGCATCTGATGGGATGTGATATTTGAAATAAGAAAATAACCAATGTCTCTTCAGACATCCTATTTTGGTTTCATTCAGGAAAAGAAAAAGAGAAAGAAAAAAACATCAGTTTGCAAGTCTGAAATTACTTTCCAAATGCTGTAAATGATTGCATTGTCGTGTCCCTGTTAGTTTCACAGAGCTGATCTGTTGACGATAGATCTTTTGAGATCTAGTCCACTTTGTAGATTATTCTTAATTGTTTAAATCAAATGCTTTTGTTCACACCTGGCAAAACACCTGTGTGGTTTGCGATGAGTCAAGAAATGCTATTGAACTGGATTTTGCTGGTTATTAATGCTGAAAGATATGGATTGGATGCATCCCTATAGAGGTTTACTCACTCAGTTGAATATTGCATGGCATGATTTTTCAAAACATCCTGAGGGCGAGTTCACACACACACATTTGTTTATATATCGTCTCTCTCTTTTGAGAGTTGAAATGGCCAAGAGTAGAGCGAGCGAGCGAGAGAGAGACAGTGAGATGATTTCCTGAAGGCTGCAGTAGGACTATAAATATCATGTATCGTTTCTTACTAACTGTTGACATGGCCAAAGGAAAAGAAACCAGGAGAGAGAAAGAATATCCATGAATCATGTCCCATTTGGATCTGGAAATGTCAAAGCTCTTGCTGTCTCTGCTGTGCATAAACCAGCATCTCCAGACACTAACTAGCTCACCTGTCTGTTTCACATGTTGGGTTTTTATAACTAAACCTTTCTAAATTTGAAAAATACTTAATCTCTAAGGATGCAGAAACTTCATTCAAATGAGCTCGTGGCCTGATGGTTAGAGAGTCGGACTCCCAATCGAAAGGTTGTGAGTTCGAGTCTCAGACCGGCAGGAATTGTGGGTGGGGGGAGTGCTTCAATACCACGACTTAGGTGCCCTTGAGCAAGGCACTGAACCCCCAACTGCTCCTCGGGTGCCACAGCATAAATGGCTGCCCACTGCTCCGGTTGTGTGTTCACAGCATGTGTGTGTGCACTTCGGATGGGTTAAATGCAGAGCACGGATTCTGAGTATGGGTCACCACACTTGGCTGAATGTCACTTCACTATCACTTCACTATCACTATCTAAATGCCATCCCAAAAATATAACTTTTTTTAAACATTATATTATATTGCATTATAAACTCACTTTAGTATCATTTTACACAGTATCATTTTATTTGTATGTGTTATCTATATCTGTGCTCGTTTCTGTATCTTTTCATTGGCATAACAACATCTTTAGGGGTTCAAAAGCTCATTTCAGTCAAAAGTAAGGGAAGCAATAGAAGGATGGAGAAGGGGAAGGAGATGAAGACAGGAAATGAGAAGCTAGGAGCTGCTGTGGTTTAATTGAAGAATATAGTTCTGGGCACGGCGACCATGATTGAATTCTCATAAGGTCACTTCAGCCCTACATGCACTTACAGTAGTTTTTATGTTTCTTTCTGCTCTCGCTCGCTCTTTTTCTCTCATATTGCTGGTGTGAATTGTCCCCATGGCAAATGACCCTCATGTGGAAATCAAAGTGATTCTTTATTGCGGCATGAAGCTAATGGTGTTTTCTTCCTTGATAAGCCTACAGGTCTGGACCTGTGGGATCATCAACAGCCACCAAACACAAATCTCAAACATGCACAGTTATAATGTCCTGTCTGTTTTTTTGGACTCATTACAGAACAACGGTCCAAAAACCTCTCCAGTGGGCAGCACATAAAGCCTCTTAGGGTTTTTTTCTCTCTATGTTTTGATATATATGTTTTTGTGTTTGGTTGTGAAATTCTTTTGGTCAGAAAATGACTTTTACCTTTAGTACAGAGTTTCTGCAGGCACTAAACTTGCTAAAGTTTGTGAATGAACTGTTCAATTGATTTAGACAGAATCATGACCTGATTTAGACTGAACAGCTAATTGTTCAGACTGAAGCATAAACTAATTCTGACTAGATCTCAAACCAGTGCAAACTGGTCCACATGCTGATTTAGGCTAATTTTCAAACTGATTCGGACTGATACACAAACACCTTTCGGACTGAATCACATTGATTAATTTACTCAACATCAAATTAATTCAAAAACTGATTCAGACCTATTTGGTTACGTTTAACAAATTGATTTAAAAGAACAGTCTCAAAATAATTATTCATTCACAAATCACCAGTAGATTTGATTCTAAATAGCAGTTTTACAGAGGGAGTCAGTGGGTGAACTGTCCAAATGATTCAGATTAATAAATTAATTTAAACTGCCAACAATTTCAGAAATGAGCCATGAAAACAGTCTGAATGGTGATCTGATTTGGAATCACGAATTGATTTGGATTGAATAACATAGTGATTTGGGCTGAACAACAAGCTAATCAGGCAGAACTGCAAACAGGTGAAATTCAAAATGAACTACAAATTGATTCAGCTGGAATCACAGATAGTCTCAGATTGAAACATGTTAGGGCTGAACCACAAATTAATTCACAATGGATTACGTCATGAAAGGATTCAAAGTGAATTGCAAACTGTTTTAGGCTATATTACAAGCCAAGTCAGTCAGAATCATAACAAAATTGGACCACAAAGTAATTCACAGTCAAATTGAATCACACAATCACATTAAACATATATGTTTAATCATCTGACAAATTCACTGAAAAGATCTGACTTAAAGGGGTCATCACATTGATTTTGTATTATTTTAAAATGTTCCTTGAGGTTTACTTTTAATCTAAATAAAGATTGAAAAAAAATGTGGAAAAATTATTAACCTGGACCTTAACCTCTCCCAGAAACAGGCTGTTTTTAAGGGGTGGGTCCTTTAGCACTTCAGTCAGGAACCGGTCACTATTATGATTGGCTAACGTCACTGCATAGAAAACAGTATAAACTCGCTATTGCATGCTTTAAGTGTTTTGACAACATAATCAAAATAAAACGGTAATTTCCAGACAGAGCGATATGAAATCATTTACTTACAGTGTGATGCAGCTGCTGTCAGATCTAGTAATACTTCATCTCTCAACATGAATTCTTTGTGAACTCTCCATGACACTGTGCCTCATTTATAAAACAAAACCCGATCCGGGATGCCATTATCGGTTAAAATCGGTTTAATCCCAACACGCTGAAGCTAACGTTTTTTCCCTCCATTTGTCCTGACGACAGACTTGAGCATGTGGACTGTATCAACAAGTGAGCGCACATCTGTATACTTTATCCAGTGTAGACAAGATGGTGGCAGTGATTGTAGTTTATATTTGTGGGGCCTGTGTCGATGTGTCGCTCAGGGGGCGGAGTTTATGCAAACGACTGGTGCTAGATGACGTCCAATCCACAGGATCCAATTCGAGCTGTTTTGGAGTTTGATTTAAAAAAATGCTTTGTTATAATGAGGCCGTCTTAAGCTATTAACATTTCAGGATGTTTTAATGGTACAAAGACCTCTTATATGCCAAAAGATCCAGGCAAATTTGATTTCTCACGTCATCCCCCCTTTAAAAGAAATCAGACTTCGCTTGTTCAGCTTCAAAATAACCGACAGAAAATACCGCACACCAGATCTGATTTCCGAAGTGTTTCCAGGAAAAATGTGATGTGAAAATGCCCTTAGAGTCTGTCTTTCACCAGACACATTTAGTGAGCGGACCTGTCCATGTTCTCGCTGCTTAAGAGAGGGCCACAGTGACAGAAACCGTCAGACTCGGCAGCTTCTGGACTCGTCTTTACCACATTTCTTTCTCTCTCACCTTCTCTCTCGTTTCTCCGTCCTCTAGTGAGTCTCTACAGGTACATGAGCACTCAACAGAAACACAAGCTTGTTTCCCAGGCAGCCTGAAAGCAAAGGAACACACACACTCTCGCTTTCCTCCGTCGCAGGTAGAGCCAGAAACGGGCGCTGTATTTGACATTGAATATGTCTGAACAGAAAGCTGAGGAATGAGATATGGGGATGGACCGCATCCTGTGCCGCCCACAGCAGTCTTTATTTATGTCACCTGATACAGAAACATCCATACCTGCACCCATATGCAGCGCCGCCGCTATATTTCACCACTGACAGCATGTTCCCAATGAAAAATGATATTTCTCTGGTCTTTGTAGTGTTGGAAGAAAACCTTTTCCCGTCTTTGTGAGGAATGCACCAGCATTTTCTTTTGTTAGTTAACTTCAGTAATTACTTCAGCTGGAGTTTTTCTGTTTTGGCCCTGGCCTCAAAACTCATAACCTGATTTAGCTTTCTACATTGTCCTGTCTTCCTACGCATATCAAAACTGCAGCAGGACGCAATCATAAATCCCACTGTCAAACTTTATCTTTCATAAGCTCAGCATGTAGTCAGTCTTTCTGGGACAGACCTATCTGCAGTGTGATGTGATTCAGCTCGACTGAAGTTCCACTCCAGTGGAGACACAAGGACATGCATTTCAGTTCCCTTTTTAGCTGTCGCCATTATGATTGGCGTTCTGTCACGCTGTCAAAAACACACGCCTGTTGACCTGCTGTGTGTGTGGTCGAGACCTGGCTTCGCTGAGCAGATCTGTGAATCACCTGCAGTTTTGTCTCTTTCCATCTCGATGATGTTCGGGCACAATTCTGCTCTTTTGGTAGTGCCTTGTGTTCTTGCTTCCTGTTGATCTCATTTTCAGGTGTCTTCTGATGTTTTCTTTTGAGAATGTTTTGCTCTATCTTAACCTCTGCTTCATTTTTTTGGGTGGAAACTTTTTTTTTTTTTCAAGCCAATCAAAAAGAATATTCATTGTAATGCTTTATAAGTTTCAGTTGGTTAACACTGGTACATGTATTAGGTCATTAACTAACAGAGAAATAAGCAGAGATCTGTTTGTTTGTTTAGTTATCCATTTGCACATGCATTTGTTAAGTAGGGAGATCCTATAGTGCACAATTAGGGGATGACATAGCATGCAGTGACCGTGAAAGGGTGGAAGCGAAAAGTGGGGTTTTGATCATTTCGTTTTAAGTGACAAAACAAACTATGTAAAGGATTAGTAATGAAAATGTATTGAGAATCTAGCAAAACACTGCAGCTGTTTCTAAAGCATCTCAAAACAGTGTTCTGATTGGTTGTTTACTAACTTTATTTGGCACTCAATTGTTAAAGCTGTAAATGTGCTGATCCTTTAATCTTCAAAAACAAATCCTGGGTCACATTTAGTCCAGTAATCAGGCATCACAGTCTGAATGTGATTTGTATAGATTAACATTTTTTATGTAATCTAAATTAAAATCATTATTAATACTCAGTATTATTGCTAAAATTACTTTTTAGCACCAGGATTTATGACAATAATGTCCAACTTTGCCCAGGGCACTAACAAACTTTTGGAGGGCACTGTATACCTCTAGTGCATAAAGTTTGCTAAAGTGAGCCAGGTTAGTGCCATCAGCATTCAGCCACAGTTTTATTTTATGTATTTTAGTAACTTAACTCAGAGGAGACAAGAGAGCAGTGGATTTAATAATTTAGTTACTGTATATATTCCACTGCTGCCACACAGCAGTTTCTTTCCCGACTGTTTACCTTCAGAGACATAACCAACTGTTTTTGTAACTTGTGTTTTTAACATAAACTTGTGTGTATTTGACATTTTAAGTACAATTAAACATGAAAGAGAATTTGTTTAGTACTCACAAGCCGTGTGACAGCCACTTTCTGTGTGTGTGCTTCTTATTTATGTGCTCAGAAAACTGTCTGTCAGACTTTTAAACTAATATGGTTTAAAACGCATGATTTCACCGGGAAAGAGATGGGATCAGAGATCCGAACAGATGGTTTGTAGCTGTAAAGGCACAGCCCTATTCTGAAAAAAAAGGGACAGGGAAGGAGAAGCTCATTTGCATTTAAAGAGAAATGGACAAAAACAATGTGTTTCTGCTTAGACTCAAAACAAACATTTTCAGAACGATATAATAAATGATCAGTGGGGTATTTTGAGCTGAAGCTTCACAGACACATTCTGGGGACACCTGAGACTTAGTGTAAAAAGGGGCAAAAAAGTTTCCTTTTAAGACTATTTCATAAACAGAAGAAATAACTTCTTTACATGCTTTACATGTCAATCTGATGGTTTCTTGGGGTCTAAGTGGGTTTTGAGCCATCACAAATCCTCCAGACATGACCTGGGTTGTACTTCTATTTCTGCACTACATTGAGCTCCCTTGTGAAATGCTGGGTCATGATTGAGGCAGTAGATCAGATGGCAGCTCTCTGTGGGCTGAAGGAAGCTTTGAACGCTGCGTGGCCCTCTAGCTCCTGCCAGCACTCTTAATTAAAACAGATTGCTAGACGCTTCAGTTAGCTTAAATTCTACTAGTCTACTGGCTAGACTAAATTCCCTGCAGCATCAGGATGCTGACTAATGTTTTAGGGATTTGTGAAGTTCTTACATTGTAAAATTATTTTTATATTGGTGGTCAAATTTTTCATTTATATTATCAAAAAAAGTAATATTATGAAGTAGTAATATTATGAAGTAAGCTATATTTGAAAACATTTTAAAATGTAATTTATTCCTGTGATGCAAAGCTGAATTTTCAGCAGCATTACTCCAGTCTTCAGTGTTATAGAAATCATTATAATATGCCGATTTGTTTTTTGATCTGTTTTTTGATAAAAATAAAATAAATGTGCGGAAATAAAATTTTTGTGAAAACGATTATACATTTTTTTTTTCATGATTGGTAAATAGAATTACAGCATGTATTTGAAATGTAAATCATTATAAACATTATAAATGTTTACCTGCCATTTTTGAGTAATTTAGGTTTACACAATTACTGTATATATTAAACATTGATATACATGTTCACTGATAATAAGAAGAAATATTCCAAATTTTACACTGAAGACTGGAGTTATGATGCTGAAAATTCAGCTTTGTATCGCAGGAATAACTACATTTTAACACTTGTGCGCTCCTCTTGGTCTTCGCGGTCAAAAGTGACCGGACACTTGAAATGTAAATTTGTTTTTACAATGTAAAAATGTAAAGTTGTTTTTAAACATAATTGTTTACTTTTATTAGGTTGTGGATATTAATGTATATTAAGGCATTACCAAGGACGACTTTTTGTCAAGGCTTTCATTATTATTATTATTTTTTATTTTGATTTGAACCTTCAGTTGTTTTTATTTTTATTATTATTACTACATTCAAACCTGAATATAGAAAACATTTTGTTATACAAAACATTACATTTCTATATAAATTTTACAAAAATAAACAGGAATGCTTTATTAGAGCTACATCCTTCTAGGTCCGGTCTGATTTTAATGTCTTATTTCCGTTTTCTGACTCATTTTGGTTATATGGTTATATCCAAACCAATTCATTTGAGTGTGTATAATTGTGTCTGTGAGTGTGTGTGAGTGAGTGGATATGTCTGTTTTGCACTCTTGATGTTTTAGTGTAACCCCTTCATCACTGTGCTATTTTTTTTTTACTGTGTATTTTTTTTTCTGCATCATGGGTGATTTGTAAGATTGTACACAAACATTTTCTGTATTATTATTAATTTTTTTTTTTGCCATTTCCCATTAATTTCCATATGGTCGGTCATTTTTGACTGAAGACCATGAGTGTGATTTTTGTATTTTATTTATTTATTTATGTTTTTTACGACCACTTAGCTTTTTCAAACCATGCCCTCAATTTTTGTGTGTCCACGTACCAAGTGCCATTAAAATCACCAAGTTTTGTACCATTCCGATGAAGCTACTATTGTTAAGTATTCAAAGTGTAAAATTCTTCGGTCAAAAGTGACAAAAAATTGTAATACTATTTCACAGTATAATGGTTTTTACTGTAGTTTTGGAGAGCATGTAAGGCTTGACATTCACATTCTCATAACTTAGGGTTAAATGTGTTTCTCAAAAGCACAAATAGCACATTGCCTCGCAGTTGCCAGCTTTGATACCATCCAAGAATGAACATTTTGCAATTAAGGCTGCATTTACATACAATTTAGGCCCCATGGTTCTCTCTTGTCTAATCACTAATTGCAATATGCCAAGTTTCAGAACGTGCGTGCATGAATGAGTGTTTTCATTGTTGGCTAAACGAATCCTCTAACCGCTACACCGCCCCACAGTGCACTACAGAAATGGTACGGAGCTCCGTAAAGGCTTTAGAAGACTCTGGAGTGTTTCGAAAGACTCTGAAAGGATTCCAGAAGAGCCTGGGGAGCTTTTCTGTGCACTCTCCATCCATGCGCATACACAGATTTTTTTGTAATAACTCTTCTGTGCGATGTACGCGCTGCCTTCGGGGGCTCAACCAGCATGTAGCGGTGGATGGTCCAATTAGGGCTTCTAATTACCCAGCAGTACTGTAATACATGGGAACAGAGCTACTGTTCGGATGAAAAAAAACTCTTGCTGTTCTTATTGTTATTGTGGTCCAAGTACTTTCATAATCTAAGCCAAATGGAGGGAAGCCATTAGACTCACTACAGTTGTCAGAATATCGCTTCTGGTTCATATTCATCCATGTTTTCTGAGGATAAAATGGCATTTATCATAAGTTGTGACCCTCTGAGATGTGGAGGCTTCGCTAACTGAGTGTGTAACATATATTTTAAGTTTCTCCAGGATGGTTCAGGCTATTTTTACTACTGGGATACGTAAGAGTGTCTTCTGAAGCAGTGACGTCCATGTTTTAAATTTCACCCCTGATATTTTTTGATGCTGCCTGCTTTCTCCTCCTAGACCAGTAACAGTTATTTTGCTGAAGTACAATTCCTAGTTTTATGATGACATTGTGTCTGATACAAGACAGCAGAAGAATTGATAAAATTATATTTTGAAATGATACATTGTGTATATAAAAAGGAGCAGTAAATTTACCAGAAAATAGTAATTTTAGCCAGTTTGTGTGGTGACAAAACATTTATCAGTTTATTTTATAATTTTCAAACCATTTAATTTAAATTAATTACATTTTATATTACTTTATCTTATTTAGTTTTTTATTACTACTGGATTTTATATTTTATTATATTTTTTTCTTTTTTCTATATTTTATTAGTTTTATTTTATTTTATTTCTTCATTAGGTTTCAGTATTTTTTATATTTTATTTTAATTTAATTTTGTATTTTTTATTTACACAATATTTCTCTGAACACTTGAAAACGCTTCCTTTGTGATAGTCAAATAATAAAATGTCTGTTATAATGTGAATCATTCTCATTTTGAAGTTAACATTTATTTCGTTTTTTTTTAAACAAGATGCCAAGAACTCTTTGCAAAGTCCAAAATTCCCTCGAGAGTTTGAAGTCAGTGGGAGATTTTCAAACATACCACGAAGCTCTAGAATATTTGTGCAAGGATTTTGGAATTCTTGGAAAGATTCTGTTGAGCTCCAGATGTGTGAGAGGTTCTGGATGGAGAGGATTTAGATTTGTGATGTTCGTGGGGGGTTTTGGACAAAGGCCACTGACGGATGTAGAAAGAGCAGATGGCAGCATGTCTTAACTAAAGGATGGAGGTCCACAAGGAGCAGCCAAGGTCACCATGAACTCTGAATAAAACACACACAGAATGAGCCATCGGGTTTAGATTGGTGGGTGTCAGCTGCAGCACCTTTCAAACACACTCTTTCTCTCTCTCTCTCTCTCTCTCACACGCACACAGTGGTTGTTTTGGCTTGTCTGCAGCATGGTCTCCTGTAGTCCGCACAAGCAAACAATGAATAAAATATGAGCAGAGAGTGCTCTGATGAGACATCTGTGTACAAACTCACGCACACTACAGTTTCTCCCTCAGCCAACAGAGGGCAGAGATACCAGCATCCTTAAACTCAATTATGCTTCCATATTGAAAACTTGCATTGTAATACCTTGCACAAGAAATATGTACTTTCCTAGTAATGTAGTTCATCTTTTGACTATGTATTAGGAAATCCATGCTCTTAAAAATCATGTTTTTATTTTTAGGTTCAGACATCTGAAAACTGTTGCAGCAACTTTGACCTCATTTAACGCAGGGAAGTAGAAATGAACTGAATTTCCTAATTCCTTGCAAAATGTGTTTGTGTCTTTTCTTTAATAAGTTGAAAGGGAAAAGGCAGAGCTTGAATGTTTAAAAACTAAATCTGAAGGTTTTATATTTGATGAATGGATGGATAGAGAGATGGAGGTAGATAGAGATGGATAGATAGATATTTAAAGTTGTGTATATAATATGTACTAAAAACAGTGAGATTGCTAAGAAACACCTGATTCTGTCTGTGTTTGTGTTCCTCTGTGATTCATTTTTCCCTCTCTGATCTGTACGTTTCACACAATTTATCACTCAACACATGGAAATGCATTTTTGACATCTCTTTCTCTCTCTCTGCAGCTATCAGTCTTTCTACCTGTCTTCCTCTCTGACTCCAGATGGTGTTCAGCGTTGGCCTGGCTGTGTCTTTTTTCAATATATAGATGTATAATTTATGACCTTGGTCGCTCTGCCTTTCGTCTCAGTCTGTTTGATATCAGGCTGTGATTGATGGATGTCAGATTGCATCAGCTGTCAGACTTTTTTTTTTTTGAAGTTAGCAATGATGCTTTTCCCTTTGACGATGACATCGGCCGTGTACGACATATGGTGCAATATTAGGCAATGAAACGGTTTTATAACTAAAGGCCATTTGAGCAAACCCCTCACCCCAAGTATCAATGAATTCTGATTAGACCTCGATTTTCACCTTAAATCGAAAAACTGGCTTTACCTCGAAATGCAAAAGTCTGTCGGGCTTTTTTGGACACCCAAGTGGAACACATAGCAACTGTTTACAGCTCCTTCAGAACTGCATAACAATTCCCTGGAATCATCTGTCGCATGTTTGTGTTTGTTGGTGACTTTTGAGCAGGCGAACCAACCCCCATTCACATTCACTTCAAGTGGAATTGTAGTGAAATATGAATAAGCTTTGTGTTTGTATGTGATCCTGTATTATATTGAATAATGCATCGGAAGTGTCAGACTGTGTCCAGCTCTCCGTGAGAATCTCATGGCTGAAGCAGTGACCTTTCAGTGTCTAACCAGGCAGACGACTTGTGTGCTGCTGTGTGTATGCGCATTGCTTTTCATGTCCTTATTTTTCTATACCAGAGATTTTTTTATTTTTATCTTTCTATCTAATGTTCTTGTTTTATCTTGCTAACTCTGTTTTATTTGTCTATCTATCTGTCTGTTTGTCTGTCTTTTTGTCCATTTATACTTTCCATTGTTCTTCTAACCTAAAATGAAAATGATTAAATAAGTGAAATCAAAATAAATCACTGGATTTACTGGTGAGTAGTTTGCAAGGTTGTCCTACTGAAAGAGCTTTCCAAGTGCTGCAAATGTCTGCTTTGTGACTTTAAATTTGCAGACAAATTTCTAGAGCACATGCTTTGTTTTAAGAGTGATGTTTTTAAAATATTCGTTACTACATCTTGATGGAGCAGTGTCAATACAGTTACCTGTTAATTCTTTTCGTTCTCTACGATCTTTGAAATTTAATGCATTGGGATTTAATAAGCTTCCACTTTGTGGCAGAATAAACAGCGTGGTTTCAAAATTGCCAAGCTTGAAAAATATAAATATTAAGTTGACCCGCTCTCCATCCCTTTTTAAATGGCAAACATTGTCAATGCAATCCTAATGGAGATTTTCACAATTTAAGATTACATTTATTATAAGGTGTATACAATAGATGGCACACCTAAGGCTGAAATCAACACAGTGACTTTGAATGGAGTCTGTGGCGGAAGTGGTTTGGGCTGAATTAATTTCAGAGGAGTTTGGAGAGGAAGATGAATGAGAAGAGGAGGAATCTGTAGAGTCATTCTCATGCTGGAGGTGTAGGACAGATAAAGGCAGTGTATCAGAGAGAGGACGGTGTTGCGGTAATAATGTGTTACTCCGTTTTCTTCATGCTGATGGAGGATTATTATCATCCTTCGTGTTGGTCTCTCACACACTCTCCTGCTCTTTTCACTGTGTGTTTTATACTTGCTTCTCTCTGAAGTGAGATGTGACCGGAGGGCTATTATCAGAGTTTTACCTTCGTCTGACAGTAAGTCAGAAACATTTGAATCCTTTGTTCAGTGTTCTATCCCTCCTTCAATCCAGGACTTGATTGAAAGCCCTCAGTATCTTCAGTCATATAGCTGTAGATCTGTATTTAGGTCAAAACAAGCAGCTTTTATTAAATCATTTTAACAAGCATAACAGTGTATTTGTTTGTCGTACTAATATAAAACTGTCTTTCCAAACTATGTTGTTCTTATTTTTTGTCTTTTGATCTGATGTTCTATCAGCCTTTCTCTGGATTTATAATCCATTTTTTTTAATATTACATTCTGTAATATTACATAATGTTTCATTTTCTTGTTTATTCTCTCATTCCGTCTAAGTCATTCTCTTGTCTCTCATCATTATTTGGTTCTACCATTAGATAATTGATTCTATACAGTATTTTATTGTCTATTGTTCATTCATTTTATCTTTGTAATGTTCTATGGTTCGTTATATCATTCATACTACTGTATATGTAGTTCTCTCTGTAATTTTCGGTCTTGTTCTTGTCATTCTACCGTTATATATTTTGTTCTTTCATTCAACCTAAGGTTCTTTTATTCTTTCTATTGTTCTTTTTGTAGTACTAACATTTTATCATTCCTTCTATCATTCTATATAATGTTCCATACTTCGCTGTCTAAAATTCTCTGTTGTCCTTTTTGTTTTTCATTCTCTCTCTGTCATTCTTTATATCTATCGTTCTATGTTATGTTCTCTCATTCTTTGGTTCCATCCATCCATCCATCTATCTATCTATCCATCTATATCGGTCTGTCTGTCTGTCTACTGCATCTGTCCATCCATCCATCCATCTATCCATCCATCCATCCATCCATCTATATCGGTCTGTCTGTCTGTCTACTGCATCTGTCCATCCATCCATCCATCCATCCATCCATCCATCTATCAATCCATCCATCTATCTATCTATCCATCTATATCGGTCTGTCTGTCTGTCTACTGCATCTGTCCATCCATCCATCCATCCATCTATCTATATCGGTCTGTCTGTCTGTCTGTCTACTGCATCTGTCCATCCATCCATCCATCTATATCGGTCTATCTGTCTGTCTACTGCATCTGTCCATCCATCCATCCATCCATCCATCCATCTATCTATCTATATCGTTCTGTTTGTCTGTCTGTCTGTCTACTGCATCTGTCCATCCATCCATCCATCCATCCATCCATCCATCCATCCATCCATCAATCCATCCATCCATCCATCCATCCATCCATCCTTCTATATCGTTCTGTTTGTCTGTCAGTCTGTCTACTGCATCTGTCCATCCATCCATCTGTCCATCTGTCCATCCGTCCATCCATCCATCCATCCATCCATCCATCCATCCATCCATCCATCCATCCATCCATCCATCCATCCATCCATTGTTCTTTCATTTTATCTATCCATTTATCTGTTGATTTGTGTTTTTTTTTATGTCATCAACTCAACACAGAAATTGTCCAATTACTATATGTTTTTAGTTTTCTTAGAAATGTTATAAAACTCCAGAAATGTGCCGGTCAGTGTCTTGTTTGTCACCTCTGTTTAACACATGAGACTGCAGAAGTCACTGCCATCGGCAACTCTATGTCTCCTAGCAACGGCGTTTCAATCCCAGCCGTACCGTGGTGAATTATGGTCACTGCTCAGCTGTTTATAAAGCCGACTCAACCATCTACACGCTGTTTTTAGCTTTCACTCGCATAGAATTATGAATTATTGAATATTTGCTTCCCCAACAAATTAGTGCGGAGAGCTTGAGCTGTGGGCCTCCATCCTTTTCTTCCTCTCCTCTGCTTTTGAGTTAGAATTTGATGACATTTGATTGTAATTCTGAATAATTTAATTGTGCACAGAGGCTATTTTCAGACTTTAGTATATATGAAAATCAGTTTCACATAGCCAGACTTTTTTAATCCTTATACAAAGTCTCAACTTTTGAATATCTTTCATAGATTCAATGCCTTGGAAGCGCTCATCTCGGCAGCTTGGGAACAAAAAGCAAGCGTGACTGTTTTTCAGTTTTGGTGACTCACAGAAACTGGGAGATAAACACAAAATAGGTTGAAAAAGATTCCCCGGAATCACGTAAAGCTGGCCAATCTGAGATTATGATTTTGGAAAGCTCCAGTATTATGCGCAATATGCTTCAGCTGATCCATGAACGGTCTGTCAATACGCCGCCTGAAACCGAGACTGTATGAAATGTCTGTTTATATGCTAATATGTTCGGGAAATTAAAATTAAGATAAAAACACTAGAAAAAAATTAATAAAAATCCATGCTCTATTTTTGTCTTCTTAACTTAGATCTATAGGCCTCATTAGCAGCATGCTAATTGTAAATGTAGCTTTTTGCAGAGACTTCGGAGATTAAACTCATGGTTTGAGATGCCCAGGCTCCAAAAAAACACAAAAACAGATAGTGTTGGCAGGTGTGCAAGCTCGGGTGGATGTAGTCTGCTGTCCTGATCCGTTCAGGACCACTGCCAGGAAGAAGCCCTCCACGATGATGGCTCGCAGCCCCGGGAGCGTGTTGTTGTGGAACAGGGTTTAACATCTGTCTGGGTTGTTTATTTCCATCCATGTTATTCTGAAGAGAGGATCATGGCTCTCGAGAGACAGATGGAATAGATAAGGGCTAGGGGAAGAATTAAAACGCTAAAACAGCAGATTTATAGCGATTGGTGCAATGCTAAATATTATTAGATCAGTTCAGAGATATTTAAGGTTTCCCAGCTATTAAATTGTGGTTTAATTGGTGGTTCTTGGCCAGAATATGCTGTAGTGTCATGTTAAAAGTCAAACATCTGACTTCAGACACTCTTTTGTGACTAAATAAAGGTTTGGGGTTTGTAAACCAGAGAGTTTAGACCGAATTTGATCACTGAAAATAGCCACAATAGGTTACTAGTCAGCTTAAGTGAAAATAAGCATCAGTTTTGTTTACACAGAAATGGTCAAACTCTTCGCCAGGCCTCAGACAAACAGGTGGCAGGTGTTAATACGTGTCAGCGGGTTGATTCTGAAGTGTTTTCATGAATGTCTGATGACTGCCGTTGTAATGCAGCATCTTATGTTATGATCTTCAGTCTTTCATGTGGAAATGTAAATCACGAGGATGGTGTGTCTGTAGGGCAGACGCTCATTTAAACGTTCACAGACGTGTTGTGCAGCACTCATTCGACTTCGTTATTTGGAGGTTTGGGAGCTGTTAGCATCTGAATGAAGCTTTGAACAGCCGTTTCTTGTGTCTTCACACAGAGAGACGACGACGTGAACAGAGAGAGCGAGTTTGTAAGATTCTCGCAACGCACCGGGATCAAACTCTCAGTTGCATTTCTCGTCAGGTGGCAATAATGTAAACAAGTGTAGTTATTTTTCTTTATATTGTTGAAAATACTTGTCATTGACATTTGCAGCTCATTTAATTCCTTAGTGCTATAATGAAATATTTCTCTTTTCTATCATACAGAGAAGCTGTTTGGTGAGTTCTTGACCTGGGACCTGCAGGACGCTCTGTCCCACCTGCCTCTGAAATCTGGTCAATCCGTCTCCAACGCTGTCAACATAAGCGCCAAACTGGACTTCTCCGGTCTGGAGAACCTGTTACACGACCTGAACGATGGTAAACGTCCAAACGACACGCAAAAACAACATCATTGTTCTGGTTTGTCCTATCCGATTTACGCTCAATTTCTGAGAGTGCATCACCGGAGCCGTTGCACTGTAATCAAGACGGCCTTGACTGCTCTCTGATAGATAGAAAGGCAGTATTCACTTTGCCCTGTTATGGTAGATCTGATCCAAGCGAGGTGATTTGAAATGATGTCTGTACCCTCTCATTTCACATTCTACAGAGACATCGGCCGTCTCTCTCCTGTATCACTCCCTCTACGTCCCCTCTGCCCTCTCTTATTTCCTCTCTGGATTCATATCTATTTCCTCTTCACATCTTGTCCTTTTGTCTGTTTCCTGGTTATGTTACACTTATAGCTTCTTTCTTCCTGTCTAACCTCTTGTTTTACCTCTCAAGCACACTGAATAGGAGGAAACCTTCAGTTACTAAACAGCCCTGAAGTAGAGTTCAAATTTGCTTCAAACTATACCATATGATTTTGAAGTAGACAAATCTTCATTTATATGTACACTGTAGTGTTCAAAAGTTTGGGCAGTATCTCTAATATACATATAAATATCTCCAACCAAAAAAGGTTGTTTTAATAACTGTTTTCAACATTGAAACATTGATGATAAGAAAGGTTTCCTGAGCAGCAAATCAGCATTCCCGAAGTATAATGTGACACTGAAAATTGGAGTAATGATGCTGAAAATGTATAAATGAATAATTAAATATAAAAAAGAAAAAAAAAGTGCTGTATAAATTTATATAAAATAAAAAAGATTATGAAATGCATGAATTAAAAAATAATAATAATTAAAAACAATAATTTAAAATAAACTATGAAATATCAATACAAATAATAAATATGAAAAATAACTATTATGAAATAACTTTGTTAAACTAGATTTTAAATAGTCAATTATTATTTGAAAATATTCAAATAGAAAACAGGTTTCTATTATAAATGGTAATATTTCATGTAATGGTAATGTAAAGGTAATATTAATGTTTTTACTGTATTTTGGATCAAATAAGTGCAGCCTTTGTGAGCAGAAGAGTCTTATATTATAAAAATTATAAGTAAATGATCTTTCTTTAGGAAGAAGATGGAAGGAAATTAGATAACTGAATATCAAAAATTGAGTTTTTTTTATTTTTAAGGAATTGGAGAAGAAACTTTTGCAATGAAGTATAAAATGTTAGTAAAAATAATTTGCAACCTCTTTTGAACCCAAAAGAGCAACCTTTGATAATGGGAAATGTCTTCCAGGTTCTTTATGTCTGTTTGTACGCACATGTAAATATTAATGAGACTGGAGGAGAGCAGACTGTAGCAGACGAGCGGCGGAGTGCGTCTGTCTGCTGCGTTTCTGCTTGAATAACAAACAGGTGCGCTATGAACAGCCTCCTTCCTTTCTCTCTCCTCTCCTGGGTCTCTCCTCAGACGCTGCTGAAATGTTTTCATTATTGTTGAAATAATAATTTTCTCTGAATTAGGCTGATAAGGCAGCTTAAAGCCTGTCCTATTAGCGCAGCATGTAGAGGGCAGTGAATTGTAAACACTGCTGATGTTATCGCAGGTGCAAATACATCATTGCTGTTATTTAGCAGTAATATTAGCACTGTTTGCTATTGGTTTTCTCAATACTGTGGATTGTAACTGTATAAATTATTTAAAAAGATCAAAACAAGTCATTCAAATGTTAAAGTGTTTGATGTTGCACTTCCTCAACTCTGATTGGCTGCTTAACCTTCTCTGTCATAATAGGATGCAAGACATCCCTGGCTTTGCATGAAGCCACTTCCAGACTGCTCTCAACATATTTACACACATTTAAGTTTAACTGTACAAGTTTTCTGGCCTGCGTGAATTCAGTAAATCACAGGGGAAAAAAAATGCTGCATCGTCAACATTTCTAACTTGCCTTTGAAAATGCAACATGTGCTAGACAACATATTTAGTGTCTCTTAGTGGTTCTCTGCCAAAATAAAAGCCCTAAAATTTTATGTTTTACAGCAAAGAAATTAAGACAACCATAAATGTTAGTATTGGAACTAATTCTTATTTTTATTCTTAAAATGCTAAATTTTTGTTTTACTGTACAGTATTATTATTACAGAGTTTAACTTTTGACAACAAAGAAATGAAGACAATCATAATTATTCTATAATTCTATAATTTTACAATTATTATTATTAATAATATTAACAGGTACTTCTTTATTTTACAGTAGTCATACAGTAGTATAGTATAAAACAATTTAATTACAATTATTACAGTTATTTTTTATTTAAAATAATCCAAATAAGAATATTTTTTTATGAAATATTTTATTATAACAGTTTTTATTTTACAGTAGTGTTATTACTATAGTTTTAATGTTTAAAACAAATAAATTATGACAGCCATATTTATTGCTATTTATTGCCATATTCTTTCTGTTTATTATTATTATTAATTATAATTATAATAAATCGTTTTTTATAATTATTATTATTATTATCATCATCATTATATTGAATGGGGAAACAAAAAAAAATTTCCCTCTTATTTTTTTGTCCTCAGCTGATCACATGCCAGCAACATTTTTTTTCTTAGTAATGATTTTTAAAGGTTCACTGAGTAAATTTGTTGTTAAGCAGCTGATTAATCAGTTCAATAAGTGAGTTGTTAGACTGATTCAGCTGATCAGAGATTCGTTAAAAAGAATCAGCTTAAGGAAAACATTTGTTAGTTGAACACACTGTACATCCCCCTTCTGTTTCTTTGGCTCTGTTCTCTTCAGCCCTTTTTCTTTCTCTTGACCTTTTTTTGTCTCTATCGCTCTCTCAGCGTTTATCTCCATTTCTCCTGTGAGCATAAGTCAGGCTGTGATGGCGGTGATGCAATGCTCTGTCTGTCTCTCAGGAGGCCGTTGGGTTCAGTCTGTACGGGAGTTTCTTTAACATGCCGCGCACTTCTGTTCATTCATCCGTCCTCTATAAATCGTCTTCCCGTCAGAGAGCGGCAGAGCGCGAGGGCCAGACAGTCAGACTAAACACATTAGTGCCTGAATGTTAAAATGTCAGTGCAAGAACAACATAATGAGAGAGGAGAGTGGCTCCATTAAACCGGACGGCTCCCCCCGCTGAGAGCCCGCTGGAGGTAAGCGTTTACCCTTCATGTGGGACGTCAGCCGACCGCAGAGCCCCGGTGTGGATGATGTCATGCCGCCTCATATGGATGAACTTGCTAGCCTCATTGGGTAATGTCTGGTAATCGCTGAGCACCGTGTTTCTCAATGCGACCCGCTGTGTTTTACTTAAACAGGGGGAGTAAATGACGTCTGTAAATTATAATCTGTTCGGGATGTTTATTAGGTGGATCATTTGAGCTGATATAGTTTTTTTTTAATATACATTGAAAAGGTAAAATTATGACAGAAACATAATCAAGGATGCAAAATCAAAAATCCAGTCTGTGTCAGTTTGAATCTTAGTAAAGTTTTAAATCCCTGCCGCCAAGATGCTCCTCTGTCGGTCACGGATTATGGAAAGTGAAACAGAAATCTATAGGGGTGGTTGGATTTATTCACGCTCTTTAAAATATTAATTTGAAGCTTCTTTCTTTTCAGATTCTAACAGCTTTATCATAATAGGCTGTATATTAACTTATTGGGAGAAAACAGCAAGTTTTATGTGAAATCAGACATTTGTGCTCCTCCATCAGTCAAAATGACATCATCAATAACACCCCGCTAATATTCGACTGTTAGATTGGTAGTCGAATCAGGCTCCTCGAATAAAAAGTATCGATTTGTCGACTATTCGGGGTCGCCCCTAATATATATTATTGTTGTTATTATTATGAAATCTTTAAAGGTGCTATATATAAATATTTTTTTAGTATTTTATTATTAATAAGCTATTTTATTTTTATATTATTATAAAAGTATTATTATAAATCATTACAATTTCTATATTAAAATAATTATTTGTGCATTTTAACAATAATAAATTATTTAACATGTAAAAACCTTAATGACCTGTATTATTAGTAGTAGTAGTAGTAGTAGTAGTAGTAGTAGTAGTATGAAATATTTATATAATATTTTATATTTATATAAAAATACAAATTTATTTTGGTAATATATATTTTTTGTTTATTAGTATTATTATTATTATTCAAACAGGCATATATAAATAATTTATTTATGAATCCAAATTTATCTGAATTTAACTTTACTTTTAGCTTATACATAATACATCTTAGATCCACCCTCTTCTGCTTGTGTGACACTCTTGTCTCCGCCTCCTCTTAACTCATGTCACTCTGTTTGCTCTGACCTGGTATCTGGGCATCCGCGTCTTGTAAAGTTTGCAGCAGACATTACGACATATTGTGTCAGACACTCTTGAAGGGGAGTGATGTCATTTCGGGGCCCTGGGACTCGTAATGAGGACCGTAAGTTCCCTTTGTGCCGAGTGATTGAACACCCTCTCCTTCCCTTTCAGAACCCTCGGGTGGTAAAACACAAATACTGACCAGATCTGTCCTGATGGGAGCTGCTGCATTCAACTCTCTTTTACCAAGCAGCAGAGAGGCAGCATTTGAAAGATGTGTGAAAATCACATTCTGTTCTACAGACATTCGTTTCTGTTCAAATAGTGATGAGCCGCATTTTCGTATATACACCTTTCAGCTGCTGTCTCATCTGTTCTTCCTTCTCTGTGGTATGTCAGAATCCATCCAAGTGTATTGGAGGATGTGCATGAGATATGGAGAGAAATCTTTGCATGCCAAATGCTGCAATTTACCCTCATTATTTTCCATCAGACAGAGACAAAGCAGGTCAAATCCAGAAATGTCACTGCAGCAGAAAAACCTTCGATTAGAGCAATGGTTTTGTGTGGAAGACGATGCAACCTCCATGTTTGTTTTATTTAGTGATTATTTTGAAAAACATAGAGACACTACCTTTAAACATTAATAATAATAATAATAATAATAATAATAATAATAATAATTATTATTATTATTATTATTGACAAAATATTATGATTATTATTCTTAAGCCTTTAGAAGTGATATATTACATTTATTTTAATTATTTTGTATTTTGTTTATATTATTATTATTATTATTATTATTATTAACAATAACAATTACTTACATATTTCCAAATTATACAGGGTAATTAATGAAAGTAAATTGGATTTTTTGTTTTTTGATTTCATATTGACTTTAATATAACAAGCATGTTGAGGACATTTGTAAGCATTTTTGGGTGATGCAAATATTTTTATAAATGTTACGAGTCTTGAACTGACTTGTAGAAATGAATCACACTTTCCAACTCAACACCATTTATTTTACAAAAGTTTAAATTAGACTTTTAAAACATCTCTGTTTTAATAATCACAACACTATACTGAAACGCTCTATAAGAAACGTAATGTCCTAGTAAAATGGAGTAATGGGGTATCATAACAATGTTGGTTAAT